>NC_141698.1:666233352-666873352 GCF_964263255.1 Lissotriton vulgaris | reverse complement strand
CTGTATTGATATATGTGAACTTATGCTTATTCATTCTCGAAGCCTAACATTTCATATTGGTGTGCTCAATTACTTTTTCTACTTCCACTGTTACCAATATTACCAAGAATTATCTGTAATTGTATAGTGCAGGGGCTTTGCTGTTTGTTGTTATTGTGTGGATCCTTTTGGGTCCATCTTAGAGCGGTTGTGAGCGTTACCGTTCGCCTCATTGCCTATACTGCCCACTTACTATCACCATCACCTTGCGGTCACCCAGGTTGTGCGCCTAGAAATTCTGGAATACTTAAAAACCTCCTAGTTGTATGTTACTGCATGGGTTGAGCTACTATTTCACAGATATAGATGTAATTCACAGATCACACGTTTGAATCCAGTGGTGCAAATGGCTTTCAACAGTCCAGGGTCGATAAACGAATAGCATTGATGTGGCAATTAGTGAGACACATATTTTGAGGGTCAATAAGGAGTTAGTTAGTACCGCTATAGTTTCAAGTTCAATTGTATTATAGGGCGCAGTTAATTAAAACCATTGCACTTAGTGAATATATAAAACATTTAAAAGAGAAACTTTAAAAAAAAGAAAAGACTGTAGTAGCTCTATAGTAATATTATTATACGAGAGAGAGGTGATATAAAAGGCAACAGTACATATTTCATTTGGAGAAAAGAAGGAAAAATAAGAGAAACATTAGAGATCTAACCAAAGCAAGGAAAGGCAAACCTAAGAAGAGATGGGGAAGTGTAGAATTAAATGATTACGAAAAGGAGAGGGTAGAGAGAAGTAACAGAATGAAAAGAGATGTGAGTGAAACAGAATAAAAGAAGTTTACATTTTGTGTTTACAGAGTCCAGAATACGATCAATAGTGTTAAGAACATTTTATTCTGTCCACTTCGTATGGCAGAAGGCTATGCACACGTTGACCACACGGTACATCTTGTTAGCACTTAAATATGAACTTGTTGAAATTTCAAATATAAACTTGTTGGTATTTATTGTTTATAAAAGTGTTTATAAAAGTGAAGGTATTGATGAACGGGAAAAGCAAATGGAAACATTTGCAAAGTGATGCATAACAATGTGAAAGTCAAATATCGATCCATGTATGTATCTATTCCTAGATTCCTCAGTAATGCCTTTTGTTTAGGTCAATGTTAAAAAATCATCTCTTTTAGCAAACAGTATTCTCACTCCTTGCAGGGCACTAATCGTGTTCTATGTCCATCATGGCCATTGGATTGGCCCTGTACTGCTTCACGTAACTGTCAGATTTAGGTATGCGTGAATGTAAAACTACAATAACTTATAGCTGATGATGCTGAAACTGCTCATTACAATGGCTCTACCAATGCACCTATACCCTACACCAAGACACACCCTGTCACTAAGGTAAGAGTTGGTAAACATAAACAGTACACATTTGCAGAAGGAGTGAAATCAACTGAATTTATGTGAAGTAAACAAGCATGGCGGCAGGTAAAGTCGGTGTCACCAAAAATGTACTGCAGAATAAATCAGAATAAATCAAAACATTCACCAACAGTCAAGAGATCTGGGTTAAATCCATCATACGTTTGCTCACCATGCCACCCCAGTTTAGACCTGGTCATATGCAAATCAGTCTTGACCCTGTGCATTCATGGGAATAGTCCAGCCCAAACTGCTAAGCCAGGTCCCCCCTGGACTGGAAACAAGTATCCTAGGACCGATTTTGGGGTTTCAGGATAGCTTGGATCCAGTGGCACAGTGAGACTGGGACCCACGTCTTGGAATAATACCCAGCACACTTAGGGCGAGAAAGCAAAAGACACACTATTGATGAACAGAATGCAGAACAAATCAAAACATTCATCCACAGTCAAGAAATCTGGGTCAAATCCATCATTCTTTAGCTCACCATGCCACCCGAGTTTAGACCTGGCCATATGCAAATCAGTCTGGACCCTGTGTATTTGTCAACCCGAGAGGGTCAGGTATTCCCAGACGTGGGTCCCGTGCTCTCCATGCCACAAGAGTCAGTCTATCCTGGCTGATGAGGGGTGAAACCCCAAAACAGGTCCTAGGATGCTTGTTTTTAGTCCCGAGAGGACCTGGCCTGGCAGTTCAGGCTGGACTGTTCCCATTGGGTGCAGGGTCAAGACTGATTTACATATAGCTGGGTTCAAACTGGAATGGCGTGGGTTGCAAAAAAATGATGGATTTAGGCCCAGATCTCTGTACTGGGTCGAATGTATGACATTGTTCTGCATTCTGTCCATCAACTGTTCTTTTTGCATTTATCACCCCGAGTGGGACTGAAATGCCCAGATGTGGGTCCTTGCTCTCCATGCCACTGGAGTCAGGCTATTGTGACTGATGAAGGGTTAAACCCCAAAACCAGTCCTAGGATGCTTGTTTCCAGTCCAGGGAGGACCTGGCCTGACAGTTTACGCTGTACGGTTCCCATTGGGTGCAGGGTCAAGACTGATTTACATATGGCTGGATTCTAACTGGAATGGCATGGGGAGCAAAAAAAATAATCAAACAATGGATTTAGGCCCAGATCTCTGTACTGGGGTGAATGTATGACATTGTTCTGCATTCTGTCCATCAATTGTTCTTTTTCTCTATTCAAAATTGGCATACCAGACATAGACAAACGGGCACACCCTTACATCTTGTTTACACTATTGACAGCACCATCTGTACAGTGTCCTGGCAGATTGTTCTGGGTGATGGAGACCACCAGTTTTTCTGTGCATTTCTGTGGAAAGACCAAGGTATGCCCCGGATGGAGCTACCTATTTCCCCGAGCATTTCTTCAGAGAACCTCACGTTCCCTTTATCTTTTCCAACAGCTGTAATTTCAGCAACGCTCACATCACAACCGCACTGATTCAAGGAAGCGCCACGCGGACAAGGCTCTGCTGCAGCTTGCAAGCTTAACAGGAGCATTAACAGAAGCAGAAGCTTCATGGTCATACTCAGCCCAACCTAAGCCAATAAACCCTGTGACACTTTCACAGTGCTACACTTGGATGACTCAAGCAAAAAAGACAATCAGTTTTTATATTGAAATGCTATTGAGGCCTGACAGGACTTTGCAAATTGCTTTTCCAGAGGGACCATTTAAAGACAGGGCCATGGGCAACTGCCCACTTTGCCCATGTCTTACAACATCTCTTGAGTACACAGCCCTTATCTGGCCTTTTTCTCTGATGTGTGAATTCCACTTAGCCTTTTTGGCTACCTGTCAGTTAAAGCTCCTATTCAATCTATTTCCCAGTCAGGCCAGCATCCCAGGGTTCAGGACAAGCTATTTTTGCAATATTTCACCTCCAATTATATGGTCTGTGGTCTTCTGGTATTGTTCTTACCCATAGAAACATGGACATGGCATTCTTGAATTTGATCATATTCCAGGAAATTGAGTCAGGTTGGGTGGATCTGGGAAGCTGTTATACTCAGTATTGTCTCTACTGCTCACATATTATCAGAACGTGGGGGCTCAGTTGGGACAAATGGGAGTTTGTCTATCATGTTTTCTCCTGTGGCTTTATCAGTTGGTTGCCAGAACTGCTATCCATGTCTTATAGACCAGCCATTGGACATTGCCTGGTGTCAATGGTCTTCACTGATGGGTGAAGAGAATTCCATTGGGCTGGTGTGGGTCTTACAGTTTGCCAACTCAGTTCTCCTATGGGATAAATATTTTCGCCTCTTAAAGTATAAATCCAGTATTTGTAATAAATCCAGTATTTGTAAAGCGCACAGCTACCCGGAGGCCTCCCGGCGCTGGGGGCCGTTGGGAAGATTAAGCAAGCTATTGCCCAGAGTCACATGGTGCTGGGCAGACCCCTGCGGCCGGAGCCAGGGATCGAACCGTGAGCCCCAGCGTCCGGTGTCAGTCGTCCTGGCCGTGGTGCCACACCTCTACCTGTATCACAATGTATTTTCTCTGAGTTCCCACCAGGGCTAACCTATCTTCAAAATGTGTACCAGGTAGAATATATGGGGGGAGCTTGCCATTGTGCTTGAAACAAGCCTTCTCTGCACATCAAGCCTTATTCCATCATCAGATCAGGAAATCCATGGTTCAGTAGGGGTACAATGAAGAGTGGAGGCTATTCTGGGTGGCCCACCTCTCTAACTACACTTGCTCTAGAAGATGAAAGTCTTCCATAGAACAGCTACAGTGCTTAATTTGTAAAACAAATAAGTGACATGTCCCTCTTCAGGAGGCTACAGCAGTTTACACCCCCCACTGCCCCTTCCAGTGCTGCCAGTGATAACAGTAACACACATACCAACTATTACACTCCTACAAGTGTGATACTCCAGACTATCCCAGGCCCCCAAAACTATAAGAGTAGCTGGGGCGGCAGCTTTCAGTAATTTTTTTAAAGTATATTGAATTAGTAAACATCTTTTGTTGTGCTCATCTCTAAATCAGACAAACAATACCACCATGTGGCAGAGTGTCATATGTGTGAGTGTTAACAGTTAAGTGCTGGTGTTGAGCACAGAAACCACCATCTCAAATTAAGCCCTGGAACTGCGTTAGTAAATATGTTCTGACTCCCATCTTCCTTGTCCATGTTTCAAGATGCATTCCGTCTGAACTGTGACAGGCTCCACCCTCTTGAGTCACTTATTTCTATTTCTGTATTGACCACACTACATACATTGCCGGTTTACATTGCCTCGGGTGGCTATTTCGTGGTTTCTGCAGTTGTGCTGGGTCAATATGTAAAATGCTCTTTTGGCACGAATGTGACGAAAGCTGGTGAGCACAGGGTTACAGGGGATCCGTCCACCACTTCTGAACATTATTTGGCAATACTGAGATTTCTGGGTCATTACATTGAGTGTGACGCCCACCATGAAGATGTAGTCTGCTGCAGCCAGGGCCAGTTTTCAAAAGTAAATATCAAGAAGCAATTTAGGGGAATACTACATACCAGGAGCAAAATGTGTGCAAGATTTTCTTTCTATCATTAGAGTATGTTTTGTCTTCATGCTTTTGATCACACCTTAAACTCCTGCTTTACTATGGGTAATGGCTACTAATTGCCCCTGAAGTCATTGGCAGAAAGAGTAGGGAGCAGGAGGAAGTGTTAAAGTGTTGAGCAGTACCTAGGCCTCCCTTCCTACAAAAGCGCTTGGGTGTATGATGCTTTTCCCCAGAACGACATTTTATATAACGCTGTGTTCAGGTCTGGACATGGGCGTACTTTCGGGTGACTGTTGGATCCCTGTTCCAGCAGTTGGTTGAATTGTGAAGATGAGGGGCAAACTAAAATGGCTTTTTTCGGTGAATCGCCATATATCTCAATTGGCTGTAGTTGAGTATCTGCTCCATCAACTGTAATGAACTGCCTGGCTGTACTGATTGCTGCTACCTTGGATCAATGTGCGATTGACTTTGGAAATATGACCTGAGCACCATGGAGGAGATACGTGCAATGATTCGCAGGATGTTGGCAGCACAATGAACCCTCAGTTCGTCCACGGTTTGATGCTGGCTTGTATTTGGCTTCCAGCATGAAGTTCTGGCTCCCTGTGCAGTCTGCCACTAACCCTGGCCACCGCTGCGGAGGCATTGACATGCAAGAAAAGGATGAGGTCTGGCACAGTGATGGGTGCTTCAGTTCTTGAGCTATTTCCTAATGGTGTTCCCAGCTGTGATTGATGTGCAGAGTTGGCTGTGATGTCCTATTTATTGTGGCTGTGAGGCACTGGTCTCAGTTGTCAGAGGAGCAGGAGCTGGAAGGATGCAGAAGGCAAATGATCTCGCCCTCAAACTTTCTTCTTGAAAGATGACTGTATTATGGGATGCTTATATATCTCCCTGTCAGCGATTGGCCATTGTGACTTCTGTTTGTAGCCTAAGTGAAGGAGTGAACAGTAAATGCATGATACAGTTAATGTGGAGCTTGAATAAAGTTCTGCGTTATAGCTTGCAAGGCGCGGAGCAGGATCAGCTTTAGGATTCTAATATAGGTTGCATGCACATGATCTAGCTGTCCCATGTTACAGTGATTAGGTCTGTGGCTGCAGTAATGATGACATTGCCAAAGGTGCATTGCTTTCGGGCACATGGTTTAGGTGCAGAAATAGCTGTTGCATATTTTTATGGCTTTTTTTCCTCAAAGATAGGTTGTATTGTAACTTCTTTATAGATTAAATGTATGTAATGAATTGATATTCTTAGCAAATAAGTAACTACGGCCCATGCTTCTGGCCTGGTGAAAATATGTGACATCTTTAGCTCTGTAGGTCGCTACCGTCCCACGCATCCGCTGAATGACCACCGGGGGCAGATCATTCTCCCACCTCGCCACCAAGACATGGAACACCCTCCCCGCCCACCTACGACTGACCCAGGACCTGCTGACCTTCAGAAGACTTCTTAAGACCAGGCTGTTTGACCAGTAGCTGCTCCCCCCCCCATCCCCCCGGGCCTTGAGAGCCTCACGGATGAGCAGCGCGCTTTACAAATGTTTGATTGATTGATTGGTAAGAGAATACATATTTACAGAACATACACATGTTGTCAATCAATCAGGGTTTGTAAAGCGCACTACTCCCCCCGTGAGGGTCTCAAGGCGCATGGTGTGGGCAGCTTTGTTGGGGTCATTCGAAGAGCCGGGTCTTAAGGTCCCTCCTGAATTGGTGCAGTGGCGGGCTCCATCAGGGGTGAAGGGGGAGTTTGTTCCAGGTTTTGGCTGTGGAATAGGAAAAGGATCTTCCACCTGCTCTGGTCGTGTAGAAGCGTGGGACTTTTAGATATTGGTTTGTCCTTGATTTCCCTGTTGTATTGTTTTTCGTGGCCAGGGATTGCATTGGCAGCAGTGACATAGGAACCAGGTGAATGTGCAGTTCTGAAATTTGCATAATGGGGGTTGCATGATCCCGTTGTCATTTACTGACGACATTGCACTTCAGTCTGGAATTATGCTTTAGTTGGACTGTTATGGGTGAACATGGCTGACAGCGCCGTAGAAGTATTAAAGAGCTTATGCAGTATTGGCCACTACAGCCCCTAAGATAACACCAGATGGTTTATTTGCTTAAACTTATGATGGATTGTGACTTGGGGCGGTGTATCGCTGCCTGCAGTGCCATGGTGTCTTGTGCTGGGGTCGTCATGAAGCTACATTGAAATACCTGTCTATATGTGAATTGTGGTCAACATTGTGGTTGATCGCAGAAGAAAAAAATCCTTCTAAGTTGGTTCACACTACTGCTTGGAGGCCCTGTTTATGTTTCCGCAGATTTGATTGGTATATCTCAGTCAGGTGATGTAACCCTTGTCCTGGTCGTATTGAAATGTGTATGCAGTAAAGAGGGTAGAGTATGTTAGAAATATCAGTTTATAGAGTGGTAGTGTCCATCGTTCTTGTTTCAGTTTTTGGCGTTGCTGTGGTTTGGTATATAACAATCGCTTGAAAGTTGAGTTGGTGGTTTCTGGTGGATGGAAGCTGTGTGGCAGTGTTGAGTGAGCAACTGATTGTTTGCCCAGAAGCGTAAGTTGAGCTATAGCTGAAAGTTGAGATCAGACTTATGTTCTGAACCGTTCTTCTAAATCCATGCTGTGCTGTTTACTTCTGTCGATGGTGAAGGCTGACTGTGGTGTCAGTAACCAAGGGCGGCTCTAGGCCTATGGCGGCCCTGGGCAGGGAGCGTAGGTAGGGGGCCCCCGAGGAACAGGTAGGGGGCCCCCGGAAGAACGCAGTCGTGGAGGCCAGTGAAATGGGGGGAGGTCAGGGTGTTTGGAAGTGGAACAGAGCCGGAGGCCGCCAAATCCCTGCCAGGGGCCGCCACGCAAATATGTATCCATCCTAAGAGGATTATTATATTAAGTATATATTGGCGTGGTGGCCCCTGGAGTTTGGTGGCCCTGTGCAGGTGCACAGCTTGCACATGCCTAAGGTCGCCCCTGCAGTAACTGTCCCATGTAATGGCGTCGAAAACATTAGATTGCAAACACAGCAGCCATCATGGTGGTGGATTAGGGTGTTGGACTTGAAGAATATGAGTTTGAAAGGAAGCAAAGTATTGGAAGTTGCAGGTGAATTTGCTGCAGAATGCTGTGTCAGCTCTCTGCTCTTCAACACTGTTCTAAAGTGGAGTGGTGTGGCTCACTGGTTAGAGGCGGCAGACCCGGGAGCAGAGGACGGCCTGGGACCAGGGTTCAATTCCTGACGCTGCAGGGTCGTGGACCAGGATCAGCGGACTCGATAATTCTCGCCTCGGTGCCTACTCTAACCAGGGATCACACTTGGCAACTCTGGGCATTAGCTTGCCTCATCTCCACAACGGCCCTCCACATACGCTGGGGATTCCTGGTTTCACCTTGAAAATACCCAGTAGGGACCATCTCACAGGGAAAGCCAGGACGGGTTCCCCAGCGGTCTATTTGCGCTAGGATACTCCGGTATTAATTGAGCGCGGTATAAAACAGCATATAACATAATATAACATATAACATAACATAAAGAGGCATTGATTGGGAGAAGAGGATGACCCTCTTTGTTGTTCAGGAGACAAAGCGTTGATGGGCTTCATGATCTGGGAAAGTTGCGGAGATTGGAGTTAGTAGCAGAAGCAACAGAAGAATGAAATTCCTACTGTATAACTGTGTTGGAGTGTTGGATGGACTTGTGTTGAATGTATGGCCTAGCCTGTCTCACTTGATTTGTTGGAGAAATTGCACTCTGTAACAAAAGTCATAATTCAAGGACTGTTCAGTTAACAATGAAAGAAGCTGGCCATACATCTAATAATAACAGAAGCAGTAAAAGATTCCTAGGCCTGGAATTACCCTAATATGTGAACATTATGCTATTTGCTGCTGCTGCCTGGCTTTCACCATTACTTATGATGGTTGTGGTGATTCTGTGTTGACAATCACCACAGGTGCAGCATCATGGGTGACTGCTGTTTGCAGTGTGAGCTTAGAAAGCTAACACTTGAGATAGGCTACATTGTCTGTGGTAGCTTCAGAAATGTATTTCTGTTCTTTACTATATTTATCCAGTTCTGTGGTCTATTTTGATGTATTGTTGGAAATACAGTTGCTTCAAGAGGAATGTTTGACAGGGCCCAATGCTAGAACCTGCTGGGCATGAAATCAAATTCTGGTTTTGGTGGTGGAATACAACATTTAATGAGGGGATCCCTAAAACTGCTCACATGTCCTTCCTCAGATTGGGCCACATGGGTAAATTCTGAGTTGTCGACCCTCTTGCACCACACCAGTACCATTAGACTGTACTTTAGCCCTCAGCCTTTAGTGATACAGGGCCAGTACAAATCTTGTTAAGTCAATGAACAAACATATATCACCTGCATAAACAAGCCTTGCAAAGCCAACAGGTTTTACTTGGATAATGCTTGCAGACATTGTTTCCACGTATAGTGCATTAAACTCAGAACTATTGGATTTGGCAATGCTTGGTAGTGGTGGTATTGTTTATTGTAGTGGTGGGACTGGTGGTGGTATTACTATTATGATTGTGGTATTTGTAGTTGCCGTTTGGTATTGGAGGTGATGGCATTGGTAGTGGGATAGGCATGGTGTTGCTGGTTGTGGTAATATTCAATTTACATGTAAGTCCCTAGAAACATTGTACTACATGTGCTCAGGACATATGAATTAAATGCTACTAGTGAGCTTGCAGCACTCATTGTGCCATCCATTTAAGTAGCTTTTTAGGCATGCCTCAGGCCTGCCATTGCCATTGCAGCCAAATGTGCAGTTTACAACTGCCATTTTTTGGCAGGCATAAACCTTCCTTTTTAAAACATACAAGTCACCACTAAAGTAGGCCCTGCACAGCCCAGAGGGCAGGATGCAGTGTATTAAAAAAGTTGAACATGTTCTTTTATGTTTTACATGTCCTGGTAGTGGAAACATCTTAAAATCGTTTTTCTCTAATGCAAGACTCTTTTTCCAATAGCATGTCATTGGGTTACCTAATTACATTTAATAAGCAATAACTTTCAATTGGGAGCAAGTAGGAATATTTAGTTTAGTGTCTAAAGAATTGTAATATAAAACCATATTTAATGGTAAAGTTGAATTTTTATTCAAGTTGGCATTTTCCTGTCCTCCTATTTGGTGTCCTGGGTGACATGACTAGATGTAACTGGCTGTTGGTGTTTGTGTATTGATCCTAGATAATTAGGCACAGGGTGAATAGAAGTTGGCATATAGGACCATCTCTGACTTTATGGTGGGGAGCTGTCACCTACCACAGGGACTACAGGACCCACTGGAAATACAAATCGCCTGGAAATAAGGGATGTCACCTGTTTCAGTATCACACAGAATCAGTCGAGCACATCATCTGCTGCTGCCGAGTTCTGCTGGGACAAAGGCAACTATATCTAAGAACACTGCTTTTGCAAAATGGTGTGAGAACATGCAAAGAAGCCCTAACACTTATCTTCACCATCACAGTACCGATGGCCCTCGCATGAATTGGCAAATTCTACGCAAAAGCAGCAAGGATTTTCAGAACACCCAAGTAACGGAAACAAAGATCCGCAACTTACAAGCTGCTGATCATCAACCCCCGCAGCAACATCTTCCGGAAGAGCATCCGATACGAACTGGCCACAACGATTTCACTTAAGCACCATGCACTTTTGATTTTCAAGGTGCAAACTGGCACGCATGAAGGACGCACCACTCCGGGAGCCTGTATATGGTTCTGACTCTCCACCTAGCACCCCATTTATTTCTGGCATGATCTTCTGGTGGGGCCATTTGCACTTCTATGTGCCACATGGAACCACATCTCAAATAGCATGCAATCAGCGGTCCTAATTTCAGACTTTTATTGACCCAGACTGAGTATCACTTTCTATCTGTTACAAATGTCATAAGAATCTTGACGCTTGCCCATGCACAACTTAACCCCATGCATGCTGGCACAACACAATATTGCACACCAGCGCACTCTAAAGCCTTGGCTTTGCGTAGTGTTGTTTTTCCCTGCACTCGCTATACAAATCACTGTTGACCACACATCTTGGGCGCCAGGTGTTAACCTTGCTTGGTGATAAACACTGCAACACCTCAAACTTTTATGTGGTGTCATTTTACAGCACAATTTATATTGTCTTTGATATTTTTATATTTAGCGACTTTATGCTATTGCTTTCGCAAAAGATTTTAAGTAATCATACAATAAAAAAAGATAAAAGATTTGTCACCTACCACACTTGCAGATCAAAATGGCTGCACACACTCACAAATGGTTTCAAACCAATCTATTGTATCACGGGAAAAGCTAGGAGCAGGGCATTGAGGCTGAAAATTCCATGCTCCTCTGATGGTGGAAACCTCTAGAAATGTCTCCTACTTCAAACTTGGCACCAGGTATAAATATTGGACCCTCAGACCCAAGTCTTCACTACACATCTGTACATGTGGAATACTCAGAAGAAGGACAGCTGTGTTGCTCTGCTGTAAGATCTGCTGCTCTACTGCCCTGCTACTCTGCTGCCTGAGTGAGAAGGACTGGAGCTGCATCCTGAACCTTGGAGCACAAAAGTGACTGTAAGGGCTAGTTGACTCGTCTCTTCATCAGAGCTTCAGGGACAGAAAAGGCTACAACTCTCTTGCTCCTTGACACTGCCTGCGGTTAGGCTTGACCCCGCAAATGGGGCCCCTCTAGTCAAGGACTCTTGAAATTGGGGATAGAGGTGCCTAGCCAGCCCAGTTGTGGTCTTCACCAAATACGGTGTGAAGCGACATGAAGACCCGCATAGTCCCACCACACAGGTACAAGCTTAATCTCAACCAAAGTTAAGCAATGCAGAGCCCTTAAGAGCCTCGCAGCACAGCAGCCAACCTCAACGGAATCAATACTGAGAAATGCAAAGACTCACTCTCCAGCTACCAGTTTCATCAAAACCGATGAGACTTGATTCAAAGCCTTGTCACACAGCTTTATCACACAGCTTTATCAGAACCGAAGCAGCATGGCTCAACTGGACCTCACCTCACGGACCTCGCAGTTCTTGGAACCGACACTGGATGACATGAAGCCTCGCAAAGCAGTGCCACACAGACCGCGCTCCAGGATTTATGGTAATATGTTCAGCAGGCCTAACTTAATCCCTGCGCTCCCACTTCTGACATTGTCCTAGTCCGGCACGACCAGATTACCACAGTTGGCGCTTTTTAAAGCATTATTTTCACTTAGACCTTTAAAATTGCATAACTCCGGTTCTATTAATTAGATTTTTGTTATTTTGGTCTCAAATAATTTATTACATTTTACTCTAGTTGTCTACGTTGGTGAGTGATTTTACACATTGCCACTAATTTAAGCCTGGCTGCTTTTTGCCAAGCAACCAGAGAGTTGGGCACAAGTTAATCTGGGTAATACTTATGTTTTACCCGACAAGAACTGTGGTTGCTTTTTGAGTAGGGTTTCTCCTCCATCAACCAGTAACCTAATTTCCTACAGTCGTATTGCCAGTTGCTGTGTTCTTGATAGAGGTAGCATTGTCAATGTGGTATTGGCAGCGGTGGTGTGGTATTATTGGTGAAAGTCTTGATGGTGGTGCAGCATCGGTTGTTGTGGTATTGGTGGCTGGGGTACTGCTGGTTGAGGAATTGCTGGTGATGGTGTTGTATTGATGATGTGTTAAACAAAAACAATTTGGAGGCCATGGTAGATTTAGGCTCACAACTTAAACCAGGTCAATAACATAATCGAAATACCAGTTTCAGTAAGAATATGATTGCCTTCTATATACAATGCATATATGACATAAAGAACTGCATATCACAAATAGTGTGATGGTTGAGTGTACCTTTTAGATGAAATAGTTCTCCATGCATTGCAATGAAAGCACTCATTCAGAGACAGAATAATACATCAAACAGCCAATAGCATTGTAGTGACAGAAAACCACCCCTCTTGGTTGACTTAAGATGTGACTGAGAATGTCTTAAGGCAATGGCTTTAAGAAGCGGATGCAAATACACCAATGGTGACAGAGAGCTGACCCTAAGCACACTCTGTGTACATTGTAAGCAGTCGGTCCTGTAGACAGCTGCACTGTCATCCCAGAGCTGGAATTGATTTGTGTCTGTGATTATAAGGGGATCTGGGTAATTGGACAGCACACAGCCATAAACACGATTGACTATCATTAGGGCAGCTTTTATTTTTGTGGCCTGAAGCCATAGTGCTTATCAATACTGATTCTGTTTGCAGAAGAGTATTCGAAACACTGCCAACCTTTAAATTGAGATTTTTTTTAGCATATTCAACCGAAATTGTGGTATAGTGGTGCGTGGAAGGCTCTTTTTTATAGAAAATTGTGAAATAGCATTTACAGAGCGTATACTTTTAATTTGCATTAGTCGTTTCTTGAAAACACCATTGTCACATTTCGAGAAATGACAGTCCGCATCCTATGTATCCACTTTTAGGAGGAATAATTTCTTGGCAAATTGAAGAGAAGTTAGTATTTGTGTGTGTAACGCCCACCATGATATGACACCTCTGCTTTCCTTTAATTATTTTATCATCATGCAATCGTAAATCAGACTATACGTTAGCCTCTTTGCCACACGTGAAATACCGATGGACTCTGACGCCAAACATGAGCTCTTTCGCTCCTCGTGAAATATATAAAATAAGCCCGTATCTGAGTATCCTTGCCACACACGAAACACTTGTAAATCAGGGCGAATATAAACCCTCTGGACGTCATGAAACACTCAGGAGTCTAAATTTGACCCAAAAACTTGAAACACTTGTGAATCATACCGTATTACACCCCAATCAAAAGAAACAGGCATAATCAGAGATTAAAAAAAATTGGGATGGGATAAAGACACCTGCCAGTGTGCTGCCGGCAAGAACATTGGGACACACTCTGCCTAAAAAGTATGGTTTTGAGTTGCAGTGGGCCGCTCATGCCTTCCGACGCCAGTGTCACTGCACATGTTGCACTATTGATAGCTGCGCCCCTGTCAGGGTTGGACTGGGTCAGAAAATAGGCCCCGGGGACCACAATAAAAATTGCCCCCATTAGTGATACCTTGGTGGTTCCTGACAATTGGCATTGCCGTGCTCTCATTGGCTGACCTTGCTATGAGTCAGCCAATGAGAGGAGGGGGCAGTACCTTACTGTCACAGAGTGGATGTGGTCAGTGAGATTTGCTGAACCCACACTACTTTGTGACAAGAGTCACTGATGGATACTTGGCCCTGGGCACTTCAGGGCTTAAAACTTAAGCTCCCAGGTCCGAGGCTCTCAGTGACGCTCCCCCTCGTCATGAGGGGTAGGACTTCCAGCACTTTGCTGGGCTGAGGAGTTCTGGCCCACAAGCTGTAAGATCTTCAGTCTGGAAAAGTTCCCCTAAGGCAGCCATGCACCTTCACATTTAGGGGAAGTACAGAAGTACGTGTTTCCAATCTTCCCAGAAGATTGGAAACACGCTGAACTCACCGCCCTTCTGAAAAAAACCAACAGCAGACCCCACCGAACTCAAAAACTACCGCCCCATCTCGCTTCTTCCATTCCCGGCCAAAGTCATCGAGAAAGCTGTCAACAACCAGCTCGCCGCCTTCCTCGAAGCCAACAAATCACTCGACCCTTCACAATCTGGCTTCCGAGCCAAACACAGCACTGAGACCGCCCTCATCGCAGCAACAGACGACATTCGAACTCTACTGGACAATGGAGACACAGTCGCCCTCATCCTCCTCGACCTCCCTGCAGCCTTCGACACAGTCTGCCACAGCACCCTTTTACAACGCCTCAGAAACATCGGAATCCAAGGAAAGGCACTGGAATGGATCACCTCGTTCCTCACCGGAAGAACCCAAAGAGTCCGCCTCCCACCATTCAAGTCCGAGGCCTCTGAAATCATCTGCGGCGTACCACAAGGATCATCACTCAGTCCCACCCTCTTCAACGTATACATGAGCCCCCTCGCGACCATCGCCCGCCAACACAACCTCAACATCATCTCCTACGCGGATGACACTCAACTGATCCTTTCTCTCACCAATGACCCCAGTACCGCTAAAACTAACCTACACGAAGGAATGAAAGAAGTCGCCGATTGGATGAAACAAAGCCGTCTGAAACTGAACTCAGACAAAACAGAAGTCCTCATCTTAGGTAAATCCCCCTCTGCCTGGGACGACTCCTGGTGGCCGGAAGCCCTCGGAAATGCACCCATCCCGACAGACCACGCACGGAACCTTGGCGTCATCCTGGACTCTTCACTCTCAATGAACAGACAAGTCAGCGCCGTATCCTCTTCCTGCTTTAACATTCTTCGCATGCTCAGAAAAACTTTTCGCTGGATCCCCTCCGAAACAAGGAAAACAGTCACCCACGCTCTAGTCACGAGCCGACTGGACTACGGAAACACCCTCTACGCTGGTACCACCGCTAAACTCCAGAAGAAACTACAACGAATTCAAAACGCCTCAGCCAGGCTCATATTAGACATCCCACGCAACGAACACATCTCTGGTCACCTTAAAGACCTCCACTGGCTACCCGTCAATAAGAGGATCACTTTCCGACTCCTCACCCACGCACACAAATCACTCTACGACATCGGACCAGATTGCCTCAACTCTCGACTATCCTTCTACACCCCCTCCCGCCAACTTCGCTCTTCCAGCCAAGCCTTCGCCACTGTACCTCGCATCAACAAAACCACCATGGGAGGCAGATCCTTCTCATACCTGGCTGCCAAAACATGGAACTCACTTCCCGCCTACCTTCGCCTCACCCAGAATCACCTAGCGTTCAGAAAGCAGCTTAAAACGTGGATATTTGACAAATAATCCACCCCCCTTCCTAAGCGCCTTGAAACCCTCTGGGTATGTAGTGCGCTATATAAATGTTATGACTTGACTTGACTTGACTTGAACCAGGCTGTCTGACCTGAACATTAAGAGGGTCTATCAGGCTGAGCGTTGTTCAGACTGACGGACACTCTCCTTTTTTTGAAAAAAGTGGGGAGGCGGGGCCCTTCCACCCTTGAGGACGGGCTGCCACTGCTGATTGCCCTAATGGCCTGTCTGACCTTGCCACCTGCTTCCAATTTTTGAGAGTCCTGTTCAAGTTAATGTTAATGTTATCTACATTTGTAAAGCGCAGCTGCTACCCGAAGGTGTCCTGGCGCTGAGTTGAAGTCCTACCCGGGGATTGCATAAGTGAATGTTGCTGGTTAGTTGTTAAAGAGCCAGGTTTTTAGGGCCTTCCTGAAGGCCAACAGATTAGTCATGCATCTTAGATGTAAAGGAAGCATGTTCCACGCATTGGCTGCATTGGTGGTGAAACTCCCCCCCCCCCCTTATCTTTTTTAGCAGGCCTGTGGAAGAGAAAGACAGCGGATCCACTTTTAAGCTTTTCCCTCAGTGTTTGCCCAGTTGTCTCTCCTGTGTCGTGTGCTCCAAAACTGAGCCCGGCATTTGCACCACATACCTTCTTTAAAACCATCTTAGTTGTGTTTCCCTGCAGGTGAACCCCTGGTAAACCCTTTTGCAAATCAAGTAGACAAACCATGAAAAATTCAGATTGGTGCACACTGGATGAGGGGAAAGCACACTCTATTAGCATGTGTCCCCCATTGGGAGGTGTGAAAGATATGCAAATGTTGCAATTGGTACATACCAGTATCAACTAATTACCGGTTTGCACAATTTTCATCCAGAATTACATTGTTCTCCTCACTCGTGCTGTTAAAGAGTGTATCAAGGCACCAAATACACTAGACCTGAGCATGTTTACCAATCACTTGGCTGAGTCTAGTATCCCTGGCATAGCGCCTTGTGCTCTAGCTGGGCCTAGGTAGAACTGTGCAGGAACACTGCATCTATTCTGGTAAACCAGGCCATCCGCTGTAATTCAACGACTCCTCATCCATAATAACAAACATCAAGCCTAGCCCATGAAGAACAGCTTGAACTCCCATAAGGCTCATCCATCTGGGAGGAATAGAAAAACACGGTGGAAGATGGAAACTTATAATTTGTGATTAAATAAGACACAATGTGGAAAATGAGTTATTTTGTTAATGCAGTGCTTTATTTATTTTGTATCTTCCTTCTTATAAGCTCATTTGATAATCCTTTTTCCTCTGTGATATTTTAACTCTCTAGGCTTTAATAAAGATATCAGTATGGGGTCCCTAATATTTCTATGAATCATTCTCACAAAATGAGAAAACTGATCGATAGCAGTGATAAGGAATGTGTAGCAAAACAAAAGGTTTTGACAAATTATATTCAATGAATTCAGTCTTTAACCAGCAGAAAAGAATTGCTGCTCTGTCTGGGCAAGACCCAGCGCAGCCAGCAAGGAACATGTAGCTAATGGATGGTAAGGAAACCCTCAAACAGCGACATGATCCGGCAATTTATTTACTTGTCAAACACAGACAGGGTGATCGGAGGAATGCTTGCAATTTGACTAACCACTGGCAGTGGATCGGAATAGAAATCCAACCAATTGTTTTTTGTTTGCCCACAATGCCATCTCAGTTTGGACCCAGCCATACAGGGCCTGACTGGGAACCACAACTGGTCCGGGCAAAGTGCTTGGCTGCCCACTCGGGGGTGGGGTGGGGTGGGGGTTGGAGGTGCCGCCGAGCTCTTGCCGAGGCCGTTTTTTGGCCGATTTTGGTACAGGGCCGAATTTGCAGCTATGCTGCAAAAACGGCCCTGTAACAAAAACGGCCCCCAGGGGCCCAAAACCGGCCCCCACCCGTGCGGCGCACCGGGGGATTGCCCGGTGCCCACTATGGCCAGTCCGGCCCTGCAGCCATATGCACATCAATCTTGACTCAGCTCCAAGAGGAATAGTCCAGACGGAACTGCCAGGCCAGGTCCTCCCTGAAACAGATCTCAAGAACCGGTTTCACCTAGATTGGGGCTCTTTAGTCCGATATGGCTGGGTTCCCCGGCACAGTGAGTACGGGACTCAAGTCTGCGCATAAACTCTCTTCAACTTTTGTGAATTTAATGTAATGCCCTAAGTAGCCACGACCCGTGCAGGTAAGAGTGGTGGGGCCTGGTTGGGAGGGGGGGATTCGATAGACGTCCACAAAGAGAAATTAAATAAATAATTAATTTTCCCTCGTCTATCGAACCCCCCCTCAGCCGGCCCTACCCCTCTTACCTGCATGGGCCACGGCTTACCCTAAGCAGCCACAAGTATGCCCAGACATTAGTCAAGGTATACATATGTGAACTTAGGTATTAGGTATAGAAAATCTATACATACTTACCTTTCGATATTTTGTTCCTCGATATTTTGTCCTTGATATGAGTGCCCCACGATATACTGGGCTCGATATTCAAGAGCCCCACTGAAGGTCAATATTAAAACCCCAATATTGTGGTGTAACACAGTTATTCTTTTTTCGAAATTAATTACAGTATTTTATGATTGCTTGATCCCATTATATATTCGTTATATAAAATATGTCATTAAGCCACGAACAAATATGCATCTGGCTTTGCTACTTTGGTCTGAGTTTCAGAGGTTCTGGAAACAAAAGTTAACTCTCATTTTCAGCAATCAGCCACTGCTCTGTGCTACCTTTTTAAAAATAATAGTACAAAAATAGTCAACCCAGTATTCTCATGTGGGCATGGGTAGCTGCAATAGAGTAAATGAAAGTGCCAATAAGGAATTCATTTAGATACACAGTGATAATAATCATATAATGTTCTGTTGATGTCCAATAGTAACATCTCAATTCAATTGGTTCTTCTTTATACAAAGAACACAGGGCTGGCTACAGGGCCGGACTGGCTACCGGGCAGTTTGGAATGCTGCTGAGCTGGGGGCTAATTTCGTTGATGGGGACCTGCGTGTACTAAACGAAATTCGTTTTGTTTTCATTATTTCGAAGTACACGCAGGTCTCCATGTACGAAATCAGCCCCCACGGCAGTAAAATCTTCCAGCAGCTCGGCAGCATTCCAAACTGCCCGGTAGCCAGTCCGGCCCTGGCTGGCTATACGAGAACGCTGAATAAATCACGAAGGCAAGTGTATATGCTTATTGCAATATGGTACTGAAAGTCCACTTGCTTGGTGCAACAAAAGAATGCCCATCATAGTATTGAGGCAAGACTTGTTGTAGTGAGGTAAGTAGTCTGGAAGCAAGATGGACAGTGCATCGACGTTTCTGTCTCACATGGTAGTAATCCAAGGCACCATCCTTAGGACAAAGATGGTTCTGTGTTGATGGAAAAATCACGCCATGAAGGATGTAGGAACTATATGAAGAGAAGGGTTGTATGATGTTACAACGCATGCTTTTACCCAGCATGCCGCTATAACTCAATGTTTTACCCTGACTTGCTGCTGGGGTGCGCTGGATTTTGGAATAGTATAATTTACTATTCCAGCGACAGTCTATGCAACAGTAGGGACTGTGTTGGAGTTAAATCCAACGCCTTATACCCCCCTACTGCAAGCCATTTTCGTTATGATGGCATGCGGGGTAAAAGCATGCGTTGTAACACATGCGCTGTAAAAGTTGTTTCCCGAAGATCAGTGGTGATCACTGGGCTGTGAATATGAATATTACTTGCAAATTTACACAAGGAATGTGTGTGCTCTGCGGTATCAATAGCTCTATAGATATATCTGAACTTGAAAGAGGCAAGAAAGCTGGTGTGAGTCAAGAGTATGCACTCTAGATTAGAGGGCACTCTAGATTAGAGGGCACTCAATCTTCCAGGAAAATTCTCAAAGTACTGAAACCTATTAAATAACACTTTTAGACGCTTCCCTCTCCTCCCATTGAGGAGACTTCTCTTCATATTGTTCCTAAATAGGTTCATTTTACAATCAACACATAAATGTCTGTGTCCTAAGGAAGGCCTCTTGGATTACTACAGCGTGAGACCGAAACGTCGATGCACAGCCCATCTTGCTTCCGGACTACTTACCTCACTACAACAAGTCTTGTCTCTATAGTACTATGATGGACAGTCTTTTGTTGCACCAAGCAAGTGAACTCTAAGTACATTGCCACATGTTGCAGGAAATTTTTACTTTAGTAGTGCTGTAGACAACACATTGTCAATGTACTTCGTATTTTTTCATTTATGTTAAACCCCTCCAACTTTCATTCATTTGACTTTCAATACAATATGGCATTAAGCATATACACCTGCCTTCGTGATTTATTCTTCGTTCTCGTATAACCCTGTATTCTTTGTATACAGCACAACCATTTGAATCGAAATTGTACTACTGGACATCGCTGAATAATGATATGATTAGTATCACTGTGTATCTAAACGAATCCCCTGCTGACACTTTCCTTTACCCTATTACACCTTTTTTTAAATGGCAGCAAAAAATGAATTCTAATGTTTCCAAATATAGACATTCTCTGATTAGCATTAGGTGCCGCTTATCGTCCCACCTCAGACTCTTAGGGAACACAGCAGCTGAACACACACTACCAAAGATAAAACCTTGAGAACTGTTTTCTTCTGCTCTTGAAGAACCTTGGAGCTAGAGAGAGAGAACTTCGTGGTGGTTTCAAGAGATTGCATTTTACTTTAAAAAATTGCCATATTTTCGGGGCAAATAGCAAAACGGCATTTATAAATTAGTATAACACTATTTCCTAGTTTAAAAATAAAAAACAAACAGATAAATTGCATCAGGAAAGGATTGAGGCACTTACACAGTCCAAGTTTGGGTTATGGCCTTCACAAGGGTGGAAACTTTTTTTCTTCAGGTTTGTATGTCATAGAGTGTCTGTGCACTGTTGCTGTGGCCTCCTGGTGCTAAGCAATATCATTTACTCTTTATGTTTCGATTACTTTTAAAGCTCAAAACTGTCTCCCCAAGAAGGACTCTCCTGGTGCTGGCAAAAAAACAAAATAAGTGATGCCTGATGTGACAGCATCATTGTCTATCCCCTTGCCCTGAACAAGACAAGAGACAGTGAAGGTCTATTTATGTCACTGAATAACTTATTGTAAAAGAGCCCATGTTTGTTAATTAACATAGATTGTGGTATTGACTCAGTTGTGCACTGCATAATTTAGCTATGTACCACCTCTAGAACTCTCATCTGGAAAGACATTAAAAAGACTAAACAAAGTTCTCAATGTTTCAAGACCACTTCAGTAAAGGTCGCCATAACACAAGTTCATGCTAATAATGCGGATCTCGAAAAGGTGTTATAACTCTTACGTAATGGCTTCCACAGCACACTTCCAAATGGCTCAACATAATATGTATAAACACATTCACTTTCTGTTACATTCCTGCTGGTAATAAGGCCCAAACCAGGCATTGGTGAGTACTTATACTTGCCCATCCTCTATTTATGTGGGTGTTTGCTGGAAAGGAAAAGTGGGAAGTTGCTAGACAGCTAAACTCCACCACCATCTTGGAAGTATATATTCTACAGCTGTTCACGCATGACTGACACGTCTCAGATGAAAGGAGAGCCATTGCACAGCCATATTGGTCACTAATAACAATATCAACTGATATTTTCAAAAAATGTGCCCCGTTCGTTTCCAAGTACTGCGGTCCCACCTTTTATTCTATACAGATGTTTGCAATTAGAAAACATGGTCCGCTATGTCACTCAATGTCTAATGCACATACTGGTAATTTAGAAATCTGCTATGACTGCCTTACTGAGACTAAAGCTAATGTTTACATAAAGAGATAGGTGTATAAAGGGCGCCATATTGGTGAAGCGCTCTACTCAGTTAGGCATGGATCCGCTCATCTCCATCTAACCTAGTCCACAAAAAAATATAGAAAAGAGGTGTGAATCTATTATTTGCATACTAGCAAAGCACAGCCACATGGGACATAATGGAGCTACCAGTTAATCAGGGCTTTGTAAATATTTCAGGGAAATTGTTTTTATTGTATGAACTGCGGTCACTGTTGTAATATTCCTCATGTGGCGTTGCTTTGTAAGCACATAAGCAAACTCCCTACAAAACAAACGTGCATCAATGGGCTGACTTTTTGTGTAATTGGCTCTTCTGCTTAGTGTGCACTTAAAATAGATCCTTTTCAGTTAACGTGTTATTCCAACATTAAAATTTGTGTCTCTTTTTGTAGGGATGGGTTTAATCAGAAACGCTATGCAGCACATTTTCTTCCTTTTCAACACTGGATGCAAGATATGATTGCACTGGATACTAAGGCCCTGATTATGAATGGGTCGGAAGAGTATGTTCCATATTTTTAAATCGAGGAAATACGACTCCCCAGGATTCAGAATTTATTGGCTGCAAAAAATACCCCCCCATTTGGAGGTTTTGAGGAATAACATGCGGACTTGCATTTCACAGTAAATATCAAACAGTTTTTCCATGTTAAATTCCAGGGGCCTTATTTATGAAGGACTTGCGCCGCCGGTGCGTCACTTTTAACATGGGAAAAAGTGACGCACCGGCGGCGCAAGTCCTTCATAAATAAGGCCCCAGCAGTCTTGACCTTTCAAAATATTAACAAAGGGTGAGGAAATTAGCATTGTAAATACCTGGTGAGGTAAATACTACTTAAGGCCGAATTTCAACCCATGCGCAAAAAAAGTTTTGCACAAGGGTCTGAAAATACCAATGCACTGATAATCACGGACAAAAACTGTACATAGCAATCCTAACCCTGGTGAAAAAATGAAGAGTTACACTGCTTAAGATGTATTATTGTGTCATCGAGGAGGAACAATGCCGTTAGGATAGTTCACATAAATATTCAAAATAAATAAGTATACCAAATGTAAGAACAAGTGTCAATTGGAATTAATTAGTTTGCACAATGAAGACACAATATATATACCATCGCAATCTAGCATGGTTTACACCAGCTTTTTTGATGTTAATAAAAATATTATGGCAACGAGGGGTAGACTGGTGCGCCCAGCAGGAGAAGCCAGCAGTATATGAGGCTAGATGCTGCTCTGCCAAATACAAGAGTAAATGGTGGGGGAAGCAGGCATGGGCTGGTTGCTCTAGGATTGTTGTAGTTTCACCTGTCTACTTCATCTCTGAACACAGAGGGGCTTATGTGATGGATGTGGAGAAGTGTGGCTCAATGGTTATAGCAGCAGACCCTGATTGCGAGGTCTGGCCCGGGACCAGGGTTCAATTCCCGCCTCGGCGGCTCTTGGACTCAATCTCCCCGGACCTGATAATTCTCGCCTCGTGCCTAGTGTAATCATGGGTCCCACTCTGCAACTCTGGGCAATAGCTTGCTTAATCTCCACAGCGGCCCCAGCAGTGCTTGGATGCCTGGCTTCACCTTGGGGGTGTCCAGGAGTGGACATTTCACAGGGAAAAGCCAGGAAGGGTTCCACAACGGTATGAGTGCAGCACCGGGACGCCCCGTCGCTGGGGCAGCCGTGCGCTTTACAAGTACAACACACATTTACATGTGCTAAAGGCTCTTTAAATTCTGTTCTCTTACGATGGGGATGTATTATTGATGGAACAAGGGAGAGGTGTGGCGCCATGGCCAGAGCGACTGACACTGGAATCTGGGGATCACGGTTCGATTCCCAGCGCCAGCGGCAGATTAGCCCAGCACCATGTGACTCTAGGCAATAGCTTGCTTAATCTTCCCTACTGCCCCCAGCGCCTGGAGACCATTACGGGTGATTGTTCGCGCTTTGGATTATTATTATTATGTGCTTTTGTTTGTGCTATGCACTTACAACACTTAATAAGGTTGATTATTAAAAAAAATTCTTTCATCATCAAGTGCGTTTTCAGTAGTCTCACTATAGCCTCTTCTTCCATACATTGACTCTCCTTTGCAGAAAGCTGTGGATAAATAGAACAAACAGGTTTGTTCGAGAAACCTCCTAAATACTAGACTATAAAGTGCTGTAGCAAGATACCAAAGAATTTAGGGCAGAAAAATATTATGTTGTAGTACTGAGCTTAAAGTGAAATAGCGGTTATCTGATGAAGAGTTGCAGGATTGGTAAGTCCAGTTGGAAGTAAAAACGTCAAGGAGCCATGATCTAATCTTTATAGGAGATCAACCGAAGAGTGAGGAAATAAATCAAGCTGTATTGATTAGGCGGGCACCCTTGACCTAGCCAGTCTGGAAAAATAACCATTTGAAGGTCAAAGAAGCAACTTCCTGTCACAGGACAGAGAGCTCCAAGTGAGGGGAGAGGATGTGGCCTAATGGCTAGAGGGTCGACCTAAAACCTGGTACACTAAATATCCTATGATTCTGGGCAAATCACTTAATCTCCTGTGCCTACAAAATGAATGTGTCCATCTGTAAGGCAACTGGTGCTCATTTAAAGGGCTCTTATACCTTCGGGTCGAGTTTGCGCTATATAAAACAAAAACAAAAAAGTGTTTACGCTCAGTAACTCACTAAAGCCAGAAGTCCAGAAACAGCACCATCAATTGATTCTGCAACAAATTAAAATATCACTTTTCAATTAATAAGTATGGATTTCGTCCCAGTGAGGCAATTGAAACTAGCCTCCAAGCACATGCACAAACACGTGTGCACACGCACACACGTGTTTAGATGAATGCTTGCATGTACTGATGGACACACACAACCACAAGTACACCCAGCCTACTTTGGACCCACCCACTTCCATCATTGTCTTGCTATCTTCCTTCACCCACCAACAACTGGCGCTCCTAAAACTCTCCTAGACTACTTGCTTAAGGTCTATTGGGGGTCATGTGCACCCCCAGTACTGCATGTACTACTAAGAATAATTCCCACACACAAGTAATACACCCAGATCAACTTGCAACAAGCCGGCCCGAAGCTTAGTTCTGTGTACTACTGGAATTACTTTGTCTTAATCCTTTAGAACAGAGAAAAGTTGATCTGCTTTAAACACATGTATAAGCCAATTTTGAGGTCTCAGTCAGACAGTAAAGACAGCAAAGAACCCAATTTCTTTTTACTGTCAGCATCAAAGGTCTAAGAAATAGAAGAAGGAATGACTTCCCTATGCAATCCACTTAGAGCCTAATTAAGACTGGCGGTCCTTGGACTGCCAGACTTGTGGTGAGGTGGCGGTCTTCTGACCGCCACAATATGACTATGGTGGTCATGTTGCCCTGGGATTGCCCACTCTGTCAGGGAACTGCCGTTCCCTGGTGGTTGCATGGCAATCAAGAGGCATCGATATGCTTGGCAGGACCACTGAGGTCCCGCCAAGCATATTACGACTTTCCTCACCACCACTGGTTTCATGGAGGTCTTTCCATGGATTTAACCCAAATCTAATAGTGTTTGAAACATTTCAGCGCTCTGTCCGTCATCTTATTGTGTACGCTTTGTTTGCCCTAAGTTGGCAAGGTATGCCCAGAAGTGGGTCTCTTGCTCATTTTGCCAATGGTTTCAAGCTGGTCTGGCTGATGAGGGGGGTTTCCCCGAGACCGGTCACAGGATGCTTGTTTCTGGTCCAGGGAGGACCTAGCCTGGTAGTTCAGGCTGGACTGTTCCCATGAGGAACAGTGTCAAGACTGATTTTTCATATGGATGGGTCTGAACTGGGGTGGCGAAGTGAGCAGAAGAATAATGATGGATTTACCTCAGATCTAGTAGTGACTGGGGGTGAGTATCTGAAGAGTTTCAGTGCTCGGGCCATCATCTTATTGTGTTTGCTTTCCACCCCCAGTTCCAGCACGGCATGGACTGAGAAGGTGAAAACACTGAGGAAGGGCTAATGACTACTGTCAGCCATATTACAAGAAGAATCAATATACAACTGACTTCACAGTCCATGCAGTGCTGGAACTTCCTTTGACGCTCCCATTGTGGTGCCTATTTAATAGGCACCGCTGTGGAAACGCCAAAGAAATCGCCCACCATTGACTAAAAAGTTCATTATCAGGTGGGTGCTTCTCACGAGAGTTTGGCGCAGCGGCACAGTGCCGCCCCCGCACCGTCAAACTCGTAATCGGCCCTTTAGTGTTGCAGAGAAGTGTAGTGGGGTTTGAGACTACGGGGTTCACAAACCTTTGCACCACAATAATACATTTTTGTATTTATTCAAGCAGATACTTTTTATTAGACTAAAAATAATACACAAATACTCAAAATCCTACTGTAAAAAATATGTACAATCATAACATTGTTAACCCCTTGGGCGTGGCTGGAATTTTGCCGCCGTGCAGCAAAATTCTACGCGTGCACAGATCGGATGGCCCCCGGCCGTCCGACGCGCACGAGCACCACGGCTTCGGACGGCCGGGGGACGTCCGACGCCGCCGACGTCCGACGTTTACTAAAACCATAAAAAACATACCATATGGCACAAAAATAACAACTTCATTAACTAAAAGAAGTAAGACTGAATTATGCATTACCATGTATAAAACGGGAATAGTACTGATACAAGCGACTAACAGCGAACTCGTGAAATTTGAGACAACTTTCCAAATCTTAAAGAAACACATAGAAGAAACAAGCTCCCAACAAAACATGACACCACTAGATGTCACGCTTGGAAACATTGACTCCAATACTAGAGACACCAGTCAAACCGGCGGCCCGAGCAATGAAACATCTAACATTGGAGATTTAACCGAAAACACGATTGTAACACCAGATTATGAAATAGATACGATAGAGATATCTAATATCCTTGGAATCAAAGAGAATAACCAGGCACCAAAGAAAATGCAGTGGACGCTAACGCACAATTCCACCGTGCCTGAAGAGTGCACCCCAGCTCTAATAGATTCCCTTCAGGAAGATAACGGTATAAAAAAGGTAAATGATATCGTCCCTCCTCATCCTCACTCGGAGGCGAGACTTGAATCCCATAGAGCCCTACGCACAAAAACGCCCCCTACATTCCATAACATAGGAAGTAACAGGGATTCCTTAAATAGAGCCAGAAAGCTCAACCAAACTAAGGATACTAAGAAAAGATTTATGGGAACGAAAACAGGCTTTTCACGGAGTAGAGCAAACTCCAATACACTTCCAGCCAGATCTATCTTACACAGGAAATCACCCCGAGCACAGAATGAAGTCAAGGAGCTTCAGAAACTCGTAGGAAACCTGGCACAAAACTCGATGAAAATATCTCAGACAATTGGTAAAATCTGGGAGATGACGACAAGTACGCTCTCCAAGGTTTCACACATCCAGAATCTGGTACTCAGACCTAACAGACCTAATAGGACCAAGCCCCTGTCAAATGAAGAAACTCTGGCCTTACTCCGATCCTATGAACAAACTGCCCCTAGCAGGGAGGAGAATATCAAAACAGTACCTATCGACCCTAATAGAACGACCAGAAAGAATAACAGGAAAGCAATTCACCAAAACCTACAACACATTCAGCTAACATCAGCCGAATCTGATAATGGAAAACTCGTTAAATCACAGAATCCCTTGAAGTGCCTACTTCTTAACTGTCGGTCTGTAAATAAACATGCATCAGACATAGCCGCCCTCATCATCAACAAGGAAATTGACTTGGCCATCCTCACCGAAACATGGCTCAATGAATCATCGTCGCCTACCATGGATCTTTTAATACCACCGCAATATAACATCGTCAGGTTAGACAGACCAAGGAATGTGGGTGGAGGCATAGCTTGCATTCACCGCTCAGAGATTGAGGTCTGCCAATTCCAATCTGACCCCCTAGAATCCTGTGAATACCTTGGTGTTAATGTGAGAACACCAAATATTCAAAGCTGCAACTTGCATGCATTCTACCACCCACCAGGAGAGAACGCAAAATTCACAGAGCAACTGACAGAGATCATAACAACTAACTCTAATTCTGACGCTATTAACATATTTCTAGGCGACTTTAACCTCCACTGGGATGACGGCAATGACAAACTGGTTAACTCGCTTAAAGACTTCCTTAATGAGCTAAAACTTACACAAGTATGCAACCAACCCACGCACACACAAGGAGCGACCCTAGACTGGATTATCTCAAGAAATACAGAGACATCAATCCTCGCTATAGACCCATGTGATTGGTCGGACCATCACATCATAACATTCATGATACCGACAATGAAAAAGGGAAAGACCGTGCAACCACGCAAGCTCAAGAAATTGATACGAGACACAAAAGAAGCCAATATGGAACTTCTGGTTGAAAGGTGTGAGAATGTCCTGAAGCCTCCTAACAATAAGCAAAATGTCAATGAGCTGACGGATCACTACATAACCTCGATCGGTAATATAGTTAATGACATCATGCCCCAAAAAATGAAAAAAGTCTCAGAGAAGCCAAAAAATCCTTGGTTTAACGAGTCACTCAACGAGGACAGGCGCAAACTGAGAATGGCTGAAAGAAAATGGAGACAACATCCTTCTTCCCCTGAGCTGAAAGCCCTCAGAAAAACAAGGAAAGAATATAACAAAAAGATAATCGACTCCAAAAATAATTTTTCAGAGCTGAACTGGACAATGCCAGAAACAGACCCCGAAAACTCTTCAAGATCTTAAAACAACAGTCAAATAAACTAGCCAAAACAGTTCAAGAGAATACAAATACTCCCATAAGTTGCGAAGAATTCTCCTCATTTTTCTCGGAAAAATCTAAAATGCTAGAAGTTGAACTCACAAAGGCAGCAGCAAACCTTATGACCCTTCCCCCACTGAAAAAAGAGGCCAATATGTCAACTGAAGGTCTCCAACCAAAAAACAATGCAAACTGGGACACATTTGAACTATACGACCAAGAAAAGATCACCAAAACGCTGTTGGAACTCAGACCAAACAACCATTATCAAGACCCTCTACCGGGAAAGTGTGTAAGAGAGATCAGCCACACTCTAATTCCAATCTGGACTGAGATAGTAAATGCCTCTCTGGCTCAAGGGATCCTCCCTGACTGTCTAAAAACAGGTCAGGTAGTGCCCATCATCAAAAAACCAACAGCTGATGCAACAGACCCAAATAACTATCGACCAGTGACTAACATCCCTCTACTGGCCAAACTCATTGAGAAATGTGTACAGGGCCAATTAAGCCAACACATCGCTAAGTTCTCCCTACTTGATGACTGCCAATCAGGTTTCAGAACAGGGCACAGTACTGAAACTGCGATTCTGCATATTGTCGATGACGCCCTACAGGCCCTAGACCGAAATCAAACATGCCTACTGATTCTTCTCGACCTGTCAGCAGCATTTGACACGGTAAAGCACGAAGTACTAATGACCAGGCTACAAGACAGGATGGGAGTATCCGGAAATGTACTGAAATGGTTCAGCTCTTTTCTAAAGAACAGGACCCAGCGATTCCAGGTTAATCAAGCAATCTCTTCCCCAAGCCCCAATACAATCGGGGTCCCACAAGGCTCAACGTTATCCCCGGATCTATTCAACTTGTATGTAGAACCTCTCACTGAGATCCTTCAAAAATCACAGATATCCTATCATATGTATGCAGATGAAACGCAAATTTACATGAAGATCAGCTCTCTTGAGGACATCGACCGAATAAACCATACTCTAATGGAAGCCTTGCGATGGTTAACAACGAACCATCTGAAACTAAACGCCCAGAAAACAGAATTCCTGCTAATCTCTCCGACTAAGAGCCAATCTGAAGTTAAGGAATGGACTAAACTGGTGACGGCGCTAAATTGCACCCCGACCCTAGTTAACTCAGCTAAATCACTAGGAATCACGCTAGATGAAAACCTTAACATGAAAGAACACATCAACTCAATGGCCAAGAGTGCCCGCTTCCACTTAAATTACTTAAGAAAAATGAAACCCTTTATCTCAGCAACAGATCTAAAACTGGCCATCCAATCTCCAGTTATCTCGAGGATCGAATACGGATGCACCACATTAGCTGGCCTACCGAAAACTTCCACAGCTCCATTAAAAGCCTGCCTCAACGCTGCGGCTAGACTCATCTCTGGAACGAAGAAATTCGATCACATATCTCCTCACCTGAAAGCTCTAAACTGGCTGCCTTACGAGGCCAGAATTCAAATGAAGATGGCCTGTATTACACATAAAGCGGTTCACTACAACATGCCTAGATACCTTGCCAAGAAACTTATGCCTTCAGGAGGCAACAGACCAACTAGAAGCACAAAAGACTTCCTATTGCGACCAGCCTTTTTCCACAAGATAAAGACCTACAACAGAGCATTCTCCGGAGCTGCCCCCAGAATCTGGAACTCACTACCTCCAAACATCAGGAAAATTCAAAACACAGTAACATTCAAACGGGAACTTAAGTCTCACTTGATGAGTAAATTCCCTACATAGAGAATCCGTCTGTTTACTGGGATGATCATTTACGCTACCAGAGGGTTGCCCTCATCGAAAATTTGGAAAATTTGGAAAATTGAGGGCTGACAACTGTCTGCTTTGCATGGTCAAGTCGAGGATTGTCATGTTACTGTTTTCCTCTCATACCTGGGAACTTATACTCTATCTCACAGTCATAATCTTTATAACTGCTACCTCACTATATTTATTTAACCATATTATCCTTATATGCACTGAATTACCTTATAACTCTACCTCTCCATGCTTGTACCATTACCACGACACAAGCTAAGCCTAGTTCGTCACCAATTGCTAATTGCACAGACATTAGGAAGTATATATCTAACATGTCTATACAGTACATTACCTTCTACCTCATAATTATGTTTTTTGTGATTTACTGCTACCATAATGTCTACATGTTATTCTTTCCTTGTTAAGCGCTCTGATACCCACGGGTCTTGTCCGCGCTATACAAAACTCTATAAATAAATAAATAAATAAATAAATAATGCAAGGGGTTAAGCATGTTACAAAATACGTACACTAAATAATTAAAATACATTAAAATGTGACTATTTCTATTGGCGAGCCTTCTTAAAAAATTTTTTTTTTCGTTTGCAACTTTTTAAAACTGATATGCAATGTATCAAATGTATGTAACTATTCAATTATAATATGTGTAAAATGAGCCAATAAATAAGTGCCAATCACCAGGGTAATAGTATCTCTTTTTATACACACAATTTGAGATGGCCAGTCACTTGTAACCGTGGGCATAAAACACCATACCATTTGTATAATTGTCATTTCAGACGTCCACATCTGCCTCTTCTTTATTAGAGCAACAGCACAGAGTGAATACACACGTCAATCAGAATTAGGTTTATTCTTGTCTGCCCTTCTTATCAACCTCAAACAATCGTAGAGGTACAACCACAAACATCATACTGAAGGGCAAATAAATGTCACGGTTGACATAGTGAGATTTCCTATTCTCTCTTCGCATATGTCAACAAAGCCGTCTTTATTTGGGACACTAGATGAAAACTTAATCGAAACTTTGTTTATTATTGGCTCAATGCCCTCCTAGGTTTTAAATTTAATGTTTGCAGATCTGCCCTTACGTCAGCTGACCTTTATATACCCATTGTCATAGATTTCAGCGCAATTCCGAGATATATGACAGTGCCTGACCTTATCAAGTGAATATGCGTGTGTTGTTTTTATTTAGCACTTCGATGGTTATTTTATATTTATTTTTATTTTTATTTTCACTTTTTTACATTAAGCTCTTTATCTTCCCCTTTACCTTCAGAATTGACTACATAAATTGCAGATCTTCCCAAAAAGGAGTCGTTTTCTATTCTCACATTATGTATAATGTAATAAAATGGCCATAAACCCCAAATAGCTTTAAAAGTAGTTCTGAGTAATTTATTTAATATTTCATTCAGTGTGCAGGACATTATAATTACTGTAGATTACAATCACACTGCTTCCAGACAGAAAGATGGAAAGATGGACTACACTGCAGGAGGGGTGGATGGGGCAGACCCTCTCTGTCATCTTTAGTAATTAACTTTGACTTGAGGCACATCATGAAGGGACAACACATTGGAGGATGCTCTAAAATAAGGACACTGTACCCATTTTTGGAAATGGTAAAGGGAATATAAACACTCACCCATATCATGAAAAAAGACGCAGGGAAAATATTTGTATTTGCGTTTTTTTATAGAGCACCAGTATATGAATACAGGGTGAAAAAGTGGGTGAGGATGAGAGTAGAATCCAACCAAATGCAAGGTGAAATAGTGCAACTCAGTATTGTTCCATTAATGCCCCTGTCAGCTCAGTAAAATCCCAGCTTAAAGAACACTATTAGTCAGTGAGCTCCATCAGGTCAAATTAGCATATAAAAGGGCCCTTTTTTGGCAGTGGCCAACACACCAGCCCTAACCAGTGGGCCGACAAAATCATCATTCTTTCTCTGAGGAATTTTCACTTGTAGGACCCACCATGGGCCGAATACTCAAAAGATACAACTGGTAGGACCACATGACTAGGAGCTGTAACTATAGAATTTGTAAGGCTCCACAGCTAAAGGGAAAGAGGTGGATAAAATGAAAGAGGCCCACCTACTGGCTCTGCAGCAACTGAGCTGAGGCGACTTGCCTGTACAGTTTGGAGACATGTTACTAGGGCATGACTACCTTTCCAAGCCATCATCAAGCCCACCAATGCCTTCTCTCTTCACAACTTCTGCATCTTGACATGCACTGTTTGTGGTATTCCTCCCAATAATCAGATCACACATGTTGGTTGCTGATTTTCCCTGCCCGCAGTACCCACACTTTAAATGCTGCCCGTCCCTGGGGTGGTACTACGTCCCCCTCTTCCCCAGGGCATAAGGAGGGGGCGCATCGTTCTTTTAAGCGCCAGGACATTCCCGCAGCAAGGGACATGTTTGCTGCTGATTTCTTTGCCCGCACTTTACTTGATGCCAATGGCTGGGGTTGGACTACTTCCCCCAGCTTCCACGGGTCCTGAGTAGAGACATCATCACGCTTCCAAGCACCAGGGCATTCCCACGGTGCCGGACACATTTGCTGCTGATTTCCCTGCCTACATATTACTTGATGCCCATGGCTGAGGTAGGACTATGTGCCCCAGCTTCCTTGGGGCCTAAGTAGGGGCCACATCATGCTTTTAAGTGCCAGGGCATGTTTGCTGCTGATTTCCCTGCCCGCACTTTACTTGCTGCCCGTGGCAGGGATGGGACTACATCCTCCAGCTTCTTCAGGGTCTAAGGAGGGGCCGTATTGTGCTTTTAAGTGGCAGGACATTCCCGAAGTGTGGGGCACGTTTGCTGCTGATTTCCCTGCCCGCACTTTACTTGCTGCGAGGGGCTGGAGTGGGACTATATCTCCCAACTTCCCAGTATCACGCTTTAAGCACCGGGACATTCCTGCAGAGCATGCCCAGAGGAGGCTAGGCTGGTTCACTGCACGTGGGGACTATATTCAAGAAGTCTTAAGGTTCTGTAGTGCTTTGTGTTTGATCACTGTATTTTTGGCTGCAGTGGGGAAGTCCAACACTTCTGTACCCGCTAAGTCCAAGTCCCTGGATGGTTACGTTAAACATGCAATGGGGGCTTTAACCACTTCGCTGCGGCCGGAATTCCCCCGTGGTGCTGAAAAATCTCACGCTTGTGCGGTTCGGACGGCCCCCGGCCGTCCTCCGCACACTCCCACGTGATGTCAGATGGCCGGGGGCCGTCCGACGCACGGAAGATGTGGAGCATGTGGAGCGTCATCTCTCTGGTACAGATGTTTTTTATGACATTGAGCAAGACCCTGTCCAAGGGTTGGTTGATACCTCTTCTGCTGATCCTATACCGATTCCTGGTACGACTACCATTTCACCTCATAATAACGGTCCCACTGCTAAACCGAAAAGGCCCCAGGGGTTAAGGAAGCCTGACCCACCTATAATCCGGCAATCTAATCATGCTGTTGACTCTAGTTTGCTCAGTTCTGTGCCCATGCCCAGGGCTTCACTGCCACACACTACCTTATGCCTTCCCAGGGGAGGCCTAAGGGAGGCACAACGAGGAGAAATATCTTTATTTCTCCTCGTTTTTCCTTTTTCTGTGTCTGCTGCATTCTGCACACATACAAAGAGGATAAAGCCTCTTGTGATTGTTTTTGTAAAGGAAGGTTTCCCTCCCTGCACAAAAATAATCATCCCTGCACCGCAGGCACCCTTGCACCAAGATGCAAATGTGCCTGTGTTGGTGCATGGCAGCCCACTGTGTGCCGGTGCAGGGGAAAAGGATAGGAATGTGCTGTAGCTGATAGATACAACGCATTCCAGCCCTTTTCTTTTACTGTAAGGCAGCGCTTCAGGAAGGCCTGCAGCGCTGCCCTATTTTATGGCCTCATAAATGAGGCCCAAAGTTTTTAATAACACAGGGCTGGTCACCAAGCCCTGTGCGATCAATGGGAGCACCAAAGTCAGAGTGTCAGCAGCAGTCCTTCCAGCACACAGGGTTCTTTGTAGGTGTAGAGGCAGACCTTCTTAGCATATCAGCACAACAGAGCAAAGCCCAAATGGTGGTTTATCCTGACAGCCCAGCAGGTCCTCCTGGCAATGTGCAGAATGTAGTCCCACACAGTGTCTAAAATGATGGGGTCAGAGCCTCTGTACTTATACTCAAAATGTCTTTGATGTTGAGGTAACTTCAAAAGAAATATTTGAAGTGCACAACAGCCCCATTCAATCCCAGCCCTGGCTCTTGGCACACTACAGGAGGGTGGAGGGAGCATTGTGAGAGGACAGGCGTGGCCCTATTCAGCTCTAGCTCATGAAGAAACCTCAACCTGGTGATGGACCATCAGGATATGCAGGGCACACCTCAGCTCCCTTTGTGTGACTGTCTAGAGTGAATGCGCAAACAGCCCCCTGTCAGTCTAAACCAGACGTTGATTGGAGTCAGGCTGCAAAGCACAAAGTGTCATAAGCACATAGAAATGCCCATTTTCTAAAAGTGGCATTTCTAAAATAGTGATTAAAAATCCCCCTTCACCAGTAAGCAGGATGTATCACCACTATTCCAAACATGGCAACGCTACTCCTTTTGTTATGTACCCCAATCTAGGCCTAAGTAGCTAATTGACCTTTCACCTACATTTGTCCTACCTTGCTCTGCATAACAGTTCTAGCACTGACCTTTTACCCAGTTATGTGCTGAATAAATGTTAATCAGTTTCCTTGAAACATGCCTCATTTATTATGCATGATGATTCTAAGAAGTCCCCTGCACATGACATACATGACAGGATTAACATACTCTGTATGCCATGGTCATCTACACCCTAGGGTGAAAGAACTACTTTGCATAATTGCAGGTATTGATTTAGGCTCATTTACATAATCATAGTCACAACATATTCATTGTGTTAAGAACCTGAGGCTATCTTTATGGTATAAAAGGACCATACCATCTCTAGATAGACAGAGGAGACGCTTCCACACTGACACTGAGGTCCCTGCACTCAGAATCTCCAGCACGCAGTGGTCTGACATCCCTTGCTGGGTGTCTAACTCATGACCAAGATGGGGTTCCTTTATTCTCTCCCATCGGTTAATGGGGTGGCTCTTTCCTAGGGGACTCTTGGCTTTACACCTACACACATGCTAGGTACACTGAAGTACATTTAGGTAGGGTCAGCATCGTAGGAGTACGCTTGATTACTGTCATGTTTAAATGCCTTCATATATTTACTGTTTTATCACCATGGTAGAATTCTACCTTTTACTTACTCTGTTGGTGCTTGTAATCTTTTACATTCGCTTCTGTCTATTGATTGTCACAGCAAACATGTTTTATACTAGATTGACGCTGGTTCAATAAAAGCGTTTTTAAAACATCCCAATCGTTTATTCTGTGCATCTCTCAGAGGCTACGTGTACGACTGACTGAGCAAAAAGTACTATTCGTTTCCTCTATCCCTGAAGGATCAAGTTTTGTCATGTTCGATAGGTGCCAGAAGCTATATCACTCCATGGTAAGGTTAGGGGGCTAACAGTGGCGCTGTGAGCTAGCTGGTCTAAAGGCTAACATATCCTTTGGGGGTGTCCGGAATCAGTCTAGACACCAGTCCCTTAGTTTATATTGTCTAAGCGCGCATATCCTATGTATTTCTAGGAACTACACAACACTTTCAGATCAGAAATTAACACTGAAGAATATATTAGGGAATTCCCAACACAAATCTATGACAAGAGCAGGCTTCACAGCAGTGAGAAACCAAATAGGTTGTTTGTGACCACTAGGACATGCCACACAATAAAGGCACACGTCCTACCATTAGCCTACACAGCAAACTGCCCAAAGGGCTACTTAAGGCCTTTCTTAGGGGTGACCTATGCGTAGAAAACAGGTAGTTTCAGGCTTGGCAAGTAACTTTAAATGCCATGTCATTGTAGCAGTAAACTGCGCACACAGGCCCTCCGGTTTCTTCTGTGGGTGGTGCAAGCAGCACTGCAGGGCCACTAGTAGCATTCAATTTACAGGCCCTGGGTCCATGGAATAACAGTGAACAAGGGACTTACTGGTAGATTGAATATGCATAACAGTTTTAGACCAATCATACCAAGTTTAAAGGGGGTGAGCACATGCACTTTAGCACTGAATAGCAGAAGTAAAGTGCCCAGAGGCCTAAAGACAACACAAACAGGTCAGAAAAAATACAGAAGGAAGGCAAAACGTTTGGGGATCATCCTGCAATAAAAGGCCAGGCCCAACACCATGTTCCACACTTTGCTCTGGTGGCTGCTTATTACATCTTGAGTGTAACTTGGCTCATCAGCATTCCCTGCTGCAAGAACTGATGTAAATAGGACTGTGCAGAGGACACTGGGTGTGAACTCATGAGTGCTGCTCAGTATGCCATGTGAGCCCATTTTGCATAAGCCACAAGGGTTGCTAGTCTCAGGGATCTTTGGATATAGTTTACTATCTTATGAAACCCCTCATTGAAGTTGTAAATTTACAACCTACAAACCAAGCCTGTGGGGCATATTTACAATGTCTGGCGCATTTCTGCAAATCAGCAGGGATGCACCAGAACAGATGCGACACACAATTCTCCCCTTGCGCCACCACGGATGTGTCGCATTTACAATGCGGTGGACCATGGCGCAAGGATGGGCAGATGCATGTCACATCTTGTGGGGTAAGGGCGGCGCATTGCTGGAGTCACGTCGCAAGCGCCACGCAACTCCAGCAATACACAGGGGCCGCCCATACTTAACTTGGTGTGTCACTCCGTACGCCTGTTTCAAGCAGGTGTAAGGGTTTGACGCAGCGGCGTCATAAAACTGACTCCGTGAAATCTTGTAGGATTTCACTGCATCAGTTTTACTGGGCTTTCCAGGGATGGAAATCCCACCCTGCGACAGAACGCCCACATGAAACCTGACCTTTCATGTGGCGCACTGCATTACAACGTGACGCATCTGTCTAGATGCGTCACGTTGTATATAAGTCACAATGTGGCGCATGGTTTACGCCGCTGCTGCTTCACAAAAGTGACGAAACTGCAGTGCAAATGTGTCGCAAGGGGCTTGTAAGTCTGCCCCTGTATTTTTGAGATTCATATGTTAATAGAGGACCTTTGCAGTTGCTTGGAAAGACTTCAAAGCTGGACATCAGAGAATTTTCTTTTGCTTAACCCTCAAAAAAGAGAGTACCTCCTCTTTGCCCCTTAAAAAAGACCAAATTTGATTCCTTCACTCGGATTCTCTCAAATTCAAATCTTTCTCTTCTTCCTAGACACTCACAATAAAATCTCTTGGCTTCATCCAAGATCCCCGCCTCTCTCTTACTCCTTGCTTCAACAAAGTGGGAAGGCCTGTCTGAGGTTTTTTATCTTTTATCCCCCTGGCCTTAATTTTCACAAGAGCTCCCAACACTGAGTTGAGCCCACCCCGACTTGTAGGCGTCGGGGTGACCCGATGATGAAGCTTGACACCATTAGGGTGTGTGAGGGTAACTAAACAAAAGGGAATTGCTCCCCTCCTCACCGGCTGGTGAGTCCAGGTATATCCTCACATAGATAATTCCCGTTTCTTGCAGTCTGGTTTCTCAGTCCCATGACCACTAGTTGGTCCACTGGAGTATTTTTTGTGGTATTATGTATTGATATGGGAGGTTATACTCCAACATAGGGCACTCTCAACCCTCCAGGCACTGGGGATCCTACCCCTGCAGCCAGTTTGTTTACATATCTATGGTGATCAACCATGTGGCGACAATACTCAACTACACACCCATCAAGCCATTGTGGCTCCACTGCCACCTAGCTAAGTCAAATCTTGTCTCCAACCATAACCCACCTCCCATTGTCTCCTCTAAGAGGAATGTCAAGTGAAAACGCAACTTCCACACTCATCCATTCTTTAAAAAACAGTACAGTTAGGTCCCAAATATATGGGAAGAATATCCACAGGAAGGACCATTCTGTTATGATCAGGTATTGCATTTGTTCCCTCCTTGGATGAAGAGAATTCCATGTTGCGTGTAGGTGATGAAGTACTGCTGCTAGGCGTACCTTCCATATAAAAATTTCCTTCTGAAAGGCCTGGTATCATCATCCAGTTGGTGAAAAGAGGGAGTATTCCATAAGATCATTGAAGTGAATACTCTTTTATGGGTATTTTCTGGGCTGTAACCTCCCAGGTTTTGTGTACCATCAGCAAGTACGCCCACTGCATGCATGTTCTTTCACAGCACCATCTTAATTTTGGGTGGAGGACAATCAAGGACTGTTCACCTTTCAAAACACCAGAGTGAGTTTGACCTTTCAACTAACCACACAGCTGCATTTTTCCAGTGTCTGAAAAATCGTCAACTTATGTGTGGATAGCAGTTTATCTACCTACCTAAGAGGCTTCCTTGCCTTGTAGGCCACATACCAGAAAAGGGCTCCTTCTGATGCCTGGAACCCACAAGATAACCTGGAGAAGCCCTGCGAATGTGGGTTCTTATGAATGACTGCTTCCTGCTACCTACAAGCTGACCACATACCTTCTTCATCAATGATGTTAACTGCAAAGCCAAGGCCCAATAGTCTTGGAAGAGGAACATTGTCTAAAAAGGGAGGAGCCCTAACCCAGCAGCAAATGAAAGTGGACAAGCAGCATGAAATGGACCATAGTAGCTTAAAGATTATCTACCAATAACATGTCTGCCCCAGCAACTTTGACAAATGTGGGGAAATTGAGCAGAACAAAAAGCCGTTGATTAAACTAAAGGGATAGAGAAAATGTAATAACAACTCTCTAGCAAATGGATTAGAATTATGGTTAGGATCAGTCTTAATTTGAGCCAGTGCTCAGCACCTGCACTTAGTTGGTTTCTGGTGCTCAGCACCGGCACCTAATTGTCAACACCATACTTAGAACAGTCTTCCCCATGATGGAGCTGCTCATCTAATTTAGAGATGAGCAGGACAACAGTTGTTTAGGAATACAATATACATTAAATTTGCTCATACCTGCCTCCCCAGCCATTCCTTTAGTTTTTGGGGACCTGTAATAATCTGAACTATTGCATTTACATGCTAGAGAGATAGTTAGTAGTTGTTTTGGCAGCGATGACAAGGGTGATGGGTGGTGCAGGCTGCAGTGGACTTCTGGTCAGAGCCCTGGCACTTAATATTTTACAAATTAAGCACTGGTTAGGATTCAATTCATAATTTACACAACGTACATCCAAACATAATTTACACACCAAATGCAATGCTCATAACCTCACCCTGGATTTGACAGATACAATTACAATTACAAATGTTGTAAATAATCTTAAAGATGATATTATATCATATTACCCATAACACTATGAAAGAGACGACTATCAAAGCATCATTATTATTGATTGGTAATTTGTGAGATTATTTACTCTTTTAGATTACTTAAGTAGGCTAGAGCTTTGGTGTTGGTTACCACCTCCGACAAACTCTGCAACCTGAATATTTGCAATGTCAGAATCCTTGTAAGACTAACCCATCGGGAAAAGGTATGTCAGATGCTATGAGTCTGATCTGTTTATCATGAATTATTATAACAGAGGCAGTGGGCCTAACATGTTCACTGTGAAAAGCATATGTAAAAACTAATAAACATTTTAATTGAGTCGTTAGTTGACAGTAGCAAAACATGTTGATAGGTATTTTGATACATGGAATGACACAGATTGCCATTGAAGGTAAGAGATTTGAGAGATGTTACACCCCTCTGATAAACCTCTAGGTAAAATACTTTCACGTTGATTATCCTTGATAAAGGGAGTTACATATGTTTTTGCCAACTGTAATATTTAACATATTTGTTATTTTTTGCATAGTATTTACGTAATTTACGTAAGTGTGTTTACCATAGTTTTTAGGGTCGGTCTCACAGCTTTACCTGTCTTCCAGGTTCTTGTAATTAGAAAAAAATATACAAATAACTTGCAGATACATATATAGAGGAGCTTTGAATCATCCCTTTCCAGCCATTGGTCTGAGTGTTGATCACTTTGTGTTTCTGCCTACAACGCCACATTAAATGACATGGTGTGTCAGCTCACTGCAGCTTCTAGCTCCTTTCTCCTGTGAGCAGTGGAAGTTTATCTGATCACATGTGCCCATCTGCCTATAGTTAAGTGTACGTCAGAAGTTAGAACAGGGCTTGTGCACCAGTGCTTTAGGTTTCATTTTTACGTTTTATAGGTCACCTTTATTTACATTACTTGTATTTTAACATTTTTGTTTTGATTTTTGGTAGTGCCTGACAACTTTCCAGAAAATGCAACCAGGCGTCTCTCTTTCTGCTTATTTCATCAAACTCACTGCTTCCCATGCAAGATGGCCATCTAGAGATATTATTTTAGTGTATTCATTATTTTACTGGTCAAATATCGCCCCCTAGATTTAGGATCATGTCTGCCCCCGTGGATTGTTAGACCAACCATAGACCATGAACAGTAACATTCCAAGATGGCCACCAACTACAACTTTAATTGTTTACTTATTTTTCAATGCATGCATGTCAACCATGTTAAGGCTGCAGCATTTTTTCTTTTTTCCACTCTTATTCTTTTAATTATCTTGCCTATTCTTGTTGTTTCTGTGTCTGTTTTGCAATAGATGGGTGAGTTGGTAAATGTAAGACTATGCCAGTGGGTGGATGAATGTTTGAATCAGTGTAAGGAGGAGGAACAGGGTGCATGCATGATATTTAGTGCTTTAACTAAGAAGTGACTGAAGACGCACTTCCAGGTAAATGCCAAATCTATTAGCATTGCTATTCCATATTGCTCTCTGCTGCAGCAAACCCGGCTAATAATATAAATGATAGGGGATGTCTCGAATGGGCCAGGTTGTCCCTCCACAACAACAATAGCAATCAATTGCATATTGCGCTCACCTGATTTGCATGTGTACTGAATCCCGTGATCCCATGCTGTTTTCTTCAGGTGCAATAATTAAAAACAAATGGAGTTTACCATAAGTAGAGCACAAGGGGTTACATTTGCACAGTGGGAAAATATTGTAATACTTAGGGGCCGATTTGGATGTTGGGGGGAATTGCTTCAGCCTGACACTGACTCGGTCCTGGGACGGACCAACACCCGGTCTGCGGTCCCGACCACCTAATTAGGATGCGACTGAACACTGTTTGGTCGCATTCCTACATTTCCCTATGGGAAACCGTAAACCGGTCGTAATGCATGATCCCATATGGAAATGGGAGGTGTGGTTCATCCCTGCACTCTCAAGGTGCCTGCCACAGGGTGCAAAGACCAACATGGGGGCACCATGGGTGCCCCTACAGCTCCCAACAGGAGGGCTCGCACCCAATGGGGCTCTGGCTGACCCCCAAATATGCTTTCCGACATGATTTCCATGTTGGACAGGCCAGCATGGAAACCATGTTGGAAACCATGCATCATAATCCCAAGGGTGGAAAGGCCCGCCCTTTGGGATTATGAGCTGGTTCCGACTGGCCGACAGGCGGTAGCCAGCCGGAATGACCGCCTGGTTTCAAATCCGACCGGTTGCATCTTTATCAGCCGATCAGGATTAAACTGACAATAGCAGTCGGAAAGCTGACCGCTATTGTAATAGGTCCCCATTTTTAAAAAGGGTGACAAGTCTGATCCACGCTGCTATAGGCCAATATCATTAATAGACGCGTCATGCAAGTTAATGGGTAGGGTGATATTGGCGCGGCTGGAAACATGGGCAGAGTCGGCGGGGGTTATTGTAGAATCCCAATATGGTTTTAGGAAGGGGAAGGGGACTACTGAGCAGTGCTTGAATTTGGCACTGATTATGGGCAAGTACATGGGTGCCAAGAATAGCTCTATTCTCTTGGCATTCATGGACTTGTCCAGTGCCTTTGCTACGGTATGCAGGGATAAACTATGGCGTATGATGGATTCTATGGGGTTCGAGGAGCCTTTGGTTACCTTGCTCCGCAGGTTACACACTGCCACAATGGTCAGAATTAGATATGGCCCTGGAGGAGAGAAAACAAGACCTATATTATCCACCGAAGGCGTCCGACAAGGATGCATTTTAGCACCTTTTCTATTGTTGGTGTATACGAATGGTTTAGAGGGCTTTCTATTAGAAACGGGTGCTGATTTTCCAAAGATAAATGGTAAAAGTATTCCAATGTTGTCATATGCAGATGACACTGTCCTAATGACCCTTACTCCTAATAGCATGCAGATCTGTCTGAATGCTTTTGATATGTTCATGGGAAAACTAGACCTAGGGGTCAATTTTACTAAATCTTTTGCCATGACTTGCGGTTTAAAAAATGTAAAAATCCGCAAATATAGGGTGAGGAACGCTAACATAGAGAAAGTGGATACCTTCAGTTATCTGGGAAACCTTTTTAATAAAAAATTGAACTGGGAACCCTTGTTGTCAGCCCGGGTTCAGAAGGTTACACAGTCAACTGAAGCTCTCTTTCGCTTTGCTAGTAAATTAGGTCAACGGCGTATAGCTGAAATAACATCTTTATATAAAGCTAAATGTGTCTCTGCTTTGACCTATGGCGCTGGTGTCTGGGGATCACAAAATTGTGAAAAAATACAGATTATGGAAAATAAGTTTCTAAAACGCTGTCCCATTGGGCACATCTAACGTATTTTGCCACAGAGAAGTTGGAATTGAGTTTATAAGCGATATTATTCACGTTGCACCTTTAACATTATGGTCTAAAGTTTGGCAATCTGATGAACTGAAATTAACAAAAGATATTCTTCAAGATTGCCTCAAACTTGAGCATTACAGTGAAATCCCATGGCTACCATATGTCTGGGAGACCTTTCATAAGATAGGGTTGGGAAATATGTATACAAATCCTGAAATGCTTAGTAAGGATGCTAAGGAAATTATTAAAAATGCCTATAGTGTTAACTTAGGTTCTTTAAAGACAAATGATCAAGTATCACGTGTACAGGGAAGACTAGTTTGCCCCTTTTATTTGTCATATATTATGAACACGCAATGGCGTTTTTATCTTACAAGATTTCGCCTTGGCACTTTACACTTCCTCTTTGCTTTCCCAAAGCAGGGGGGTTGGTGGGAGAAGTTACCATGTTGCCCTTGTAATAATAAGGTTTCGCAAAATACTCTCCACCTTTTTCTTTTTTGTACTTTGTATAAGGTCCCAAGAAACACCTTTATTAGACCATTATTATTATCTCTTGGAACGTGTTATTATAAAGAAGCTTATGACTTTTTGTTATCTCTGTCAACTGCAAATACCTGTAATGCTGTATTGAATTTTATTAGATCAGCTCTGGTGATTAGAAACAGATATTGAATGTTCATGGTAATTAGTTTTAAGCCTGCACTGTGGTCTTATTTTAGAATCCTGTAAACATGTATTGTGATTTTATGGTAGATCAATTGTAATGTTTTTAAAAAAAATGTATGTATACTTTTATGATTTCCATGTGGAATCGAAATAAAGTTATTTGATGATGATGATGTAATAGATGCCTTAGTCTTGGTGGGTATAACCCCAATTGTTTTCCACTGTAAACTGATTTTATAATGGAATCACTTGAGACACTAAGCAGTATTATTTCAAATGAATTAAGATAGACTGTGATAATAACATGGAATTTGGCCTTCGCACTGTGGTAATAAATGAGGTAACGTATGTTTATAAGTTTATACTTTGTAAAAAAAAAAATCTTTTAGGCCTACATGTATTTTTACTGGCAGCTTGTGGTCTATGGAACAGAGAGCTAGGAAACCCACGCCTTGATATGCGTGTTGCACCTAGGCCATTACATATAGCTTAATTAAAAGTAATAGCATGATGCCTGATTTAATGTCAGCCCTGTGGTCCCTGCTGTGGTGAGTGCTGCCATCATTTATGTTGTCCCTGTCGTGGTGGCAGCATTGGTCACAACCGTGTTCTCTGCTCTGGACTGTGCACGCTGTGGTCACTACAGTGGGCCTTGCTGTGTTTACTGGGGGTGTCCTCTGCTTTCCAGCTATTGCTGCTGCTGTTGAGACAAAAGAGCAAGACCCAATGCCGCCAACTTTGTATCATTTATGATAATGACTTGAGTTCTGTCAGGCAGCCAAATCGGCCTCTAGCAAGACCTGAAAAAAGAACCTCCCTTCCTAGGCTGTCTCATACTGGACAATCAAGTTATGTTATTGAAAAGGATAGTGGAGGGATAAAAGAGGGAAGGGTTTGCATTCATATAGCTCCTCCTACCCTTGATGAGGTGTTGAAGCGCTTTTTGGTGAGTTGCATGCTACTCCGGAACCCAAAAAGGATTAGTGGGGAATTAGTAGAAGGAAACGTGAAATTAATTTGAGCGGTGGACATGTTAGTCTGTTCTTTGGATTGAAATGGATAGTGGAGGGATAGAAGAGGTGGTTGAATAGCCTAAAAGATATAACGGAACAGAGTTAGAAAAAACTATTCCTCTCGGACAACCACAAAACAGCCCCAGAGAGGCAAAGCCATGCATTTTCTGATGCAGGAATACTATATGTTAAGAGAGGTAATACTTTTATTATGCATGAACACCTATAAAGTAAGAGTCTTGTACACTTAAATGCATCCGGTTTAAAACGTAGAACCAGGGATTTATTGTAAATCCCTCAAAAGGAACTATGGCTAGCAGTTGCTTAAGGGTACCTGGGACTGGATTTTGCGGTCTGTAAAATGCAACCAGGTAGCAGGCTTCCTCCAGGTGGATGGCTGAGATCTCACACCTTGAATGTATGATTATTTTTAGCGATGTTCCTAGAAATGAGTGGGCATATGCTAAACTAAACGATGCAAAAATATCTAGTTTTAATGAGTTGAATCACACTCCAGGTGCATAAGGAGATAAGAGAAAGAACTCAGGCTTGAACCATGCAGTGCAACGACAGAAGTATTGACTAATTTAATCAATTTTAGAACAAATGTTCCACCCACACCTTACGGGTGGTAATATATGCTATGGTTTTCTGTTCCACTTTGTATCACTATGTTTGACTTCCCCCTTCTAAAACGTTAGACGGAATGTTTATTAATGTTTTACGAATCTGAAAAACGATTTTGCCTAGTTTTTTCATTTGCAACCGTACAGTAATACAAATTATTATCTATATGTAAAACTCAAACATATGACCCCCTCAAGGTTTCAAGGCGCTTATGGCCATCTGGGATATAAAGGGAGCTATCATTATGAGTCACATGGTGCTCAGCCGAGTTACTGCCGGGGATCGACTGGGAGCCCGACGCTCCGGAGTCAGCTGCTCTGGCCGCTGCACTACACCTCTCCCACAGTGCATAATAGCATTGCATATAATGCAAACAGATATACATGCTAATTATAATAAACGGACACTGCATTTACAATTTATCAAAAAGAGGGGGAACCCCTGTGGACACTGGTGGCGCCCTGTGCGGCAATGTTTGTTGGAGCCCCCCCAATGACCACCTCCGTCCCGGATTACCTCACTACCATCATTTGACAATGCCCCCCAGGTCTCCCTAACCACTGTCTCTTAGATTTGTTTGTCTTGTGGTTGGGCTGGAGAGGCGTTGTAGCGAGCACTGAGGTTATGTGCCGCCGACCCTATGTGGATGCCGAAGGAAGACTGCGAGACTTGAGCCACTTCAGACCATTTTTTCTATCTGGGCGGACACTGTGAAGATTTAAAGAATCCACGGGAAGAGACCCGAGACGGTGGTTCCTATCCCACCCTTTGGGTGGTGTGGGGGAGCCGGAAATACCATCCCGAGAGTTAGCCAGGGTCGTGAAGAATAGTACCCATGTCCTGATGAAGCCTATATCATCTGGCTGAAACGCGACCGCGACTGCGTCGACACCTTATGCTTGAAACGGAGTCCCCTGTAAAAATCTAAGGAAGAGTTGATTTTTCCCTAGGTGCACCAACACAAATGTAGGCTAGGTTGATAAGTCAACCCCCTGGTGCGTTGTTCTTGGGACTACCATTTTGTTGTATACTCCGCCCCAAATTAAGAGGAGGTACATATGTAAATTGGTGTATATATATTTTTTTTCTTAAGGGTACAGAGAAGTGTTTTTTGGCACTGTAAATGTTTTTGTGTATTTGTATATTTGTATATAGTGTACATGTGATCCGTTGTATATAGACTGTGTTAGTTGTTTACTTTGTGCCTCTCTGGCTGTTCGCTCATATATGTGTATATGAATTAATATACATTTTTGCTGCGTATAATTCGCATAGCACAAGACAATTAATTGTATCTTGTTTGATAATTAAAAGTGGATTGATCCCTTCAGTACCATTTGTTTCTACTTTTTCATCTTTGGATGTCTCCTGCTCAGGTACGGGAGGGTGAGGTGGGCAGAACCCCTAACCATTTTTTCTAGTCTTAGATTTGTTTAGCTTTATAGCGCCACTCATACCTGTTTAAAGTGTCAGAACACTTTACACCACACACACAGTGAATGGAGACAGTCATACGTGTTGTAAATCAGTGCACAGAAAATGTTACATAAGACAGAGGACAGCAAGGTGTAGGAGTCACATGTCATCCATAGAGGTATGTAGTATAGTTTAAGGGTCCTTGTTCTGGAAAAGCAGAAATTCAGAATTTAAAATGTAACAGAATTGTTAGGGGTTTTCTTTAATATTAAGAATTGATTTCTACCCAAATGTTTTTGCAATATCAGAGTAAGGAAAGACTAGGCAAAACAAAACGTAGCTTTAATATTTTCCTTGCAGTTTGCATGCAGCGCTTTGATCTTAGTGAATAGCTTACTGCTCTGTATTAGGATTTCAGTTTGTAAACTGGAAGCAACAAAAGAATCTCTCTGACAAAAGTGATAACCGATTGACCTATTTATAGTATATGTACTTTGTGATCTGAATGCAACAGGTTCATTGCAGTAGGCATATTACGATGAGTCAAAACTTCTACTACCAGACAAAGCTCTCTCCAGGAAGAACATTAATCACCTTGACATTTTTATTGATGCTTTAAAATTGCTGGGACAAGGAAGGTGATCTCGGGTGCTTTTAAAACAATTAACATGGCGCCCCCATCCCAAGTCAGCACCCGGTGCGGTGGCACCGATCGCACCGCCCTAAAACCGGCCTTGCCTGTGGAGCAGATACGTTCCTAAGTCTTGGCAAAAATACAAATTGTGCGAAATATATTAAATATATCTTATATATAAATGACATGTTTGTACACAATAAGCTGAAAGTAGAATCATGTTCTAAATCCACATTTCTAGTTTATAAATTCTAAAAATACTATTCATTCAAACTCCCACATTCATACCATATCTAGCATTTCCATAACTCCTCAGATAATATATAAAGACTGTAATTTGTGCTTATGGGTACATTGGTGATTTATATATGTTCATCTTTATCCATCCTTTTATACACAATATTACAATCTATAATACAGTTTTCTCAATAATTGAGAGTTTTCTGCCACAATGTGAGGTATGTTATTTGAACTTACCAATAGGGATATATTATTTGAATTGACCAAGTGGGGTCAGAACATGATATTGGGTTTTTTTGTCACTAGAGAAGCAAAACTACATTCACATGGCTAAAGAGTTGTGTTCTTATTAGAATTGACCAAGAGGGATATAGGGCCATATGTATCATCATGACCATTTGCGATTTCTAAATAGTGATTTTTAAGGAATCGCTATTTAGAAATCGCAAAATGGTATGTATGTAGGAATTCGCTTCTTTTTAGCGATTCCTTACCATTCCTAAATTGCGATTTGCAAATTGCTAATCGCAAATTTCCCCTTCATTCCTATGGGCCGCCCATAGGAATGAAGGGGAAATTTGCGATTAGCAATTTGCTAATCGCAATTTAGGAATATTTTCAAGGGTGCAGGGGTGTCACAAGAACACCCTGCTGCACCCCTGAAAATGACATGTGTTGGCATATAGCGCCCATACATGCCCTAAGGGCATGTATGAGAGTCATATGGCACCTTTGGATTTTAAATAAATTGCTTTTTTAAAAGAATTCGCAACTTACCACCAACTAGAAGTTGGTGGTAATTTGCGAATCCTTATGGGCATTTTTTAATTAATTTTCCTTTGATACATTGCATTTAAGGAATCGCACAATTTGCGATTCCTTAAGTGCAATCGCAAAATAAGGAATAGCAAATTTTGCGATTCCTTATTTTGCTGCCAAAATGTGTCATACATGCCATTTAGCAAATTAGAATTCGCAGAGGCCGAAATTCTGCTTATTTCTTCCTTTTTCAAATGCTAATTTGCTTGATACATATGGCCCATAATTGAATTTACCAAGTGGGGTCAGAAAATGATATTGTTTTTTTTGTCAGTAAAAAAACAATACAACATTCACATGGCTAAAGAGTTGTGTCCTACGTGCGTTTCAGCTGTGAGCCTTTGTCAGGAAGCCCTGAAATCATAAACACCTGGAATGCATTGGAAAACATCTGGATTACGTATTCCACTAAAACTACAATTTAAATTGAGTGTGTGTTAAACAGAAAAGGTGTGTCAGATGAGGAAGTTAAGTCTTTAAAAGCTTCAAAAGAAATTGAAGGAAATATGTTGAAACCAGCCCATCATGCATATTATAATCACCACACGTGAATAAAAGTTCTAAAAACACCGCCACCGTGCTCAAAAAATGTGTCAGAAGAGGCTAAAACCCGTGCACATGCTAAAAACATGCCATTCTTGCTAAAAACCCGTTTGCCAAAGATTCAGAAAAGGTGGGGGGATTTGGAAGGGTATAGGGGAGGGTATTGTTGGGAGAGGGGGGCCTAATGATAGAAGGAAGCTATCTTCTTAGTTTAAAAGGGATTAACCTGTCACCCCCTCCTTACATGCAATTACCTTGCCGCTGCAAGAATTGCAGAATGAATAACAAGAATTCCTAAGAGGCCATTCTTTATTTAATCTGGATTCATAGAACCTGAAACTGAGGCAGAATTAAAATATTCCTTCAGTCTTTCCTCACCAGGGTGACAGTTAATGCCTGGTATACGTCTGGGATCTTACCTGTAATATGGAGAAAAGTGATTCAGAAGATTTTTAGCCCCAGTTGCTCTATTCCCAGCATGGTATGCTTTGGCTCTTATGGGTTATCTTACTGATAACGGCTCCCGCTCTCTAAATAGGTTGCTACCTGGCTCTCGCTCTGTTCCGTGTTTGCAGCAGATGCAGAGAAAATGTGTCGCTCGGCCGAGCTACAACATTGTGAATGCCCGATCCCGGGCCATACACTATCCGCGTCTGAGCATTTACGACACCTTAAATATTAACATTGATATAGATGCAGACTCCAAGGAATTTCTTAGCTTCCCGTCCCACTACTTTCTTTAGTCATATTTAGGGTCTGACGACATAGCATGCAAAAATCCCAGGTGCGAATTGCATCTCTGCTAATGAAATATAGGTTGCATTGCATCAGGTAGTGGGTGGACCTTTTCATCTGATTCATAGTTGCACCCACCAGGATCGGGAATTATATGCAAGTTATTCATGACAACATAAGGTCCAGGGGTATCTAAAATGGAATTGCATAGAATGAATGAATGAATGAATGAATACGCTCTTTTATAGCGCATGGCTACCCTGAGGCATCCCAGCGCTGTTAGACCAGAGGAAAAAGTGAAGACACTCAGTGAAACAGATATGTCTTCAGACGCTTCCTGAAGGCCAGGTGGTTAATTTCAAGCCTGATGTTATCTGGGAGTTTGTTCCAGCACTTGGCTGCTTGGGAGGAGATCTGGCGGCCGCCCGTGCGAGCACGCATAACCCTTGGTACTACCAGCAAATTACGCTGATTAGATCTCAGCGATCTAAGGGCTGGTATCAACGGAACAAGGGCTGAAGAATAGTAGGGCCGATATTGAAGATGGACTTATGCGCCATGCACAGAGATTTAAACAAGATCCTTTCCTTAATCGGCAGACAGTGGAGGGCTCGAAGTGAGGCCCTCGCCGAGCTATGTCTGGGTACCTTCATGAGAAGCTGGGCTGCGCAATTCTGCACGATTTGCAGTATTTGAATAGAACCTGCTGGGGCCCCAAGGTAGACATCATTTGCATAGTCCAGCCGTGAAAGAATCAACGACTGGACCAGCAAGCGTCTGGCCTCAAAAGGAAGAAGGCTCAGAACCTTCCTAAGAACCCTCAGCGGTCCATAACAAGTCGCCGCAACCTTCTTAGCCTGGACTTGAAATCCCAAGGAGGAATCGAGCCACACCCCCAAGCTCTTTATCTGATTCTTTGGGGTGGGGAGAGGGCCCAGGCAGTTAGGCCACCATGGGTCAAGGTTGATGGGGGCTTTGTAGCCCAGGAGCATGATGTCAGTTTGGCCCCATTTAGTGTTAGGAAGGAGGAGGTCATCCACTCCAAGACTTTGGTGAGACATGGGGTCAAGTTGTTAATCCCCTGGTCTATAGCATTATCCCTCGCTAGGGAGACGACCAACTGTGTATCATCAGCGTAGGTGATGAGCTGAATTCCCCAGGGAAGCACCACCTCAGCCAGTGGTCTCATGTAGATGTTAAACATGGTGGGGCTAAGTGAGGATCCCTGGGGAACGCCGTGATGCAGTTGAAGTTGGTCCGATGACATCTCCTCCTCAAAAACGGAGTTGTATCTCTCCGATAGAAAAGACTGGAGCCATTTGAGGGCCATTCTGGAGACCCCTGCATGGCGGAGACGGTGAAGCAGGAGGGAATGGTTGACAGTGTCGACGGCCGCATTGAGGCCCAACAGGACCACCGCAGCGCAGCTCCCGGCATCCACAATACTCCTGGTCGCCTCCACCACCGCCACCAGCGTGGTCTCTGTCCCCTGCTTGGCTCTGAATCCCGTCTGGGAGAAGTGGAGGGCTCCACAAATGATGACAGTACCTGATTAACATATTTTTCTGCTATTTTACTTAGCCCAGGTAACAACGAGATGGGCCTGTACTTGGCTAAGTCTTCAGGGTCCAAATTAGTTTTTTTTAAAAGGGCCTTGACTTTTGCCAACTTCCAGGCCGGGGGCACCACTCCTGACTTCAAGGACGAATTAATGACATGCAATATAGTGGGACACACCGTCCTAGACACCTGTTTAAGAGCCGCCTGGGGCACAGCATCTAAAGGGGAACCCGATTTGAGGTTACCATGGAGTCTTTCCACAATGGGCAAGTCGAGCAACGGGAAGGCGTCAAGACCTCCAGAGGAGTCTGGTCCGACCTTCTCGTGGGTCCAATCCGTGCTCTCCGTAAGGCCAGAGGCCTGAGCGATTGGTGAAATGCAGGAGTATATGTTGGTCACCTTGGCAGCAAAGAAAGCGGCCAGATCATCACAGCGTTTCTGTGGATCAGGTGCGGCCCTAGTGGCCAAGGGAGGGGTGACCAGAGATTGAAATATTTTGAAGATTTCCCTGGGCATGTTGGCTGCTTCCGAGATTTTTTCCTGGAAGTAGGCTGATTGTGCAGATTTTAATTGTTTTTTATATAGTCTGAGCGTTGATCTGTATTCATTTTTTGTGTCGATTGCGAAATCTTTCCTCCAATTCCTTTCCGCCTTTTTACAGCTTAAGTTACCAAGAATACCATGGTTTTTTGTTTGAGCCCTCCCGATGGCGAACCACTTTTTTGGGGAGGATGGATCTAGTGTGGAGTCTAACCACTTATTAAAGGCCTCATTAGCAACAACGGGATTATTATGAGGGACCGGAGGGAACTTCTTCAGGGCGGTCTCCCAGTCCTCCACCGATAGCCTCGACCAAGTCCGGCTCAACTTCTTTGACAAGCTGACTGTATGGTTTTGGTCCGGTGGAGACCAGACAAAGGAGAGCAGGGCGTGGTCTGACCAGGGAACGAAGCTGGGCTGGCCACAAATAATATTAGCAAGATTCATGAAGAAATGATCTAATAGATGTCCTGCTACGTGCGAAGAGCCCAACTCGATTTGTTCTAGTTGTACTACCCACAAGGTGTCCAACAAACACTGCGAAGAAGAGGCTTCATTCAACCTCATCGAGTTGTATGTTGAGATCACCCAAGATGGAAAAGTTGGGGGTACTACTGATAGAAAGAGTGATCTTGTCCAGGAGGTTGTAACAGAAACCATGATGGTCTCCAGGTGGCCTATAAACAAGAATACCTGAGAAGGTACAGGTAGGAGAGAAGGAAATGGAAAAGCCCAGACTCTCACCGTCCAGGAGAGGACTCTCCGATGTTCTACAAACATAGGTGTTCTTAAAGATAATTGCCACTCCTCCTCCCCGTCCTGTTTTACGGTCATACCTACAGATTAAATACCTAGGTGGTAAAGCCCGGACTATGTCCGGATCTGATGCCTCAGTTAGCCATGTCTCTGTCAAGAAAAGGGCGTCTGGGTCACGGTCCTCCAAAAGCAGGCAGATTTCCACCGCGTGCCTCGGGAGGGACCGGCAATTTAGTAAGGCGAAAGATTATGATTTTATTTTGCAGTTCTCTAGCCCTATATGGTTACAAAGTGGACAAGGTATCCTTACCTCCTCTAAAGGAGTCCAGCTGGGACAGCAGACAGACGTGCTGCATCTGAGTGCCCGCAACTGCTCCCCGCTGTAGCATAGTAAATGCGGCAAAGAGGGTCCCATTATAGGCGCCCCTAGCCACGTCCTGGCACGGACGGGCACAGACGGGCTTTCCTTAGGCGCTCCTTTGGCGCAGGAGGCGCGTACATGGACCATCTGAATTTAAGCGCTTGAGCGTGTCGTATCAGGCGCCTCTTGCCAACCACTAGAGCAGCAACCTGCTCCTACCCAAGATGGTCGCCAAGGTAGTTGGCCACTCTAAGCCCCAAACTAAATTCAGCTCCTACTCGGCTGAAAGGTGAACAAAACGGGTCTCTAATGTGGCGAAACTAAAGGTGAGCCTGAGCGCTCCAAAGAAAAGGGGATGCACAAAAGGTGATGGAGATTACGATTTAAAAACAAGCAGGGTCTCAGTGCAGTACAATGATAATTAAAGCAGTTAGGACAAGCTAGCTCTAGCTCCCGGCTTTCCGCCTCAGGAGCTACAAAAGTCTCTAGGTCTTACCAGACCGATCCAGTCCCCTGAATTTAAGCGCTTGAGCGCGTCGTATCAGGCGCCTCTTGCCAACCACTAGAGCAGCAACCTGCTCCTACCCAAGACGGCCGCCAAAGTAGTCGGCCCCTCTAAGCCCCGAACTAAATTCAGCTCCTACTCGGCTGAAAGGTGAACAAAACGGGTCCCTAATGTGGCAAAACTAAAGGTGAGCCTGAGCGCTCCAAAGAAAAGGGGATGCACAAAGGGTGATGGAGATCACAATTTAAAAACAAGCAGGGTCTTATTGCAGTACAATGATAATTAAAACAGTTAGGACAAGCTAGCTCTTGCTCCCGGCTTTCCTCCTCAGGAGCAACAAAAGTCTCTAGAATCCCCAACCGTGATTTGCAGCAGGTTATAAAAATCCCCCACAAATTGTGGGAGCGAACTCCCAGCGGTGGCTCCTCCGCTATGGCGTAGGAGCGTCACCCTACCTGCCAGCAGCCGACAAAAATAAAATGATAATAAATCCTTGTTTATTAGCCTTTTTTTTCTCTCAGAGCCAGGGCTTGGGACTGGGGCCAGGGTGATGAGAGGCTGGAGGGGGAGTGTTGGGCAGCGCTATTTAGTGCCCATGATGGTCTGGCCGGTTGTCTCAGGCCGGTCAAACCGTCATGCACACTGAAACGCTCTCCAACCCCAGCTGCATTGCTGAGTTGGAGAGAGCAGGCACCGTCTAACTAGGAGCGCAAATCATTGGTGCTCAGGCAGACCCGCGCGATGCTCTCAGCAGCGACAAAGCAGCGGCAGGATTGGCTGCAGTGCACTCTTGGAGAGCATGCCTTCAGAAGAGAGGGGCGCAAAGTGATGAGCAGGTAATTATTTTTTTTATTTGGTCCCCCACAGCCCCTCTCTGCCACTCTGTCAACAAACGGGCTACTACTGCAAACTCCTGTGTTGCGTGTAATTTGCATCCAGATTGTAATCCTGTTTTAGGTAAAAACAGGAGTTTGTGTCCCAAACAAACTTTGCACCCTGATCAGAACCGGGCCTAAATGTTCATTCACCCTTTCTTTGGTCTCACTGTTTTTTATTACCTCGTGTCTGACCCAGGGTTTTTATTAGGATGGGTTGGATTCCCGGTCTCCCTGCTTGAAGACAGGTTCTGTTTGTGTCTTTGCTACTCTCTGAAAAAACTACCTTTGGTTGCTCATGTTCCTCCTACTGAAAAGGTTTGATTCACAACCTCTGGAAATACAACTACGCCTTCATATAAACTATTTGCCTCAAATGATGTATTTGTACTCTTGGGTTATTTAAATGCCATCACCCCACTCCCCATTTTTCCCTTTTATCCATATTAACAAATAAACGTGAACCCGATCAGCAAAGTATTTTTTCCCGTGATTAAGCATGTTCTTACTCCTCGAAATTCAGCAGTAAACAGGCCCAAGTTGGGTGTAATGCACCTTCATAAACATCTTTGTGAATTCGGTTTAGTATGAAATTGTATTTCTGTTCATAAGAGCTCGTGTTTGAATTTGCAGCAACTGTGCAGCTCTTGCTCTGTTTTTCTAGTGGTATAGCTTCAGAACTCTCTATGCACCATTACTTACTTGATTACTTCCAGTACACTCTCTTCCATCTTGTTCTGCCCCCTCAGGGCTTTTGCTGCCAAAATAATTGAGTTTGTGCTTTGCTGCATTGAAACTCTATTGCCATTCCTCATACATACTTCAGGGTTTTTTCTAAAATCCTCCTCAGATTTTTCATTCTCTTGACTAATAAATTTATTTTAGATTTTATTGTAATTTGCAAAGAGGCATGTGCCTAGTACCCTGTCTTGCAGCATCACTGATGAAGGCCCATGTATAGCTGGGTACTAGGCCTAAACGTCTTAGGACCTCCAGCTACAACGTTCTCATGAGCAATGGTAAACTTTGTGTTCTGTCACATAGTCTGTTCATGATGCTGTGAAGGATCACCTGCAGGCTGAATTTGCTCAGTATTGAATACGCCAGCTTTATTTGAAGGCTAATAGACATCATGACAATACTCAGTGCGCAAATAAACCGAAGTATAAGTACATTAGTAAAAGTTAGAACATGAGTCCACAAATACATAGTAAAACAACTGCTGCTCCTTAAGATACAGTAACTAAAGAGGCGAGAGCATCCACCGTAGGTGACCTCTTCGCCGATGGCACACTAATGTGCCATGATGCATTTGTGAGGGGGTTGGGGGTGACAGATAGGCTGTTTCTGTTGCATGCGCACATTACCCATTATATTAAGACAGTGTGGGCATCTAGAGGGGATGAGCCCCAGATCCATGTGTTGACAAATATGCAATACTTGATGGGTAATGGGGGTCATTTGACAAAACGGCTGTATCAGGGTATCCGCACACATACGTCGGTAACACTACATTAAATTCGACATAGGTGGGACATGGATGTTGACCGCACACTCACAGATAACAAATGGGGGTTACTATTGGAACACCGAGTAAGGTCTCCCGAAACCCGAAATGTAAGTTTATCCAGATAATGATAATACATCGTGTGTATTTAACCCCACACAAACTCAACAAAATGTGCCCAGAGACATCGGGTGATTGTCCCCTCTGCTGTTCTCCCAATGCAGGCTTATTACACATGTTATGGGACTGCCCAGGGCTACTGACGTATTGGTCGACTGTGCAGGAACTGGTCAACAGCGTGGCACCGACAGAGAACATCAGGTCATTGGACTGTTGTATCTTAGGTTTAAGCCCCAAAGGGAAGAAGGGAAACCCTACGCGAAGGTTTGGGAATATGGCAAAGATACTGGCGAAAAGAAACATAACCATGAGGTGGAAGGCAGCCAGACCACACAAACTGTCAGACTGGTACAATGATGTAGTGCGATGGGGGAGGGCAGAAGTAGCCGAACTACATGGAGAAGAGCAGAGGGGGTTGAGAAAGATTCCAATATCGTTTGACTGGAATTTAATAATGGAGGAATTTGTGGCCAAAGACCTACTAGAAATGTAATGGAATGTGTAGAATTGGGATTGTATATAATGTCAGGTGGTGTGGACGATATACAAAATGCAATACTGTGAACTGGATATACAATGTTAATAATCTACAACTGATTTGCACAATATTTATTGTTCACCACACATGGATGTTGGATTACTGTAAAATACGCACGTTAGCTAGAGCCAAAATGGGGGCGGGATGTATAGGAGGGTTTTGTCAATTGTCTTGTTCATATGGGACCAAAAATAGTCAAGATAACTGTAGAAGATCTAGATGATTGTGTTAAAGCTCAAAATTTCTATAAAAATATGTTTTAAAAAAAGATACAGTAACTAAAAAAAGATTAGTTAGACTGGTCAGATGCAGAAAAATTGTCATAAGCCTATATCCAATGCTTAATTTGAGCTGGGTGTTGCAGGTGGGGCTCACTGGCACTCATTTCATTTGGAAAATGGCTCTACACAACCTTGGTAATTTGACACTCAGACCTCGATAGTGCTGGCCACAGGCTTCTGAGCAAACTTTGCACCTAACACTTACTGATTTAGGACTGCCTATCCCATTCAGTTGTTTTTTTTTGCTTTGTGTCCAGCTTCTAAAATCTACTTTGTTTAGTGTAACTGTGTGTCTCCACTCAAAATTTATAACCACACTTAAAGTTCGGGAGGCCAGCCTATTAGCTCAGCAGAGGTCCCTCCATTCCGCAGGCCGAAGAATGCTCATTATTTTTAGAAACCCTTGTATTCTTGGTTCTAACTACCTTCAAAGCATCTGTTGGTAGGCCAGGGGCGGCTCCTCTGCAAAGGCGGAGGACCGTCGCCCCACTCCTCTGAGAGCAGAAAAAAAGAAAAAGAAAAGGATAATGATAATAACTATGTTATTATCATTTTCTTTTTCTTTGCCACTGTGCTGGGTTAGGGTGGGGCGGGGGTTGAGCCTGGAGGAGTTTTGAGTGTACACTCTCAAAGCGCACATGACAGCTTGGCCGGCCGTCTTGGCCCACTTAGCATGTTCCCCACCAGGCTCCCTTACACTGCCTGGTGGTGACCATGCTTTGGCCTCAGTCCCCATCTGAGCCCTGAATCACAGCGCTCAGACCAATCTCAACATTGCAGCATTGTGATTGGCTTAGAGGAACCAATCACAATGCTGCATTGCAGCGTTGTGTGATTGGATTAGTGGAGCCCGGGTTCCTCCTGGTTCTGGACTTGCCCGGAAGATAAGGACGTTCCAACAGAGAGATGGCGGCTGTGGAAAAAGGCAAGTGTTTTTTTTTTCCAAACACCCCCCAATCCCCTGCATCCCCCCGCCTCACCATCGCTGTTCCCTGCCAGCCACCACTATGGTAGGCAGATGCTTTGAAGACACTCATGAATGCCAAGTAGAAGCAATTTTTGTTTGGCCTTCCTGCCATTCATTTTTTTTCTGAAACAAACTCCCAAATCACTAATGTATTTCAGAAAAGCGCTGACCCTGACCTGCAGAGATTCAAAATAATATTAAGGTTCCCTTGATCCTTCCATCCTAGTACTGAAGGTCCATGTTTAGCCACATAAAGCTTCCCTAAACATTCTCAGCCTTTAAATCTGAATTTAAGGGGTCTAAAACCAATCATGTCGATCTTTTCCCCTGAATAGCCTTCGGGTGAAATATCTGGAGCATAAAGTTTTTCACCTAAAACTTGCAAAAATTTAGAATTCCATACATTTTCGTTAATGATGGTGTACGGAGAGCCTAAATCTGCATAAATATCAATAGACACACCACCAATGGACATATTACAGATAGGTTTCTTTTTAACCTCTTTGTCATTAATATCCTTAATGTTAAAAATGAACTTTTTTTCTACCTGAACGTCACTACAGGCTTCTTTAACTGAACAATGCATAATTTTTTTTACTGTGGTTTCATCATCACTTGAGGTAGACTAACAAATTACTTGAACTTTTTTGCTTTTCTTTCTATTACATGCTCTAGAGAAATGACCAATTAGACCGCAATTAGAATATTTTTCCTTGATGGCAGGACAAAGTTTGTTATTTGCCAAATGAGAATTGCTGCCACAACGATAGCATTTTAATTCTTCAATTTTTTTAGGATCCGATGTTTTGGGTTTGGATTGAAATTTTTGTTTAAGATGAGACTTATTTTGAATTTTTGAAACAACTTGTTCATTCACTTCTTTATTCTCATTTTTAATTGCTGTAGCACTAGGGATAGAAAGTTCCGCTTTTCTAACAATTGCTAAAACATCCTTAAGGTCTGCATCTCCATTGATCCAAAGTCTTTCTTGAATACTTGGATCTGAAGCATGTATTACAACTTGGTCCCTAATAAATTGTTCTTGAAGATGATCAAATTTACAGTCTTCTGGGATCTTTTTAAGAGAGCAACGTACACATCAATTGACTCACCAGTTTTCTGTTTTCTATGGAAAAACGTATACCTTGTGATACCAATACACACCTTAGGAGAAAAGTAATTATCAAAATCTTTCAAAACATCAGGAAACACATTAGATTCACCCCACCAGTAGTTTTTGTCATTTCCTCATCATTTTTCAATCCTACAGCGCCAATTGAATGTAACAGTATTGTTTTTTCCTCTCTGGTTTCATCTTTCCTTCTTCATCAATGGTCTCTATAAAATTTAAAAAGTACGATTTCCATTGTAGCCATTTCATGCAAGGTTCAGAACCACATGGCCAAAAGGCTTGAGGAGGTTGTATGGTATAAGTTTGTGCAGCCATGGTAATGACTTGAATAAAGGAAAAATATTAATAATCACAAACTGTCACAATGTTGAGAAAATGGATAGTGAACATATTGCTAATTGAAATCCAAAGGAAGATAAAAGTATATTTGTAGTCTTAGAATTTAGAGCAAAAATAATATTGTCTTTTGAGCCAAAACACAAAAGAACTGGAATAGGATTCACAACGCAGTGAAGACTTACTTGCAAAGTTCGAGTTCAAAGCGAGTGCAGCGCTGCTTTTAACTGTTCGGTCGAAGGGAAATAAAGAGTTTTTGAAAGAGAAAAAAAATGGTGTCACGCCACGTAGCGTTGGTTGACAGCGTGCATGCGTGAGTGACGTACAGCATTTCAGTAAGCTATGGGTAGGAGGAGAGAACACGTCAAAGTACCAACGATCTGGAACCCTGCGTCAGATCCCGTTAGTTCAGCTCTCACTCTGAAGAATCCTAAGGTATTTACCTTTGAAATATGCTCGCGTATGCTGAAATTTTAAAGGACAAAAGCAGGTGGATTAAATATATCGAAATTTATCTTCGGCACACATGCAAAATGAAGATCCCAATTATCATTTCCAAAAGACGAACAAGAAACTGGTAGAAGTTTCTATACTTGCTTTCGAAAATTTGGGAGCTCATCATAAACGCTATAGACGTGCTAGAAAATCAGATGAAAATTCAGGTTCCTTTGTAGAAAAAAGAATATTAAATAGCTCACTTAGATGGCAAAATCTAAACGAAAAATTTTCCCAAAGTACTTGAAAGGTATTATGAAATAGAAAAAAATTAAAAAATTCCAAAAATTATGAAATGAACCTAGTAATGGGTTTGGTAGTTTCCTAGTGTTCCTGAGACTCGTTGCCATTTGTAAAGTCCAAAGAACGAAGTATTTTTGAAGATAGAAGTTTTTTAAGTACAGGAACACAGGAGCAAGGCAGGGCACAGCCTGCACAGGACTTTTTCAACCACAACTCCCTCGTAACATTCTCAGCAGGGAGAAGAATTTTCCAGAGAATGCTCAAGGAGAAGAAACGATTGAAGCAAAACAACATATTTAAATACAAATAAACATGACACATTATCTCTTAAAACTCCCAAAAAATAAAGTAATGCCCGTCAATTGTGGGTACAAACTGTGCATCGTCTATTGAAACCTACTGTTTGCGTCATTTGGAGGCATTCCTCTGCAGATTCATCCAGCTGTAGCAAAGGAGCGCGTTTGTATTTCAATTCAAATAGCAATATTGTCTGTTTACAATTTTCCAGCACGGACATTTGATAGTTGTTTTCGCCTTTTAAATTTTTCACGACTACAGTTTCTGCTTGAGGTACATTTATTTAACCTCTTTTCCTTGTCATACATTAATTTAACATTGGGCGCCAGTGTGCATGTTAGAAAGTTCTCGTACAGCATCAATTAGTTAAACCAGAAGCATGATTTTGATGGCAGCCTGCCAGGTTTGTTAATGAAACCATTTGGCCTGGATCCAGGGTTGGACTATTCCTGTAAGTACCACAGGGATGGGAAAGTAATGTATGTGTGCTGGCCTAATAGTATTGTGGGCTGCTGAGTGCAGATTTGGAATATTGATGTAGGCTCTACCGTTTTGGCACAATGGCTTGCCACGGGTACCCCCCAGGTAATTGACAGCCACGTGCCACCTTCCTGATCAATGTAATTCTATGCAGGATTTGTTTGGTTATATCAATGTTTCCCAGCTTTGATACACGGGGGCTGATGCAGTGCATAATATGTAAAAAGGTAAGTGCCAGGGGCCTTCTAAGGAAGCCACTGTGGCCTGCACCACCATTTGCCCCCGCCAGCGCTGCCAATAAGAGTACCATACAACTACCATACAAGAACTTCCTACCTTTGACACTCAGGCAGGTGTCCGACGTAACCGTGTTCACGAAAATGCTCAAAACCTGTCATTTCCGTAACTAACTCCTGGGCTCCCGCCCTGAGGAGCAGCAGCGGGTCTGATTGAGTCTTTTCAGCACCTGGACACTCTTGCTGAGTAGCTGTGCGCTTTATAAATGCTCTTTCATTCATTCATACTACTCCATTACACTCCTAAACCTGTGACAATTCAGACTGTTCTAGGCTACTCAAGGCTATATGAATGGCGTGGTAGCAGGTATTAGTCCAGAGCTTTCCAAACTGTGTGTCCCGACACAGTACTGTGTCACCTGCGAAAGGTGGGTGTGTCGCGGGCACTTAGCACATAACTGCTGCTAATTAAGAAGCATTCCTCTAGACACTCTGCTCTATGGGGGCCGGTCAATTCATAACAAAGCCTCAGTAACAAGTAAATGGTCTTTTAAAGACCTGTGAAGTGCTCGGGTGCGGCTGTGCGTGTGCCCGGGAAGCTGAGGTGAGGTGACAGAGGGTGACAAATGGAGGGAGGGAGACAGAGGGAGGGAGATAGAGGGAGAGAAACAGAGGGAAGGAGACAGAGGGGGAGAAACAGAGGGAGGGAGGGAGACAGAGATAGAGGCAGAGGGCAACAGACAGAGGGAGACAGACAGAGGGAGGAGGGCGACAAAGGGAGGGAGACAGACAGAGGGAGGAGGGAGACAGAGAGGGAAACAGAGGGAGGGAGACAGAGAGAGGAAAACAGAGGGAGACAGAGGGAGGGAGACAAAGAGAGGGAGACAGAGAGAGGGAGGGAGGGAGTCAGAGAGAGGGAGACAGACAGAGGGAGGGAGGGAGACAGAGGGAAACAGAGGGAGGGAGACAGAGAGAGGGAAACAGAGGGAGACAGAGGGAGGGAGACAGAGAGAGAGAAAAACAGAGGGAGACAAAGGGAGGGAGACAGACAGAGGGAGGGAGGGAGGCAGAGGGAGACAGAGGGAGGGAGACAGACAGAGGAAGACAGAGAGAGAGGGAGACAGAGAGAGGGAAACCATGGGAGACAGAGAGAGGGAGACAGAGGGATGGAGATAGCTGGAAAGAAACAGAGGGATAGAGACAGAGAGAGGGAGACAGAGGGTGACAGACAGAGGAAGGGAGACAGACAGAGGTCCCAAAATGATGCATCTCCAAAAAGTGAGTCACCAACTTGAAAAGTTTGGAAAGCTGTGTATTAGTCATTTCTAATGTTTATGGAACAATTAAGCACTGTTGTTAGGCTTAGCTCAAAATTAGACAGACATCGCCACCATGTGGTGGACTGTCATTACAGCCGGTATTGAGGATTAAATGCCGGTGCCGATCATTGGAATCCACCGGCTCAAATTAAGCACTGGGCTGACGACATGACAGATAGCCAAGATAACCACTGACATTGTAAATTATTACGGTATGGAAATGTATTTCCTGTTGCAAGGTTGGAAATCTGGAAATGTTCTGACTCTTTATGGCCCCTGTGTTAGATTATCTTATTTTCCTTGGAAGTTAAATTCAACTTGACTAACGCCTCATTACCAGTGCCCCGGTAATCCTGATCGTCCAGGAACTGGAAGTTACAGTTGAATCGGAATTACAAGATCTACAGTAACACTGCTGATGGGAAGTATTTCAACAGGATGGTGGCTGCTGAGTGCAGCCAAGATCTCTGAATTAAATATCACACAAATCAGCTGGGATTTGGTGTGGAATCACCGATCCCCCCAGATTACTCCCCTTTTTCATGCAACCTGGAGTATTCCTGGAACCCCCCCTCCTGTCACCCCAACACTGTGTGTTACTGAGAGCCCCAGTAGCAATAATTCTGGCTCGAGGAACAGAAATAGAAGACTGTTTAGCACCAGACTCGTAATGGAGCCTTAAGTGCATCCCAGGCCTTTAACAGACTGTCAAAATCACCAGAGGAAAAGCAACTCTGCATGCTTTTTACATTAAGAAGAAGACACAGAATATGTTAGCCCCAGGGGAACTTGTTTTTCATTCCTCTTTATATCTTTACTTTAAATCTATGTGAACTTCACCACCTGCAGATTTGCCAGATACTGAGGTTACCAACTAACAAAGTCTTGATCCCACCTCAGGTTCGTCTCTTCCACAGTCCTATCTTTCTTTTTCCTTATCTCACTCTTGGAAGTTGTTTTGCATCCGTTTTCTCACGCTACCAGTGTATTTCTATCGTTTTCTTTTACCCTTTTTCTGCTTTTCTCTTTCTGGGAGTCAATAACTAATGATTAAATAATAAGCGCAGCTCCCTTGAACTGATTTCCTATGTCCACCATGAGCAAACACCAGCACAAATTAAGCACTGCCTCTTTCAGGACTTCTCAACACAGACAGCCAGTATGGTACCACGGTTTAAGCCGAGTGGCCACAACTGAACTACGAACGAAGCTGACACAACCGAACCGGAAACCCATATACTGAAATGCTTTTTCTTTTTCAGTGTCCAAGGTACTTAGATAACACAAAGACAAAGGATCTGATTTAGAGTTTGGGGTGGGGATGGGGGGTTACGCCATCACCGGCTTGATGAATGTCCCGTCTGCCTTTTTAGAAGTGGATTATACCCTATACTACTTTTAATAAGGTAGAGATGATATCTGTTATCTTACTGAAAGAGTAACTCGTCCCCCAAACTCCACATCAGTCACAAAGCTTGTGAGGCTGTCTGATACGAGAACAGTATTAACAGGCAAAAGTGGAAAAAACTCTGTACATTTTTATAAGAACACATACGTGTGGCACTCCGACAACTAACATTGTCCATCAGGAGAGACAAGAAAAATATTCTAATGAATAGTGTCCATATTACTGTTTCTGTGTATGCGTATACCTTTTCCTCAAAACAGTAAAGTAACAATCTACCGTTCCTTCTGTCATTTTTATTTTTTTATATGTCTTTTATGAACACTCTTATAACTTGTCATACCAATAAAGTTAATCTCAAGTGAATTAAATAAAAAACAACTTCTGGACTCTCTCCGGTCTCTGAAGTATTTCTAATATTGTGTATTTTTTCTTCAATACCATAGTTCTATTTGTAGTGAAACAGTGAGTGAGAACTGAGGCTAAAACAAGTACCAGAGAGCCCAGAAGTGGATTTTTGAACACTTTCCATTGGGTCGTTTTTTGCGCCTTCACAGGCATGGATCGACCCCATGCAAGCACCCATGGCTCTGTCCCAAAAGGAACAGTCCAGTCTGTATTTCTAGGTCACTTCCCCCTGAAGGAGAACAAAAGCACCCTAGATGTGTTTGAGCCTTCATTGGGCTGCATCAGTTTGGTGTAGCTTGATCTCCTGTAGCACAGCAGGTTGTGGACTAACCATATCCGAATAAGTCAGGCTGCAAAAAAACGCCCCCTTAAAGGGCGAAGCAGAAAGAGGCGGGCTCAGATGCAGTGACGCAATATGGTGTCACCGAGTGTGCAGGTATGGCACTTTCAAGATGGCGACCCCTCGCTTCAAAAATGAGTCTTTTGGTAATTAATGAGCGAACATGGGAAAAAGTCCAAATTTTTTCATGGCCTCACTTCCAAAAGCTCCTCTGGCGTGATTCCTCCCATTGTCTTCTCTAATTTGTCCCCTCCAGTCTTCTAGATATATTGGCCAGATTCAGTAAGGCATTTTTGATCATAAATGAATATTTGCAGCTAATAATGACTCGATTTTCTCCTGTCAGGAATTCACAGAAGGATTCCGGACACGTGTCAATGGTTTCACTGCTGCAGAATTCTCCTTCAGAAGTACTTAGAAATCTCAGTAGGAATCCCCAAACAAAGGGAAGGGAGTGGCTGTATCAAGTCCTGGTTTGCCTTCAAAATTTGTGATGCCCGTATATTTGTGCATTTTTTGGGCATCCACAGTTTCCAATTCAACTCTTTCTCAATATGGGCATGGTCAGAAATTTCCACCATTATTTACCTTTAAATGGTGGAAAGGGAATGGTTCACCCCCACACTTGCTGATGGTGTAGGGGAAAAGAGAAGAAGATCTTGGACATTTAGCCACCGGGCTGTATTTCCCCTTAGCAGAATTGTATGGTATGTCCAATTCCACATTGCGGAAATGGGAGCATGAGACATATGTCACATTTCCGACATTATGGCTGGAAGCCTGCACCAAGCAGAGGTTTCCAGACACACTACTGGAACTGTTTATGAATTCCAAAAAGTAGTACATCTGCATCCGTTCATAGGATTGCTCCTATAGCTTTAGAGCCCGCCAAAGCGGGCTCTACCAGCCATTAAAGGCCTGCTCCAGTGTTAAAGGAGTGGGCCTGTAATGGCTGGTAGAGCCCACTATTTAAGCCTCTAAAGCTATTGGAACATTCTGCTACTAGAGGGCAGAATGTTCTAATTAGTAAAAACAAAGGCCTTTCACAGCCCGATGGGGTTGAAATCCCCTCGGCTCCGAGAGGCCTTTGTTCACAGCAACAACTGTGAAATCAAAAAAACATTGGAATGTTGCTCTCCAGGCTGCTACCAGCCATCAGGGCCGGACTGGGAACCAAAACCGGCCCTGGAAAATTGCTCGGCCGACCCACCCCACTCCCCCAGGGGGTTGGGGTGCCGCCGAGCTCTTTGCCAGGGCCGGTTTTCGGCCTATTTTGTTACAGGGCCGATTTTGTAGCTATGCTGCAAAAACGGCCCTGTAGCAAAAACGGCTACCAGGGGCCCCAAACCGGCCCCCCACCGGGGGATTGCCCGGTGCCCGCTACGGCCAGTCCGGCCCTGCCAGCCATTAGGAGGCCGGGCACTCTATTGTCTTCAATGGAGTGTTGAACATTCTAATGTTCTAATGTATGTGCACATTTGCTGGAAAGCAGTTCCCCCCACCACTTTTAAAGATCACCAGCCACCTGGATAACATATTGTGGGCCAGTGGTATATTGAGACATGTAATATAGACCATGGGTCATACACTGTTATTTACCTGTGCTGTCTATCTGTTTGCACTTACCGTTTTGAAAGTGCGACTGTCAAACAAACCTATTTTTGAAAATATGCATAGAGTGGCCTTTGGGTCCAACCCTTTCAAACATTGGCTTTCTGTGGCCAACAACTCTCTGTCATTGTTTTGAAACTTTGTCAATTACTTTATTGGCTCAACCCAATGGAGTACTCATCTGTGTTTGTGTTTTATTGCGCTTGCACTGAAATGCATGAGGGACTACTTTACAACAGTAGCTCTCTCTAACGCTTCTGCTGGGTCCCTTCTGTGTGCCTCACTCTAATGTAGTAATGGTGGAATATTACATTAAACCCCACCCCAGTGTCCTTGCCAATGCTTGTTTGTTGAGTTTTCAGATACCACCGTCACTACGCATGTTCTGTTTCACTTGACTTCACTATTCACCTGGAAACAACTCTTTTGCGTGGTGACCTTTCACGCATACACCCGTCCATCCCCTTCCCTTTCCCTGCCTGCATAATGCAGCACAGTGGTGATTCCATGGGAAATGTGTTAATTAAAGTGGTGTTGATGTAATACCCAAGGTGGACCGATTAGAGAGTAATTTGTACTGAATTCTTCATTTATGGCCTAATTATCCGTACTCAGGAGTTTGAATAATGAGGCGCGATTCCCAGGAGAGAATCGAGGCAATTTACACAAAGGTGAAAGGGAACTGTAATCCTCGCCCAAAGTCCTTCACTTGTTAGTGAAAATAATACACATTTGAAACACACCACTACTGTGGAAACAAGTCCTCGGGAGGGCCACTTACAGGCTGCCCTCGGAGACTCGTGAAATGATGAACGATAATCTCGCGCCATTGCGCGATGATTCAAATACAGGAATACAAATACTGTGCTCTGATTGGTCGTTTAAGAGTGCTAAGGTTTCCTTGCTGAGCAGCTGCCTTCTCTGAGAGGTTTAGGTGGCTATAGTAAATTCAAATAATGAGCCACACAATAAGATTTTGTAGATTTCAAGTAAATTGGCTTTATGATGATACTTCGGGTTCGCAGGGAGTTTGGGAAGTGTGGGCGGCCTGTGTGGTTCTCTCTGGACCACGTTTAGCCATATCCTTCCTCAATAAAACCCCCAAAAAGTTTTTGCAGCCTAGTGGATTGAAAAACATGTTGGATTTAACCGATATGGTGATTCTGACTCAAAATGTGTTTTTTTCACCCACGCCTAGCGACAGGAGGACAGGGCAGGGTGACCCCGACAAAAAGCTGTCAGTCCCTGCCAACTAGTAAATGTATGGTATTTACATACTTTTAGTGGTAGTTTCTTGTCGTAGAAATAGAAGTAACATCACTTGTAGGAAAGATGGGAATAGATTACTATCATCCCTTCCAGACCCTGAAGGGCAACCGAACCATGGGCAACCGAACCATGCGCGGCCGGCACAGATAAGAGTGGTGGGGCGGGAGGTAGAAGGGAGGGGGGGTGCGGTTGGTGTTGAGGTGGGGCAGGGGTGGGGTGAGGTGGGGCAGGGGTGGGGTGGGATGTGGCTGGGAAAGTTGAGAGACGACGGGATAGGTAAAATAAAATAAAAGATAAATAAAACCACTTACCTTGCGCTCGCCGCATTGCCGACTCGGCGAGCGCAAGGTAAGTGGTTTTATTTATTTATATAAATCCTGATTGATTGACATGATGGCGTAGGAGGTTCCATAGTTGAAAAATATTTTTACTGTGGAGATTTTTTAAAAATAATGGTACTTGCACATGTTTTTGCCGGAATCAGAAGCAGAGCCTAGATGCCATGGGCCTTGATGCAAATAAAAAGGAAAATGGCCCTTTTGACTGGTGATGTGGTAGTAAAAGAGGCAATTATCAGGGTTATCAGGGTTCCAAGGGTCACTCAGGGCCCAGGTGCAACTACACCTGCTGCACTAGTGGTAGCTTCACGCCTCACCTAAATTACTTGTGCAGATCCTTCACATGGGCCCAGATCATCAGTCACGCGAAGAGGTACCTCCGGAGGAGAGACCACCCAGAATGATTATGAACTCATTGGGTAACTGACCTAGTAATTCTGGGTCCTGCATGTTATTCCCCATTCTAGGCTTGAAAACTTATTATGGTCGGTAACTAGGTAGAGCTATTAGCGTAGTAACCTTGCTTCGTAACCCGGGTTCTTTTTGCATGATCAGGAAGCATGAATAAAACACGCAGAGGAAAGTGCTAAGTGTAACATGCCTGATAAAAGAAAAGGGATGCTGGTGATTTTCAGTGCATTTGATTCCACAGGCATGTGTACCAGGCTGAGCTCGTGCCAGAAAAAAGTATTTGATTTGGAAATAAATCCCTTTCTTTAGCATTGCAACAACTGCTCAGTTGCTTTGTCTGCTTTATGAATTGTTCCATTGTCTGCTGTTTGTAACCTCCTTCTGCACCGATGAGTTGTTCTGTGAGCAGTGACTCGTGTTTGTTTAACTTAGCTTCGACTTAGGACTTAATATTTAATTTGTATTTGGTTAGATTCATTTTTGGAAATTCCAGTCGACCAGCTCTAAATGTTGTTTAATGGATACAGTTGCTGAAATATGGAAGTCTGTGTAACCAATGGAGGCATGCCAATTGACTCTGGTTGCATCCTGGAACTTGTTATTGTCTGGTCTTGTTTGTTAGTTTAATTGTTATTTTTATTCAGCCCTTCGAATGTTTCTTGTTTTGACTATATATCAAATAAGCCCACCTGCAACTGGATGCAGAAACAAACTATAACGGGTTCACTGGGATTTAAAGTATGCATGGTTGAGCTTGGAATCAGGAATGGTACAGTATTAATACTACTCATGTGCCCATTGATAGCGAGGATTGGACAAGAAGTGTAATAATAAACACAGATTCTGACATGTATTACTACGGTGCAATGGTATTATTAACACAGTAGAGGTAGCTAAATAGAACAAAAGTACCCTGCCAAGGTTGATTTCTAGGTCCCAGGAGGGGGATCCTAATGATGAGGGAGGTGGTGACACAGAGCTACGTGTCAGAGACAATGGTCCATCACACAACTTCAATGCATTTTTTATGAAAATAGAATTGATTTATTTATAAAGCAGTGGTTCAAATATGAATCCATGTGCAGACTTTAGAACAATAGTGCAATAGTGGATTAAACATTGAATAAAAAACAAGTCACAGTTAAACTTAACAGAGAACAGTACATTTATTCACGTCCCACACGCTTACACAGTCATTCATTAAACAAACACTCACTAACTCACTATAATAATACAATCACACACATAAGATCATGGAGGTACATTAGGGCCTGCAGTAAACAGATTTTCAAGCTGCTTGGACTGAAATAACATGGAGGCAACGCGCGTTTCGATGCAGAGCCTATTTGGGCTGCACCTTCATCAGGGCGACGAGGACCAGGGGGTGGCGACATGCACACTGTGAATAAGAGAGGAAGTTTATTACATTTGGGTCATTTTACATTAATATGTCTCTGATATATACATTTAACGATTATAAAATACATTTAACATGATTAACATGATTAAAAAGATTTTCTTTGTATTAGCATGATTATAGTAGAGGTAAGCTATACAGAAACTGATTGCTCAATGGGCTGTTACTTCCACTTGAAAAATCTGTGTTTGACCTCATAGTTACAGGTTTAAATCCTAGGCTTTTCATTCCTCCATAGTCGATAAAATGAGCACCAATGAGTTGGGTACAATAATATATGTAATTCCTGGCCAACATGTGCCTTAAATGCCTCGAAGTTCCATTCTAGAATGGCCTCACAGAAGAAAATAACCGGAGCAGTACGTACATGGCCTAGTTATTATAATTGTAAGTCACAGAATGGATTTACCTTTTGATGTTCTGGTTCTAGTTAAAAACCTTTGTTTATAACCCTGCACATGAAAATGCAGCATGGAGTAAGCTATACATGCAGATCTGCTGAAGACAATGTGCTATTTCTCACCGTTGTTGAGGGAGGGATAGGCATCTTAACCCACTCAGGGTTTTGTCTCTTGTGACTCTTGTTCCTCCCTCTCCTAATATTGGTAATATATTGCTGACTTGATGGTGGTGTAAGGGAAGGTCTTTGTCCAGGGGAATAAATATTTTTCCAAAGTAGGAAAAAATGTGCATGTGCACAGACGATCCTATTCCCGCTGTGTTATGTTCTTCACTATGGAGAACCCTATACAGTGGGAATCGTTGTCCACATGGAAGCTCACATGACTTTCCAAGGAGCACACCTGGAAATCTAAGCCTGGCACAGCTTTGCCGGTGTACACCTGAGAATATTTGTGAATAGGAAATAAATAGGAATAGTACTTTCAAGTAGAAGCAGATTTCTCTGTATTTTTTCTTCTATTTCATGGATCCTATGTTTATAACTCATGCACATAAAAGATAAACAATATATATAGATGTACAAAGAGAAGTATGCTATTAATTACCAATATTGAGCAGCCGCGGTTGGTACTGGGAGTACCCTGGGCGGTGACGTGGGGTGTGGAGGGGCAGGGTGGGAGGTAGTAATCTATGGATTTCAGAGGTTTACAGGTAAGTAAACATATACATAAATAAAACAAATTTCGTTGGGTGCACTGCAAAGAATATCCAGGCTCACCTTGCTCTGATCAAACACTTTTTTTATTTGAAAGAAGGCGTGATCCGCCCTAAGTGGGTGGAGTTTCAACACCGGGACTTCTGGATATTGTAGTCCTGCAAGGTGAGTAGTCATATTTGCCTTGAGTAGGTTGGGGTTCCTTTACATAATTAATGTCTTAAACATCCTTAAGTAAGGGGGGAGGGCAGGCTGTGAAACCGCTTATTTTATGTGGATGTTGCGCTATCAGGCGATGATCACTCTCCTCGCCTCAGTCCTCATAGGTATGGATACTTGTTCCGCCTCTGAAGCAGAGCTCCTCTCCACGACTAAGGCCAGCCGTAAATATGTGTTAGAGCAAATTAAAAAAGTGTTTGATCAGAGCAAGGTGAGCCTGGTGTTCCTTTACCTTGTCCATAAGGAAGGGGCGTTCTTGGCCGCGAAACGCGTCAGACCTACTTTAAATTGGAGGGAGCTTGTGACACTGCATGTCCACCAGGTACCTCCAGTAAGCGCCATAGGGCTGGGTTGCAGAGAGGTGGTCTGAGGCTATGCCCCTTTTTACACCCCTCTACAACGCAGCTCTGTGGCGCTTACTGGAGATACCTGGTGGGCTAGTTGGACCCCAGGGGCCCTTAGGATTCAAGGGGACTTAATCCCCCAACTTAAAATGCACCACAGGGCGCATTTGTACAGTGGTGAAGGCAGGGGGGGCTTGATGTGACAAGTGTGCAAATGCGCTCCGTGGTGCATTTTAAGTTGGGGGATTAAGTCCCCTTGAATCCTGAGGGTCCCTGGGGCCAACTAACCCACTAGGTACCTCCAGTAAGGGCAGCAGAGTTGCGTTGCAGAGAGGTGTAAAAAGGGGCATGGCCTCTGACCACCTTTTGGCAACGCAGCTCTGTGGCGCTTACTGGAGGTACCTGGTGGGCTAGTTAGCAATCCTGCAGTGTGGGATGTATTGGTGGTAATAAAAGGGATAGTTGGCCCACAAGGTTGATGTTGGGGGCTAACTACTCCTCCTGTTACCTCCAGTGAATCCCACACAATGGGATTGCTAAGAGGTGTTTCAGAGGCCAAGCTCACCATTCTCCACCACTCTGGAAACGTGACTGATATGGTATAGTTAGAAATTAGCATTTAAAAAACCATTGAAATTCACTGGAAAAACTATAGGTGTCTGGCACGTTACAGTTAGAAATTAGCATTTAAAAAGCCTCAGAAATTAACTGAAAAAACCATAGGTTTCAGGGATGTTATAGTTAGTTGGACATTTTACTCCTACAAAACCAGAGAAATTCCGCCGTTATACTTAGTTCAGCTAACTATAACTCGCGCCCCCGCATTGCACTGATGATGACGTCACATATTGCATCATTCATGACATGGTTAGTGACATTACTGATGAGATCTTAAATGACATCACTGATGACATCATCCATATGATAATCTGATGCACCTCCTCACACTCTAATATAACCTTTGATACAATCACTGTAAAATAAAGACTACCATTTTCGAAACCATCGACACACCAATACCAGTTACTACATACGCACTCACTGATTCCTAGGTCTACATATATCCACTCATTCACCCATACAATCACTCATGCATACAGTCACTCATAAATACAACACTATCATATGCACTCATACACCCATACAGACACTCACATACCGCCACTCATCCATGGAGTTACTCACACACCTAGTCAATCATACAAAAAATCAATCACACTCCCATTTACTCACTCATACAGTTATACACATACCACCTCACTTATTCATACAGATACTAACGCATACTTACTCTCTTATATAATCACTGAGACAAGTACACACTCATCCATACAGCCACTCTCACAATCACTGACTCTCACGTATAGTCATTTATATACTCCAACTCTCACATACACTGCCTTTTACATATGTAGTTACTTGGACATGTATCACTGAGACATCCATTGACTCACAAACACATTCATACACACACTCACCCACCCACCCATACAGCTGTTTCCACATGCACTCTCGAACCCTCACCCACCCATACAGCTGTTTCCACATGCACTCTTGAACCCATACTCCCAGTGAATCAACCACTCACACATCTATGCACAGAGTCACACACCTCCCACCCACCCACACATACTCAGTCTCCCATACAAATACTCAGGAAACCAATTAATAACCCATATATAAACTCATGTAGCTACAGACCAACCCATGCAGCAGCTTACACAACAACAGACAGACTGATACAGACATTCACACAGATTAGTCACTTACCCATGCATTCAGTAAAAAACATTTAATCGCTCACTTATACAGTCAGTCACGCACCTACTAAATCCTCCATCCAGACACTTATACACCCACTCACTCTTCAATACACCTTGGCTTGTATATAAAACATATTTAAACTTTACAGAAACACACAATCAATGGATGATGCCATCAGTGATGTCATCAGTGATGTCATTTGAGATGTCATCAGTGATGTCATCAGTGATGTCACTGACCATGTCATGAATGATGTAATATGTGACTTCAAAAGAAGTGCATTTGCGGGGGCGCGAGTTACAGTTAGCTGAACTAACTATAATGGCGGAATTTCTCTGGTTTTGTATGAGTGAAATGTCCAACTAAATATAACGTCCCTGAAACCTATGTTTTTTCAGTGAATGTATATATCAAGTGAGCAAGGCGGAGGCTTCCGCCGAAACGCGTCTGTGCAGCATGTCGGATTAAACCTTCCTTGAGTCTAAATCACGGTGTCAGTGCCTTCCTTTCATCCGAAGGTCTCGGATTGGTAAATAATATATATATATATATATATATATATATATATATATCCACACAAAGTTCAGAAATGATGGCATCGCAGCTAAGTAATAAACGCTGTTGAAAAGTTCCCCGAGTGGAGTGCCAGCACTTCTGAACTTAGTGTGGATATAGAGACGGGATACTGCCTTGATCCCGTTGAAGGCACCAGCTCTTGTCTGCTCACCCTGCGACGAGGCAAGTTGCGAATTTATATATATATATATATATATATATATATATATACATATATATATTCACTGAAAAAAACAAAGATTATAGGGACATTATACTTAGGAAACAGAATTTAAAAAACCTTAGAAATTCAATAAAAAACAAAGGTTACAGGGACATTATAGCTACATTAAGAATTTATGCAAACAAAATCATAGAAATTCAGCAGTTATAGTTATCTTAAGTAACTATAACTCGTTTCCTAAGGTAACTATAACTCAGGCTCCCACCATGCACAGTTTTTTTATCAATAATTTCACTGCAAACGCTGCAGTAATATTATCAATGATATCATAGAAGATGTCAAGAGTGATGATATATGTGGGGTAATTAGTACTGCATGATGGGATCGTGAGTTACAGTAATAATAATAATGAAAAAAAGTTTCTCTTATAGCACCTACCAAACACATCATATAAAGATTAGATAAAAACTATTTTAAAAAAATCAGTACACAAAACCCAAAAAATAAATAATTTCTGGCTCCTTGTCTACCAGGCTGTGTACTGTGGAGGTTGGTCACCTGTGGAGGGTTGCTCATGGGGCTTCGCAAGAGGTGAAATATATCATATGTGAGGTTATAAGTCATGTCTGCTAGAGGCATGAGTTTTGGCTAGTTTACCAAATCATAATGGGCTAATTTAATTGGTTTTTAGGTTTTGTTTTGTAGCCATAGGAAACTTTAATTGTGTCAGAGAATAAATATAAGTATGTTAAGTTTTAATACACAAAGCCCACCATTATTGTACTTTAACCGTTTTGTGTGTGAAAATTATATATATATATATATATATATATATATATATATATATATATATATATATATATATATATATATATATATATATATATATATATATATATATATATATATTCACTGAAAAAACCATAGGTTTCACACCAGTTATAGTTAGCTGGAAATTTTACTGACATAAAACCATTGAAATTCCCACGTTATAGTTAGTTGGACTCACTATAACTTGCGCGTGCAATGCACTGCTGATGACGTCACATATTACATCACTCATGACATGGTCAGTGACATCACTCATGACATCACTGATGACACCATCCAGTGAATGTGTGTCTTTCTGAAAAATAATTATTAGTGAGTAATGTTAACATTTTTAAATATATGTATTAGTGTTTCACTTTGTGTATAAGTGGCTGCATGGGTTGGTGAGTAGCTACATGTGTATGTACATGGGTTATTAGATGTTTTTCTTAGTATCAGTATGAGTGTCTATATGGTTTGGTGGGGGTATTACTTAGCACATAGATGCATGATTGACTGACTCTCTGTTTGTATGTGTTTTGAAGACAGCATATGTGCAGGACTGTATGGGTGAATAAGTGTGTATATGTGTATGTTAGTGAGTGAATGACTGTCTCACTAGTGTCTTTATCAGTAACTACATATGTTTTAATCTAGTATATGTGAATATTGATGTATATAAGTGAGTATATGTGAGAGTAAGAGATTGTAAGAGTTCCTGTTTAAATAAGTATGTGTTTCTATAAGGGATTGTTTAAGAGAATAAATATGTTTAAATTTCAATAGAAGTAAGGTGGTAGTGTCTGTATAGCTCTATATGCAAATAAATGTATGTTCAATTGTTTATTTGCATGTGTGAGTATGTGTGTGAGTAACTTTTGGATGACTGTCGGTGTGTAACAGGATGTATAGGTGTATCACTTCATATGATGAGTGAGTATATGTATGAGTGAGTATATTGAACTGTTTGTGAATGAGTAGATGTGTATATAGATGGTGGAATTACTGAATTGGTTGTTGTAACTGATATGGTTATCTCCATTTTTTTATAAATTTTAGTTTCTATTTTTGAATATGTGTTTCAAGGGTTACATTGCAGTGAAAGGAGGTCTGCCACTCTGTCACAAGGATGGTGTCATCAGAAATGTCATGAGTGATGTCACTGACCATGTCATGAGTGATGTAATATGTGACGTCATCAGCAGTGCATTGCACGCGCAAGTTATAGTGAGTCCAACTAACTATAATGTGGGAATTTCAATGGTTTTATGTCAGTAAAATTTCCAGCTAACTATAACTGGTGTGAAACCTATGTTTTTTTCTGTGAATTTAATAGTTTTTTTAAATGCTAATTCCTAACTATAACTGGTGTGAAACCTATGGTTTTTTCAGTGAATTTCAAAGGTTTTTTAAATGCTAATTCCTAACTATAAGTCTCAGTTTACAAGTAAGACTGTTAGAGCTCTAGTTGTTCTTTAGAACACTCTGGGTCATTCTGTCATTGGGCTATATTTGGGCTACATCTGGCTTATATTTGGGCTACATTTGTTTTTTTTGTCTCTGGTGGCCATCTTTGGGCTACATTGGGCTAAATTTGGGCTCTAACATATATATAGCCCAATGTAGCCCAATATATATTTTTTCAAAGTTAATTTTCGGAAAAACTACTTGAGCATATATCTTGAGACATAGCAAAGGCACATCGGGCTACCAGTCCCTACAATTTTGCCAATTTTGTTTTTTGTATATCGTTTAAAAAAAATAAAAATTTTTTGCCTTGGAGCGCTCCCGGTGCGCGCCCCGGTGAGCGCCCCGGAAAGCGTAGTATTATGAAGCGCCCCGGGGCGCGTACCGGGGAGCGTCCCGTTCGCGCCAATATCGTGAACGAAAACATGATCGTGACGTAGCGCGTAGCCGCTTCCGCGTGATACGCACGGCGTAAGTGCACCCGGAAGCACTCGAGCGAATACGATCGCGCAACGTAGGCATCCGACGCACTTACGCGACGCGCCCCGGGGCACGTAGAGTAAGCGTGTCGGGTCATGTGACCTGAAAAGAACACTTTTCATTGGTTCATAACAGTTTTGGTTTCATAATGATGAAGCCCCTGGTCTTGTGACCTGACAATAACACTTTTCATTGGTTCAATACATTTTTTTTTCAAAAGGATGAAAGACCCCACCTTTTTTCCTTATTCTGACTTTGTCCTTTGACTTAGGAAGACCTGTTTGTACCTCTCTGTACCTTTTTGATCTTTATAATGGCTTCAGTAGCAGCAGCAGCTGGTGCATCTGCACCACCACCACCACCGCAACCACCAAGAGGACCACCACAAGATTTCATTGGTGGTCAACAAGAGGAGGAAGAGGAGGAGGAAGAGGGGAGGAGAAGATGGCTTGAAGAACAAAATACCCCATACCAGCCAAGACCACACATTATATGGGAGTTTTTTTCGATCCCAGAGTGGAAGAAAAAAGTAAATGCAGCCAAGGTGACTTGCCTAATCTGTGGCATGGAACTTTCTAGGGGGAACCCTAATAAAAAATATTCATTTGGAAACAACACGATGATTCGCCACATGCAGCGCAAGCATCCAATAAACTATTCTGCTGCAGAGATGAGGGAACTGGCCAGTAACCCTCCCCAATCCACAAGCACCACCTCAAAAAGAAAGCAACCCACTCCGTCGGGATCAGAGGCAAGTGAGACGATGCCTTGCATTCAGCCACGATTTGCAGATTTCCGAATTATCTGTAAATATTGTGGGAAGACCATCTTCTACGGAGAACAGAGCGTAAAGCTCATCGTCCTACAACCACAAATGCCCCAATTAACCCTAATTATTTCTTTTCTTTTTTTTTTTGCTCAAGTTGAGCCATTTTCAATTCCCTGTTTTTTCGTTTCTCCCCATGAAAAATACAAAAAAAATATAAAACTGTTCAGAAAACCCCCAAAAAGTTTAAAATGTTAAAAAAAAAAAAAATATATATAAAACAACAAAAAGAAGAAAAAAACCAGTTATTTTTAGAACGACCTCCAATTTATTAAAAAAGGCTTCATTTTTGGAAAAGTCTGTCATTCTTTTTTCCCCATGGTACGCTCCCTGGTCCGCTCTCCAGTGCGCGTACCGGGCGCTTCCCCCATGCAAATCAAAAAAAATATATTATTTTTTTGCCCCGCTGGGCCCTTTTATGGCCCCCACATCAAACCTAGGGTGTCAGGGGGGTCTATCCCTGCCCCCTTATGGTCATTTCCCCCTTTGATTTTTCCACCTCTTATGTCTCGATTTTACCGAGACACAAGATGACGGCCACTCTGGACAGTTTCGAATGTTTACAGACACCCAAGAGCCAATCAGCTTTCTGTGCGCAAGTCGCGTGGCGCGCCCGGAGCGCTCCCCGGTGCGCGTACCGGGGCGCTGCCATAGATATATATATTTTTTTGAACCTAAATTACTCAAAAACCACTGGTGCACATATCTTGAGACATAGCAAAGGCACATCGGGCTACCAGTCCCTACAATTTTGCCAAGTTTGGTGGAAATCCATTCAGCCGTTTGGGCTAAAAGTGAGTTCCACTGCCCTATAGAAATTAACATGGGGAAAACACGTTTTGGGACCCCCTTTTATCTCGGCCCCCGCTTGACGAATCCCCCCCAGACTTTCAAGGAAGGAGCGGAGAGGGCCATTTTCTTGGAGAAATTTGCAAAGATTCGTCCAAAGTTATTCCCAATAGAATGTTGCGGATTTCCTATGGAAAAGTAGATCCAAACTATAACTACCTACTGGCGACCGCCAGTAGGTAATATATATATATATATATATATATATATATATATATATATATATATATATATATATATATATATATATATATATATATATATATATATATATATATATTCACTGAAAAAACCATAGGTTTCACACCAGTTATAGTTAGGAATTAGCATTTAAAAAACCTATTAAATTCACTGACAAAACCAGTTATAGTTAGCTGGAAATTTTACTGACATAAAACCATTGAAATTCCCACGTTATAGTTAGTTGGACTCACTATAACTTGCGCGCCTGCAATGCACTGCTGATGACGTCACATATTACATCACTCATGACATGGTCAGTGACATCACTCATGACATCACTGATGACACCATCCTTGTGACAGAGTGACAGACCTAATTTCAGTGTAATGTAACGCTTGAAACAAATATTCAAAAATAGAAACAAACATTTTCAAAAAAATGGAGATACCCAAACCAGTAACAACAACCAATTCAGTAATTCCACCATCTATATACTCATCCACTCATTCACCAACAGTTCTATATAGTCACTCATATATATACTCACTCATCATATGTAGTGATACACCTATACATCCTGTTACACATCAGCAGTCATCCAAAAGTTACTCACACACATACTCACACATGCACATAAACTATTGAACATCCATTTATTTGCATATACATTTATACACACACTACCACCTTACTTCTAAGGAAACTTACACATACTTACTCTCTTAAACAATCACTTATAGAAACACATACTTATTTAAACAGGAACTCCTACAATCTCTCACTATATATACTATACTCACTTATATACATCAATACTCACATATACTAGATTAAAACATATGTCGTTAGTAATGAAGACACTAGTGAGACAGTCATTCACTCACTAACACACACATATACACACTCGTCCACCCATACAGTCCTGCACATATTCTGTCTTCAAAACACATACAAACAGTGAGTCAGTCACCAACCCCTGCAGCCACTTATACACAAAGAGAAACACTGATACAAACATTTAAATATTTAAACAATACTCGCTAATATATGTATTCACTAAGATACACTTAATAAGCCAGTTAACCAACCAATTTTTTTTTAAAAAAACATCCATTTACACACTTATTTAAACATTTATTCTTCCATCGACCTTTACAAATACATATATAAAACAAATTTATTTTTCAGAAAGACACACATTCACTGGATGGTGTCATCAGTGATGTCATGAGTGATGTCACTGACCATGTCATGAGTGATGTAATATGTGACGTCATCAGCAGTGCATTGCAGGCGCGCAAGTTATAGTGAGTCCAACTAACTATAACGTGGGAATTTCAATGGTTTTATGTCAGTAAAATTTCCAGCTAACTATAACTGGTTTTGTCAGTGAATTTAATAGGTTTTTTAAATGCTAATTCCTAACTATAACTGGTGTGAAACCTATGGTTTTTTCAGTGAATTTCAAAGGTTTTTTAAATGCTAATTCCTAACTATAACTGGTGTGAAACCTTTGGTTTTTTCAGTGAATTTCAAAGGTTTTTTTAATGCTAATTCCTAACTATATAAGACCTGAAAGCCCACCAGGAATCTCCAGTATGCGCCAGGGGACTGCATTGCAGAGAGGTGTAATGAAGCCACAACCCTTTTTACACCTCTCTGCAACGCAGCCCCCGTGCATGTTTGTAGAGGGGGGACTAATTCCCCTTGCATACTGGGGGTCCCTGGATCATATCTGCCCAAACACCGATATTCCGAACGATTGTAAATGACTTTTCTTGAGAAACATTTGGATTTGGATTATCATGTCCTATACTTTGGAATTTTTGAAAGACTGACTTTGAGGATGCTATAAATTACTCAAGTCTGCCCGAATCGTGTGGGTAAAATTGATACCTAGTCACTTTTAATAAGAATATACTTATGTCTCGTCTAACATTTGGAAGAAATATCTAGTTATATGACAACGGGATACCGACATAACTTGAAGGAAATAAGAACGCCCTGAAGAAGTTCTGTTGTACAGAACGAAACGTTTCGGCTGGCGGTGGTACATAAACTTAAGGAAAATAAAAGCATTTGAATATACACCAAGATTCAGCGCTTCAATAAGTACTCTAAGTGATATGATTTGATTGGACTCATTGTGAAAGTGGTGCTGTGCCAAACTTTGGAATATTCTCCACTACTCTCTACTACTTACTCTCTCCTACTCTCTACTACTCACTCTCTACTGCTCTCTACTACTCACTCTACTACTTACTCTCTACTACTCTCTACTACTCACTCTCTACTACTCTCTACTACTCACTCTACTATTCACTCTACTACTCTCTACTACTCACTCTGCTACTCTCTCTACTGCTCTCTACTACTCTCTACTACTCACTCTCTACTCTCTATTACTCACTCTCTACTCTCTACCTCTCTACCTCTCTCTTCTTCTCTCTCTACTAATCTCGACCTCTCTACCGCTACCTCTCTACCTCTCTACCTCTACACCTCTACCTCTCTACCTCTCTCTACACGCACACATATAGACATATATGCATATATATATGTGCATATGCATTTATATATATGTATGTGTATGTATAAAAAAAACAACTAAACATTTTTTTTTCTAAACAGCTACTTTTAAAACTGTCATTCTTTTTTCCCATGGTACGCTCCCGGGTACGCGCACCCGTGCGCGTACCGGGCGCTCCCCCCGCGAAAATCAAAAAAAAAAAAATTTTTTTTTTTGCCTTGCGGGGCCCTTTTATGGCCCCCACATCAAACCTAGGGGGTCGGGGGGGTCTACTCTGCCCCCTTATGTTCATTTCCCTCTTTGTTTTGGCCACCTCTTGTGTCTCGATTTTACCGAGACACAAGATGGCGGCCGCTCCGGACTGTTTAGAATGTTTACAGACACCCGAGAGCCAATCAGCTTTCCTCGCGCAAGTCGCGTGGCGCGCACGGTACGCGCACCCGTGCGCGTACCCGTGCGCTGCTATAGATATATATATTTTTTTGAACCTTAATTACTCAAAATCCACTGGAGCACATATCTTGAGACATAGCAAAGGCACATCGGGCTACCAGTCCCTACAATTTTGCCAAGTTTGGTGGAAATCCATTCAGCCGTTCGGGCTAAAAGTGAAATCGACCGCCCTATGGAAATTAACATGGGGAAAACGCGTTTTGGGACCCCCCTTTTATCTCGGCCCCCGCTTGACGAATCCCCCCCAAACTTTCAGGGAAGGACCGGACCGCCATGAGACCATTTTCCTGAAAATTTCAGGCAGATTCGTCAACCGGCGCCAAAGTTATTCAAAATAGAATGTTGAGATTTAACATTGAAAATTATCCTAACTATAACTACCTACTGGCGACCGCCAGTAGGTAATATATATATATATATATATATATATATATATATATATATATATATATGCATATATATGTGTGTGAGTATGTCTATCTGTCTGTTTGTCTGTTTGTCTGTCTGTCCGTCTGTCTATCGATCTCTCTATACCTCGTATTTCACAGAAAAGAGGTCTAACAGTGTATTATTTTTTGTAATTCACAGTGCTGAATGAATTATCAGGATATTTAGCTTCCCTAAACAAATGATAAAGTTGCATTGATGTTTAACACAGCATTGCATGTTGAAGAAAATCTTTCACAGTGTCAGTTCTGCTCTCAGAGCATTAATCAGTACACCTGAGAAGCTCAGCATTTCGGGCCCGTCTTTGGTGCACACAACTACCAATGAATCCTCTTCAATGTGTGAAAATAAAAACTGTAAACGTAGAACCCTGTCAGCCAAAAGTTACACTTTTCCATATTAAACTTTATTTTCTTTCTTTATACATATGCCACAAAAGAAAAGCACTTTTTAAAATGCATGTTTGTCATTTCCTTACAATATCCTTTCTTTTGAAACTTTGAGCCATAATACTATGCACTGTTGCTTAAAATATTAGCACTTTATCCCCAACAAAATTACGTTATATTTCTCAAAACATTGACAGACATATCTGCTCAAATGCTCAAATGTATATAATTTAAAATAAAAAATACACACCTAATAACATGTAATATGGTCCTATATTGCAGTCTCATAGTTTAGCCTTGCGGTTTATGAATGCCACCAGAACCCCTTCAATGACATATTACACAGTTACCCATTATCTCTCTCTCTCTCTCTTTCACTCGCCCCCTCTCTCCTTTCTCTCTCTCTCCTCCCTCTCTGTAAGAATATATATCTATATCTATAGACATAGATATGTATATTCATATTTATACATTTTCCAAGCATAATCCAACAACCTTATATCTCCATTCTTACCCTTTATGTCAAAAGGAATTTGTCACATATGTTCCTGAACGTAACCAAAGCATTACGGGGCAAATTTAAAAGCCCCTTACGCCACATTTGCGCCACCTTCATGATGGTTCTGCATGTCCTGAGAGGGAATCCAAACTCTGTTACATATAGTGTTAGATCGATGTTTACCTTGTTCTTGGTGTTACATGTAACTATCCCCTCCCTCCAAACTCTTATAATTAATTGGCAAACTCGCCTAGAATCTGTTAACACTAGTGGCACTAAGCTTTTCACCTACCCTCATTTGCCAACTTCACAAAGTTTAATTGTGGTCTAATGCTCATTTGAATGCATTCACATTAAAAGGTGGATTTCCTTCCTTCTATCAAAGTTAACCCTTTGATTGATTGATATAACTTCAAGGATGTTTGCACAGCAACATCCTCATTATGTTGAAATATTTACATATATTTCAAAAGTACTGACGATGACATTGGTACAACTTTTTTGACAAGACTTCTAATTTCTGCCATTTTGCTTCCTGCCCTAATAAAATGTAGATTCCATGAAATTTACTTTTATGTCACTACTTTTATCCTAAAGTTGTGTGGAAAGTGCAGTATATCATATGTTTTTGGTCTCAAGACCCCTCTCCATTTCTGATGATTCTATTAATGCAGTGGGACCGAATGGCTACAGGAAACCATCAGCAAAGAATATGTAACCCTATTTCATCCCTCAGATATATTGAACATCGGAAGCGTGAGAGTGTTGGTTGAAACCAAAGTAATTGAAGACATAGATTCATGACCATAACATACATGATTACAAGGTGCTGTCAAATAGTTTTCAGCATCCAATATAGTTACTCATGGGGTTTTGCTAAGCAATGTATGACCAAGAAAAAACATAGTTTCCATCATCTTAATCATTGGTTGTATTCACTCTACCTACACACGTGACTAGGCCAGTGCTTAATACAAAAAATAATAATCAGTGAGTGCAGGGGCCCAAAGATTTTCTTAAGACCACGCCACTGAGGCTGCCGAATGATTGATTCAATATACATTAAAAATGACTATTACCTGACACCCACTGGCAGCATGGCAGGGGCAATGTGTGGTACAAGCTGAAGGTTTACTCCTTACGAGAGCCCTGGCACTGATTTAGTTACAGATTAACGCCTTAACCGCAGCGGTTTTTCTGCTGCTTTGCGGGCAGTCTACAGAGTGGGCGAGGCTCCGTCGGCCGTTGGCCGACGGCAGCACCCGCGAGGTAGTGTTGGCCGACGGGAGCACGGAATGGGTTAAGCATTGTTTCTATGTCAGTAATAGAGTTTCATGCATGTTTCAGCCTTTTGGGTAACTTGTGTCCCTCGAGACACATGAAATAGGAATACAATCAACCATCTAGCCTCCAATGGCTTAAAACATGGGGACCAGGGCCCAGTCTATGCAGAAACCTGAACTGTCGCCTGAGCGTAGAACCAAAGCACCTAGGCACCAGGAGGGAACTGAAAACGGTATTATTCCAACTCATTGATTGAGCGCCATACAGAGCAGGAGTTGTGGTCGGAGACTTTCACGCAACGTTCCGAACCCTACTGATTAGACTCATACCTTCTGCCATTCCTTAAGACTTTTCTCCCACTCCACATTATTACAAAATGATGGTAAGACAGCTTCAAATTTATTATAAAACTACCAAATACACAAATAAATTATAATATTGAGGGACTAGTATGATAAAATGTGGTCAGCAATCAAACTGATGATTTTCCAAGACTGACAGAAACTTCAGGCCCCAAAAGTATTTGAACTTTATATGTTGGATTTTCCATGAGTGATTTAGAGACTAGTCACTGGCCAGACTCTCCCCTGTTTCAGTGTGCATAGCTCAAAAAGTGCAGTGAAAACATTTCCAAATCTAGTCCCATATGTTTTTCCATGTTCAAAGTCCATAGCCGACTATTTTGGAATTTACTTTACAAAATATCTCAAGGAGTACGCCTGGAAATCTACAACTATCACGGATTTTCAGGAATTCCCCTTTGTCCAATAGGCAGCCAATCTTCCTAAATATGGTAGATATCTGCATTTGCATACGCTATTTATTTATCCACTTTTAAGTGGGAAAAACTCCTACTTTGACATTTTTAGGTTTTTCGTTGATTTGTTGATCTTTGAAACACAATCTAACGTTGTAAAAGTAAATTTACGAGTATTTTCAGGGAGGGGCATGCTCAGTAAAACGTTTCTAAAACAGTTTTGTGGGTCTTCCACGAATTGGACATGGCTACTTCTCCTAACACTGCCCCTTTTCCTCGTCTTACCTTTACTTACCATGATTGAAAATCCATATTAATGAATCATCCACCTACATAAAGGCCAACCAAATATGACCTACAAATTCGACCAAGCATTTTTCCGTGGATGGCAATTGTGGCATTTAGAAGTAATCATTTTTGGGCCTCTTTAATTCGAGTCCGATTTGCAAAGAGGTTATGAATAGAGTCCATTGTTCTTAACTTGATAAAGGGATAATTTGTGTATCATACTGTCTGTCATAAAAGGTCTAATGCCATTTCGAGTACATTTATAATAACCCCTATTGCCGATTTCAAAATACCACATAATTGTTGAATTATTAAGCCTGTGTATGACTCACAAAAGGCCCTCTGCTACTTTTCCTTTCTAAATTAATTGTGCAAGCTATATATGCAGAGCCAGAGAACTGAAACAGCTTTCCACCTGGTTAAGCGACAAACATTATTCTGTTTGCATGGCTGTTTGCCTTGAAATGTGGAGAACAGAGACATCTGTTCTCGTAGATAACATTAATGCTCTGCAAGCTGCCGTCACGTGACTGAGCGGTTTGGAGATTACTCTTTGGAACAATTAATAAAAATATCGGTGCGCTTTAATCTAGCGTGCAAGTTTCCATCCGGGAACTAGTGCGCACAATACAATCACCGCCAGCACTCTGCTACTATCAGGTTCTCCAGCGCCGTCTTTGAGTTAATTTGGGAAAAAGCATAATCAGCGCTTTAAGTGGAAACACCAAATTGCTGGTACTCACTAGGCACAGTGCCAGTTTGCTACTGCGAAGTGCAGGTACTCTCCCATTAAATGTATTACAGCAGTGCTGAGAAGCGCAGGTACTCTCCCATTAAATGTATTGCAGCAGTGCTGAGAAGTGCAGGTACTCTCCCATTAAATGTATTGCCGCAGTGCTGAGAAGCGCAGGTACTCTCCCATTAAATGTATTGCAGCAGTGCTGAGAAGTGCAGGTACTCTCCCATTAAATGTATTGCCGCAGTGCTGAGAAGCGCAGGTACTCTCCCATTAAATGTATTTCAGTAGTGCTGAGAAGTGCAGGTACTCTCCCATTAAATGTATTGCAACATTAATGAGAAGTCCAGGTACTCTCCCATTAAATGTATTGCAACAGTGCTGAGAAGTGCAGGGACTCTCCCAATAAATGTATTGCAGCAGTGCTGAGAAGTGCAGGTACTCTCCTTTTTACCTTGAAGAAGTACAGGTACTCAGTACTGGACGGTACCCGCCCATTTAAAGCACTGCGCTTAGTATAGCATGATGAGAGACTTTAATCAGTTGCTTGTTTTGACCTCACTCCTCATCAGTTGTTGTATTTCTTTCTCAGTGATAATGTATTGCTTATTTTATTAATTTCTTCCCATCCTCAGTATTATTTTTTGTCCAATCACTTCACAGTGATAGCTTTTTTCAATTTTTTGCTTACACGGTCAATCCTGTATTTTTGTTAAATTATTGATTTAATGTTTGTTCGTTGCTGGACTCCTTCCGAACTACCCTCTGGTAATGTCCTGATGTTATGTTGCTCCTAAGACACAAAACATGGAAGACCGCTCAGACTGAGCTTTAACCATAAAGCAAAGGGTCTTATTGCAGTTTAGCGGGCGGGATGCTCCGTCACAAACGTGGCAGGCGCTCTGTTGCCATATTATTAATATTAATAAGTACATTACAGCCTATGGCAGTGGTTCTTAACTTTGTGACTTCTTTGTAACCCCACTTAATCATTAGTGGAATTCGAGGACCCCCACTTAATCATTACAGGAATCCGGGGACCACCACTTAGTCATTAATGGAAGTCAGGGACACTAGTTTATGCATTTGCTACGATTGGAAGCACAAACCAATACACAAAAAGTGCAGAAAGAGGTATTCATCAAATAAAAGCACAAATTAATTCACAAATATAAAACAAAAATCAAAATGTTAGTAGGTTGTTTGGAGCTTTTCTAAATTCAATTGAGGCCACTCATCATCTTTACTATATTCTGTTTGATGCACTTACGCTGCTCCCACAAATCAATCTAAGGATACTAACTTAAGCTTTAATTACGATGGTGGTTGGTAGGACTTCCGACCGACATTACAACAGGCTGGAAACTGCTCGACAATGAGTCGGCGGTCTCATCTGCCCAATTAGGAGCAGACTGCTGTGCAGGCGGTCAGAAAATGCTTTTTTCTACGGCGGCTCGTGCTGCGACCCAGGAATAGGACCGCAGCACAAGCCGCAGTAGAAAAAAAGCACTTTGTGCACAACGATGTATGGTGTGCCTGACACCATGTTGTGCCTGGCACACCATGCTTGGATTTGTGGGGGGCACTAAATGTGCTCCCCAGGCCACTTACTAGCAGCCCACAAGGGATGGGGGGCCCTGCTTGGGGCCTCCTAAGTCCATTTCCGCCTGCCTTTGGAAAGGGACATCCTAATCCCTAATGCGGTGAGTATGCAGGTACCGCCTCCATTGAAGGGATAGGATTCTGACTGCCGTCCGATGGGATCTTGGATCCTGTCAGACGTGGCAATCTTTCCCCCGACCTCTGCTGACGGTCAGACCGATGGCCTGTATGTCATTGGCACCACCACTGATGGCCTGTCAGTGTCGGTCCCACAACACCATAATTAGGCTCTTAATTTTTAGCGTCCTATTTCCAATACCTTCACATTTATAAAACTTTTTAAAATTTGCAATTTTACATTTTGCTTCTTGATTTATATACTCTTTATTAATATCTTAATATTATATAATTGTCTAAGGAGTCGGGGACCTCCTGAGTAGCCTTTGCCGATCCCCTTGGGTCCCCAGACCACATATTAGGAGCCTCTGATCTACAGGAGTTGAACTCATGCAAATGCAATAGCTGCCACAATTTGATGGAGTATCCTCCCATCCCCAAACTCTAAATAAGGCCCTTAGTTATTAATCTAGGATTCTGATACAAACTCATTTAAACTTGAGCTCCCAAGTACAAATGACTTGGTTTGTTTGCTTAAAAATTTAAGAATGTTGTTTCAGAATAAGAAATAATTCTGTAGAATGTACACCGTAATTACTTTTAATTAACCAACGTATAAGTAGGATGTTGCAAAAAACGATCAAGGCTTGCAGATCACATCACTTTGCTCAGTTATAGCGAAACTGGATCCAAACTTGATGCATACGTTTTTTCCAACACAGTTAAAGGTGACTAGCCTTTGCATGCGTTTGGGCGTAAGCTATAGAAGAAACTCCCATGGATTTCTATATATTAGAATCACAGTAAATCTAAGAAATAAAAAACACAGTTTTTAAAAACAATGTTTGTGAGGCTTTCAGAGGGAACTGAAGACCCACCAATGCTCTACACCAATATTGTCAGGTGGGTGAAGATCTGCATGATATGTGCTAATTGCAGGGAGATAGACGTTTGTTGTAGGACATGAAGGGTTTGCAGCACGAGTTCTTTTTTTTGTAACTGTGTTGGCTGGATTGTCTATATTTACGTTGTATTTGCTTTCTTTGTTATTGTAATTACCTGCAGGGATGTCATAAAGTGCATGCTGTTTTATACAGTGGTTCAGATTACTTCGCATGACCTTGCATTTTTTTTAAACCTAAAATAAAACAAGAAATAAAAGAATAAGGGTGTTTACTTTCAATTGTGGATATATTTTGTTTGATAAAACATAGTCTAATTCAAATAAGAATATATTTTTCTCTTAGATTAAGGATATTTTGCTTAGTGTATTTCATTGCATTACACCCTTTTTAGTTCTTCCCTGAGACAGCACATTTACAAGACATTGTGTTTACTTACAGGGTGTTGGAGAATGACCCCTCTGAACAGTCACCCAGCATTTTTAGGTCTCGCCTCTCAATGCGCAAGCGCATTGAGCAGAGCGAGACTATAGCGTCTTAAACAGACTTTACCCAACTTGGCGATTTGGTGCTGTGCCTGTGGCTTTTAGGTCAATGCGCTTGCGCATTGACCTAAAATGCGCGTGCACATCACCAAATCGCCGTCTGTTCCCTCAGCCGCATTCCTCCCACACCTTTGAAGTGAAGCTTAGCTTTACTTCAAAGGCCCCTGCTGCTTAACACCCTCTCCCCGCTCCGCCCCCTCCCCTGCCCGCCGTGTCGCATTTCTCCTCCCCCCTCCCCACAGCAATGCCCTCCTTCTTGTTTTATTTATTTTGTGAGCGTGCAGGGCGGAAGCTGCAGTGCCTCCTTGTGTCCCATGCACCACTCCCCCCTTGTCTCTCTGTGCCCGCCCCCACCACTCCTATTGAGCTGCTTGTTTTCATTTGCAGTACACCATGCGCGCATTTACTTTGATAACGGTGGCTCACCGTTTTAACTAGTTTTAATTCCCCAATCTGACCGACATCTGCGCATGTTTTAGTTTTCCATGCCGCCCGGTCCTGCCCTCAAACCTTCCAGAGCTTGGTCACTTCTTTACAGTCTCTCTTCTGCTGAAGTTCCTCGGTCCCCACGCAGTCTGCCAAGAGCTTTATTTTCCTTCTGTTCCCTCAGCCGCACTACTCCCACACCCCCCTCCGCCCCCTCCCCTGCCTGCCGTGTCGCATTTCTCCTCCCCCCTCCCTACAGCAATGCCCTCCTTCTTGGCTCGTTTTGCTTGTGGGAGCGTGCAGGGCGGAAGCTGCAGTGCCTCCTTGTGTCCCCTGCACCACTCCCCCCTTGTCTCTCTGTGCCCGCCCCCACCACTCCTATTGAGCTGCTCGACATCTGCGCATGGTTTAGTTTTCCATGCCGCCCGATCCTGCCCTCAAACCTTCCAGAGCTTGGTCACTTCTTTACAGTCTCTGTTCTGCTGAAGTTCCTCGGTCCCCACGCAGTCTGCCAAGAGCTTTATTTTCCTTTCCAGCTTTGTGGAAGGGCATGTCCTGGCTGCAGGCGGTTTCATAGTCCTGGTAGGGCTACAAGGAACACACTTCCATCTCAAACTTGCCCTCGCTACTACAGCTTCACAGCGTGCATACATCTTCCAGACATATTTTCCCACAGAGCAACCCACTGCACACCCTTATGACTTCCAACACCAGCCAATATATTAACAATTTTAACACAAAAGTGGCACAAAAAATATTTAAAGTGCAAACCGATTGTATGTTTATTGTATGAAGAGCAGGGGGATGCCCCTCCTGGTGATTAATCTGCTGCCTTACCCCCTTGTATTTCATTTGTTGTCAGATTTATATAGCTCGAACTCGAAGGTATTGGAACACTTTACATGAGCACCAGTATGTTACCCAAGGACACATTCATTTTGGTAGGCATTGGGAGATTGTGATTTGCCCAGAATCGCCAGATGCTGAGCCGACATCGAGGCTGGAACCTGGTTCCCCAGCTTCAAAGTCAGCAGCTCTGGATAAACGACCTTCTGTAACTTGAAACTGTTGCCACCCCATACCTTCTCCTTAATCACCATTTGTAATGATTGTCACCTTCTGTGTACTGTATAGCGCTGCGATTCCCTTGGGTCATGCACACACACAACTTTCAAAAAATACTAAATAAGGGAGGATACATTACAGATAGGGATTCTAGAGCTGTGCAGTGTATGTGGACAGTCACTGTACTTGATTTATAAAGGCTGAACGGGCCATGAAACAGTGACGTCACTAGGTCCTGACAGGGAAATATACAAGAGGATAGTTGCACTCGGCCAGCTAAGTAAAAAGCTGCTTTTGACTGCACCGGGCCAAACTGGGCCTAGAGTGCTAAAGTGCATAGATGGAGCATAGGCGTTGGTACTGTTGGGGTACAGCCTTAATCCCTAGTTTGCCGATGCCTGACGAACTACTGACCTCTCCACAGCCATGCCTAACTAACGGAGTACATGCTTGTATATATGTATATAGCCAGGCAAATATAAAGTACAACAAAAAAATCATTTAACAAGGTATTTGACCAATATTTTATTAAGTCTCAAATGTGTTTATAATTGCGAATATTTCACACATTGCTGAGATGGCTTTTAAATAAAAGGGTTGTACATGAGCACAGAGCTGAACGCCATGCATTCATTAGACTTGAAACTCGAGGCTGCTAAACTGCAAGTCTCTGACTTTTTTATCCAGTCATGTGTACCTCTGCCATGTGTTCTTTCAGGCCTTTTGTAGCCAGTTGGTTCCTAGTCACCCACCTGGGGTTGCTTGAGTTTTTCCTCCTGTACATCACGTACATACAAAACATGTTGCATTACAAATGCTATAGGTGTCACATTTGAAAAAGTAAAAAGTATTGGCATTGTAAATGACAAAGCTATTAATTTTGCTATTTTCAAGACCAACACATAAAAAAAAAATTTCATTTACAAAATCAATAGCTCCAACTTTTCTAATGCGAGACCTATTGCATTTCCAATGCTTGTTGTTTTACCTTCCTCATCTATTTTTCTAACCTTCTTTTTGTTGGCCTTAGGCCTCAGAGCACTTTAACACTGCTAACCAGTAAAAAAGTGCATGCGCAGTGCATGTGCAATTTGTTTACATTGACTTATTCATAATTGGTATATTTAATTTACGTGTTATTCCCAAGTAGAGTGCCCAACCTGTGCTCAGGGCCTGTACATTAAATGCTACTAGTGGGTATGCAGCACTGATTGTGACACCCACATAAGTAGTGCTTCAAACACGTATCAGGCCTGCAGCTGCAGAGCCTATGTGTGCAGTTTGCACTGCCATGTCTACTTGACATTCAAAACCGCTTGCAAAGCCCTAAACTCCTCTTTTATTACATATAAGTCACTCTGAAGATATGCCCTAGTTAGCCCATAGGTCAGGGTGCTGTGTAACTAAAAGGTAGGACATGTACTTTTAAGTTTTGCATTTCCTGGTAGTGAAACAAACCTGAATTCATTTTCACTACTGTGAGGCCTACCCCTCTTATAGACTAACATTGGGAATTCCTTATTACACTTTTACGCTGTAATTCCTGATTGAGAAGGAGTAGTTCTATCATGTTGAGTATCATTGGAATGGGAATGATAAGTCCTCTTTGCTGGCAAAGTGAGATTTAACATTACTATTTTAGAAATGCCTCTTTCAGCTCTGTGTGCCTGCAGCCTGTCTCCAATACATGTCTGGGTGGGTGACAGCTAGATCTTGTTCATTCCCTCTAGACAGCCACACACAAAGAAAGAGTAGATGTGACTGAGTGGCCATCTGCACCCCAATGGCTCATCCTGGGTAGGATGGGAGTGAGCTGACACTTACACCGGAATGGGCAGGGTCTTGTCCTCACACAAATGGTTGATTATCCCCCTGTAGTGAGTCTGGAGCTAGGGATGAGAAGGGAAGATCTCTCCAGACTTCAACCCCCTCTTTGAAGTCACTACCACTTCAAAAGCACAACTGGGTATAAGTACTGAGTCTCTGACCCTACCAAATCAGACATTCCGGCCTGTAAAGAAACTCTGCCTTGAAGTAGGACTGCTGTGCTTCTACAAGGACTGCCACTCTACTGGCTTGCTGACCCGGAAGAACTTATTTTCTGCTGTGCTGCCCTGCTGCCAGCTACCCTTTGCATCTGCTGAGGAAGAACTGGACTCTTGATTGAACCCAGAGTGATCTCCAAGGGCAAGCTGGCTTGCCTCCTGTTTTGAGATTCATCGATATCAAAGGCTCACCCCCTGCTACTGTGCCTGGTCCATTGGAATTCGATCCAGGTGATTGCCACTGCTGCCACCGCTGCAGTGTGAGAAGTCAGGGCATCCCCTCACCTGCCTATGGAAACCTGGTGCATCAGCTTCTGAACCAACTCACCTTGACTTCGGCACTCCAGCTTCGGAACCAGCACGTCGCCATCATTGCGTTGAGAAGATCGATACATCACCTTGACTCTAGGGATCGCCACGGCGCATCATTTGGCTACACCCCCACATCTCAAGGTTGCAACCCTGAATAAGGTACTGTGTTCTTACTGTTATTCACCTACCGGGTCGCGCTGTATCCTGCCTGCCTTGCGGGGTCTCAATAGCCGGCATACACACCACTGGGCCACGCTGCATCCTGCCTGCTTTGCTGTTTTGCTGGGACTCCCATAGCTGGTGCCATCACACTACCGGACTACCACCCCCAGGACCGCTTGCGGCAAGCACGCCGCTGACGCGATTACCAGGCACCAGGAGGCGCTGAAAAGGACGCCCGGGGCTAAGCCCCGAGGGAACTGTGTTCTTACTGTTATTCACCTACCGGGTCGCGCTGTATCCTGCCTGCCTTGCCGGGGTCTCCATAGCCGGCATACACACCACCGGGCCACGTTGCATCCTGCCTGCTTTGCTGCTTTGCTGGGACTCCCATAGCTGGCGCCATCACACCACCGGACTACTACCCCCAGGACCACTTGGGGCAAGCACGCCGCTGACACGGTTACCATGCGCCAGGAGGCGCTGATAAGGACACCCGGACCCTCGTCCCACGGGGCGCGGGCGGGCGGCGCCGGGAGAAGCCCGGGACAATGGCGGCCGTCTTAGGCCGTCAGAGGCCGGAGGAGGCCCGGCTGGGCTGCCCCCTTGACATTTTGTACATTGTACTATTGTTGTGGTGAGCCCTAACAGCCCGTAACAATATTATCATTTGTGTATAATCCCTATTTTCTATTGAGACATTGCTGTTGTGTGGTTGGTGTGGATAGGACTAGTTGTTTTTAACCAACATTACTTTGTGTAGTGGAATTGACAATGGCCAAAAGAAAGTCACTTACGGGTAAAGGGGTAGCGGGCACGCTGGATGTCTTCTTGAATAGAGCAAAGTCAGTCCTAATGCATGAGATTGCCATAACAGAGCGTAGGCTTTCTCTAGATCAACTGTTTTGCATGCGCAGGAAGTAGACTCACCTACCGCCCCGGTTGTTATATCTCCCGTTCTTGACTGTCCAATACTGGTAGCTCCATCTCAAGATGCTGTTTATTGTAATAAAGAGGGTGCTAGACCTAAGGTTATTACCAGGGCCCAAAAAGCTAAAAGTTCACGCTCAGCCCAAATGAAACCTCCGGGCAAGAAACGAAAATCAGTGAATAGCCTTGGTCTCCCCAACAAAAGACAGACTACAGGTATGGGTCGTCCTAATCTCCCTGAGCAGCCTTCACCTCTACCGCCTCTGGAGCAAGCTTTTGCCCCGGAGACGGCGGGAGCTGCCTTGGCCGTAGAGGGAAGTAAGGATTTTTGGCAAAAATTGGAAGACATAGTTAGGGTGGCCACGTCCCCTTTGATGGCGTCACTTGCTAATATGGAAAAAAGATTGTCCACTTTGGAAAAACTGTGTACGCCCATTATCTCAGTAAATTCCCACCAGGCCACAAGTCCTCCCTCAGCATTAACCATTGTTCCGATAGTCCCCACATGCACTACCGATCAGCATAGAGTTCCTGGGTTTCCACCATGTCTAGGTAATTCCTCTATTGCTATTGCTTTCTCTGCTACTAGTGGAAATCTTGTTGGGAACACTCCCTTGCAGTCTCCTCCTGGTGGGCTGGTGCCTTCAAAGAGGAACTGCTATAATGGTGGGCAACAGGGCCCTTTGATCCCTGAACATGTTACATCTAACTTTGATCGCCACGCATTAAGTAAAGAGCTAGCAACTCAATCAAAGATGGCTCAAGTGCAACAGAGGATAGATAGAGGGGGTCTTAATGCTCCAGGCTCATTCCACTTGCCGCCAGAAGTGAATCCATTAACTGTAGTCCTAGCTAATGTTCCTACACTACGTCAAGGAGAATTTGAGCACTGGACAACTTTGCGTAATAGATCTCTTCATTTTCTATCTGGGAGGACGGGCCTGTCAAACAAGCTTTTTTCTAACTTTAACATGGCCCGTAGGATAGACTAGGTGGGTGGTTCTGTAAAATCTTTGGAGGGGGACTGCGTTGTTCTCTCTTTTGCCTCACCACTGCTGGTTCATACAATTCTCAGTAGGGTGGCTTTTTTTCCAATAAAGTCGCAGGGGGACAACATAGTACCATTGGGCTTCTTCTAGAAGCCTGATAGATTTCAACAACCATGTGTGACGGTGCCTGACGGTTCTTTGCCACATTCTGGATATTCTATACCAGTTAGAAACTTTTACGAGCCACTTTGCAATGTAGATGCGGTTGACTGACTGTCTATCCCCAACCTCACACAGTGCGATATCACAGTGATTATTAGAAACAACTTGTGTGTGGGACCCCCGAGGGGCAAAATGACAGCTTGGAGCTTCACCCTGAAGCTTCTAATATAGCTTCTAATTGTCCACCAAGTCAAACTCATGGTAGTCTAGATAATATTCTGCCCAGAATAGAAGAGATACCTGTCAATGCTAGAATCAATCCAACTACTACGGGAGTGTCGTCCAGCCGTAGAAAAGAACTATCTGACATTAACATCATCTCTTGGAATATTGCTGGGCTCCGTGAAAAGGCTACAAACCCTGTATGGCTTGGATATATGGAAAAAAATAGATTTCATCTGCCTTCAGGAAACGTGGGAATCGGAACCTGTTCATATTCAGGGTTATTTGACTTTTAACAATCCGGCCGTAAGAGGTCTAGGAGGTCGGCCCAAGGGAGGATTGTGTACGTATGTATCCAACTCATTATGTCTGGACAAGATTACAACTAAAGGGGGGGATTGCCACCATCAAATTGTTCAATTCTCAGTAACAAGCACAAAAAGAATCTTTATGGTGAATTTATATAATAACGTTTCTGCAGAGAATCTGGGGGCTGAGTTCTCTTGCATTGCCGAGACCCTGGATGCTATTTGTACCCTGACTACTGTGTATTCTACTATTTTATGGCTGGGGGATTTTAATTGCGCATTATGTAGATCATTGAGGTCTAAAATCTGTGGGTACTCGATGGACCAGGGGGTCTCTAATTGTCATTTACACACATTCGAAGCTGGGCGACCACCTTAATGATCTGATGTCTCATTATGATTTGGGTTTTGCCAACGATTTAGTTCTTTGTCCTGTTCCCATGTCTGCTACTTTTAGTGGAAGAGGCTTATCCTCTATTATAGATTTCATTTTGGTTTCACTTACATTTGCCCCTAGTCTGCTATCTTTTGATATAGGGACCATGGCTTTGAGCAATCATTACCCGCTTCGCCTTAAGATCCATTTGCAAGCTTTTGGGCCCGTGAGGAATAAAACTGTTAAGAGTATGGCTGGTACACTGGAATTGAATAGAACCAATGGATAGGCTATTCACTGGTCGAATGCTAGCCCTTGAGCGTGGTTAGGGGGGCAAGGCCCCTGGTCCCGATGGTGCTCCTGTAGATCTGTTCAAGTCAAATGTAATGTTATGGGCCCCTCTTTTAACACAGCTGATTAATGCTAGTGACGGCTCCACCTTTCCTAAGACCTGGTCTGATCAACCATTGTGCCAATTTTCAAGAAGGGAGATCGTCAAGATCCTGTTTGCTACAGACCGATCTCCCTTCTTGACTCCATGGTAAAGGTGGTTGGCCGAGTCATTCTCCAACGCTTGCAGGACTGGGCAACTGCATCTAATGTTTTATCTGAACTGCAGTATGGTTCCGGGAGGGCCTGGGTACCCTGGAACAAAGTCTTAACCTGGCTATGTTAGTCAGGAAGTACACTTGAGCAAAAAATGGGAAACTATATTTAGTTTTCATCGACTTGACTGCAGCTTTCGACTCTGTTATCCACGTGAGGTCATGGGAGACCCTTGTCGATCTTGAGGTGGATCATGGCCTAATCGCTTTCCTGCACCGTTTTTATGAGAGATCTTCAGCTAGCGTTAGATATGAGACGAAGGGGCAATGCACTTAGGGATTTCCTGTCAGAAGAGGAGTGAGCCAGGGCTACCTGTTGGCCCCCTTTCTTTTTAACTTATATATAAATGGTATGGCCGAGGCACTTCTTAAGGGGGGCTCAGACTTTCCGCATGTTGGCGGTAGAGGAATCCCTGCACTCCTCCACGCCAACGACGCGGTCATCATAGGGCGTACAGGCAATGACCTACAAAAAGCCCTGACAAGTTTTGGTACTTTTATGGGTGACCTTGGACTAAAAATAAACCTCTCTAAGACCTTCACAATGAATTGTGCATCTGGGTCTCGGAACACTACTGGCCGAGACATTTTTCTGGAGGGAAGTAAGATAGCTAATACAATGACCATCTCATATCTTGGTGTCCTCTTTAGTTACAACGATACTTGGAGCCAAGCAATCGCCCAGAAAAAACTGTCCTTTAAAAGATCCATTAGTGCCTTGACCACCTCTACTAAAAGATTAGGGAGGAAACCACCCAGGGAGCTTATACATATATATAAGGCTCAGTGTGTATCGGCTGCGGTATATGGGGCTGGGGTTTGGGGCATCTCTAATCCCACTTCCCTGCAAACAGTAGAAAATCTCTTTCTTCGTTTTATTCTTGGTGTTCCACCTGGTACGTCCTCTTTTGTTTGCCATGAGGAGTTGGGTCTTTCATATATTATGGATCTTATTAAACTTGAGCCCATAGTCCTTTGGCACAGTATTTGGTCTAGTGAACAGACCCAATTAAACCGCGACATCATGTACGATTGTATGAAGCTAGATGGAGCATTGAGAATTCCTTGGCTCAGGTACATATTCCAGTTTGCCAAAAATCTTGGTCATCCAGAGTATTATTTAAAACCGAACTCAATGACCCAAATGTCAAGGAAATCCTTGAAGAAAGATTGTTTGAATATATTGGGATTTGTGAGATTAGCTGTTGAAGCCCCAAAACCCACAGTCATCTACCATCAGCTAAGGCTTACAACCTTCGATATGGAACCTTACTTAAATTTTGTCTCCAAAGACCATGACAGAATGTTGTTAATGACATTCGGATTAGGAATAGTCCACAGAATTTTGACTATCCCGCTAATGAATGACTGGTCAAGAGAACTCTCTCAGTGTATGTGTGATTTGACATCAGAACAGTCTACCAGCCACTTATTTTTCTTTTGTACATTTTTTAATGAATTAAGGAAATTCTGGATACTTCCTATTCTAAGCTCCTTCGGCCTAAAACAATGTCGTCCAGCCTTCATTCGATTGCAATATTTAGAGAATTAATTTGTGGCTTGGAGGGTTTCTAGCTTTTTGAAGAAAGCTGTCTGGCTGAGGAAAAGTATGTTCTTTGATCCTTGACAGGCTTTTTCCCTTTTAAAACCTTTTTGGTATAAATATTTTAAAACGTACAGTTTTACCATTCTCTTGAGATCTTAATTTTTATATATTGTGATTTACCTTTGTATAGATTTTGATGCTTGCTTTTATGATTATATGTATATGATTGAATAAAGCTCGATTTGATTGATTTTATTTGAATAAGTTACTTTGTTCAGCGAGCCTTGAGTGGCTCCTCTATTTGTCTAACGCTCCATCGCAGTCAGCTTTAACTCTTGACTTTGCCCCGGACCAACGTGACCAGATAACCCACATAGGTGCTTATTGCTTCTAAGTGCTATTTTTACATTTAATCTTTAAAAATGTATATCTCGACTTCTAGTTATTGGATTTTTGTTGTTTTGGTCCTGTTTTATCTATGAAATCATAATCTATTTTTCTAAACTGGTGTGGAGTCTTTTGTGGTGTTTTCACTGTGTTACTGTTTGAAGTGTTGCACAAATACTTTACATGTTGCCTCTTAAGCTAAGCCTGCCTGCTCTGTGTCAAGCTACCAGAGGGCGAACACAGGTTAATTTAAAGTCTGTTTCTGACTTACCCTGATTAGAATTGTGATTCCTGGTTAGACAGAGTGAATACCTCTGCCTACCAGAAACACTATTTCAAACAGTGGGCTCAGAGGGCATCCATTGCTTACCATTAGTTGGCTTTATTGTCACTCTAATTCGCTTGCTTTTCATTGGTTGGCACGTACTGCATTCACTTCCATTTCTTTCTCCCCTCCTCCCCCGGAGCATGTCCCAATTACTTGTGTTCTTCAACTACTTCCTTAATAGGGCGCTACTTTTTTCTTTTTGTCTAGGCACCGACTAGAGTGTGTATCTTTTCCAGCAGTCTCCCATTTGTACTCATCCTCCCTGTTGCTTTGGGCCTCCATCCTCCACCCTCCATGTTGCTTTCCCTCCCTGTTATTTGTCTCACCTATTCTCCTTATTGTTGCTTGCCCCTTCCTGCTGTCTGTGTTGTTGCATGCCCCCTCTTACTGTACATGTTTTCGCTTGCCCCCACCAACTGTCCATGTTGTTGCTTTACCCCTCCTGTTGTCCATGGTGTTGCATGCCCCCATCTTTCTCTTGCCCCCTCCTACCTCACCTGCTGCCGCTGTTGCTCTCCCTCTTGCCCTACCCACTGTCAGTGTTGTTGCTCTCTCCTCCACCCTTGCCTCCGTATTGCCTCCTGCCTACACCCCGTAATAAACCCAAAAAACGTTATGACTTGGGCAACGCTGGCCCGATATATTACTTCTTTCCTGTGTGCCCTCCATCTCTGTAGCCCTCTAATTCACCCTCCCTCTGTGTTGGCTCCAGATCCCCCCCACACAATAAAAAATAAAAAGGCTGACTTTAATTCACGCTGCACAGCAGCCTTGACGCTGTGCAACATGACAAAAAACATTGACAAAACTAATAGTTCTTGTAGAGTAGACCTTTTGGCTTTGACAATGCTTTTTGAAAGTCATCCTGCATGGCAGCCGCACTGCTGTACAACATGGCTAAACACTGACAAAGGCAATAGCTCTCATCTCATAGGTTAGATATGTTGGCTTTGCCAATGCTTGTTGATTTTGCCTTCATCTAAATTGAAATTGGTTTAATAGAGAACCGTTTTCAAGTTCATTTTAAGGCAGCGCAAATCCAATAATTTTAATGAATCATCCGTTAAAAGTACGTATTCCCCAGCTTCCCAGTTTGAAATCCATTAGCACCAGCAGATTAACGTGGTTGGGCATGCAAAGAAAACCGGTTGGTCCCGTTTTGAGCACATTAATATCCAAATACAATTTACCTTGTTTTCCTGCTGGGTAAGTCGCACATGCAGGCTCTTTTCTTTTTTTCTGGCACGTTTAGCAACGCAAGATGGCTTTGAATATTCAGTATAAATGTCTTGGTTAAGGAAGCATAGCTCTCCATTGCTTAAACAAATAGAAATTTTAATCAATTTACATTTCCAAAGTCACAGTGGGAGCTATGCGGATTCAATACACGTTTTTAAATCTTCCATATAGTGTTTTAATCTGTAAACATTTTAAGAGCAAAGAAAGTTTAACAAAAATATTCAGAAGAGGAGACGAAATCGAAGAGAACCGTATAAAACAAATCTGTGACATGCAAAACAACACCTGTCAATAATTAAATCACACGTATAAGGCGCAGGGCCGTTGACTTCCACGGTTATGTAAATGAGCGCGAGGAAATCCCTGCAAGCTAACATTAATATCTCACGTGTGCTATAAGAAGAACATTCGTGCTTTCTTTAATCCTATTATTAAATTAGTCATTTTTAGAAATTATTATTCCGTGCTCAGGGTATTAACAGAAGATAACGTTTCCTGCTGAGGGCGTCAACTGCTGTTAATAAGCCTACTTTCCCAGCAGTTGAAGGTGAACGTGAATAATTAGGGTATAGGCAGTGGGTAATAACCCTACTAGCAGGCGTTTCCCATATCTCAAGCAGTGCAAGCAAAATGCCCATTGTTCCTGCCTGTTTCAGAACCCTTCTTCACACTAAAGGGGCATTAAACAGAGAGCAAGAAAAACAGCATTATTTAAGGCATCATTTAAACATTCAGATTTACTGAGACAATCTCAGCATTCCATACTTTGTTAATTAATCACTGTCTGCTTTTTTTTAGCTCTCGCCCAACATTTCTTCACAACTTTCACTAAATCAGACATTGAACTCTAGGTAGACCAATTTACAGATTTTTTTGCTAGATTGGAGAACTGATGGATTTGGCAGGGAATACACCTCATTGTTCAGAGTGAGCTGTAGGTCGACAGTTGTACTCATGTCCACAATAAAGGGGAATACTCCTTTTTCTGCAAAACGTTGAACAAGCCCCTAAAATCATTTATTCTTTAATGGCACTCAATTTATGTAATTATTTTTTTAATCCCAATTTTGAATTCTCTTTCAAGCCCTCATTGACATTGTGGCTAACATATGTTTACAAGGGCTTCACTTTGCTGTGATTCACCGAAGTTTTGTAGCCATTCAAATATAAATAAGATGTGCCTAAAGAAATCTCAGCTGTTATGACACTACATTCTCTGAGACCCTACTGAACTCCTGCTCACCTCAATGCATGTTTCTATGTTTGTTATTTAAAGTATTGCTAGGCAAATAGCCAGGTGTTGAGGACTTTTTTGTAGCTGACTTAATTAGTGACTGCTATAGGTGACGCAGGCTTGTCAGGTGAATTGTCTTCCACCTTTTTAGGGCTTCTGATGTTTGAAGTGTTGAGTCAATTGACTCATGGAAAATCTGGGCAAAAGTTTGGATGCCAAAAAATAGAGTTAATGTGGTAGAAGGCCTTGTAGACAACAATCTAACACTTGAATTTGTTTTTTTTCCCAGGAGTTAATGACGGAGTTGCCGTAGGTGGACAATCTGTTGATCTGTTGATGTATGTACATTTTAATAGTTAGCCATGCTACTATGTTTTGAATTATTTGAAAGCGAACTCTGAGGGATTCAGGAATGGCCAAGTAGAGGATGTTTCCCCAATGAGTTTGTAATGATGTCTCCAGCTCTGTTGATCGAGACATACTTAGATGAAGGATGCTGCACAGGGAGAGGCGCAGAGATAAACAGCACTACATGGCAGATGAGATTGCTTTAGATGTCTGAGAAAGATATTGATTTATAGTCCCAAGTCTCTGACACTTTTTGTTGGAGGCAGGCACAAGCCCTGGATGTTAACCCAAACGTTGGTGGATCAGAAGTGGGGATGGTCTTGAAGATGCTTAAATCTCGTTTCTCAGTTTTCAATCTAAGCTAATTGTTGTTTAGCCAGTCGGGCTGGGGTGAAGTCTAGCAGATAAAGGAATTGAGTTGGTGCTGAGTTAGAGGAAGCTTTAGGATTCATTAGTGTAGGTTTAGAAAAAGAAGACGCATCCGATTAGAGAAACCAGTGAGTGGCTATAGTGATTAGGATGTAGGGCTAAACTCTGCAGGATACTGGAGGTGCTTGAGCGGCATGTGATGAGGAGGGAAGGGAAATTGGCAGACCCATGCATGATTCAAATCAAGTTTACTTCTGAAGAAATCTGGGGTTTGGAATCTGGAATTTGGAAGTTGTTGAAGAAGGGTATTGGGAAGAAAAGGGAATAATTAGCTAACATGTCAAGTAGGAATAAGGCATGTTTTCCACCACTGTCATTGGCTACTTGGAAGACAAAGATGGATTCAGTTCTTGCTGTGGAAAAGCATGCATGAAAATGGCAGAGTATGTTACAGCTCTCCACTAAGGACACCATGTAAGCTCATTTTGGAATGTAGTTTGATCACTTACTAATTTGTAAAGTGTGTGGTGTGCAAATTAACAGGTGCACAGTTGGTACGTGATTAGGATTTTGACACCCTGGAATTAAGAACAATATTTCAATGTGGAATTTTGTTCCCCATTATAGGAATTGCAAACTGCACATATGCGATCATTACTCCTGCAAAATCTACCTCAAGCCCCGTCAACAATCATGCACAATTTGCAACCAGAGTGTTATTCATTTGTAGGTGCAAATAGATGTTTGTTCTCAAAACTGGGATTAGAGGTTCCAGCATGATCGAGATCTTAGCTGAGTGTATCTAAGTGTTTGTATTTCATTCTGAAAGCATATAAATGCAGGGAAGCTTGGGAATAGAACACAATTTGGAGGAATGGTTGAATCCAATGGGGGATTTTTGCTAAATGGGGTGGTAATTGCTTGCATGAAAGGGGAGAGAATTTTCAAAGTTGAGAGGAGAGAATAATGACTGATTATAAATAAATATACTTTACTGTGCTGCGCCAGACCACCGCTTTGACATAGAAACAAGATGCACAATTTACAAAAGTAGTTGATTTCCCCGCTTACCAACATTCTCTGAAGATGTTTACTGGCCCCATGAATGAGATTTTCTCACACAGAATTTAAGTAAATCTGCTCACAGAGGGGAGTTTATGAGTGTTCCAGGATGGGTTTAATTCAAGTTTTCCCAACCAGTCAATTGTGAACTCCCAGTTGCTCCCAGACACCTTCAAAGTAGTTCTCAGGGTTAGTGCATATGGACAAGGTCACATTTCTCTTTTAAAGTTAAGGGAAGGCTATATTTACTTTACATTTTTATCATCAGGCTGTATATAGCTGAGCCTGATAATGAGCAGCGCTCAGTCAGATTTATGGGTCTGGCTAGGACACAGAGATGAAGAACTGAAGCACTGAAGTATTTAACTCTTAAATAAAAGTCCTTGTGGACCTAATATTAGAGTGTGAGAACAAAATGATGTTTCTGAATGGTAAATCGTAGAAAATGAAAATGAAACGTTACTATAATGATTAACTCTTTATTTTAATTTTCTCCCATTTCCAAGTGCAGTATTTACAAACAGCATGTCTTTTGTTCCCAGTGGTCATTAGACACTCTGCCATATTTATAACTGAAAAATTGTAATTTTTAAAAAATGGGATACATCCAAAGTGAAGAAAACGTTTTCTTGAAACATTACGTCTTAATGTCTTTCTCCACTTTAAATTAAGCTAATTGTGTCTTAATGTTTTATGAAGATGTTTCTTCACTTAAAGTTCCTCCCATTTAAACAAATGTAATTTTCTTTTATAAATATGGCACCATGTCTACAGGCCAATGGCAGCAAGATGCCTGATGTTTGTCAATGTGACACTTGGAAATGCGAAAACATTTAAATGATGAGTTTTGTGGAATCCATATAAGCAAAGCTAACTCTTCAGTTTAATTTTCTTGACAAAGCGTCTTATTTACAAGGGAAAAGTACAGGAATTATTTTAAGTGGGAGAAATTTAAAGTGCAGAAAAATGTTCTGTATTCCGAATATTTTTGCAGAACATTTTTCTGCCCTTTAAATTTCAACAATTTAACAAAATGGTTGTACTATATAAAGTATGTCCTGTTGCACAAGTCCATGCGTCACAGTCTTTCAGTAACCTGTACAAATATATCCCATTCATACGCACACATGTTCATACATCCCCAAAGACCACGATCTCACTGACTCATGGTAGTCCTGTCATAGTGCCCCGAGTAAAAGTATTTTGTTTAAACCATAGTATCTGGCTCTATGGACATTAGTCTCAAGGTCAACTAAGCTGGGTGTGTGGGCGTCTGGTAACAATTCACAAGTTGCTTAGCCATTAGTAGCTCAATGATTTTCACTGATCAGAAGTAGCTCTCACTCTATCACCATCATTTGGTGTTCACTCAAAACGTCGTAAGATTGTGGGCATTCTAAGCCTGTTTGGAGGTAGTTTCGTCTTTTGAATACAGTTGTGTATTTTCGCCTATGAAGGGCAGAAGTAAATTAGTTTTCAGCATAGGAATGAGAAGGGAACAATTATAAAACTGACGGGATGTGGAAGAGATTTCTTTACTAGGAAAAAACATTTAACTTGTTCAGAAAACAAGAAATGGTAGAGAGTGCAAATACAATACGTGCCATGGCTATAAGGCAAACTCTTTTTTATTAGTAATCATAAAATGCATATTTAATGAGTCCAGGGAAGCTCTTTTTCTACTGGATTAGGTTGGAGTACAAAATTACGGGATTGGATGCGGTAAGTACATTGTAGGCAATGATACTTTTACACATGCCTTCAAATGTCCTGTCTTCCCTGAAGGTTTGTTAATATAAGTATTAATTAGAATTAATTTTTAAAATCTACTATACTTTGAAAGGATGTGGCCTAGTAAAAGCGCACTAGTGTTTTGCCCTTAATCAGGTGGCAAATATCTGTTGAATTTTTGCCTGCTGATCTAGCCTTAAGCTTTGCCAATCAATTTCTGCAGAGCATTAATGCTAATAAGAGTATCAGCTCACATAACCTGGATAGTCAAGATAGAGATACAACCTCAGGAAAAGTAATAACACAGACGAATACAGCCAAGAGAGAAACGGATGGTAAACAAGATGCAATTATAACTCCTATAATCAGACCCCACAATGAATACTGTAATTCTCCAAATAAGATACGGACATGTTAAAGCGAGTATGGCTGTTAGTTTAGAGTGCATACATGTAGCTGACAATTTGTTAGACTTTCACTTTTTGGCAACTCTTATTGTCTAAAACAATATTGAAGATTGTTCCTCCTGGTGTCACTTATGGGAACAAACAGGAAAGCCGGGCCTAGTAAACAAGAGCCAGGTTTGTTATAAAGATAGAAAGACTCGCCCCTGAAATATGTTTTGCTTTGTAAATCTGAAAAATATTTATGAATGTGCCCATTTATTATGTGCCCGTATCCATATAACTGTGGTTTCACTTATAAAGTATGGAGCCGGAGTTGGTATGATATGGAATTTGAAAAATAATCATATTGCAACGCTTGATCTGACCATTGTTTTGCAAATAGTAAGCACAATTGAGATCATCCAGGATTTGTGTGAATTGCATTTCTTTTTCTTAAAATAGTGAGGTTTAAAAAGTGATCAAATCCCATGCTCTGTGTCAATTATGCCACTCACCTCATAGTCAGCTGATAACTAGCCTTATAATGTATATTAGTGCAAAGGAATAGTGGGAGCGGGATTGAGTGACAGAGGGCCAGTAATGGCTGCTAAAAGCCATCTGCCCCCAACCAGTTGGGCCCGATTCACAAAGGTAAATGTTTTGTAAATGTACTACTTTTCGATATTCACAAAGGTAAACTTAGAGCAAAAGTCTAACTTTACTACTTTTTGGTAATCACAAAGATAAGCTTAAAACAAAAGTCTAACTTTGCTACCTTTTGGTATTCACAAAGGTAAGTTACTACAATTAAATTTAGACTTTTGGAAGTAAAGTAAATATATTGAAGTAACATAAATATATTTCTCAATATCATCATGCTGTGTCCTTGGCTCACTGAATTAATGCTTTGTTGGTAGACCCATACCTCAAACAACATAGCAATCTGTTGCAACATATGACAGGTAGAACATAACATTTTAACTGACTCAACAAATAATTGTGTTGGCTCTAAAAATGGCACCTTTCTGTGAAAATTACTATTAAAAGCTTGGTGAATTTCTTAATTAAAAGTGATTTTCACCTGGACAGGGAGATACAAAGGTTATCAAAGAGCGCTCTGAATATTTCAGCATTTAAAGAAAAACGTGTGCCCCGGCGCAGTTTTTTTCTTTTTTGCAGTTTGATTTCGCACACATAAACACCAGCTACATTATTACATAAAGACACGTTCATGTTTTTGAATGCGCAGGAAGATTAAGTGATTTGCCCAGAATTACAGGCTGTTGAACCAATGCCCAAACTCAGACCCAGTTTCCCAGTACCAAAGGCCGCAGTTCTGTACGTTAGGCCACATCCTTTCCATGTTCACAGTTGAAACTCACGGTGCAGTTTTGAAACAAGTGCAACACCAGTTGACATTTAAACAACAGTTAAACATAGGAAAGCTAAATATAATATTAAATGAGAGCGTACAAAAGTTCCATTACTGCCTTGAAAAGGGAATTATTGTTCTTGCGGCTAGTGAGAGCTTAACCGGTTTGCTGCGGCCGGAATTCCCCCGCTGTGCAGGAGAATTTCACGCGTGCCCGGTTTGGACGGCCCCTGCCCGTCTGACGCACATGTCCACCGTGACGTCAAACGGCCGGGAGCCGTCCGACGCACGGAAGCGGTTAAATAGGGCTCTGGTTAAAGTGTTTAATAAAGGACATGTAAAGCAACATACAAGGATAAAGAATAATGCCTTTTTATCTTGACTTGGATAGGTCGGTAAATACGCTGGTTGTAAGTTGAGTGTGACTTGAAATTAAACTTGATAATAAAAAAGGCTGACTGATTTTTGCCATTCGTGTGACTCTCATGTAAAATGTCTCTTGAAAAATTAAAATAAAACATTAGTGCATTGAAAGCTCTAAATAGCCAAACGTGATCGCTTAAAAATGGCATGCATAGCAAGGTTAGAAATCATAAATAAAAATAGTCTAAGAAATACCTGTTCTAAAGCGTTCTAAATACTGCTTGTGTGTTTTTCACAAATCCTGGTAACTCCACCCTTTCCCAACTCATTACAGGGTAGGGCCAGTGATGCTTGCTGATCCCACCCTGTGATGACTTATTAAAGGGTGGGTGTTTACGTTCAGCCTGTGATTGGCAACCAGACCCGGGAAATACAGGGCTGACCCCCTAGAAGCCGGGGGCTGCTTCAAAAGGTAATGTTGTTGGGTGTCATTAGAGGATGGTCTTTTGAGGCCCCAGAGAATGAAACATTTCATAGCTGATGCATTAAGAATGTTCATTTCTATTAAGGACATAAGGGCCAGGATTATGCTTCTCTTTCTTTACTAGAAAGCACAGCTGCCAATCAAACATTAAACTACATAACCCAGGTGCCCTCACAGCTTCTTCTCCCCAACAATCGTAGGGGTCTATAAAGGACTGTCTATAAATGTCCATAAGACTGTAGTCCTTCCTCTTCCTTTGTGCAAAAAACAAAATACGTCCATAAAACCTTGAACCTTCTGGACTGGAACCGAATATCCACCGACCACTTCACAGGCCAGCTCCAACAATCAAAGATGAACAACATTAGCAATGAACAGACACAGTGTCAGCTGAACAGCAGGCTGCCTCAAGATGCCTTGGCATCCACACCTGAAAAGAAAATCAAAGCCCTAATACCTCACCTTCAGAACTTTCTGTCATAAAAATATGGGAGGGGTGTGGGATCACATTAGTCACAGTAAAACATGCTTTAATAACATCACAAATGCATATGATAGCAAAAATACTGCAATATACCAATATACAATCTCCAAGGGTGGGATAATCCTCACCTCCGTGTTCTAAATAGAATTTAAAATTCTTGTTGCATTAGCTAGAAATATTTGTATTCTATGTCAGGAACAGAGGCTTTGGATTATACTAGTTTAAAGTTGAGCCACCACATTATATGCAAGATCCACAATTGGCTTATGATAAAATACTTTAAAATTCAAATCAGAAGAACAATCTTCTGCAGCCATAATGTCTTCCAGACGAGAACAAATGGAAAAAGCTTTAGAGGCCATAGTCCCTCTCAGTGAATGAGCTCCGTAAAGGGAGACATCAATCCCTTCTTTGGACAATAACCATTTAACCCAATGGGCCAAGGTAGCCGAAGAAACTGGGCGGAAAGGTTTATGCAAAGAAATCAACAGTTGTCCTGTAAAATCACTGCACAATTCATTCATACAGTCCTTATAACACTTTAGATGCTTGACAATACACAATTTTTAATGATGTGGAAAAGCAGGGTAAATGACATAGCTGGAATCAGTTTTGGTACGTCTAGAGATAGTAAAAGATACCCCTAAGGAGTAAATACTCTACCTGCTAAATCTAAGGCCTTTACATCAGGGATCCATAGAGAAGAAATCAGACATAATAAGAGAGTGAGTTTTGCTGACAATTGTTTGCGCAAAAGATCCTTGTTCATGGGCCAATCTCTGAGGAAACGTAACACTATGTTCACATCCCGCACCATGGAATACTTCAGTTGAGGTGGCCGATCCATTCCATCCAATTACAATCCCAATAGCTCAAACTCGCGTAAATGCGAGCCCTATTGCATTGCAGATGCTTGTTTCAAAGAGGTCTGAGCTGTATCCAGGGCTGAAAAGGTGGACATATATTTGCCCAGATCCTTTACAAAGTACTCTCAAAAGAGTAGTCCGTTGGCCAAGTTGCCTGCCTCCATAGAGGGCAAGTCTGCTAACTGAGGGTCAAGCCTCATGAGGAAGGATTTGCGCCTTCTGGTAGATAGGGCACAGTTAGTCTTGTCCAAGAAGCACAGTGCTCGTTGTGCCCATTCAAGGATTTTGTTAGGGTCTAGTTGAGTGTTGGAATCCTTAGCCTGGACATCTAAATACAACATTTTGGTGATTGGTTCAGAAAAATCCAACGGTGTGTCCTGACATCCTCGCCATGCATTGGATAGATTTTCTTGGTGTCCTTCCCATATTGGGGTCTAGCTTAGGGGTATCCTTAACCTTGCCCAGGAGAGATGGACAGGGACATTTTGACTATAATGTACTGAGCACCTCACGCTTAAAAACCTTGACAAATATTATCTTGACAAAAAAGGATACACTGTTCCCCCTAGGTAGGAGATGCAGAGAACCAAGGACAGTAGAGTGGGGGGAAGGCCCCCCTTCGGAACTAAAACCCTCACACACCCAGCAAGCTAGGTGTCATGCTTCATCATCTGGGTTCTGCTCCTCGTCAGACTGGCGCTGCAATGTCTGACGGGCACCGCGAAGGGGCTCTTTATCGGAGATCTTTTGTTCCTGCCAGTTGGTTCATGTGGGTATGAGGGTTTCAGGTGAAGTGTAGGCGTGAGCAAGGAGTGAAATAGTGAAAGTTAAAAAAGGTTAGGAAGTCCACGGGGATTTTTATTAGTGCGGCTTAACTACCTTGTTAAAAACGGTGTAGGGAGGTACACTCACGGGTACTAGGATCCAGTGAGGTGTGCTCCACCTAGTGATCGGTCACTAGGTAGAGCACTATTTCACTCCTTGCTCATGCCTACACTTCACCTGAAACCCTCATACCCACATGCACCAACTGGCAGGAACAAAAGATCTCCGATAAAGAGCCCCTTCGCCGGTGCCCGTCAGACATTGCAGCGCCAGTCTGACGAGGAGCAGAACCCAGATGATGAAGCATGACACCTAGCTTGCTGGGTGTGTGAGGGTTTTAGTTCCGAAAGGGGGCCTTCCCCCCACTCTACTGTCCTTGGTTCTCTGAATCTCCTACCTAGGGGGAACAGTGTATCCTTTTTTGTCTTGACTACGTCAGGGGCTTATACACTGGACCCCGTTAAATATCAGCCCCTTGAGTTCCTCTATTTGTTGTATAAATATTATCTTGCACATAGTGTGCCACCTCCATGCAGGGTACCTACTCAGTGGATCTGGGATTAACATATTTCTGGGCTCAAGCAGGAGATTCTTGTTGATCGGAACATCCGATGTAATACGGTGCACCCTGCATTTGCATTTAGTCTTTTCTCTTCCTGGGCATCTTTCATGATGCCATGATCCCGAAGAACCGAAGACGCCATTTGCAACCCAAACCTCCGCCGAGGAGGAACCCTTAGAAGCAGCATCATGGGATAAGCCCCGTTCCCTCGCATCCAAGCCCTGCGAATAAGAATCCCACAAGGGATCCTGCAACCCACGTCTCCAATAACATGCCATGGGCTGAGGAAAGGGTTGTAAAGCCTTGATCAAACCATGATTCCCGGGATTCTGCACATGTGAATCTTATGCCTCTACTAACTAATCTTCATACTCCACATAATCATCACGCTACTCAGCATAGTACGCCATCCTGGGAACTGGAAGAGGTTCAAGGTAAGAGTGATCCCAAAGGGTGAACTTATAGGTCTTGGAGACACTCACCGGGCAAGGAACCCAGATCAGCAAAGTCTTTGGATTTACTAGTAGAAAATAAAATACTTTTATTTAATGGATTTCTGTGGAGGGAGCCACCCCAAAACTCTCCTAAGGCAAAGCCCTACACCATTTTTGTGCCCAGGGGACAGAGAGGCAGCTGAGACCACACACGCAGAGCAAGGAGCTGATCGGAGGAGAAATGATCCTATCCTGTAATGGGAGTGGAAAGGCGGGAAATTCAATCTAGAATTTGAATCTCAACTCTAAAATCCTGTCACAGGTCGATTAGACCTTTGTACCTGTCATAGAGTGTAGAAGGCAATCTTTTTCAACAAATCATTTCGGATCGCTTCCATCTCCTTCCCCAAAGAACCACTGACAAAAGGTCAAGTTTGAAAATTTATTATAAAGCCAAAAGCAATTGTGTATATAAACACCTCAGTAAAAGGTTCAGCAAATACACAGGTACTAATACAAACATAATCCTACGGAAAAGTCTCAAACAACTGAGAAACAGCACTAATATGATTTCCAAGACCACTAAACTTGCAAGAATTGCTATGATCTGGGTCTTGGTAGACATGGAAGAAAAGAAGAAATACATTAGAATAAGTCTATCCCTACACTATACTAAGTGTCATCCCTACAATCAGGATTTCTCCTAACAAAAAGGTGTCAGCCGTGGTGACTTCCAAAGAAGTTCACTCACTTAGTTCGGACTTAGCCTCTTGAGTTCATCTCGCAAGCCACTCTCCGCCTACCCAGCATCTTTCTTCGCCCTCATGCGCTTCTACTCTGCTCTCCTCCCGGGGTGCTGTCCCTAATACGAAACACACAGTTCGGTTGACACGCCCCAAGGGACGCCCCCCTTGGAGTGTTAGTTTTCAAAGGGTCTTTTCCTTGATGTCTTCATCCTTGTTCGTTGATAAACGGCCTTGGGTCCCACAGTCGTCTCCGCTTGAAGTTGCTTCCCTAAAATTCCACAACCACTCCTCCGGGTCTGTAACTATCATTCTAACTCTCATATACAATGGGCCCTTCTTTACTATCTTTGGCTAACCTTGCACCTGCAAAGGAACGCACATAAATTGGTTCACAACAACATGCTACTTGCAATTAAATCTTTAAGGCAACCTTCTAGGAAAAAGGCAGTTCCATGATTTAAAGTTAGCAGACACATTCCTAACTCGGCCTACACAAACCGTTATCCCCACCTGGGCCTCTGCACGTTTCGAGATGTCACCCCCAAACTTTTGGCAAACAGTTTTACTCGTTAGGCCTACATCATTATAGCAAAAAGAGAAGAATACATTTCCCAACTAAACACTTCTATGTCGTTACATGAATACAATAATGAATTACTAAACATACATTGGAATACCTGATGCTTCTTTAAACACTCTTTAACTGAACTAACATTACTTTCACAAATACATTTCTAAATTACATGGCATTAGTATTACAAAACACGTTATGTTGCAGCTATGGAAAATTCTGGTACATGAGTTCATAGCTTTATGTCACACTTAAACATGATTATAAACCTCTATATAGGCGGGTGCTGTTTACTTGTGAATATGATGCACCCCTACAATTTTTAACACAGTTCTGCGCTTTCTCAGTCCCCCCTTTGATGACCTGTGTCATCACCACCATCCCACATTCTTTTAGGGTAGGGACCGGTCTAAACAGCACTTGTTGCAACATTTCCTCGCCTAAGCATTTCTAAAGCTCTTAAGCTTCGGTACTGATTGTCCTGCAACTCCTCCATTCTCTGTGCCTGTCCCCTCACTGCTCTATCCAATCTATTGGACCTATAGCATTTGTACAATCTCAACAAACCCCATATTCCAACCACACAGGCTACTATGATGAGGAGAGGCTCCAGAATGTATTCAAGAAATCTCCTACCCAGGTTTGCAAACCAATTTCCAACACCTCCAAGACACTTGCCAACCTTTTCACATGTGTTTTCTTGTGTGAAATCACTAATCTCATAGTGGATAGCAGTAATGTTGCGTATATACTTCTTCAGATCTTTAGAATTGTCCGGAATATATGTGCAACATTCCTGGACCTTCAAAAGTTTACAGACTCCGCCCTCTTTTGCTAGCAGGACGTCTAAGGCAAGTCGGTTTTTTAAAACCATCGCCCGTATCGATAACATCTCACCATGAATCAACACCAGTGATTTTGCCGTACTCATCGACAATTCATCCACCACTGTTGCTAATCATTCGAATCTTTACATCATTTAGAATCACTCCCAGCATTGGTATGGCAGCTCCAAACACATCTCCCTCTATTGCAGCAGCACTCTCTCCTCTCTTCACCCTTGTCAACTTGCCACCCTCAACTTGAGCAAAATCCTCAGTATGATATATCTTGAGAAAGATAATCGCCAGGTAACATGTCCCATACCATTTATCCGGCAATCTCACGTATGCATTTCTTCCACAAATGAAATACACCGTAGGGATCACTTGCACCACACTCTTCAGAAAGTCTTTGGTATAATACTCTAATTTGAAAGTGTGTTCACAAGTTGTCTCACCTACATACACATTCTCGTAGTATGTCTTTGGTCTATGTAGACATATCTTTCCTTTTTGTACAACGCCCAAGGCTATCGGACCATAACTTCCCTTTGACTTGTGTCCAAGCTCTTCATCCGTCCAATCTACCTTACCCTGACCCGACGTCTATAACTGCTTCTGTTTTTGGTATCTATCCTCAACCTGCTCTACGAACTTCTTCTCTACCTCTGTCAATGAGCAGGTCAGGTTGTGCCGATGTGCATATGAGGTATCTATGGTTTTCGTTGGAATGAAAAAATATCTGAGTCTATCCTCAGACTTATAATAGTCCCACTTGTTCAAATGCTTATAGTTTGGGACTTCTGGTAACACAGCATCATAATTCGAAAAGAAATATTCGAAATGTGATCTCCCATAAAATATGCTAAGCAGCAAACTACATGAAATTCCATACGTTAATGGCAGGTGATGGTATCTAATACCCTCGCCTACTGAAGCTGGCAATTGCATTCACACATAACAATCTTTCGCATCCATCGCATCAATATACTCATACAGCAATTTAGCATAAGCTTTTTTTCCAAAGTTTCCTTTGGACAAATCAGCATGTAATCTACGGCTTTCTTCAGCTAGCAAAGCTTTCTCGGCTCCTATGTTTACCTCCTTGTGGCTAGGAGTGGTAGGTGTAGGTGTTCCCTGGGCCTCCACTTCCTGCTCTTGTGGTGCTAAATAAGAAACTAAAACTACAACAAATATAAAGAAAATCACTAGCCCTAATAGTGTACCTATAATACATTTTGCCCTACGAGTCGGGTTCCCAGCCTCCATGGCCTCGGACAGTGTGATTCGATTCTAGCAGCAACACAAAGTCTTGGCAATACAAAGTCTCTTGCTTGGCTTTATGAATTTCCTCGAACCACACCTAGAAGCAGAGATCCCCTTTCAAATTTTCATTGTCCATTTCGTGTTCAGGTGACCCTACCCTTCTCCGTCCTCTAAGGGAGGTCCCTGAGTTTCTTCTTCTTCCACTCGGCTCTAAGTATCTTCTATAGCTATTTACAAAGTCTTTACTGCGCATCAATGATCAGGTTCTCTCCAAGTGCACAGAGTACGTAATCTAACAGTTCCATATGAAGGACAATTGCATCATAGGCAGGTATTTCAGGGCCAAATGTAGGAAAAGTCAGTCTGTTTAGGATCAAATCACTTATTTTGCTTAGGAAAGGGGGATTAGGAACGGTGATTGTCAGTAAGCCTTCGATTTCCAGTCCAGGCACCAACAGTATCACTTCCAATTTATAGTTCGGGGCTGTATCGGTCACCAGCACTGACCTCACCCTCCCGGATCTCAGTACACCTGGCATTTGTCAAAGGGTAGGTCCACTCCGGAGTGGCGTATTTTCTGCTAGGTACTCTCACCCTCCTTGATCTCCTCGGACCCTTCTCTTCTGACTCTTGGTCTCCTGTTTCCGGGTCTGATTCTTCGGATACAGGCGCAAGATCTTTTTCAGAGGTCAACCTCACATTCAACCTCTCCCGTCTTTCAGGCCAACTTGCCTCGGTGCCCTTTACTCCTGTGTTCCTTGTCGGCACAACTTGCTCATCTCGACCTTCAGCTTCTCCAGAGTTGGGATCACCCTCACAGCAGCTTTCCCATTCAGTGGCAGTTTCAGTGTCACTGTCGCTGTGATCTCCCTCGGCTCGGTCGGATGAGTTGCCAGCTTCTTCAGACACCCCCACAGCTTGACTTGTCCCCTCTTGTGGATCTTCCTCCACAGCTGAATTTTCTTCTGCGAGAGGAGCTGTTTCTTCCAGGGGCGCTGGTACTCTTCGGGTGTGTGAAGCATGTATCCAATTGGGCAATCCACCGCACTTCACAGCAGTGTTCGTCACCATAATGACTTGGAACAGCCCTCGCCAGCGGACGTCCAAGCAGCTCTTCCTCACGTGCTTTCGTACTAGCACCCAGTCTCCGGGACACTGATCGTGACAGAGGTCTCTAGAAGTTGGGATTTCTGCTGTCTGCTCCTGAAGGGACACAGAATGGATGACGTCAGATAATCCTTTGCAGCAATCAAGAATCAGATCATCTGTGATATTCAGTAAGGCCGCTGAAGGGACTGATGGCAACCTCATAGCTCTTCCCATCAGCACCTCATGAGGTGAAAGTCCCGTTCTCCTGTCTGGTGTACTACGCATGCTCATTAACACCAAAGGTAAAGCATCTTGCCATTTCAGAGATGTGGAAGAACACACTTTCGCCATTCGTGCCTTGAGCGTTCCATTAATTTGTTCCACTATGCCAGAGGCCTCCGGCCGATAACTACAATGCAATCTCTGATCAATGTTCAATGCAGAACAGAGCATCTTCACAACTTCACTGTTGAAATGCGTTCCTCTGTCCGTTTCCAAAGAGGTCGGGACCCCGAATCTAGGTACTAACTCCCTCAACAATAATTTAGCTACTGTGAGTGTATCGCACCTACGAGTGGGATATGCCTCGACCCACCTGGAAAATACACATACAATTACCAAGACATATCTGAGGCTGTTACACTTTGGCATCTCAATGAAATCCAATTGCATTCTGTTGAAAGGCCCTCCAGACCTTCCCACATGACTCAACGTAACTGGTGTCCTCTTCCCAACATTCATCTGTTGACACGTAACACACCTCTGACACACCGCTTCCGCAGCCGTTCGGAACTTTGGGTTATACCAAGTCTGCCTGAACACTCGTATCATAGCATCTCTTCCCAAGTGTACAGGGCCATGTATCTGGCGAGCCATCGGGCTCACCAGTTCATTCGGCAACACCCCTCTCCCATCTGCCGAAATCCACAAATCCAGATCCCCCTTGGTACAGCCTGAAGTCACCCACACTCTTTTCTCAAAATCTGACGCTTGTTCCTGCATCTTCCTCAATTCATCCCAGGTATCTGCCACTTCAAGTACCATGTTTAGCTCTGTCCCTCTGTGTATTCCCTCAACAACCTGATCCGTGAAGGAGTAAGCTTGTTCGGCACAATAACGTGCTACCTCATCGGCATATCTGTTACCCAGGGACACAAAATCAGTACCTTTACTATGTGCCGTGCATTTTACCACTGCAATTTCTGCTGGTCCCTGCAGAGCTTCCAGCAGTAACTTGACAAATTCTCCATTTCGGATAGGGGAACCTGATGATGTCATATAACCCCTTTGAGACCATAACTGACCGAAGTCATGAACCACGCCGAACCCATCTCTGCTGTCGGTGTATATGGTGACTCGAATCTTGTTGGCTGCCAAACAGGCACGCGTCAAAGCAACTATCTCGGCCACCTGAGCGGAGTGTACTCCTTCTAAGCAGGCAGCTTCGATTATTCCATGAATTGTGCAAACGGCAAAAGCCGCTCTCAACTGTCCAGCATTGTCCCTTATACATGAGCCATCTGCAAAGAGAATTTCATCTGGGTCTTCTAAAGGCTCATCAACAATGTCTGGTCTTGGTTTGGTGCATAGTTCAGTCATTTCAAGGCAGTCATGGTCTTCACAATCATCATCTAAAACATTTGGCAATGGCATCAATGTAGCAGGGTTCAAAACTGAGCACCTCTTTAGGGTCACATTCTCTGCAGCAAGTATAACCTGCTCGTAACGTGTGAGCCTGTTGTTAGTCAGGTGCTGCGTTTTGGTCCTTCTCATTAACAATTCTACTGAATGTGGAACGTGTACCGCCAATGGATGCCCCATTACGATGCTCTCACAACGCTCAATGCTGACACCCGTTGCAGCAACGGATTTGAGACATCCGGGCAACGCTGCGGCTACTGGATCTAAGGTAGCCGAGAAATATGCAACGGGCCTACGGGCACCTCCGTGATCTTGGGTCAAAACTGCTAACGCGCAGCCCTCTCGCTCGCAGCAAAACAATGAAAACAATTTTGTGTAATCAGGCATTCCCAGGGCCAGAGCCTGACATAAGTCTTCTCTCAACATTAGGAAAGCCATCATGCAGTCTGTGTCCCATGGTACCGGATCACTCACGTCCTTGAGCGTCAGCTTCTGTAAAGGCTTTGCTTTTAGGGAGAAGTTTGCAATCCACTGGCGACAGTAGCCAACCATTCCCAGGAACATTCTAACCTCTCTCTGTGTGGTAGGCACCATCATTTTCATTATTGCCTCTATCCTGTCTGGGGACACTTTTCTTATTCCCTTCTCTATCCTGTGTCCCAAATACTGTACTTCAGGAAGACAGTATTGTAGCTTGCTAGGAGATACCTTGTGACCATTCTCTGCCAGATGGTTTAACAAAGCGATGGTGTCTATTCTACAGGCATCTTCTATCTCTGACGCAACAAGGAGGTCGTCTATGTACTGTACAAGAACCGAGTTCTGGGGCAGTACTAGACTTTCAAGGTTCTTCTTCAATAATTGATTAAAGATCGATGGACTTTCTGTATACCCCTGTGGGATACGACACCATGTTAATACACGGTTTTCCAGCTTAAAAGCGAAAAGAAATTGGCTCTCCTCATGTAGCGGTTTAGAGAAAAAGGCCTGACACAAATCAATCACGGTGAACCACTCAGCCTGAGCTGGAATCTGGAACAGTATTACCGATGGATTCGGTACCACTGGACAGCATGGAACAACAATGTCGTTTACTTTTCGTAAATCCTGCACAATCCTGAATTTCCCACTAGGCTTTTGCAAGCCCATAATCGGAGAGTTACACGGACTGCCCATTATTTCCTTTAGGATTTCCTGTTTAATCATGGACTCAATCACAGGTTTTATTCCCGCAATTGTTTCTGGGGTCAGCTTGTACTTGGGTGTTCTTGGAAATTCTGCATCTCGTCTTACTTGTATTCTGACTGGTTCTACGTCCTTGATTAGTCCAATCTCTTCTCCTGTAAAATCCCAAACCTCCTGTCTGACTGTTTCCCTTAAATTCCAGGGGAGTTCCTCCACTGTGAGTGCAGGATACAATTCTATGCACAGACGCGTGTTTGCAACCTTAAAGGCGGCATCATCGTCATTTGTCTCCAACTCTACTCCCTTTGGTGTACAATAAATGGTGCAGTTGAGTTTGCACAACAGGTCCCTTCCTAGCAGACACACAGGACTAGAATCACATACCACAAATTGATGGCTGTCCTTGAAGTTTCCTATTTTCACTGGAACTGGCTCAGTCAGTGGATTCGTCATTTTCCTATTCGCTACACCTACAACTTGAATGGTCTGTCCCGACAAAGGCAGGTTAGGGACCACTGCGGACCGTACAGTAGAACGAGTTGCACCCGTGTCCACCAGAAAGGTAGTGGGGTGTCCAGCTACCTCCGCATCTACAAAGGGTCCTCTCTGGTCTATCTCTAATGCTGCTCCCAAAGTGCATTCTTCCTCTCCATCCAGACACCTTCCTGTCACTGGGTTAAAGGCATAGTACTCGTCTCCGTCTATCAAAAGAGGCATCTGTTGGTATACCTTGTTCCCTGCTCCGATCTTCGGGGGCTGGGGAACGGGAGCTCTAGGTGCGGAAGTCCCCCCTTTTGCCACTTTGAGCTTAACTACCGTTGATCTCGGAGTTTGGGGAGTCTGACTCTCCTCTTCCTCCTCCTGTACTTGATTTTCTGGGTTATGGGGACACTCACGTCTCCAGTGCCCGATCTCGTGACACTGATGACACCTCGTTGTCTTTTTCAGAGTCGCCAGATCCACCCTTGGCCTTGAGCCATCCTCACTGTCCCTTTTCTGGCTGTTCGATCTTCTCCCCAGCGTTCCACTTCCTGACTGACCCTGTCCTCCCGATTGCATTTGGACTAGCATCAGTTTATCTTTAAGCTTCTTAGTCTTAGAGTCTATCTCATCACTGCAGTATCTCGCGTATCTCAGGATCTCGTCTAGAGGCTTGTTTTGCCAACAAATCAGATGTTGCTGTATCATTAGACAGATCTCAGGTCTTAAGCCCAAAACAAATTTGGACACAAACTGTCCCATGTCCTTTGGATCCATCACATCCAGACCACTGCACTGTTTGAATATCTGTAGCAGTCTCTCATAATACTCATGAACTGTCTCCTTCGGTTCTTGTCTAGTTCGATCTATTTTCACCCAATCTATGTCTTGTGCTGGCACCTTGGTTTTCAACCATGTAATCACTTGCTCATATTTTATCATCACTCTTGGTGAAGGTCCATTCGTGTGTTCATCCCGTTCGGGCTCCTCTGTGGGCCACTCGACACTGACCTTGCACGCTACCCACAGATCTCCCGGTACCACAATGTCGAACAGTGTGTTCAGATCTACCCACAGTACCTTAGAGATCTTGACAAACCTCTCTACCTGCTTGTACCATTCCACCGGGTTTTCTCTCAACTTTGGAAATGTGTTCGTAAAGGCAGCCAAATCTCCCCTACTCCAGGGTACGTGCACATATCCCCCATGGGCTACTTCTCTCAAGGGGTATGCCGGTGCATGCATTAGCCCCGTTCCTGGAGGAGTCTCTATGGTGCTCCGTCTAACACTTTTTTTTTTGGACCACTTCTCCTCCCATTTGTCCAATTGAACCCATATTCGGATTCCCACTACTAGTTGTCTGATGTGGGCTTTTAATCCGATCACTCTCTTCTCGTCAAGGTCTTGGTCTGTATACTGTAACCTATGGCCACCTTGGAACGCCTTTGTCCTGGTCAAGTCCACTGAGTATTTGTTCGCTAATTCCGTTAGTTTCTCATGAGCTGCCCTAGCCCTGCGAGTAACATCCTTCGCTACAAACAATAGTTCATCTGGTTCGTAAAGTTCTATCCTCTCCAGGGGTATTGTACCTTCCACTATCTCTTCTACTTCCGACTTCAGTCTTAACACATCTATTCTTCTTGCCTTTATCACTGCTCTCAATGTGCCTTGGCTAGAAGTTTCGCTTAGGTCTTTCCCTTTACATTCCTGACTCACCCTTCTGTCTTCCTTGGGGGTGTTATGGGGAACACTCCCTCTCTCCCATCTTTCACAGTCCCACTCTTGTCGTCTTTCTGTAGTTCCAGGGGTAAACGTACCTCTGTTTTCCTCACTCCCACGGTCCCCATCTTGTCTACTTCCATTAGACCTGCAATGGGGTATTTCCCTGTTCTCTGAACCCCACTGTCTGCAATCATCCCTTGACCTGTCACTCTGGTTATCCGCAACCGTCTCCCAGGTTCTCAAAACTGGCCTCAATTCTCTAATGAGCCGGGGCCGTGGTCCTCTCAGATCCATCGGTCCTCTCAAGCCTCCCTGTTCTCTTGAGGAATCTGCCGATGCTGCCAAAGGGGTGCTCCTTTCTATTGGTCTGGACCATTGATTCCACTCGTCTGCCACATTACTTCTACCTTCGCTGGTATTTCTTTCCCTGTCCATCTGTGGCAGACTCTCGGTTTGGGCTTGTTCTGGATTGTATACTGACACTATCGGACCTATGGTAACAGGTACCGTAAGGGTATCTGGTAACCTCTGAGCATTAACCCCCTCTTCACAGTGGATCACTGAAATAATATCGACGGACACAATATCGACTTGCCAGAATATCGTGGACAAAATATCGACAGTCAAAATATCGAGTTTGTATCTACAAACAGGTAAGTACAAAAATATCGAGTACAAAATATCGTTAACAATAATATAGATGTAAAAAATATCGACTTTATTAAAAACAGTGTTAAATTAAATTAATATTAAATTTAAATTACTAAAATATACTTAAAACTACTTAAATTAAATTATAATAATTAAATAATAAATGAAAATAATAAAAATAATTTTTTACAATCTTATTAGTTGACCCTGAACCCTAAAAATACCCCTTTACCCAAAAACCCCAAACTGACCCTGAACCCGAAAAATAACCCTTTACCCAAAAACCCAAAACTGACCCTGAACCCTAAAAATGCCCCTTTACCCAAAAACTGAAAACTGACCCTGAACCCTAAAAATACCCCTTTACCCAAGAACTGAAAACTGACCCTGAACCCTAAAAATACCCCTTTACCCATGAACTGAAAACTGACCCTGAACCCTAAAAATACCCCTTTACCCATGAACTGAAAACTGACCCTGAACCCTAAAAATACCCCTTTACCCATGAACTGAAAACTGACCCTGAACCCTAAAAATGCCCCTTTACCCAAAAACTGAAAACTGACCCTGAACCCCAAAAATACCCCTTTACCCTAAAACTGAAAACTGACCCTGAACCCCAAAAATACCCCTTTACCCTAAAACTGAAAACTGACCCTGAACCCTAAAAATGCTCCTTTACCCAAAATGTATCAATATTATTTAATTACCAATTAATTATTAATTAACAATAACAATAAAGCAAATATATTAGAACATTAGCTGTAATTATTTTAATAATTAATATTATTTTTTCCAAATTAATTACTTAAAAATAACACAAAATTAAATATATTAAAAATTTACTCTAATTAATGTAATTAACTAATTACAAATAATTAATTAACAATTAATTACTAATACAAAATATGTTCAAAATTATATTAATTAATTAACTAATTAATATTAATTAATTATCAATTAATTATTAATTAAAAATATTAACAAACATATATTAATTAATTAATTATTATTAAATTACTTCCCACCCTATTCCCCTATAAACCCACAACCCGCTACAGAATTACATTACGTAATTATTATAAAAACAAAAGTCATTTAATAAAATATTTTATAACATTAATACACACTATTCACACATATTATTACATAAAAATACACTATAAAATATTATATATTATTAAAAATTCGATATTTTTGCTATCTATATTTTATACAGTCGATATTACTTCACTTACCTGAAAAACGATATTTTTGTAGTCGATATTATGTCCAGTCGATATTATGTCCAGTCTATATTTAAAACTCGATATTATGTCCAGTCGATATTTTGGAGTCGATATTTTGTCTGTACACCCTTCACAGTGTACCTTCTGTACAGTGAATCTTCCCACTACTCTTGCTTCCTGGGCTAGTTGAGGTACCTCACTTTCCGCTGAAACGGTCCTGATCCCTACCGGACCTAAGTCACTCTCCCTTAGGATACCACCGTCCACTGCCGATGTTCCCCTGTCTGTTGGTGGTGGTGAGGTCCCTTCTATTTCTGGATTATACGGAGGTGGTCTGTCCACCAATAGCCTCTCTATCAGACTATCTTCCGTTTCGCTGTCATCGTCTTCTGTATTCCTTTTCTGTGCTTCCTTTTCACTAACCAACAATGGGTACAACCTATCCCCTTCTATGGTCTGTACTCTCCATCTCTTGGCTAGTGCGTCCCACCTCGCATCCTGCACTGCTCTAACTGATCTGTTCACTCTTTCTTGCCTTCTGTCCCTGTTTTTTTCGTGGGCCGCCCTGATCCATGCATTCAATGCTTCGAACTGTGTCGGCCTAGGCAAAGGTCGGAAAGAAGACATAATTGCTTTGAGCTGGTACAACACCTCTAATCTGAATGTCCCGTACTTGGGAAACGTTAGTTCCTCATTCCCCTCAGTCATCTTACACCAGTTCTCAAGCCACAATATAGTATGTAACCCAACGTTCGTAGCCATGTAATGAGCTGGTGTATCCTCGGGTGGAGCCTCTTCCCCACCCCGAGGTTCTAACCTCTTCTCTCCAGAAAAACAACTTCGCAATCCTTTTAAACATTTCATGATGGTACCCACAACAATTTCTTGTTTACTACTTTCGTTCGTTTCTCGATGACAATCCACCAATCCTAGCGCGGCTTCACTCTGGCCATCCTATCCCAGCGCGGCTCTTCGCTGACGTCCCTCACTTCCCGCTAACCGCCCTATCTCAGCGCGGCTTCACACTAACCGTCCTATCCCAGCGCGGCGCTTCCTGACGTCACTCTCCTCCGTTTGCAGCAGTTCCCCTCCTTTCTCCGCTCGACTCTCGGTCATGCATGCGTCCCAATCATACATTTTTAAATGATCACTTCCGACCAAGCAATCACTTCTCTGACTGTACGTCCACAGTCTAACTGTAATTGTCACCGACTGGCAAATGTCTGTCCAGTTAAAGAACAACAATCGCCTCTCTGATAGGTTTCATACACACGGCAACTTGCGACCAGCGTCCGTTACCCACGCATTCACACATTCGTTCCCCCTATCTCGGTCCTGTGGGCAATCAATGATACCTCATGATCCCCTTTCAATGGTCGACAATTACTGTGAGTGTTCGATACACCCGAACCACTTAAACTCTCCCTGAGCTTAAGATTTTCACCGGTTGTGCGCGCTCACAACCTGATCTCCTTTCACACTACAGGCATTCAATCTCCGCTAGACAATACAATACAACAACATAATACACACCGCAATCTAACACGCATGACCCTTTTTATACTCACACTCTTATGACCTGCTGCTCTCTGCCGCACCGTCACTCTCCGTCATCTTCCGTGGATCGCCATTCTCCGTCCGCTGCTCTATGGACGCACATCTTCGGATCTCTATGGGCCTTGGGGAAATCTTCACCTATGTGAATTACCTTCACTCCAGAAGATAAACCATCCTACTCTGCTACCAACTGGAAAGGCAGGAAATTCAATCTAGAATTTGAATCTCAACTGTAGAATCCCGTCACAGGTCGATTAGACCTTTGTACCTGTCATAGAGTGTAGAAGGCAATCTTTTTCAACAAATCATTTTGGATCGCTTCCATCTCCTTCCCCAAAGAACCACTGACGGTCAATTTTGAAAATTTATTATAAAGCCAAAAGCAATTGTGTATATAAACACCTCAGTAAAAGGTTCAGCAAATACACAGGTACTAATACAAACATAATCCTACGGAAAAGTCTCAAACGACTGAGAAACAGCACTAATATGATTTCCAAGACCACTAAACTTGCAAGAATTGCTATGATCTGGGTCTTGGTAGACATGGAAGAAAAGAAGAAATACATTAGAATAAGTCTATCCCTACACTATACTAAGTGTCATCCCTACAATCAGGATTTCTCCTAACAAAAAGGTGTCAGCCGTGGTGACTTCCAAAGAAGTTCACTCACTTAGTTCGGACTTAGCCTCTTGAGTTCATCTCGCAAGCCACTCTCTGCCTACCCAGCATCTTTCTTCGCCCTCGTGTGCTTCTACTCTGCTCTCCTCCCGGGGTGCTGTCCCTAATACGAAACACACAGTTCTGTTGACACGCCCCAAGGGACGCCCCCCTTGGAGTGTTAGTTTTCAAAGGGTCTTTTCCTTGATGTCTTCATCCTTGTTCGTTGATAAACGGCCTTGGGTCCCACAGTCGTCTCCGCTTGAAGTTGCTTCCCTAAAATTCCACAACCACTCCTCCGGGTCTGTAACTATCATTCTAACTATCATATACAATGGGCCCTTCTTTACTATCTTTGGCTAACCTTGCACCTGCAAAGGAACGCACATAAATTGGTTCACGACAACATGCTACTTGCAATTAAATCTTTAAGGCAACCTTCTTGGAAAATGGCGGTTCCATGATTTAAAGTTAGCAGACACATTCCTAACTCGGCCTACACAAACCGTTATCCCCACCTGGGCCTCTGCACGTTTCGAGATGTCACCCCCAAACTTTTGGAAAACAGTTTTACTCGTTAGGCCTACATCATTATAGGAAAAAGAGAAGAATACATTTCCCAACTAAACACTTCTATGTCGTTACATGAATACAATAATGAATTACTAAACATACATTGGAATACCTGATGCTTCTTTAAACACTCTTTAACTGAACTAACATTACTTTCACAAATACATTTCTAAATTACATGGCATTAGTATTACAAAACACGTTATGTTGCAGCTATGGAAAATTCTGGTACATGAGTTCATAGCTTTATGTCACACTTAAACATGATTATAAACCTCTATATATGCGAGTGCTGTTTACTTGTGAATATGATGCACCCCTACAATTTTTAACACAGTTCTGCGCTCTCTCAGGAGCTACTCCAGCCTTTGGATTAAATGAATCTATAACTATTTCTAGAGTAGAAAACAGTTGGATCACGGATTGGGAATGCCCACTAAAAGACATTTGTGGACGTTTCCAAATTTCCCAAGCAAATCGTTGCTTCGAATGCCATCTTCCCACACCTTCAATTTTATTTATTAATGTGGATTTCTCTGCATGGATGGAGGAGAAAACCACACTTGTAAATGGATGCATGCTTGCTTAAAATCCCGTTGTTAATTCCAGGATAGCATTAAACAGGATTTTTCAACCGTAAAAATATGTTTACGGCCAAAAAAACCCTATCAATCGAGCCGTATGTATTTATTTCATTTTCAGTGTTTTTTTCAGACCAGCCCTTTCTAAAGAGTCGTTTCAAATCCTAGCCCCGACCTCTTGTTAACCCTTTCGATGCTGATGACGAGCTCAGCTCGTCATGATGCACGGTCGAGCTGTGCTGATGACGAGCTGAGCTCGTCATGAACAATGGGAATAAGCATCCTGCAGCACAGGAGGGGAAAACACCTAGCAGCCAAGGTGTTAAATGAACTTCGCAGCGCAGGCAGACACATTTGCTCTCCGTGACAGGGCACCTAACCTTTAACCTTGCACTTTTCTCTTGAATATCATGGCTGGTTGACTTCCTAAACTGCTAAGCAGGAGAGACTGTAACCCCATCTCCTCAGGTATTACCATTGATTGACAATTTAGCAGCAATGTATGCAGTGTAAACCGGGAGGGAACACTCTATTTTTTGTTAGGCCCTTTCTTAAATGAGTCACATAAAATTAAGAACTAAGCAAAATAACAAGGTTGGCTAGACATTGGCCTTTTGCTATCATCATTCCAATTTTACAGCAGTAGGTGTTGTCCCTAGAATATAGTACTTTTTTTTTCTCTGCCACAAGCTCTGCTGGCTGAACATTTTGGTGGCTGAATGGAAGACTGTTCACCCTTGCTTATATTGATTAAAAATGCTGAGGATAGAGCAGTTGCGGCAGGAATGAACTGTACCTTCCATTTTAAAACAAATAATAAAAATGCTGATGTGCAGAAACACATGGATCTAACCAATTTTTCGTGAATGAATTTAGAATAAGCACACTTCTGCTGACATCTTCCCCTCAGGGATAGTTTGTAAATGTTTTAGAGAGACAGTAAAGATTGAACAAACACTACTTACAAATCAAATACAAGGCACAGGATTTGGGACCTTGTGTATGCACTTTCCTGATTCCAAATATTGCTCTCAATTTGAGACCAGTGTTCTTGCAACCTGTCCTTTGTGCGAATAGGTCAATTGGCAAAAAAATGGAATTGGAGTGGTTTCCAATTCAACCTACCTCATTAATATTCAAGAGGTAGTTTGCACATTGCAACTCACTCCCATTTAGAGGCCTTCACTGGGATGGTAGCTTGCAGCAGACCTCTATGTGATTGCCTCTCAATGAAGAACACTTTCTTTTTTTTAAAAATGTTTAAAAGGAAATTGGACTATGTTTAAAAAACAAGTTTAAAAATAGGAAGTGGCCCTTTAGCCCACTGCCTGCACCCAAACAAGCTTTTTTTAAGATTCACAAAAGGAAAGAGTCCCTTTCCCATTAATGTTCTTTTAATAGAGAACTCAATGGCGCCAGCAGGCCTTTCCTCTTTTACCTGGCACGCTGCCAAACTCAGATGAAGGCAGAACCCCTCACCAATGCACCCAATTGCTTCCCAAATGCTCTGGGGCATTTTCGATTACAGAAGTAACCTATAGTCACATCTGTACTGTTACCCTACTCTGTGTCCATAATAACTGGAGAGAGGTAATTGCAATTTTTGTCCAGGTTTTTGTTCTGTAGATTATCTAATACAGTACAAGGTATTTTCAACATAGCTGCTCATTGTAATACTCAACCAGAATTCATGTTGTAAGTGTTGTCTACTGCATTTAAGATTTACCCACACTTTTTTTACCAATAGCATACTCATAATAAATTGACATTTAATAATTAACAATGATCTGTTACCCATCATTTTCTCTATCTTCCTCCATACTATATTAATCAATGTTACTTCCTGTCCCTTCTGTTTTTTTTGTTTGTTACTATATTAATATACTTTTTTTTATTTTCTGACCTTTGTTGTATTTTTTGTTACTCACGTTTATAATAAACTTAAATGTAAACAAAGCAATACTCATTTTAGTAATAAAACATGCATAGTATGATTGAAATGCAGGTTGAACTGTGAGGTTAGCTGGGTATTTATTTAACCTATTACCAAAAGAGACTTAAGAAAGTGAATGCAATCCTGTTCTTGTTCCAATGCTTTATTTGTTTAATCATAAGTAAAGAGAACATGTGAACACTGCTGTGTGGGTGGATCTGAGCGATGGTAGCAATGGGTGGTGCCTGCACTGTGTTTATTTATCGTCTGATTCTCACACAAAACTGTTTTCTGCACTGCAAACATTTGTGGAAGTATTTCCAAAACTTAAGAGCTTTCAAAATAAACTCATTCCACCCAAACGGCATAATTAAAATCACAGGGGTGAGATCACTTTATGCCACATATTTACATTTTTAATTCTAGTAAATAGGCGGATTTCAGTGTGGTCACTGTTTGATATGGCCAGTACAGTGTTATCTCTGGGGTAGTGCAGGTGAATATTCTACAGTGGATGGACCCACAAGACAAATGATGAAATAGGGGCTCTAGTGTTGATTAATTGTGCTTTTCAAATCATGCTAAATGAAGCATGTTTGTTTGTTAACAATCTTAAGGTATCTGGCCTTCAGAACCTTTGTTTGAGAAAAAAGGGTTTAGGTTTATGTAACACAGATATGTGTCTGAAGTTAGAGACCCTAAATCATATGTTTGGGTACATACCACCTACCTCAGATTGGTGTCAAGAATTCCAAAAACCCAGTTCTGCTTTATGCACCTAGCTGGCCATAGGGCCTGATTCACAAACTACACTTTGTAGTACGTAAAGCATACTATGCTACCGCAGTACTACTCACATAATACAAAAATAATATTGGCAAACCTAGTAGTTGAATTCTCCATGTCCACATTTCCTAACTCTTCTATGGTGAGCTGTCCGCACATGCAAGTTTACTACTTAGTATTCAGTGTTGGAGGGGCCAGAGTAGGAATTGGACTTCAGCCCGGCCTTGGAGTATGTTAATCACTCATAGGTACTGCAACACACTACCCATAGAAAATAATGGAGACAGGAACGTAATATGATATCCCAATAGGAAATATTACAAAAAATGTAAAACTGATTTCGTAAATTGTGCCCTGAAGTAACAATAGCTTGTGCCCTCACCATGCACTGCTTGTACCCTCCCCACATATTCCATCCGTCATGACATGTTCAATAACTGCGTTTATAATGGCCAATTTCCAAACCAATTCACTGAACTAGTTTGGCCTCCTGATTTCCCCCGTCCCCTCTCTGAAGGTGGCCCAGCCAAGAATCTGGGCATCTGGTTCAATGAAGATTTGAGGTTCTCAGAGCAGATTAAAAGACTGACGGGTGCCTGCTTTGGGACCCTTAAATCTCTGGGCAGATTCTTCCCTTTATTGCCCCAGCCGGCCAAAGAAACGGTCGCTAGAGCCCTCATATTGTCCCTCCTGGATTATGCCAACGCTCTTTATTTGGCCTCACCCTCCTTTCTGGTAAACAAGTTGCAGCTCATCCAAAATGCGGCCGCGAGACATCTGCTAGGCATTCCCAGACGCAGTAGCATAAGACCGCAAATGGCCACACTCCACTGGTTGCCGGTGGCCCAAAGAGTTCAATTTAAGGCTCTGGTTCTCACTCATCGAGCTCTACATGATACTGGCCCTGCCTATCTCAGGAAAAGAGTGACTTTCCATGTCCCTAGTCGACACCTCAGGTCGGCTTCCCAACGCCGGCTGGTAATCCCCCGCTTCCGGCGAACCAGATTGGGCGGTCAATCATTTTCGGTCAAAGCGGCTACCCTCTGGAATTCCCTCCCATTCACTCTCAGGGATACCAGAGACCTTAGCAGCTTTAAAAAGCTCCTCAAAACTCACCTTTTTAATCAAGCTTACTAAAAATGTTATGTTATGCTGTTTTTCTCTCGACTTCTTTGTGGTTATGCTCCGCGCCAGGATACTCAAGAGTAGTTGTGCGCGTAATAAATACCCATATAACATAACATAACATAACATAACATAACATAACATAACATAACATAACATAACATAACATAACATATAACATCCCTAAAGAGATCCAGTTTCTATAGGAAGAACGTTTTTTTGTTTTGCCTGTTACTTTAGCGTCAGTTGACAAATTAGCACAAATTTTTCCCAAAAGATTTCATATACCTCAGTTCCTTCATGTAAAGTTTTGAACCGATCTGTCAAGCAGGGTTCAAGAAAAAGTGTGAGTCCCAAAACGTTTATTTCCTATGTTATTTTTCTTTGGAAACTTTGATGTCCAATACAGAACAAAATTACACCAATTTTTCCAAAAGTAAATAACTTTACTCTGAAAGCATGTTTTATGTGATTTGGTGCAAATCTGTTCTGCCATTTTTTAAGAAATTCACGTTTATAGAGGTGCGGAGGTTGGGCTTTAAGGAGTTAAATTGTTAGGCTATATAGACCAGGCTTCTCCAACGAGTAGCTCGTGAGCTACTGGTAGCTCGCTAGCTACCTGTGAATAGATGTCCTATTTATACCAGGACTGAAAAGGGTGTATTGAAGATGGAATAGCCGATGTTTGGAGAAACGTGGTTGAACTTGAGGAGTATATTTAAAGATAACATTTGAGTGATAAATCATGTAGCTCTGACGAGGCTTTATTACTCGAATTATAACCTTAGTGCACAGGGCAGTGCAGCTAGGGCTGGTATGTATTTCCCATGTAGAGGCATTCCAAGTTGATAAACCTCATTTGCATTACTCCTGGCATCCCTGCCTGATGCACTGAGGAAAACAATTTAACACGAGGTGGCCACTAATGTTATCTTGTCTTATGTGGTCACTATGAAACACAAATATTAGTTATTGGTCAGCATGATTTTCATTGAAATAAAAAAACGTTGTTTTAAAAAATGTAGACCGTTTCCCAAACGGAAATGGGACTCTGTTTAAAAAAAAAAGTTTAAACATTGGAAGTGGTCCTTTGGACCACTGCCTGCCCTCAAACAAGCTTTTTTAGGATTCAGAAGGGGGAAGGATCCCTTTCACATGAATGTTATTTAATAGAGAATGCAATGGCGGCAGCAGGCATTTCCTCTTTGACATGGCAAACTGCCAAAAGGAAGGCAGAACACCTGATCAATGCACCTAAATGCTTCCAAAATACTCCTGGGCATTTTCATTTATAGAAGTATGATAGAGCTTATTGAAGAAAAGGTTGGATACCCCTGATGTAGATTGGTGATCCATCAGGACTTCCCTGGTACAGACATTTAAAACATAGGGTCCTCTGATTGGCAGTGAAGCTTTTTCTCATTTCAGCCATTTTGGTACAATTGGACCAGGACTGGCCCTGAGGTACTGAGCGGCTTGATTTGCTAGCAGCAGCCCAGAAGAAAATGTTGCAGTCGCTGTTGCAGGACCCTGTTCTCTGTACTTGTGCCTAGAAAATATTTTGTAAAGACAGTATAAGGAGGCAGGGTGGGGTCCCTCTAATCCCCTTGCACCTATAGGGGGGGGGGGGGGGGGGGGGGGTTGCAGGAGGCCAAAATTGAGAAACAAACCTGCGGTACTCCCACGGCAGCTCCTGCTCAAGCTTCATCTCCTTGCTTGCTGTACCGCGCATCGTTTCTTGTGGAAGCTTCCACAGTACTGTAGTAGTATGGGGGTGAAGCTTGAGCACCTGGTACCGTAGAACCCCCCAAAAATAAAATTGAAACAAAAAACAAAATGCATGTTGGGCTCTGCGGGTGGATGGGCACTTGCTAGGGGTTGGCTGCCCCAGGAGCAGATTGGTTATTGGCACGGCCAGATTCCGGACTCTACGGTCAACACCCCTCTGCGGGGGTTGGCCATCCATAGGTGGTTGGGTGTAGGCACAGGTGAGAAACCAGGTCCTGTAGTCAAATCAACGCTGAGCTTGTCCTTTGGCTGTGCACAGTGAAGGAGTTGGCTGAATATGATAATAAAAAAAGCTAGAAATCACTGAAAAAAATAAAGGTTAAATTACATTATGGTTAGGGATGGTAATAGGATAGTACATTACATTAACAAGAAAACTTACATTCATTGAAAAAACCTCTTTAGAGTTTTAAAGGAAACTGCAAATCCAATAACACTATTTCACAATTTTTAGTACAATGGTGGCATACGTTGACATATAAAATATTAATTGATGTGACCCAACCATTTAGGGGGACATATTCTTCTCATCTGTCACACCATTTTATCCTTACTTCAGCTAATATCGCGTGCGATCTTGTAGTCCAAACAACATAGACCCAGTTCTCTACTAGCGACTTTGAGGAAGAAACTGACTCAATTATCCACTAATGCTTCCCGTCTTTTCATTTCTTCATTCCATCTGCAGTATTTTAACAGCCCTAAACAGAGTTGTCAAGTAGCTAAAAGAAGCCTATAGCAGTTGCTTGACCAATATTGCTCTGAATCATCATACCAAGCAGGTCTGAGTTTCTTTAGTGACATTTGGGAATTCTCACCCCAAAGAGCTATTTTCAAAATTGGGGTTGAAAAATGCAGTTGCAATTTTAAAATATATTGACTACATACTCAGGTTTGCATGAAATATTCCAATATTTCAGTGTGTAGCAAACTACTCTGGAAAAATATTTCTTTGTCTCTGCAAATAATGTATGGGCATACAGGAAAAACTGGCCACCACTTTTATTCTTCGATGGTCTAAGAATTCCTATCAAACTCCTCAAGCTACTTTCTGTTCCACAACTTGGCTCAGTTTTTTCCAGAGACCCATCTGGCTCTGTCCTTGGATTGACTAACATGATCAGAAACTAATTTCTAAACTCTTGAATGACCTGACCGGAAGTTAATCTCCCAAATGACCTGACCAGAAGCTAATCTCCAAACTCCTGAATGATGTACCTGGAAGCTAATCTTTCTAGTCCAGAATGAAATAACCAGAAGATAATCTCCCAACTCCCAAGTGATGTTACTAGCTAGAGGCTAATCTCTCTGCTCCCATTCTGTTTGTGGAAAATCACTTATATAATCCAGTAACAGTTTTACCAATATAGAGGCAGACTTTTGATCCTTAGGAGATAAGTAATTAGTAATCACTTTCTAATAGTTTATCTACAGAGTTTTGAGGATATTGATAGTGTTAACGATCTGATATTTCGAGGCTGTTCCTGGCATTCCCCAGCAATCAACATCTCTGTCCTATTTTTGTCCACTCAGTGGGATACATTTTACCCTGTCCGATAAGAGCAGGATTGCCGTCATCTCAATTTTGGTTATGATCTAAACCTGAAATACATAGCATATTTTTTTTTGTTTCACACATTCTGGACAAGCGTTAACTTTTACCCTTGTTTTCAGTAACGCATTGATTACTTCTTCACTTATGCTGGTGATGCACATATCCTGTTCAGTATAGATAAGCATCAACCACAAGTCAGTCCAAGGAATGTCTGCTGTCAATGAAAAATTGGATAATCTCAGACTGGCTGAAAATAAATCCTACACCAATAGTATATTAATGCATAGATATCACATCAGCTTTTAATATTGCCCAATATTGGTCAGGTTCTCTGGGGACCTGTATATATCCTATCATAACTGTCAGAAATCCGAAGGAATTAAACAACAAAGATACTAAACATTGAGCTGACAGACAAAGTGGTTAGCTTATATCTTTATATCTTTCCATGTTTAAGAAAGGTGTTTTGTTATTTTACATTCTAACATAACATATCCATTGTTACTGAGGTAATTTCATATTATCTAAATCATGGCTTATGTCCTAACATCTCACAGTAGTTAATGCATAGGATCTAGTGGACATTTGTCAAACTCCCTTTGCTTCCAAATAGAACTCACATCCTACTCTTAATTCAATGTCTTGTCGCTATATACCCTTTGAGTATCTGACAACCATACAGATGCCACCATTCCGGCACCCACCCATGTACCAGACATTGCACGTAGCCCAACAACTCTCTCACCCTGAACCAAATCCCCCATTCTCACAGTCCTCACCTTGTTCCTTCTCTTCCTTTACCCACCCTCCTCTCCCCCTCTCGATTGCCTTAGTCTACCCTCTGCATTCTATCCCTCTCATTTGTGCAGCAGTTTGTTATTTGGGAGCTAGGTTTGCGCCATGGAAATCCCTCATACACAGACACATATGCATAGGGTTAGATTTATCATTAGATTGCGTTGCACTTCTATCACCCATGGTGTCGCAGTCCTTAAGTCAGATTTACAAAACAACACAAGGCCACCTTGCATGGCCAAGCTAAACAGGGTAGATTTGGTGTAACGAAAGGCAACACACGTCGCTGACTTGCTTTGCATTACTCTGCCCTGGGAAGGGTTTCATAGGTGGAGAATGGGTGTTCCCACGCATCCACCCATGGATTTTGGCCTCTTCCCAGATTTACCAAGACTGTTAAATACATCAAATAGCTACACCTTTGCAATGGAAATGCAACAAGGAGAAATATCTTAATTTCTCCTCCTTTCTAAGTGCGCTTCATTATGCAGCACACTTAGAAAGACGAAGAGGAAAAAGCCTCAGAGGATTGTTTTTGTGCAGGAAGGTACGCTTGCACCATGATGCAAGGGTGCCTGTGTTAGCCCTATGCTCACTGAGTGAGCCAGTGCAAGCAGAGAGCAGGAATGCGCCATATCTTGATAGATTCCTTCCCTCTCCATTTGATGCAGCAAAGCAAGTTGTCTTGATGCGTTGCATCAAAGTTTGATAAGTCTGGGCCCCAGGGTCCAACAACTAACCGGCGACGTGTTAGAACTTTCGGGGAAATAAAACAGGATCTAAGTCTTCAGTGCTCTTCGTGCGCGGGTTTTTACTTAAGTTGTGAGTCACTAGGTACGCTGAGCGGCAGAAGCACGCTACTAAAAATAGGATTCCTAGATCCCTTGCTAGTTGTCACAAAATCAATACAAGCGCCTTCAGGGCGCGTGGACGCACTGTCACTGTCTATCTTTTGCTGCTTTGAGAGACGGATTGCAGTCTTCATTGACACTGCTGGACACTGCCCTGTCACTCGGGCAGCCTACTGTTTAGGACAGCTTTAATCTGAAAGAGAGGCGATGGAAACAGACCAAGCAAAGGGCCCTTCCGGTGTCCCTATAGATAACACTTCTCTTTCCAAGCAGGACAAATGTAATCAGCTTTAATGGCTGTTCGCAGGCAGCCCGTGGATTTGCTCTAAGCCTCCTCTATTGCATGCTTGCAGGGAGGCTTTTAACCCAATTTTACTCCTTCTGCATTGACGTCCTTCTTTCACAAAAGAGCAGAGCCCACGCCATCGCTTTGCCATTTATGCTTCAGAGAACTCACACAGGCTGGTGGGAAGCCATCTTTGAAAGTCGAGCTGTTTCTTTTACACAGGCCTAATTATAAAGGGCCATCGACAGGTGTGTGACATTCAGAAGGACACATGGGCTGAATGCTGGATGTCCCACCTGGAGGACGGAGGAGTAAGTGACGTATCTCCAAATTATGCGTTGAGTTCATTATGACTGATTTACTGCTAGGATGTTTTTGCCTTTTAAGGGCGCTACAAAACAGTGCCTTAAAAGTAAAAAATAAAATGGGGCTCTTTCCAGTACTGAGTTTTTAAAATAATAAATGCCTGGTCCCCAAATGTTTTGAGAGGCTTGCCTCTGCGCTGTCAAAAGTCAGGGTTTCCAAACACGAAAGGCCTGATTACGAATTTGGCGGTCCGAGGACCTCTAAACTTGTGGGGGTGTGGCGGTGGCAGTCCAGTCACCGCCGCACCGGCAGTCCGACTGCCCCATTATGAGTTGGGCGGTCAGATCGACCTAGGACTGCTGCAGCTGCCAGGGAATCACTGTTCCCTGGAGGTGGCGCTGTGGCATACCGCCTAGTCCCATCCGCCAAAACTTAGAATCAGCCCCTAAGGGTGTTCTGTCTTCATTCCACCAAATGCCTTGCCCTGTGTTCTGCCTTTGTCTGTCATGCTTTAGGTCAAAGTCTGATAATGAAAAATAAGTTTGATCCTCAAAAGGAAGTGCCAGTGAAAAACTGGCCCATATGAAGTGCTGGCTGTCTCTAAAAGTATCTGACGCTCTTTGTGTTTGCCTTGGACAGGTCGATCGCTGAGTCGACTATTCAGAAATTATATTTGGTTACCCTGAGAAGGTGAAGAAGACTTGCGTTTGCACCTTAACCAGCCTATTTATCGACTATTGACTTCAGTTTTTTATTTCTTCTCCATCACTTCAATGTGTAGTTCAGCCTCCACAGGGATGCCACAAGATGCATGGCCTGGCAACTAAAGGAATGGGTTTAGCCAGGTTGGAGGCTTGAATTCAAAACACACTGCGACCATACACACTGACTCTCTGAATACTCACCTAAACACATCATGTCAGTCTACCCAACCAACACAATGAGGCCTAACAAAACCGGCACTCCTAGTTACTTATCTAAACATATCCTGTGAGTGCACCTTCCAGCAGCTTTGCAGTACTGTTAATCCCCGATATCTAAAATGGTTTGTTTGAAAGAAACTGGACTCATAATGTTCAGCCTTTTGGAACCCATCCATGCTGTTTTGGTAGGAGGTGAACTTCAGAAACTATGAGAGACATTTGAGGGCTTAACGTTTTCTTCTCCCCAGAGGACTGTCTTCTTACAGTTGGGATCACCATCAAATCAGTTTGCTTCCGTTTGCCAGCTTCTAAAATCTCTCCTCTCCAAGTGGTCCAGACCTTGGCTTTCACACGTGCAAGCTACAATAAGCCCTGGCAACTGATTCCCAACTGATTCCCAAGCCCTGAAATTACTCCCCTGCATTCCTGTTTTCACCCAATTATTCATAGAAACCCTTTTCTTCATCCAGAAATGTATTCAGAAAACCATAGAAATAGGATATATCTCCACCTCAGTATCATGTGTTACTCCCTGCAAGCAAGAGCATTAAAAATGCTCTTGCTTACTGAAAGCGGAGCAGAATTCAGTCAGTTCAAAATCTTTATTCGAATAGCAGAAATTCATAAAAGCACATATCTTAATACACAATTCATAAAAACCTATGTTCCATTAAAAATACAAAATTAGGGATAAAATGGCAAAGGTATTACTTTAGGCATTTTCCATCATCTTGCGAGCATGAACAGCAATTTTTTAAAAAGTACAAATACTACAGATTATTTCCTCATTGTGAAGAGTTAGCAGCGCCAGATAAGATTGGTCCAAGGTGATAGGTCTATGTTTTTAAAAAAAATGAATTAAAAGCCATTTTGTATATTTCAGATAGTATTTACAGGAAAAAAGAAAGTGCAAATCATTTTGGTTACTTTGCCCGTTACAAGGACAACTGTTTTTAACTGTACTTGGCTGGTGACCCAAGGGAAAATTTAGCAAGTACCTGATGGAGCCAGCCCTTAATCGAAACAAAAGACTTATTTCCCAATTTGTCAGTGGTAATGTTAGATACAGTGCAAAAGGATATCTGGGTATCTCTATGTTCAGGTACCTAACAACTGTAGTTTTCCTCAATTCAATCTTAAATCTTCTCAATGAATAAAGTGCATATAGTGCTTCCTTTAGTTCAGATTTCTTGACTGTACTAGCGTTACTCGGATTAACAAAGATATTATCCACGCCTATTTTGCGCAAGTTGGTATACACATATGAAAGCCACAGGATCTTCATCCCCCTATCACAGCTTAAGCAGTCAGTTATTATCTCTTGTGTGAGTGTCGCTGAGTGATTCATCCAAACTGAATGCCAGAATAGCACTGGTCGGGCACTAACTAAATCTGCAACAAATTGTAAGTTTAATTCATTGTGTGCAATACAATTAGATGTAAAAATTGGCACGCTTAACAATTTCCTGCAAAACCTATTTTCTTCTTGCTGAATAATGGTACTGTTCCCAATGCCCCATACTTCTGCCCCATAGGTTGCTACTGGGACACACTGTAATTTAAAATTTTTAACAATCGCTTTAGTGACCGTTGATCTCTTTGGTCTAGGGATACTTAAAATTGAGTTAGTGGCCTTTGAGAATTTGCTCGTGGCCAGGGCCAAATGCCCAGTCCACGAGCCATTCGCAGCAAAGGTCACTCCCAAATATGGAAAATTATAGGTAGCAGTGAGTTTTTCTTCGCCAACCTGTATGGAGTTCATCTGTCGTTTTCCTGGGCAACATGACGTTATGAAAGATTTTTTTAAAATTAACCCGCAGGTCTAAATTGTCCATAAGTTTTGTAAAATTTAAAACCAAAATACGGAGTGAATTCGGAGTGCGTCCCATTAATACTGCATCATCTGCATATAGTAGAGCCGGTATGGGCTTACCATTTATTAGGGGCACATCTGTTGTTGACTTTCCAAGATGGTTACTAAGGTCGTTTATATAAATAATAAAGAGCAGGCGTGCTAAAATGCACCCCTGCCTAACTCTTCTTCCAATTTTAATCGGTCCTGATAGTTCCCCACCCATTCCTATTCTCACTCTGGACTTTAGATCTGTGTGTAAAAAAGCTAAAAAGTGGACCAGGGAAATGTCCAGGCCATACTCCAATAAAATAGACCAAAGTTTGGACCTGCTAACCAATTCAAAAGCGGATGACACGTCCATAAATGCTAAATAAATAGGGACGGAGCGAGCGATGTTATATTTATCAATAATTAGTTTAAGGTTGAGGCATTGTTCAACTGTACCAACCCTACTTCTGAATCCTAATTGGCAAGGTGATAAAATCCCACTTTCCTCTGTCCATGAGATTAGCCTATTGTAGATGACACGGCCCAACATTTTTTGTGTGTTATCTAACAATGAGATTGGTCTATAATTCATAGGGTCAGACCTGTCTCCTTTCTTATATATGGGGACTATTATACTAGTACCCCAAGTATTAGGCATTGTAGCTTGAGGTAGGCTATTAAAAACATTCACCAATATCGGGGCCCAGAGATCAGTTTCCATTTAATGAGGTCAATGGGCAGCCCGTCTGGACCGGGAGATTTATTTCCTAGACTTTGGGCAATTGCCTCCTCCACTTCTCCCAGAGTTATCTTTAGATTGCTAGTCGCCTCGAGTGTATCGAGGGTCAGATTATTTAATGGTGTTGCATACATTTTTGGAAAGTGGGATTCCCAGGAGCTATTGGCAATGGTACAACGAATTGGGGTGAGTTGTTGGCCCATATTCCGAAGTTCTTTTACTGCAGGCCAGAATAAGTTGCTTGATTTCCCACCAGCAGTTTCAGCCAGGGCCTCCCAGCGTTCACCCAATAGTGTGGCTCTCCGTTTATCTAAGGCTAGTTTGTATGCTTTCCTTGCTGCACTAACATTCGCCCTGACTCTGTGGATCTCTGAAAAGGCCTTGCGTAGATTCCTGTTCGCCACAGAACAGCTGTTGTCGAATTACCTAGGGTCTTTGGGGCCCTGGGCTGCTGGTGCTGTCAACAAAGTTCTGACTGTGGAGCATATTGTACTAAAATATGTAATAATTACCTGACCAGTAGTTGTGGAATCTAGACAACAATCTATTGATCTCTGTTCTTCTCTTAGTAGGGATGTGGTAATTCCCTCTTTATCTATGCCTTTCCATTTCAACCCCAATTTATCTGTAGTTACACTTATATCCTTTTCTCCTTGCATCATACTAAAGACGGGTCGGGGTTCTAATTTCATAGTTACAGTTACGGGAATATGGTCCCAAAAGTCTGATGCTATTGTGTCAGTTGTTATTATACGGTCTGCCATACCAGGAGAAACAAAAATAAAATCAATAGTTGAGGTGCTAGCTAGTCCTATATGCGTAGGGGCCTGCTGCGACAGGGCTTTTTGACCAAAGTCCATTATATTACTCAAAATATGCTTGCCTTGCATGACTCTCAATCCTTGGCCCCTTTGATTAGCTAAGTCCCCCTTTCTTAAATCTGCCTGCCGTATATTCTTTAAGAGCTGAGCATTGAAGTTGCCACCCAATATAATCTCTAATCCGTTACTTTTGCCCCGAGTATCCTCTAATTTAGAGATAAATTTAGAAAGTGCTAGGAAATTCCTATTTGGAACCGAAATAAAATAGTTGTTATAAAAATGTATTAACACAAAGGAAACTTTCCGTGTATAGTCAATAGCTTGTATATTAGCATTATTAGTGTTAATAATCCTGTGTTTTCCCCCAGCCATTATACTAAATCCGGCAAACAATCCTCCGACTGCTCAACCATAGAGTGACTTGCGAGCCACTGTGTTATAACAGTGGAACCCATTAACATGCAGGTCATAGGGTGCCCAGGTTTCTTGGAACATAATTATGTCGTACCTTGAAATTAGATCGACCCAGTCTTTGTCCATTAGTCTGGGTTCAAGGCCCGCGACGTTCCAGCTAAGTATTTTTAAGTTGGGGGCATTGTTCCGCTCAGTTAGTGGTAATCTTGTAAGTTGGCACATTTGTGCGGATGGGTCTTTAACTAGAATTTTGTTACTCAGTAATTCATTATCTACCACCAATTGCCCTGCGTGTTTCTCAGGCTCATCCCTTTCCCCCGGGATGTTTAGTAGTAGTGATTCCAATCTATCCCGTAATGCGGGTACTGAATGCAGGGCTACCTGCACCTGTTCCCTGTTCGCTACACTACTTCGTGGTTGAAACGACTTATAAGTTGCTGGGGTCCCAATCTCAGCAAAGGGTCAATCCACTCCCTCGAGGCCTTCCTGAAAGTGGAAGGCGTCAAATCGGTTGAAAGTAGGCATCCTATATTGGTTGTCATAAGGGTCATAGTACCTACTTCCTTGTGTATAGTTTGAGAACATATTGCGTTGAAACATGGGTGGTGAAGGGTAGAAATAACTGAGATCTACTGTTTGAATTCTACTTTCTAAGTCACCTTCCCTCCAACTGCTAATATAGTTCACCACACGCCTATCTATAAAATTTATGATAATGCAGTCACCTTCTTGGTCCTTTTTCCTCTGTCCCACCCAGCTTAATCTACTTACATGGAGTATTTGACCATTTAGGAAAGGGGGGATAGGCCTGTGTTTATTTAGTCAATGGCTAACCTTGTTCTTTAGTTCAGAGTGATTTTCTAGCTTCCCCTCTCCTAAAGTTGGTACTCCTATCATGGCCACAGTAAAAGGGTGAGACTCAGGTGGCAAATCAATGCGTGTGTTCTTATTGGGTGGTCTTGCTCTATTGGGTTGCATCTGTTAGTTGTTATTATTCAGACCCTCAGCTGCCCTCTTACTCTCATCCCTCCCGTTTGTGTTTTCCGGTCCTGCTTCTCTGGACTGTACACTAGTAGGCAACTCATCTCTATTCCCACCTGAGTGCACTGGCGGGTCCTTTGATGACTCCTTATGCCCGTTGCCTAATAGTGTCAGTAGCTGCGTGCGTTTGGCGGGTTTGCTTATGCCTGGTGCAGCTGCTGTGGTATTGTTATTATTTGGTAGGTTTGCTGGCCTGAGCGACCTTGGGGTCAAGAAGCCCTCCTGTAACCACTAGTAAGTCTCTTACTGTGGGATTATTGAGAACTGGTTGGAGGCCCACCCCCTTTATCCACTTCTATGCAAATGTGACTACCAGTTAAAAAACCATAGGGATTCACTTAAAAATCCAAAGGTTACCAAGACATTATAGTTAGGAAATAGATTTTGAAAAACCTTAGAAATCCACTGAAAAAAACAAAGGTTGCAGGGACGTTATAGTTAGAAAATAAAATTAAAAAACATTAGAAATTCACTGAAGAAACAAAGGTTACTGGGATGTTATAGTTAGGCTCAGATTTCCCTTTTACAAAACCAGCGAAATTCAGCAGTTATAGTTACCTGAGCTAACTATAACTTATGCCTCTGCAATGCACCGTTTATGATATCACATATTATATCAGGTGCACAGACAAAATATCGACTCCAAAATATTGAATGGACAAAATATCGAGTTAAAAATATCGATAATAATAAAATATCGATTACAAAAATATCGTTGGTCATAATATAGATTAAAATAATGTTAAAAAAATATCGAGTACAAAAATATCGACAAAATATATATAAATAGTCAAAGTAAAAAATTTCAATAATATGTAGAAAAAAGGTTAAAAAAATAAAAAAAAATTATTATTAGTAATATAAATTGTAGTTAATGTTTAGGAGCGGGATGTTCGGTTAATAGGGGATAAGGGTGGGGAGTAATTTATTAATAATTAATTAAATAATATATGTTTGTAAATATTGTTAATTAACCCCTTAACCCCTTAAGTGCTGCCTCGGTGCATTGGCCGACGGCAGCACTACCTCCCCAGTGCTGCGCACGACCATTGAACGTCCATTCAGCACTAGTTCTAATGGACAGCGCAGCACTGGGGAGGAATGTATAATAGCAGCTATGAGGTTAATAATCAATTGGTAATTAATTAATATTAATTAGTTAATTAATTAATATAATTTTTTACATATTTTTAATTAGTAATTAATCGGTAATTAAATAATATTAATTAGTTAATTACATTAATTAGAGTAATTTATTTATATATATAATTTTTAGTCATTGTAAATTAATTACTTGGAAAAAAATTATATTAATTATTAAATTAAATTAATTACAGCTAATGTGCTAATATATTTACTTTATTGTTATTGTTAATTAATAATTAATTGGTAATTAAATAATATTAATTAATTTTAGGGTTCAGGGTCAGTTTTCAGTTTTTGGGTAAAGGGGTATTTTTGGGGTTCAGGGTCAGTTTTCAGTTTTTAGGTAAAGGGGTATTTGTAGGGTTCAGGGTCAGTTTTCAGTTTTTGGGTAAAGGGGTATTTTTAGGGTTCAGGGTCAGTTTTCAGTTTTTGGGTAAAGGGGTATTTTTAGGGTTCAGGGTCAGTTTTCAGTTTTTGGGTAAAGGGGTATTTTTAGGGTTCAGGGTCAGTTTTCAGTTTTTGGGTAAAGGGGTATTTTTAGGGTTCTGGGTCAGTTTTCAGTTTTTGGGTAAAGGGGTATTTTTAGGGTTCAGGGTCAGTTTTCAGTTTTAGGGTAAAGGGGTATTTTTAGGGTTCAGGGTCAGTTTTGGGTTTTTGGGTAAAGGGGTATTTTTAGGGTTCAGGGTCAGTTTTCCCTACTGTTGCACCCACTGGAGTGGGAATAGTATTTTTTACACTTCTGGTATCGTACGGTAATATAATAGTATCTTATTTAATTATAGTATGTTACTATATATCTATGTTTTAACAAATAAGATTGTAATTTTTTTTTAATATTTACATTTATTATTTTATTATTATAAGTTAATGTTAATATTTTTAAGTATATTTTAGTAATTAAACTTTCATATTAATTTAATTTAACACTGTTTTTAATAAAGTCGATCTTTTTTACAACTATATTATTGTAAACGATATTTTGTACTCGATATTTTTGTACTTACCTGTTTGTAGATACAAACTCGATATTTTGACTGTCGATATTTTGTCCACGATATTTTTGCAAGTCGATATTTTGACCCTCAATATTATTTCAGTGATCCATTATATCATTCATGACATGGTCAGTGGCATCACTGATGACCTCTCAAATGACATCACTGATGACATCATCCACAGAACCTCTCACACACCCACTCACACCCCATACAACCTCTTGTACCCTACTCAAACACCCATACAACCGCTCACATACCCATTCACAGATCCATATTAGTACTCACATACGCACACACTCCTTCACAGCGGCACTCACACACCCATTCACTCACTCATACAGTCACTCACACAACCAATCACTTATGGATAGAGCTCCTCATACAACCAGTCACTCACCAATACAGCCAATCGCATAGCCACACACTCACCCATACAGCTATTCACATACCCACTTATTAACCTATACAGCCTGTCAACACAGCCACTCACACACCCTTACAAGCACTCACACACTCACTCACTGACCCACACAATCACTTACATGGCCATTCACACATCTATGCAAGCACTCACACATCCACTCACTCACCCATACAGCCATTCACACAGATACTCACTCTTCAATACAGCTATTCACTCACCAACTCACTTACCCAAACACCCACTAAGCCACTTACTCACCCATACAGTAACTTACACATTAAGCCACTTGCTCATACAGCCATTCAGACACCCACTCACTCACCTGTACAGTCACTCACACACCCACACACACTATAAGTAGATATAGATATATATTTATATATGTACATAGGACATTGATCTCCTCCGTCCTATGACCACATCCACCTCACAGAGTCGGTGTGAGATTGGGGGAACAGGACCCACTGCAAATGTAACAGGAAACCTGTGTCTTGTGTGCGACAAAAAAGGTAAAAGGACTCACCCTCCCAAGGATTACAGCCGTAAAAATTCTAATTAAACTTCCTACAGCAGTAATCCTTGGGAGTGCAAGTCCTTTTTCCTGTGTCGCACACAGGACACAGGTTTCCTGTTTTGTTTGCAGTGGGTCATGCTCCCACTAACTTGCACCAACTCTGTGAGGTGGATGTGGTAAGAAGACGGCAGGAGATCATTTGATTGTCTTGATATCAGAAGCATAAGGTTTCATCCAGACATCCTGCTTGCTAAGGTTCTAAGTTATTTGGTCTGCCTTATTACATGTTTATTGTACCCAATGGCACTTCTAATAATGTGGATGGTAACCATCCAACAAAATCTAAATCAAACCTATAATCATTTTTTCACTTTGTTAATAGAGCTCTGATTGGTGGAGCAATAAGCACACAGTGAAGTAGGAGCTCTCTGCAGCCTGACCATTTGAAATCCTTTCTCATCCTTCATACCTTTTCTGTGGAACAAACACCTCTTCTCAAGTCAAAGTAAGCTTTATTCGACAGTTTGAGTCATAAAAGCAAAACAATCATCAAATCATAATACATCATCATCAATATAGTATTAAAATCTAACTATACATTACATATAAATAATTTTAAGAAGTAATTAAATAACAGTACAACTAGTCGAATCCATTTTGATAAAAACAAACAGGGGTGTACCTCATAGATCATCAATAGATTCTTAATAAAATTCACAGTTCAAGGACCCTGATCTCATCACTAATCAGTAAAATGGGATGTATATTTAATTCACAACTACCATTTACCAGTTAACGGTTATCAATGATCAGCGTGCCAATTTCAGTGCTTTATTTCGAATAGACCAAGCCCAACCAAGAAACTTAGCCATGGCAATTGCAATTGATAAGGCTGGGTCCGTACATAAAACTCTTAATGCATCATCATGCTTATGAAAGCCCAGTAACTTACATATCGGTATGACCCATACACGCCATGGAGTGGCGTATATTGGGCAAAAAAACAATAGATGGCTTACCGATTCCTGTTTGTCTTTACACCACGGGTATGCATTATTAGTGGCTCCAGTCCAATTGCTGGTAAAAAGCCTTAACGGCAGTACTCCCACCCTAAGCTGGAAAAACAGCTTTTGGTCAAGGGGGTTCTCTTGCATCCCAATATTTCTCCAAAACAGGCTTTGATTTAAATTCCAGAAAGCGGTTTGTTAAGTGCTTCGAGGATTCCTTCGAACATGCTGATACCATGATCGAATCCCAATACCTATCCTTCAGAATCTTTTTAGATGGACAAACTGGATTGCTAGGATCATTCCACAATTTGCTCATGTATAGGTTCAGTAGGAGCGATCTAATCTTCTTCAACCAGGCTATTTTATGATTGGAGTCTACATCCATTATGTCATTTATACCTCTGGCATAATGCGATAATTCTTCTGTAGACCACAATCTTGCCAATATAGTAAAGGGCGAAGTTTTGCATGGTCTTCTACAGCTTTCCTACCTAGATCTAACAGGAGAGGCTGCATCGGTGTAGTTTGCGGGACTCCAATAACCCTACGTAAGAAGGAATTCTCAGCAACCGATATTTGATTAAGGTTTGCAAACCCCCATAACTCTGCGCCGTAAAGGGCTGAGCTTAGAACCTTCATGCCATATATCTCCAGCACCGGGCTAACTAATTTGGTGTAAGAAGATTTAAATTTGGCTATAAGGACCCCCAACTGTTGCTCATGTTTCAAAACAGCCAGCTCCAATTGATTTTTCCAGCCCATATCCTTCTGTAGGGTTACACCCAAATAGGTGAAGGCATTGACCTGTTCCAGGGAACATTACTCATGTAAACTTTCCCCCTGAAGAATCTATGTTCATTAAAAGACATGAACTTGGTCTTTGCCGTGTTAATTTCGAAACCCCGTATAGTACAAAAATCTTCTAACTGTTTCTCTCTTTTAAGATAAAGCCCAGACCCTTTTCTTATCTTTTTGCCCTCCTTCCACCATCCCGACCTGTCCTACCCCCATAGCAACCTCTGATCAACATACTTCTATTCCTCTTCTCTGCCAAGTACAATGGCTCCCGTTTTAATCTATATTTTAAAGCCAGTGTTTCATGCATACTTCTATATTTATAGATATACAATGTATTTACTTTATGCAACAATGTATAAACTCTTCAGATTTAGGTAAGATGTACCCTTGAAAATGACATGCAACTTTGCATGCTCAGGATTCATGTAAAATGTGTCCTCAAAAACAACTTATAACTTTGCAAGGTACATATGACGTTACAATGCAAGCAATTACAATGCATGCCTTTACAACGCGTTTTTTGCATCGCAGCTACCATTACATCGCTTGATTTTACAATGCATGCCAATACAAAGCATAATAAAAAAACTGCCATTACAAAGTATACCATTGCAACGCATACCATTACAACGCATAATACTTGTAGGGCAACAGTGGTGTAAGTGTTGGATAGTGTAGGGGTAAAAATGACTATTCCCACTCCAGTGAGTGCAACAGTAGGGTAATTGTTGGATAGTGTGGGGGTAAAAAAGATTATTCCCACTCCAGTGAGTGCAACAGTAGGGAAAGTGTTGGATAGTGTATGGGTTAAAATTACTATTCCCAAGTACCTCAAAACCCATACTACCCTAAAACTAAAAAATCTCCATTACTTACCTTATAATGTGTTGTAATGGCATGCATTGCAGTGACATGCGTAGTAATGGCATGCGTTGTAATGGCATGTTATGTAAAGGCGTTGTAACAGCTGTGTTGTAAAAGGAGTGCGTTGTCATGACTGCGTTGTAATGGTTGCTTCCACTTTGCATGCTCAGGATAACCTCGTGGGTGATAATGCACTTGACAATCACACATAACCTTTTAAAACGTGCTGCTCTTGTAATCTAAAGTATACAAAAACCTAAAGTGTTCAAAAGAGTATACAAAATGTAATCATCCTCTCCTTATATAAGACAAGTCATTGTCATATCCTGTGGGAAGTAACCTGGTGAATTCTGGTTTAACTATACACAGTTAAAATACTCTAATTTCTCTCTGGAAATAAGGCACTTACAAGGCTCAAGCAGGATCTATGGATTTTCAAATTAATTCCTGCAGTGGAATTCTACATGTTAGCTTTCATTCGAAAGGCGTCTATGTTTGCCTTTGACTGATTTCCTCATTTTTATTATCAAGCTGCTATTGAAACTTTTGGTTTCAATAATTTCAATTCAGAGTTTATTTTAGGGAACATGGTCCACATAAGCAATAAAACAGATAGAAGAAAATCAATTATAAACAACCACAAACATTACAGCAGTGCAAGCATATTCACATATCAGCAATTCCCTAAAAATGCAAAAAAAGAAAGGAAATCTTAAAAAATCACTATGAAAAATATCGTAACCCTCATTTCCTTCCCGCTTTGACTTCTGGCCTACAAATCGAGCAATGGTACCAGCTACCTCTACGTTTTCCATCTTAAAGAATGGTTCTGTTGCTGATGCTACAGCCCCAGTATGTCTATTCAGATACAGCAGCCTCGAATACATTCTACTAACAAACTATGTGCTGGACAAATGAAGAGCATCTGTGCTACTGTTGCCGCCTGTCTCATGGGACAACTACAATCTTTTACAAAGCTAGAATGAACCTCATTCTTTACTCTTTATTATTTCTTAAGAATGCCATGAGAACCCTAACAGCCATTGGACCAAATGTATTAACATGTTGCTCCAGGTTTTGTGTCACAGAAGTGACGCAAACCGGTGCAAAGGGTTGATTTTGAGATTTACTGTCCAATCCAAGCCTGATTTATGTTGGAAAGCTGCCTAAAGTAGAGCAGAGTAGTGCTGTGCTCTGCTTTGCAGTACTTTATGTCAAGGGGGTGTACCATGGGTATTTGAGCGTTCCCTTGCAGCCCCCAATTGGTTTTGATGCCAATCTCAAGATACTAACTCTTCTAAGGATGCATGAGTGCTGTAATGTACAGCGCACATACAAAGGTAGAAAACTTTGAACTATGTCTACGCATAGCAATTTGTACTGGAAGGATACCTTTCCAGAGTAAAACCTATGCTGGACATCACACATATACCCTTGCACTGTGGTGCAGAAGTGGATTGCTCTGCCTCAAGGAAGACAAAGGTTTGCGGGTCCCAGGGAAGAGAGATACAGCATCATATTTTAGTCGATATGGTGCTGTTTTGTTCTCCTATTTTGACACAAAGCAGCAGAGTGTGATGTTTTTATATATTACTTATTTTTTGTTACTTTCTTTTTTTACACTGCAGCCTTTGAGTGGCTTCACTGATTTGCTGCCTTTTAAAAGTGTCTTATGAACTCTTGTACAAGCAACAAAAGTTCCATCAACTCCCATTAGGTAGTAAAGGACAGCTCCTCAACACAGTGCAGTCAGCTGCTCAGACCACGGGGACCCAGTGGCACAGCCCCTGCTACATTATGGATTCCTGCTACCTGCTCGTGCTATATGTAACCCCAGGACCGGACTGGGAACCAAGGGGCACATTACTAACAAATAGCGATATTTATCGCTATGTAGGCTTAGCGGCATTTTTTTTATCGCCGTGCATCGTTGTATTTTGAGAAATTATTGGTCATGTGTTCAGCCTGGAAGCATATGTAATACTGCTTCATCAAAAGACAGCGGTAAACCTGTTTCTAGGATGTCAGAGAGAACATCCTATACTTACTGGAGGTGTATGTCAAGGCTTTCATCTCACTAACATTTTTATGCCTGAGAGAGGAACTGAAAAAAAGAAGGAGCACATTTCCACAATACTAGCTTCATCAGTGCATAATCTGAAAATGTACATAAATAGCAGCGCCAAAGTTTTTCTTAGGTGTCCCTCATTAGTGCTGTTAAAATACAATAATTACAAATACTAATGCTGCCAAGTATTTATTCCACTGTATGCATCTTTCTTCCACCACCCTACTCCTCCTATGACTTTAGCTCACTCTTGCAGGTTCTGTTTCATCCCCAGTTGTCCCTTGTTACTGTTTCCTATTATTCTCTTCCTCCTTCATTGTGCCATTGTGCCCTGCTCTGGTTCAAAGTCTATCTATCAAACATTGGTACTGGCCCCTAAATATATGTGTTGGTCTTCCCCCTTTAAACTTTCCACACACTATTCCCAACTTATTGTGTACTTTTGCCTAGTCCACATTTTACAAGTATGTACGGTGGAGTAGAAATTCTTTTGGAAAGCCATGACTTTTGTAGAATTCCATGAGAGTTTGTGGGCTTTTTGTGAATCCATTACATATTGGAAATTTATCCAAGCAAAGGTGAAAACAGTATGTGTGCAAATCATAGCTGGTGTGTGTCTTTGCCTAATTACAGTTCTAATTTCACACAGCTTCCCTTTGGGTATGTTTATATCAGTTAAATCGTAAAATACCTTTTAAAACTGATCAACCTTTGAACTCTACTAAAAAATCATCAGGGAGCCAAAAAGAAGACATGTGAAAATGATTATTGAATTTGTGCGCATGAATAATTACTTTTTATACCAAGGAGAACTGTTCTATCAAATATGTGGTACAGCCATGGCACCAGGTTTGCTGTTACTTATGCTAACCTATTCATGGGTTGGTATGAGAGGGAGCATGCCTGGAATCACTCAATCAATGAAGGTTATAACCATATAGCCTTGTGGGTTGGTTATATTGATGATGTATTGGTTATTTGGAATGGGTCAGAAAAAGAACATACGGTTTTTGAATAACAATGTTGTCAACTTACAGATGACTCTAGACCCTCTCTGGCCTTAGATAACTTTTTGGTCTTAAAACTCGTATGTGAGCAAAAACTAATGACTAGATCTTTTAGAAAGAAGACAGTTAGTAACAACCTTCATTTTAGTTCTAGACACCCTTCCAATCAAGAAAAGAACGTCCCCTATGGCAAATTGATTACACATAAGAGAATCCGTATAAGCCATGATGATTATTTGAAGGTGAAACTTTAGGGAGACTAAAAAACGGGTATAACCACGAAAGGTATTTGCTGAATCATTAAAAGAGTATACACAATTCAAAGACATGCCTTGTTAATTAAATGAATGAATACAAAAGTTGATATGACTAAACATGAACATGTCAGATTCATCATGACATTCTGCATAGAAAATGGCAAGCTATACAAGATTTTGAAAACATACTGGGACATTCTCATAGTGGATAACAATCTTAGTAATATCCTAACAGAAAAGGGTATTGAAGAACTAGCTAATGAGCAAATTGTGTAGTTGTTATAAATGTGGGATCTCCGTATTTTCACATATATTGTGGATAAAACAAATGAGTTTATAACTATGATGGCAGCAAAAAATTCCAGATTAGAGCATTTATCAATTGTAATTCCCCTTTTTGCATATATATGATTGTATGTCTCTGTAGGAAATAATCCATAGGATCTACCTTACGCCCATTGACAGAAAGACTAAAAGAACATGTAAATGTCATTAAGAGGGTGAGTATACAAATAACCACTCAGTCAACAATTTCAGGAGGAACACAGGTTTGAAAATGGCACAAAAATAACTGCCATTGTTATTGACTATATCAAGGCACATTATAGTAGGGGAGATAGGACGCTTAAATTTTGCATGAAGGAGACTTGGTGGTTTGAAACTTTGAGAGCAGTAGACTATGCACTAAATAGTGACAGAGAATTGCCTACCATGCTGTAGGCTGTGATTTTCTTTTGTGGGTAAAAATGAATAACATCACTGTGCTACAACCCAACCTATTTTTTGTTCATGACATCTCATAACTTAGAATACATATAGAATCAGGCTGTTCTTATACAATAATGTTGAGAATTAGATGGAATGTATATGTTTTCATACTGTCATGCATTGTCACATTATAATGGTGAGGGAGTAGACCACACATTGTTCCTTTTTAGTAGTTTGATGGTACATTACGTGGTTTGAGTGCAGCTTCCTTGTAATGTGGGAATATGGACATCAGGAGTTTGATATGGGTGTAGGCTGGAAGGATTGTTTTCATTGCATTTCCCATGAGGTAAACTGGTTTCAGTTTTTGGATTTATTAGGTAGAGGGACCGAGAGCTTTAAAGGGTTATCTTATATGATGTTATAGTTGTCTTATTGGATTTTTGATGTAGTGTAGCTGCTGCAGTATTGAAAACATAATGTGTCTCTACACCAGATTCAATGTTATAGGCATTAGATACATTAAGAAGTGGAAACACTATCTCATTTGGTCTAAAGGTTTGAGACATTAGTGTCAGAGCTAAGGAATTAGGAGTTCTAAACTGATGTGGGAAGGATTGGGGAGCTTGTGTGACTTAAAAAAATAGCATTCTTTTTTATATTTATGATTTAAAGTGGTATTATTATTTGTTTCCTTAGTGTGACTATCAATTTACTTTATATTAGGTAAATTATATTTTTATTTTTGTAATGTGAAAATAGAAACAATAGTTGTCTGTTTATACTTTTTATGCAGTTTGAATGGCACCTATTTGAAGAATCCACTATGGAATTTTGGGGTGTCCAGCTTTGGAACTTGGTGACTTTGTGTTGTTCTACTGTTCAGGAAAGGATGTAATGGGACATGAGTATTTAAGGGAAAATAAAAGGATGTGGGACCTTTCAGTTCCATCTGACCGGTAGGCAGTGAGACACGCCGCCTGGATAAGGATGTATTTGTGAGTTTGCTTGAGACATGATGATATGCAGGTTTATTAATGGATGTTACTGAAATGTTACTTTGAGGACATATTCCATAGCAAATTTTTAATGATTGGTAGGGCGAATGGTTAGACCGAATGAAAACACCTTGATTTTATGTTTAGGATCACAGTAATTAGAAAGGCATGGAGGTATGGCACACTGATAGCATGCGATATGTTTACATTTAGCTCTTGTATACTCACATACGTTTTTAATTTTAAGGTTTGTCATTATCACAACCCTTAATTAAAGATCTTCATGAGTTTTCACAATGAGAGCTCTGTGTCGATGTTAAAATTCATTGTACACTTTGTAACAATATGTGGTGCCTGGTTCTGGCAGATGTAAACCATGTTACAATCTAGAGGTATTCAATAAGATTAAGAGTATATGGAGATAGCACAATGGAAGAAATGTGGCTATTCATTATAATTTGGGAGGTAAGACAATAAAAATCACAACATTATTTGAAAATAATGTTATTTGTCACCAGTTCCACTAATACTAACAGTTTAGTTGTAACATCCTGAAAAAGTTCTACCCTCTAGATTTTTCTAACATGAGGACCTGAATAGTAACACATCAAGGACTTGTGACATTACATTTCATCTACAGCAGAGTATGGGATTTTTTGAGATTCAGATGCCAAGTTTCTTCTCTCTGTTTTCTCTTTTTGCCTTTTGTTAAAGGTAAAAAAGTATACCTTCAGGGCTCATTGGTTGTTGACTCATATTCTTCATAATGCGACTGGCATAAATAATTAAATATGGTGGCAAACTGATAAGGCTTACTATATTTTGGAACCAGTTGAGACTCTACTGTTTTGAGTTGAATTACAATGATATTAAGTTTATGTTAAACTCAGCTAGAAATTTCTCCCATAGAATAATAATAATCTTAAACAGGTAAGATGTCCTTGTACTCTGTGTTTATTCTACGTATTTGTTTAGGTATGGTACATCAGAAAGTTGTCAAATTGAAAACAATTTTACAATGACTAATTTGTTATGTTGCTAAATACTTTTGCGAGAGGTCTGTACACAGAAATAAGGTGGTCTGTATGCTTTTCTTCTAGAGCCCTGAAGAAGCACTTGTTGTGCCACAAAATGTGTTGGCCGTTTTTGTTTACCAAGGTTTAATCATGGTTGTGACTGTATCTGTTTATTGGGAACAAACTCATGAAACTTTAATTTCTCTACTTTCAAGAAAATATTTTGGGCCATATGTATGAACACATTTTCCCAAAGACACAGAATGGGTAAAAGCCATTGATACATATGGCCCTTTGTTCTTTGTCCAGCAGTCAGAAATGTGAAGTAGCCATGTAAATTACAATAATTTGTTTTAAGAATGCAGTACAAATGTTGGAAAGAAAGATCACACTTGGAATAATCTTGTATAATAAAGTAATTGTGTACAACACGTAAATTGTATAAATTATTACACACAGTAAGCACATTCTGTTTGCCCACTACCTCATATATTTGATTCATATAAACCTTTTAGAAGGCTTAGATATAAGGCACTGGGCCGGTGAATAAAATCGCTGACTTGGAGGAGTCTACCTCTTGCATCCCCTGGATGTGTAAGTGTCGGTCTCAAGATCACAAAGGTCAATATCTGTGGGGTCACCACCTGGTATTGACTGAGCTGATATCTAACTAATAGGGAGGAATACCCACAGAAGGCAGATGTGCTTGCAGAAATGTTTTGTTCTGATGATGACCCATAGGATGTGATACCATTTATGTCAAAACTTTGACTAACTGGTCCGATGATGAACCATTGGTCTATTTATTAGCCCCTTAAATAGGAAGCGTTATTTGCTTTCTCGTTCTTACACATATCAATAGCCCACGCAACAATATTCTATCTAAGCTTATTGTTTGTAATTCACCTATGTGTAAGCAGAGTGTGGTTTAGTCTTTTTTGTGTGATTACATGAATGCTAATGCTCTACACCACTGGTTTGTCAATTGTGCTTTGTGATTTGCAGTTGAATGACTTGGAGAGAAATCTTGAGTTTTCTGATTTTACTGAAATAAACATACGTTCAGGGTATGACTATAGAAGAATTGTTTCCAGATGCTTCATCTTTGGTATAGAGGATAGTCTTATTGGTGATATTACATTGTGTGTCTTATTCTGGTTGTGGGATGTCATGAATGTGTTTGTGTTGTAAGATTTAGAGGGTTTTCAGGGAAGAATGATGCAAGAAGGGTAAAGCTCCATACCTCAGAAAAATGAAGTGATCAAAGCAGAATCTTATGAACTATAAAAACACATTTTGACATTAAGCATGAACAACCCATGATAAATTGTGTATTTTCCTGTTAGACTTTTGTCAGGAATAGTAGTTGTGGCTTTCAAAAATGTACCTTGCTATGTAGTGATAGATGTTTGTACAAGTTGTAATTGCCGAGTTGCCAAATTTGTGTGATTACTGAATTATCTAATCTAAGAAAACAGATCTCATAAAAACATTATTCTTGTGTTACCACTGATCGAATTCTATAATGTACATAATTGATTGAGTTCCTGATCGTTTGGTTCAGATATATAGTATTTGTGTTCAGCGTGGTGCGATTAGAGATTTTGAACCTCTTTAAAAGTCAGATGTTTATAGTTGTTTTTATGGCTAAGTTATTGAGAAAGTGGGATTTTTTGTAATGCACTTGCATTTTTGAAGGATATATTTAAACAGTGCCATTTCTTCAAGTAACTGAGGTCTGGGAACTAGGAACCAATAAGCACAACTTTGTGCATCCTCAACATCATCGTAAATGGGCAAATATTTTCCAACATATTCACCCATTCAATATTTGCTGATTTTTTGGCCATAAATGTGTTCAGATTACACGCTCAGCCAATACTTGGTCTCTGTCAGGGCAAATATTAGGATAGTTACAAATGGACCATTTGTAATTACCACTTCTAACTATTTACAGAAAAGTCACAGTTACTCCTTTATATCAAACTATTAACAAGCACTCACCAAGCCAACAGGTCTGGCTTGTTTAGTCATATGGCTGTTGTTGTGCAATATTTCTGGATGTGATAGCATAAACCTGATAAAAAATAACCTAAATGCTGGTCAGGTAGCATGCTGTTTAAAGCCAAGGGTTATAGTACCCATGTTTTAAGCCATGCCTTGTAGAGGCCACCCCCACACTTTTCATCTCACTTAATGCATTGCGGGCATAAATAGGCTTTTCCCTACAGACAACTGTCTCGTAGGCAATAACTAAAGATGATGATGTTATAAAATGTTGGAGTCCATGGAATCAATATAAACAACTTATGAAACAGGAAGAAGTAGTTTCCGCTTTGTTCCTCTGTGGCACTCACTCTGCAGCATCTGTGAGAGAGAGGGAGCACAGCTGGTGTTATGGATCAGAGGAAGGAGTGATGTACTTGAATGAAAGAAAGGCAAGGGCCTGGCCTCCACTGTGACAACCGGGCTTCAGAGCTCTCCATGCCACTGACCCCTTTAGAAGTAAAGTAGCAGTTTCTTGTTCCAAGGTGAAGATTTTCCAGTGCTCATGCAGGTCATTTGCTCCCTGGTGAAACAGATGAAAATATCTTCAGCTATTCTGACAGTCAGGTGCAAAGGACAAACATGGACGAAACACAGCAACATAGAGTGCAGGGGGGTGAAGCAATACAGAGGGAGGGGGCAGAATCATGGGGGACAAGGCTTCAGAAGCCATAGAATGGCGGGGGAAGCAACTCAGAAAGCTGGAAAAAAGTAATATACAGGGGGCTAGTGAGGAAGAAAACAAACTAACAGGAACAGCAATGTGGAGTGTTGCAAGAAATAGTAAATGGACGAGAGTGCAACAAGAGCAGTGGGGGAGAAGCAGATTGGAAGAGAGAGTGCATCATCAGGTGCAGAGGGAGAAAGAGAAGCACATTAGGAAGCATTTGGAAAAGACCTGCGCTCTCATTAAGTGCTTAAACAGGGGGAAAAAGGTAGTGCTTGGAAAATTAGTGATGGTTGGGCACAAGTAATGGGTCCATGCTCCAGGGGAGGGACAAACCCAAGAAGAGGAAGGAAAGCCAATCAAGCTAATCAGTAAGAAACCTCAAAACCTGGCTCTTCGACAGACCCCACCCTTGATGGACTCGAGACTGCTAAACCCCCCGCTAAACAAACACCTGATTGATTGATTGATAGATAAGAATCAAGCAAATAAGAGTGATAATAAAGCCAACCAATGGTAAGCAATGGGCAGGCTCTAAACCTACTGTAAGCTATCAATAGGTCTCATATCAGACAGCTCGAAGGCTGTCTATTCGGCGAGCACTAAAAAGGTGGGAAAAAAAAGAAACAGCCTTACTTGTGTGGAGGAAGAGACTACACATGGAAATCTATGAATTACATACATTTACAATCACACTTCTGGGGATTTCTGTGATTCACTCCACAGTCAGTAAATCATAAGAGAAAATATATGATGTAAAGATTACTGAATTTGCAATAAATGATAGTAAATCGCCACAGGTCTCCCAAGATGCCATACCGCAGGATAGCCTACCATGGGCTCTAGTTGAGAGCCAGCACCAGTAGTCACTCTGATGTAACTTTGGAGTGCAATTGCATCAGTAACTGGTCTCCCCTTGACTTAAGTCCAGTGTCTGTCCCTTTTACCAACTACTGGAGCTCAGTGACCCCATTAATTGAACAAAGGTCATTTCACTTTTGAGCCAGTGCTATGGCACCCGATTGCCACATGTTTTCATGTTTAGGGATCCCAGTTCTGTTTGAGTGTTTTTTTATGTTTTATATATGTCTGTGACATGTTTATCAGATTCTTATCTTTCTACACTTAAACCAACTAAATGTATCCCACTTGAACCCAGGCCCACCAAGAAAATAGGGCCTCTAGACAAAACCATAGTACGAGAAAGAAGATTCAAAACTATTGTATGCTCGCAGAGAAATTATACCCTTGCCCCAATAGTCTAACATGTTTTACAATCATCCATGTTACTTGAATTGGAATGCAATACTAATTTAGTGCTAACAAAACTGTTTGGAACTTTTTGTTAGCCCAGAAGGGGCTTCTATACCCAGCATATTCTGGTGTTCATAATTTTCAAATGATGTAGATCTTTGAATTTTACTGTGGGTTATTACTGGGCCTTATGGTATTCGAGTTCCAAAACTAATACCAACACAAGAAGTAAGTGTTGGTTACTCACTGGGTCTAAGTAACTGTAACAAGGTAGACGTACTAAGGAAGAAATGTTATCCAGGTGGAGTTCAGTAGTACTAGAGGCGATGCATATGAAGGATAACCAAGAGGAACAATGCAGGGCTTTGACGTATAAACCACTGATTGCCCCTGACTCAGAGAAAATGGCTCACTGGTGGCAATACGATGGATTGTAAAGCACCCGTTGCACCCATCGCTCTCATTAACTTACCACATATTGGCAGGTACAAATGACTACGGTCCTTGACAACCATTTGTAGTGACACGTCTTGCCAATCAGACAACTAGCATGCACTTAAGCCAGGGGCCCTCTCAGCTCATTCATAGGCCAGAAGGGTTGCATTCAATCCACCTGGTCTCCCCTCATTAAGAAATGTGGTTTGAATATGTGTCTCCATCTTAGGCATGTACAGGGTCTTGTTGACGACGAGCATTCTCCTAATGATAGAATGCCTTATAAATTGAAGTATTCTATTTTTCTATTACATACTCCAGATTTGCTCATTCATAATAGCTTAAAATATATTAATGCAAAGTGGTGCATCAGGCTCCCGATTTACAATTTTTTATGCTAAGACACACATTTGCTCGTCTGCGTTGCACACGGGAAAAACAAAAGCACAATGCCATATCAACAGAGATTGGTCTGCTGCTGGTGTCAAACCCTGCATTGGCACACCAGCAGCCTGTCCGAATGACGCACAGCCTCGCACCCATGGCTTGATCTGTAAAAGGTGATGGGCCCAAAGTTTTGCTCAGAAGCCGGCAGCTGGTGCTAATGAATGTCGATGTGCTGAATACCAAGGCTGCGGTGTCTTGATTCCTCCTCATGCCTATTCAGGTCGCCACCAGACACTCCTTTATTTATTTATTTATTTTATTTTATTTTGCATACTTATAACGCGCTGGGAATCGACTCCCTGAGGAGTATCTCCGCGCCTTTAGCAGCATCTGAGACCAAAGCAGGCTCTATCTTAAGGTTAAGTAATTCCTAAACGGAGCAGTAATTGAACAAAAAAGTTTTTAATGTTTTCCTAAAGGGAAAATGTTCCTTACAGACTCTAATGTCATAAGGCAGATCGTTCCAGAGCTTTGGTCCTGCTACGGACAGAGCCCTTCCTCCTTGTCTGGTCTTCCAGAACCTGGGGACACATAACAACTCTAGATCACCAGATCTCAGAGTTCTCGAGGGGATGTAAGGAACACATTTTTTAGTTAGATAGTCAGGACCTTTACCAGTGAGGCATTTATGGATGATGCAGCACGTTTTAAACAACACCCTCTGTTTCACAGTAAGCCAATACAGTTGATTCAGCAATGGTTTTGAGGGTGTACGTGCTGGGGCATTCAGAACCAAGCGTGCTGCCGTGTTCTGCACGACTTGGAGTTTGTTAATGATGCCCTCATTGGCGGCTAACAGCAAACCATTACAATAGTCCAGTCTGCTCAACACAAGCGACTGAACTAGAGTTTTCCTGGTGGAATCAGGTAACAGGGGGAAGACCCTTCGGAGAAGACCAATAACATGGAAACAGGAGCCTACCACTTGATTAGTATGATGTTTAAGGGCGAGCTCCTGACCCTTAATCTCACCTTTTCAGGTTCTTTTCCATCCCTGCTTTCTTTCTTTGTCTCTATTTTTCAGTCTTTCTCTTGCCTCTTTTTTCCCTCCTATTGGGGTCTTCTCTCTCTTGCTGTGAGTCAAAGCCTGATGATAAAAATTAGTACTGGTTCCCAAAGTTCCCAAACATAAGTGCCAGTGGACCGCACCTGAAACCACCAGCTCAAATTAAGCACTGCTGTCGTCATGGTGCAAAGAGGAGTGTGCACTGTCTAGCACGGAATTTGTATTCAAAGCAGTATATAGCTACGCATAGTAAAGCACAAAAGATTCCCATGCATCAGATGTCCGCTGTGCATTGCAGCACACATGCAATGCTATGGGGAGTTTTGAGAAATTAACACCTTTCCCCTTGTTAATGCATGCTTCAAGTAGATGTTAGTTTCTGATGCAAGGTGCCGTCTTGCCATCTTAGGTGATCGAACTTTGCAAAAACACCTATGGGTGTTTGCATTCATGCGCCCCAGCAACATCCCTGTGACTAAAAAGTGCCCAAAATTATAACCCTACAATTGGGCACTTGCAATGAAGCGCTGCAAGGGGTTGAACTGAGTAGGGGATCCAGCGCCAGCCCTTAGAGGGCGCCAGAAATGATCAATGTCCCAGGTTTCCTGGTGTCTTCATCATCCTGCTAGCAAAAGATGGAAGCTGGGACGTCATTCTATCTGTCTAGGTGTTTCCTATTTACCAATGTCAGGAAAGTGCTTGAGACCAGCAGCGGCTCCTCCATTAGGGTGGAGGAGCATTGCACCCTCCCCACTGCTGTAATCGCAGCAAATGTGAAACATTAAATGACAGATAAATCATTTAATTGCCATTTTATTTTTTCAGTGCTGTCAGCACCAGCCAAGTTTGAGGGTGAGGCAGGGCTATCGCTGATGATTGGCAGCAGCGGGGGAGTAATGTGGCATTGGTGACCACTCTAAATACGCATGCCGGTTTGGCCAGCTGTTTTGCGATGGCCAGCCCAACAGGCGTACTTTATACTTCTCCAACCCAAGCTGTGTTAAACAGCCAGGTGGAGAGCAGACACAGGCCTCAGGTGCCTGAATGAGCGCTGACCCAGGCAACTCCTACCAATCCTGGCGCTTTTCTCATGCTCGTTAATATTATTAATAGGATGATAGCAGCGTCTGGATTGGTAGGGGAGTTAACTCAGGGTCCCCACGCTTAGAGCCACAGACTGCTGGGACTGGAGAAGAACACTGAGGTATTGGGTGAGTAAACAACGTTACAATGCAGGTTTTACAACGCAAGTCGTTGGGGGGCGCTGGATAGTGAATATTTTAATTTACTATTCCAACCCCAGTCCCCGTGGATAGTAGGGAAGGTGTTGGATAGTAAATTAAACTATTCCCTATCCTAGAGCGCCCTCCAGCGTAAGTCGTTGTACCGACTTTCGTTGTAAAACCTGCGTTGTAATGGTGCAGCGTTGTAAGGGTTTCGTTGTAAAGGATGTTCCCCGCCTGGGGGCATTGCTGATTTCTCACATTGCTCGTCAGTGAGTCAAAATATTCACCCGACAACCTTCAAATGTCTGCAGCCGCCTCTGCATGTCACCATACCCTGCTGCAGCTGGATGCGAATGAGGATGAGGATGGAGAAAATGACTTCATACAAGTTACCACCGGGCAGCAAATCTACTCCATCCTTGATTCTGTGTCTTTGTCCGCTCTACTGTTACAGATGCATTCAGCATCAACATAAAAAGAGAGAGCATCTCTATGGATAAAGTATGTGCATAACTCATGCACAAATGTGCCTATTTGGAACACAACAAGTGGAAGGCGGTTTAACTAATAGGGCCCTTGGAGACTGATCACTTCATTCATAAGTTTTACTCCTCATGACTCAGTCGTTCAAGAAAGAGGCTGTTTATTTATAGGATCTTCCTGAGCGTCAGAGTGATTAGTGCATGGGCAGCAGCATGACTCACTGGAGGGAAGGTTCTTCTTTGATAGTACTCTGATCCACTTCATACTGGCTGCTAGAAACAGTTTAGCATTCTACAATGAAGAAGTCATTTTCTATATGCCCTGCACTGTTTCTATTATTACTAATAGAGCAGGAATGAAACACGCTTTGAGAGTACAGATATAATCTGAATATGGAATTAGTCGACGGGCTGCGTGGAAGCGGCCTTGACGTCACTGTAGTTGTCAGTCTGACTAAGGTGTTGGTGGTATTTCCAAAATTGCAGCATTATATCAGGACCAGTGGGTGTTGAGTGATGCCTGCACTGAGACATATGCAATTACTATCTGTGCTTCATTTGTACCTGTGGCTGCAGGTGGTGGGCACCAGCACAAATGTTTGGAGATAGGCTCTTATTTTTCATTATCAGACCAAAACTAGAGAGATAAAGTTAGCAAATGGACAGAGAAAGAGGAAGAGATAGGAAAAAATGGGGAACAGCGTTTACAACGCAACTTTTACCACGCAGTACCTTTACCACGCAACTTTTACAACGCAAGCCGTTACAACGACTTGTGCTGGGGGGCTCTGTGGGATAGGGAATAGTTTAATTTACTATCCAAAACCTTCCCTACTATCCACGGGGACTGGAGTTGGAATAGTAAATTAAACTATTCACTATCCAGCGCCACCCAACGCAAGTCGTTGTAACGACTTGCGTTGTAAAACCTACGTGGTAAAGGCATGCGTTGTAAAAGCATGCGCAGTAACGACATACATCTGAAAAAAATGACAAAGGGAGGAAGCAGGTATGAAAAAGACTCCACAAGAGTGAGGGAAAGAGACAGAAAGTGTGCGGTGGTGGAAGAAACAGGCAAGAGGTGGAATAAAGATGTGTCAGTGTTGGTATTTGTTAACTTCGATAATGATATCCAAAGAAAAACTGTGTACCCTGCACTCATTTCTACACTAAATGCTTTACCAAATATGCAGGAGGAGTGGATGATGCACCGCTATAATCTACTCACTGTACACATATGCTCACTTTGTGGATAATGAGCTATCCCTATTTTCTATTCGGTACTTGTGTATTTGCAAAACCTTCCGCCACATACTTTATGGCCACAAGCATGTGGCAGGTTAGGTACCAAATAATGCTATAATACTAGCCCAATAGTTATCCCACAAATCCCTCCATGTCATTGCCCTTTGTCTTTCTAGCCTTGGCAAACTTCACTTTCACCCACACAGACGGCATAGAAAACATAGCTCTTGTACTGACTGTAGATCACAGAGACTGCCTTGTTTATTTCTCTTTTTTTCTGCATGCAAAAGTCTCTCCCTTGTTAAGGGATTCTGGGGCATATTACCAACAACTAGCGATAATTATCGCTATGTTGGTGTAGCGGCGATATTTTTATCGCAGAGCTGCGGTGATTTTTATCGCTTAGGAACCTTGCTATTATCAAGGTTTATCTCCTAAGCGATAAAAATCGGCCGAAATGCATGAATATCCCTGAAAAGTCTGCGATATTCATGCATTACCGAGCTAATGCTCTTAGCCATGTTATCCACCTACCATTGGATAACATAGCTAAGGACTTCTCAGGGGCAGGTGTTAGCTTTTGGAGATATTCGCGCTTAGCGCGAATATCTCCAAAAGTTGGTAATAGGAGATAGCGATGTTAGCGACTGTTTCCAGTTGCTAACATCTTGGCACGCCCACTTTGCATGTCATTAGTGATAAATATCACTGACATGCAAAGCGGGGCCCAAGATGGTCGCTATCTCCTACTAGCTGTCGCTAACTGGTGTTAGCGACAGCTAGGAAATAGGGAGATAATTTTATCGCTTTCTTGGCTTTTAAAGCCAAAAAAGCGGAGATAAACCCCCTTGATAATATGCCCCTCTGTTCTCCATGATTGATGGTGAGGGATTACATCACTGATCAGCCATCCGAGACACAGCTGGCTGGGTGTACAACCAGTGGGAGCATGATAGGTATGTCTATAACCTCAATGGAAAGCATAGATTGGCCATTGTACATTCTGTCCCAAAGTGTGGGCAATTCAGATTGGATTGGTGATACTCATTATGAATTGTTTGGCTTCTCCATTAGCCTATAGCCACCTTGGTGTGCTTGTAAGTTGTTTGATGCAGAAATACTCCAGCTATTCAGAGAACTAGATCTTGAAACAGAGCCACATTATCTGTTCTCAATGCATTTATTGCTCCATGTGGTGCCTTGGCAACTTTTGGGATCGCATTTCTGCAGACGTTGGACCTTCTCATAAACTGGATTTTGTAGTAAGTTTTGTAGTACTAAATAGCACTAAAAACGTTCAACAAAATACTATGCACAAACCCACATGTGGAGTTGTTGCCTCCACCTCCCCGATCTTTTTCCACACAGATAAGTATATGTTTTAGTTATAAATGTGGGAGGGAGGGGGGAAATGGCTGGGAAATGGGAATTTATGGAGGAGTGAGGAGGGGTTATGGGAGAGTCATGGAGGGGTTTAGAGAGACAGGCGTATGCACCCATAAAATAGTAGTAAATGTTTTTGTACTTGTATAGCGCACAGCTACCCGCTGTGGGTTTCCCGGTGCTTGTACCAATACCGCAGGGGAACCCTTCCTGGCTTTCCCTATGAAGTGTCCACTCCTGGGCACCCCCATGATGCAGACCAGGCATCCCTCGCATTGTGGGGGCCAATGTGGAGACTAAGCAAGCTATTGCCCAGAGTTGCAGCGAGGGACCCATGATCAGAATAGGCACTGAGGCGAGAATATTCGGTCTGGGGAATTAATGAGCCAGAGACCTGCTGGGGTAGGAATCGAACCCTGGTCCCTGGCCAGAGCTCTGCATCGAGGGCTGCCCACTCTAACCATTGAGCCACACTTCTCCATTGCACTTCTGAAGTAACTAGTGCTAAAAATAGACCCAAAACCGTAGTAAGTTTCTCCAGCTCAGAGCTAAAGTTAGTTCAGCACCACACATAGCCAATCACTGGTATTGTAATACCTTTCATAGAAAGTGATGGAGTTGAGGGACTTAAAATAAAACCCCATAAGAAGTAATGCTAAATTAAACTTAAATATTTTTAAAAAGTTACTGATATAAACACATGTAATGTAATATTTAATAAAAATTGAAATCATTTTAATTTAATTATAAAATAATTCAAAAAACTTTTTTCGATAACAAAATGATTGTAGCAATACATTTATTGAAGATAATCAAATTTAAATTGAGTTTAGACTGGAGAAAAAAAAATTACTTTACATAAATATCCTAATACTGACCCTTATTATAACTCTAACCTAAAATAAATTGTTTTGAATTATTGTATAACAATAGCTGAATGATGGACATCCTAAGCCCAACGTTTACTTAGTAAATTACATTAAATGAAAGTAAATGAAATTATTGTCCCTCGCATAATATTTTTTTTTTATTTTGGATTGTTAATTTAGGGGAAGAGACCCAAAACATATGTAATCCAGTACTTTGCTAGGTCAAAACATAGTTTTCATAATAACACCTGGGCTTAACACTTGGTAACTATTGCACAAAACAGCAGGCTTTTCCCCAAAAGAAATGAGTAGTAAGTTTTTACGCAACAGCAAACAATATTAAAGTCATGAAAGAAACACATACGCTTTCCAAACCAATTTAGTAAAGAGGGGAAATAATTACAGGACAAATACACACACAAATAGTTAAACTAAGATTAAGGGAGCCAGAGATATGAGTGTTTTAATTTTTTTAAGTTTAGAAGCACCAAGAAAACAGTTGCAGTATTTCCTAATTTAGACGGAATGCAAGGTAGTGGGGCTGGGGTAAGTATACTGGGGCTCATAGTTTTACCTTAGGAGTTAGGTGGTCATTTATCATTTGACAGAGCAGGAACACTATCATTGTGCCTCACTTATAGTTTGGGGAAATGCTGGGTTACTTTGTATCCAAACCTAGGGGTTAATACTCTGACCTGCCCAAGTAATGTGAAGCCAGCTGAGGATCTAAAGGTGTAAACCTGGGGCGACCCCAATTCTAAATAAAGTGGGGCAACTCTGAGTTTGGCGGGCGGGAGCACCTCCAGCTTTCCTAGGTGCCCCATCCCTGCCAAACTCTAAATAAGGCCTAAACTTCTGTTATAGTTTGTCGGAAGTGGGTTACCTGTGGAAAAGCAGTGAATGTCCTGTCCACCCCTATGTAGATTGTAAAGGGTGAGAGAGCGCAATTTGAATAAAACGTATATCCGAGTCATATTTACAAGCATATCGTATAAACGTAGGAATGAAATGTATATCGAACGTAAAGTTGACGCTTATGGCATAAAGTTAACAGATGTGACCAAAGTAATATAGGAAATGTATTCTGTATTCACTTTAGAATGTATTAGATTTAGAAGGCCCGTATACGTAGTGGGCTAATGTAGAAATGTGTAGAAATGCTCACGAGCAGAAGAACGTGCAAAGTAGAATTCATGTACGTGTGTAACTTTAAATGGAGAAACGGCAAGAAATGTAACATGAAGAAATGTGCAGAGAGCATATATATATAAGGATGTAACAAATGAGAATATAAAGTTATATTCTACGTAATTTGTACTCTATGTAAAATGTATTCACTTATAAGCAAGGGATTTGCTAAATGCGATCATATATAAATGTATGTTAAAGGTTATACTGAGTAGAAGAAATTTGTAGGAATGTTAGAAGAGTTTTAGGTCATTTGTGATTATAACCTGACTGACCAAGGGTTCGCAGGAGTGTAGTCCGCTGTATGTAATTTAGTGGGCTCACAGGAGTCGTGAATAGCCTTCACTTGAATGTGCGAGCCAAAGAGTCTAATTCTTGTTAGATTTAAGGTGACAATGCCGGACGAAGTTTATTGCCTAAACATGAGAGGAGACGCTTGGAATTTGAGTCTTGTTTTGAAATGACCATTCACAAGACCAAGAAAGGTTATGTATATAGTCGTAAAGAGTAAAGTTCTGATAAGGTGATAGATTTTGCTCCGAAAGTGTCAAAGGTAAAGTCGAATGAAGTCACCAGCAGGAAGACGAAGATGGCGTCTAAGGAGAAAGGTCAACTTAACGGACGACGCGAAGAGACGAAGCCATGGAAAGAGCTAGAAAATGACATCATGGGGGAAAGTCCGTGGTGGGCGTCGAAGGGGCGTTCCACCCACACTGTGATTGTGTATTTTAGGGACAGCACCCCGGGGAGAAGATAGCGAATTGCTCAGAGCGAAGTTAGGAAGAGCAGATGACTTGAGCAGATGCGCTGAGAGAGATCAGAGCGCAAGGGAGCAGTAGGCCGAGGACCCTTAGAGATCGGATGGGTAGGCAGAGAGGGTACTGCTTCTTAAACTTAAGTTACCTTTAGAGGCTAAGAGAGTTTGAACTTCTTAGGGAGTCAAACTGCTGACACCTTTTTAGGGTACTAGAAACTTGCGAAGTAGGGATGTCACCTAGTATAGAGTAGGGACAGATTTAACTTGTATTTTTTTCTTTTTGTAGATGACGCAACGGAACCACATCATATCTATGCTTTTTAATTTGATGATTCTGGAACTGACTTTAATTGTATTTGTTTGTAGACTGAGGTTCTTTAGGGAATATATGTTCCTTCTAGTTCCTGTATATTTACTGAATTTTATCCTGAGAGGATTGTATTTGCAACTTTTCTTAATTTTATATTAAAACTTTTAAACTTCATCGGTTGTAAGTGGTTCTTCAGAGTTGCGTCAGTTTATGGGGTTTATCTAACCTATGTAGGGGTTGTCTTTTACTCAATGACAGATAACAACCGATCCAAAATTGACGAATGAGATAAGTTATCAAATTGATCATAAAAGATATTAAAATTTCATTCCCCGCAGTTGGTAGCAGAGGATGGTTTTCTTCTTGAGGAAGACAACCTAGGTCAGGTTTAGATTACCCCAAGGTCCCTAGTCATCGACGACCAGAAGAAGAATCCCTGCCCAAGAAGGTGCTGACGGTGCGTCGAGAGAAAAGCAGCAGAGTCGGTCGAGAGTGAGTATAAGGGTCATGCGTTGTAAGATTGCGGTGTTTTATGTTGTACCTGTGTTGTAATGTCAAGCGGAGTTGAATGCCTGTAGTGTGATTGAGGGAAGGTTGTGAGCGCGCGCAACCGGATAAAATCTTATGTCCAGAGAGGACTTAAGTGGTTCGGGTGTATCGAACACCCAGAGTAATTTGTCTACCATTTAAAGGGGGTCATGAGGTACCATTGATCGCCCGCAGACCGATGATAGGGGGAGCGTTTGAGTGAGTGTATGAGTAACGGACGCTGGTCGTACGTTTACTGTGTGTAAGTAACCTATCAGTTGAGGCAAGCGTCTGACCGTCAGAGGGAAGACGTTTCGCCAGTTGAGGTGACAATTACAGTTAGACTGTGGCCGTACAGTCAGAGAAAAGTGATCGCTTGGACGGAAGTAGTCATTTTTCGGCGTATGAATGAAACGCATGCAAGACCGCGAGACGAGTTGAGAAACGAAGGAAACTGCTGCAGAGGGGACAAGTGACGTCAGCGTAGAGTCGCGCTGAGATTGGTCGGTTAGCGTAGAACCGCGTTGGGATAGGCTGATTAGCGAGAGTCGCACAGGGATTGGTGGTTTGTCATCGGGACGTAAACAAAGGAGAGAATTAATAAGGGAAATCGTAGATTATCGAAAATGAAGTGCTTTAAGAGTTTAAGGGCAATCTTTAAGAGAAATAGAAGAAACTTATATGCTGGAGAAGAAGCTCCACCAGAAGGCACACCAGCTTATCATATGGCAGTAAATGTAGGCTTACACTCGATAATGTGGATCTCCGAGTGGAATAGGCTAACAGAAGGGAATAAGGAACTGACGTTTCCGAGATTTGGAACATTTAAGTTAGAAGTGTTGAACCAACTGAAAGCGGTAATGCTTGCAGCGAGACCTCTACCGAGGCCAACACAGTTCGAAGCACTTAGTCCATGGTTTAGAGCAGCACACGAGAGGAACTTAAAGAGGCGCCAAGAAAGAGTGAGACGATCGGTAAAAGCAGTGCAGGATGCAAAGTGGGATGAGGAAGCTAAGAAGTGGAGAGTGCAAAAGATAGAAGCAGACAAACTGTTCACCATGATAGAAGCTACGGGAGAAAAGAAACCTCTGGAAGAAGATGAGGATAGCGAGACAGAGGAGGATCTGATAGAGAGGCTATTAACAGATAGACCACCTCCGTACAACAGCGAAGTCGCAAGCCCCGTACTACAGCAAGAGGACGGAGCTAGATGGGGGGAATATAAATCGATCCCAGTAACAGAGTGGGATACCAAGAAAGATGAGGAAGTACTTCAATCTAGTTCCGAACAGAGAGTAGTAGGAAGATTCGTGGTCCAGAAGGTGCCAGAAACACAGCATGCAAGGTCGTAGCAAATGCCAGACGCTCTACAAGTACCTGTTACCATAGGCCCTATAGTGTCAATCTATAACCCAGAGGGGGTCCAGCAGGAGGAACAGGCAAGATGGGACAGGGAAAGGGCAGAGATGGAGAGTAGGAATAATACGATAAATCCTCAGAGGCAGATACTAGCACCAGTGAGTCGGAGTACCCCATTAGATTCCGCAACGGGTCCCTGGATAGAACAAGGGGGTCAAAGAGGATCAATGGATTTGAGGGGACCGAAACCGAAATCCTATAAGGAATTAAGGGAATACCTGAAAGAATGGGATACTGCCGAAGAGGCTCGGAATAAAAGTTTAGAAACAGGAGCAGAGTGGAGAGACCAGGATAACAAGATCCTCTCTCATTGTGGAGCTGGCGAAAGCAGCCCGGAGTGGGAGAGAGGGAGTCAAGGAAGCAGGAGAGATACTTGCCCTACTACTAGTGGCAATAGGCAAATGTGCAACGACAGGAGTGCAGGGTGTGGGGAAGTGCCTCGCGTCACCTTTAGTGAGGGAGAACGAAGGACGCAGGAATACCGAAATACTTTCAGATGCACACACCATACCCCGGATGAAAATGTGCAACATTGGAATCACGGGAACATGGAGAGTCGTGAAACGTCTCGACATGCCTCCGGTGATTACGGACGGAATCACGGGAACATGGAGAGTCGCGAAGGGTCTCGCCATGCGTCCGGTGATCAAGAACGAAGTCATGAGAATATAGGGAGTCGCGAAACGTCTCGCCATACATCCGGTGATCACGAACGAGATCGCGGGAGCATGGAGAGCCATGAAGGTCCTTATCGTTTGTTGAGTGACACCAGACAGCAAGAGAGTTACAGTGGTTTAGAACAGCACGGAGGATCCTATCTCGTATCTGGAGAAACCGAGCCGAAAAGACATAATGTAGGGTTGAGGGATGGAGCATTGTTCCACCACACCCCAAGGGAAGATGGAAAAGCTTGGGATCTAGAGAGGTGGGAACAAAGAGATAGAAGAAAAACTCCTCATAACTCACCTGTGCTTAGGCGTAGGGCGCATAGTGGAGGTGAGAGGGATGTAAGAGAACAACCTAGGTCTGACATACTGAGAGCTGAAATAAAAGCAAGACGCATAGATGTAATGAGTTTAAAATCAGACTTGGATGAGATAATTGACGGCACAGTGGCAATAGAAAGGTTAGAGCTGTACGATCCAGATGAAATACTGTTTTTATCTAAGGATGTTACTCGAAAAGCAAGGGCAGCTCATGAAAAGTTATCTGAATTAGCAGAAAGGTACATGATAGACATGTCACGAACAAAAGCCTTACAGGCCAACCATAGGCTGAATTGCACGGATCGGGATCTAGATGAACGTAGAACGATTGGGCTAAGAGTACACATAAGGGAACTAATCATGTGTATTAGAATATGGAGAGATCTGGATAGATGGGAGGAAAAATGGTCCAAGAGGGGATCTGTCAGACGGAGTACACTTGTGAAGTCCCAGGATACAGACCTAATGCGAATGGAAGCTTTCCCTTTGCGAGAAATCGCGAACGGAAACTACGTTCATGTACCCTGGAGTAGGGGGGATTTAGCGGCATTCACTAATTCTTTCCCAAAGCTTAGAGAGAACCCCGTGGAATGGTACAAGCAGGTAGAGAGATTCGTGAAAATCTCTAAGGTACTGTGGATCGATTTGAACACCTTGTTCGATATCGTAGTACCCAGAGATTTGTGGACGGCATGCAAACTTAGTATTGAATGGCCCACTTGTGAGCCTCCGAGAGATACCCAGACAAACGGTCCATCAGACAGAGTCATGGAAAAATACGAGAGAGTAATAACATGGCTAAAAGAGAAAGTACCGGTGCAGGACATAGACTGGGTTAAGATAGATCGAACAACTCAGGAGCCTAAAGAGACAGTTCACGAGTTCTATGAGAGATTACTGAAAGCATTCAAACAGTACAGTGGGTTAGACGTAATGGATCCTAAAGACATAGGACAGTTTGTGTCGAAGTTTGTTCTCGGATTGAGACCAGACATAAGCCTGATGATTCAACAACATTTAATTTGCTGGCAGAACAAACCTTTGGATGAGATTCTGAGGTATGCAAGATACTGTAGCGATGAGATAGATTCAAAGGCAAAGAAGCTCAAGGAAAAGCTGATGTTAGTACAGATGCAAGCAGCTGGAAAGGGTGGACAGCGGCAGCAGGGAACAGGAACGCCAGCAAAGAAACAGAATAACCAGAGCAGAGATGAGGAAGAAAGACCGAGACCGAGAATAGATATCGCAACACTGAAAAGGACAACCAGGTGTCATCAGTGTAACGAGGTGGGACATTGGAGACGCGAGTGTCCTTATAATATTGAGACAGGGGAATTAGAACAGGAGGAGGAAGAGGTACAGAACAACGTGGTTAAGGGAGCAACAGTCCCGAAGGGAAAGTTTATCAAAGGGGGGACTCAGACTCCTCGAGTCCCGTTTCCTCAACCGCCTCGCATTGCAAATGGAGGGAAAACCTATAGACAAATGCCATTGTTCGTAGGAGGAGAAGAATGCTACTACGTTGATCCTCTTACAGGGCAACGAGTGAATAGGGAAGAAGACTGTACTTTAGGAGCAGCCCTGGAAGTAGATCAGAGAGGACCATACGTAGAGGCTGAAGTAGCTGGATGTCCTACGACCTTTTTGGTGGATACGGGAGCCACTAGATCCACGTTGAGATCAGCGGTAGTCCCAGGTCTGCCGATATCAGGAGAGATGATTCAGGTGGTAGGAGTCGCAAACAAGAGGATGACGAATCCTCTGACGGAACCAGTGTCAGTGAAGATAGGGAATTACAGTGACGAACATCAGTTTGTGATCTGTGATTCTAGCCCGGTGTGTTTACTGGGAAGAGATCTGTTGTGTAAACTGAATTGCACAATACATTGCACACCTGAAGGAGTAGAAGTGCAGACCAACGATGAAGATGCCGATTTTAAAGTTGTAAACTCGCAGGAATGCGTGGAACTATATCCTACCTTAACAGTAGAGGAACTTCCACAGGATTTGAGGGAGAAAGTGTCAGCTGAGGTGTGGGATTTTACTGGAGAAGAAATAGGATTGATCAAAGGGGTAGAACCAGTAAAGATCATGGTAAGACCCAATGCTGAGTATCCAAGAACGCCACAATACAAGTTGACACCGGAGACGATTGCAGGAATAAAGCCTGTGATTGAATCCATGATTAAACAGGGAATACTGAAGGAAATCGTGGGTAGTCCATGTAACTCCCCGATTATGGGTTTGCAGAAGCCTAGTGGAAAATACAGAATAGTGCAGGATCTTCGAAAGATTAATAATATTGTTGTCTCATGTTGTCCAGTGGTACCGAATCCATCAGTAATATTGTTTCAGATACCGTTCCAAGCTGAATGGTTCACCGTGATAGATTTGTGCCAGGCTTTCTTTTCGATTCCTTTAGATGAAGATAGGCAGTATCTTTTCGCTTTTAAGCTGGAAGATCGCGTTTTAACATGGTGTCGTATCCCTCAGGGGTATACAGAAAGCCCATCGATTTTTAATCAGCTACTGAAGAAGAATCTTGAAAGTCTAGTGCTGCCCAAGAATTCAGTTCTGGTCCAGTACATAGACGACCTCCTAGTTGCGTCAGAAACTGAGGAAGCTTGCAGAGTAGACACCATCACCTTGTTAAATCACTTGGCCGAGAACGGGCACAAGGTGTCTCCAAGTAAATTGCAATATTGTCTTACCGAAGTGCAATACTTGGGCCACAGGATTGAAAAGGGGAAACGGAAGGTGTCTCCAGACAGAATAGAGGCGATTATGAAGATGAACGCGCCTAAAACACAGAGAGAAGTCAGGATGTTTCTAGGCATGGTCGGTTATTGTCGACAGTGGATAGCCAACTTCTCACTGAAGGCAAAGCCGTTATTACAGCTGACGCACAAAGGAGTGAGTGATCCGGTACCATGGGACAAAGACTGTTTGATGGCGTTTTTGCAGCTGAGGGAGGACTTATGTCGCGCCCCGGCTTTAGGAATGCCGGATTACACAAAACCATTCTTGCTTTACTGCTGCGAAAGAGAGGGATGCGCTTTAGCAGTTTTGGCCCAGATATATGGAGATGCGCGTAGGCCAGTTGCGTATTTTTCGGCTACATTAGATCCAGTAGCCGCAGCGTTGCCCGGATGTCTCAAATCCGTTGCTGCAACGGGTGTCAGCATTGAACGTTCTGAAACCGTGGTAATGGGACATCAGTTAGTGGTGTATGTACCGCATTCTGTGGAATTGTTAATGACCAGGACTAAGACTCAGCATCTGACGAATAGCAGGCTCACACGCTACGAGCAAGTCATATTGGCTGCCGAGAATGTGACCCTAAAGAGATGCTCCGTCTTGAATCCTGCAACTTTGATGCCACTTCCAAATGAGGTGGATGATGAAATTTGTACAGATCATGACTGCCTTGATGTGACTGAACTATGCACCAAACCGAGACCCGATATCGTAGATGAGCCATTAACTGACCCCGATGAAATTTTCTTTGTTGATGGTTCATGCGTAAGAGACGATATTGGTCAGCTGAGAGCAGCTTATGCAGTTTGTACAATCACTAGAGTTGTAGAAGCCGCTTGCCTGGAAGGAGTACACTCCGCTCAGGTAGCTGAAATTATTGCTTTGACGCGTGCCTGTTTAGCAGGTAACAAAATTCGAGTCACCATATACACCGATAGCCAGTATGGTTTCGGGGTAGTTCACGATTACGGGCAGTTATGGTCTCAAAGAGGTTACATGACCTCCTCGGGTTCTCCCATTAGGAATGGAGAATTCGTGAGACTATTGTTAGATGCATTGCAAGGTCCGACAGCTATTGCGGTTGTCAAATGTGCTGCGCACACGAAGAATGTAGACTTTGTGTCGCAGGGCAATCGCTATGCCGACGAGGTAGCGCGTTACTGCGCAGAACAAGGATATTCTCACACTGATGTGAAGGTGGGGGGAATCCAAGATAGGACTGAATTGACAATGTTGTTAGACACTGTAGATACGTGGGATGAGCTAAAGAGTGTTCAGGAGAATGCACCAGATGATGAGAAAAAGGGCTGGGAAACAGCTGGGTGTATAAAGAGCGAAATGAATTTCTGGATTTCTGCAGATGGGAGAGCAGTTTTACCAAATGAACTTGTTAGTCCAATGGCAAGGAAATTGCATGGATCAGCACACATAGGTAGAGATGCTATGGTGAGAGTATTCAGACAAACATGGTTTAACCCTAAGTTTAGAGTAGCGGCAGAAGCAGTATGTCAGCGATGTGCGATCTGTCAGCAACTAAACGTAGGAAAGAGAACACCAGTCACATTGAGTCACATTGGGAGGTCTGAGGGGCCTTTCAATAGGATGCAGCTTGATTTCATAGAAATGCCTAAATGCAACAGACTCAGATACGTTTTAGTGATTGTCTGTATATTTTCTAGATGGGTTGAAGCTTACCCTACACGTAGATGCGATACACTTACAGTAGCAAAACTGTTACTTAGAGAGTTGATACCGAGGTTTGGGGTGCCATCCTCTTTGGAATCGGACAGAGGAACTCATTTCAACAGCGAAATAGTGAAGATGCTATGCTCAGCTTTGAGTATCGATGAGAAGCTGCATTGCAGTTATCGACCAGAAGCTTCAGGGATTGTAGAACAAATCAATAGCACAATCAAGTCCAGACTTGCCAAAGTTTGTTCATCAACATCCTTGAGTTGGCCAGACGCACTACCAGTGGTTCTTATGAGCATACGTAGCACACCGGATAGAAAAACAGGTCTCTCTCCACATGAAGTGCTAATGGGGAGAGCTATGAGATTGCCATCGGTTCCGACTGCAGCGTTATTGAACATCACAGACGACTTGATCTTGGACTACTGCAAGGGACTATCTGATGCCATTAATTCTGTGTCCCTCCAGGTCCAGGCTGCAGAGGTTCCATCAGCACAAGACTTGTGCCATGACCTGAGTCCGGGGGACTGGGTCTTGGTGAAAAAGCATGTCAGGAAGAACTGCTTAGACGTACGTTGGCGAGGACCATTTCAAGTCATACTTGTCACGAACACTGCAGTGAAGTGTGGAGGCCTGCCAAATTGGATACATGCTTCACACACTCGAAGAGTGCCAACACCTCTAGAAGAAACAGTTCCTCTCTCGGATGAGAATCCAGCGGAAAGCGGAGAAGCCACAGAGGGGGAAAGCCAAGCTGTAGAGGTGATCGAAGAGGCTGAGACTGTGTCAGAACAGGTCGACGACGGTCAGGATACTAGTGAGACCGAAGTCGCCTCAGGAGAAGAAAGTAACTGGGAGATCGAATCAGATACTGAACAAGCTGAGAGTGACCAAGAGACAGGTCCAAGAACAAGGAGCAGGAGGACAAGGAGTGACGAAGCTAGTTGGCCAGAGAGAAGGAGAAGGCCAAGCTTAAAGGCACAACAGGAGAAAACTTTTGTCCCGATCGCTGAAGATTCAGATCAAGAGGAAGAAACTACAGACTCAGGAACTGAGAGTCCAAGAAGATCAAGAAGGGTACGTGTGCCCTGCAGAAGGTACGCCACCCCAGAGTGGACTTATCTAGCAGATGTCTTGGGGACAGAAATCTGGGAGAGTGAAGGAAGTGACAGTAATCGATCTCGATCCATTTGTGGCAGTGGAGATATGGATGTTGACTCCTGGACTCGAGACTGAGGGATTACTGACTTTCACACTTCCCATACCCCCATACCTGAGTCGGATCAAGATCTAGTGCTAAATCGATTACAGTTTCCGACTTTTGGACATCAAATTCCGGAAGAAGAAGAAAAAGTTGTTCGTTTTGAATTATTGGAACTTGTTGTGAAAGCTGCAGGTACGAGAATAATTGTTGATGTATAAAGACTTTTGTATATAAGTTATAAAGAAGAAGATAACCTAGCGCCGAGTGGAAAGAAGAATAAAATTAGGGATTACATTTAGAGGACGGAGAAGGGTTAGGGTTGTCTGTTGTTAAAGATAAAGAGACATTGTTGCGAAAAAGAGACTTTGTTGATAAAGAGCACTTTACAAACTAAGAAGAAAATAAAGCAAATAAAGCAAAAACTGGAAAGGAAAAGAAAACTTTTTCGCAAAAGAAAGAGCTACGCTGTTTTGGTAACATGGAGAACGACAACCCAAACCGAAAAGCTAAATGCATAATAGGTACATTAATAGCAGTAGTAATTTTTCTCATAATTACAGTAGTGACAATATCATACATAATAGGACATGAAACCGATAAAGAAATAGCAGATGTAAAACCTGTAACGACTTTGAAACCTGCTCTTGATGGGAAGAAGGAGGAGAGCAATGTAATTCGTGAAAAAGCGTTACTGGCAGATGAAACTCGTAGATTACATGTAGACGAGTCACAGGGAAACTTTAGGTCAAACGCATATGCCAAACTATTGTACGAGTATATCGATGCCATGGAGGCCAAAGATTGCTATGTATGTATGCAATTGCCGGCTTCTGTAGATGAGGGCATCCGATATCATCATCTCCCACTGACTTATGGGATAACATGTAGTTTACTGCTTAGTATATTTTATGGTAGAGAAAGATTTGAGTACTACTTTTCAAATTATGATTCGGTACTGCCTGAAGTTCCGAATTATAAACAAATGAATAAATGGGACTATTACAAAAAGGAGGATAGACTAGCCAAATTCTTCCTTCCTTGGGATACATTAGATACATCATACGCACGCAGAAATAATCTGACTTGCAAAGTGTCAGAGATTGAGAAAAAGTTCATAGGACAAGTAGATGACCGATACAGAAGGCAGAAGATTCTAAAAATGTCAGGACAGTGGAAAACTGATTGGACCGAAGAAGAGAAGGCACATAAAAAGAAAGGGAGTAATGGTCCAATAGCTTTGGATAGAACGCAGAAAGGAAAGTTATGTTTAACTCGAAGCAAGACATATTATGAGAACGTATTTGTAGGTGAAGTTAATTGCGAACATGCTTTTAGATTAGAGTACTACACGAAAGATTTCATGAAGGAGATGCAAGTGATTCCTAATGTATATTTTGTATGCGGAAGAAATGCCTATGTAAAACTGCCTGACAATTGGTATGGTTCGTGTTACTTGGCAATTGTCTTCCCCAAAATATATCATGCAAAGGATTTAGCGATCATAGAAGGAAAGGCTTTGACAAAAACGAAAAGAGAAGTAGGAGATGCAGAAGTAGTAGGAGACGTATTTGGAGCGATGTTTCCTATGTTAGGTTTAATACTTAACGATGTTAAGATCAGGAGACTAGCTACAGTTGTAGATAGATTATCTGCAAGTACTGCAAGGTCATTAATGTTAATAGAAGGTGAGATGCAATCGATTAGAGCAATGGTTCTTCAGAATCGACTTGCTCTTGATGTGCTATTAGCAAAAGAAGGCGGAGTTTGCAAGGCTTTGAAGGTTCAGGAATGTTGTACTTATATTCCTGATCATTCAAAACCACTTGAGAAGGTCATAAGAAACATTACACAGATACATCAAGAAATCGAAGATTTAACAAAAATAAATGTTTGGGAAAAAGTAGGTCATGGAGTAGGAAAGGTTGGAAGTTGGTTTGCCAACCTTGGTAAAAGCATTGTATGGTATATATTAAAACCCGTATTAATAGTATTAATTTGTATAATCACATTGTTAGGATTTGTGAAACTATATAAATGGTATAGGACGAACCGGTTACAAAGGTCTATGAGAGAACAAGAAAGGAGATTAGCTGCTTTACAAGATCAACAGTATAAAAGTTTAAGAGCACTTGAAATGATGAAAAGAGGAAATGATGTAACTAGTTCTGTTTAAAGGTGCTATTCAAATTGCATTTAGTGATGACTCCTAAAAGTCATCAAAGGGGGGAACTGAGAGAGCGCAATTTGAATAAAACGTATATCCGAGTCATATTTACAAGCATATCGTATAAACGTAGGAATGAAATGTATATCGAACGTAAAGTTGACGCTTATAGCATAAAGTTAACAGATGTGACCAAAGTAATATAGGAAATGTATTCTGTATTCACTTTAGAATGTATTAGATTTAGAAGGCCCGTATACGTAGTGGGCTAATGTAGAAATGTGTAGAAATGCTCACGAACAGAAGAACGTGCAAAGTAGAATTCATGTACGTGTGTAACTTTAAATGGAGAAACGGCAAGAAATGTAACATGAAGAAATGTGCAGAGAGCATATATATATAACGATGTAACAAATGAGAATATAAAGTTATATTCTACGTAATTTGTATTCTATGTAAAATGTATTCACTTATAAGCAAGGGATTTGCTAAATGCGATCATATATAAATGTATGTTAAAGGTTATACTGAGTAGAAGAAATTTGTAGGAATGTTAGAAGAGTTTTAGGTCATTTGTGATTATAACCTGACTGACCAAGGGTTCGCAGGAGTGTAGTCCGCTGTATGTAATTTAGTGGGCTCACAGGAGTCGTGAATAGCCTTCACTTGAATGTGCGAGCCAAAGAGTCTAGTTCTTGTTAGATTTAAGGTGACAATGCCGGACGAAGTTTATTGCCTAAACATGAGAGGAGACGCTTGGAATTTGAGTCTTGTTTTGAAATGACCATTCACAAGACCAAGAAAGGTTATGTATATAGTCGTAAAGAGTAAAGTTCTGATAAGGTGATAGATTTTGCTCCGAAAGTGTCAAAGGTAAAGTCGAATGAAGTCACCAGCAGGAAGACGAAGATGGCATCTAAGGAGAAAGGTCAACTTAACGGACGACGCGAAGAGACGAAGCCATGGAAAGAGCTAGAAAATGACATCATGGGGGAAAGTCCGTGGTGGGCGTCGAAGGGGCGTTCCACCCACACTGTGATTGTGTATTTTAGGGACAGCACCCCGGGGAGAAGATAGCGAATTGCTCAGAGCGAAGTTAGGAAGAGCAGATGACTTGAGCAGATGCGCTGAGAGAGATCAGAGCGCAAGGGAGCAGTAGGCCGAGGACCCTTAGAGATCGGATGGGTAGGCAGAGAGGGTACTGCTTCTTAAACTTAAGTTACCTTTAGAGGCTAAGAGAGTTTGAACTTCTTAGGGAGTCAAACTGCTGACACCTTTTTAGGGTACTAGAAACTTGCGAAGTAGGGATGTCACCTAGTATAGAGTAGGGACAGATTTAACTTGTATTTTTTTCTTTTTGTAGATGACGCAACGGAACCACATCATATCTATGCTTTTTAATTTGATGATTCTGGAACTGACTTTAATTGTATTTGTTTGTAGACTGAGGTTCTTTAGGGAATATATGTTCCTTCTAGTTCCTGTATATTTACTGAATTTTATCCTGAGAGGATTGTATTTGCAACTTTTCTTAATTTTATATTAAAACTTTTAAACTTCATCGGTTGTAAGTGGTTCTTCAGAGTTGCGTCAGTTTATGGGGTTTATCTAACCTAAGTAGGGGTTGTCTTTTACTCAATGACAGATAACAACCGATCCAAAATTGACGAATGAGATAAGTTATCAAATTGATCATAAAAGATATTAAAATCTCATTCCCCGCAAGGGCTTCGGTGCCTACTTAACAGGGTGGAAGAGACATCCACTGCTTTTCAAAGGATCTCTACCTTATGGCAAAAATGTCCTAACTCTGAATAAGATTCATGGAATGAACCTGTTCTCCATTCATCACCTGAAATAATATTATTATAAAAGTTCTAGTTTTCTTTCTACAAGTTCATAGTCGGCAATACCATTCCAAATCAACACTAGACATAGGAGAGGGTTTGGGTGCATGTTTAATTTTTTTTACTAGCTTGCAGTCGCAGATACATGAATCGAGCAGACAGCTCCGTTACTTAACCCCTTCGCAGCGCACGAATTTCGCCGCGGCACGGGGGGATGGAGTTGAGCACGGCGCTTCCGTGCTCGTGACCGAACCATGCCGTCATGAGCCACGGGGGGCGTGTGTTCATAAGGGCGTGGTTCCGTCACGGCCCTGCCTGCTCATTAATTCGCCTGCACAAGCAGGGAATTAATGCAGAGTGGGCGGAGCAGCAGCCGCATGACGGAACCACGCCGTTATGAGCACACGCCGCCCGTGGCTCATGACGGCGTGGTTCGGTCATGCGCATGCAGGGGTTAAAGCAAAATAACACGTTGTACAATGTCTACAGCCATGCACACAGAAACATCACTTGCATAAAATAGGCAAGTCCTAAAATATGCATTAGATTTCAAATTGAGACCATCATGGACAGGGACAGCTTAAGGATTTTGGGGGCACTGGGCCGAACGTATTTTGGGGGACAGTTTTTAATGTATGAGTCAATTTCAGCTCTTTTATGCCTTGTTTGGCCAAGTCACTGACAGTGCACTTCCAAATTCTAAATGTGTTTACATACAATATTCAGGAATAGTGATGTGTGTTTTCAATATTGTATCACAGCAGCAGCTCACATTACTGCAAATAGTCTCGATGACACATCTCAATTCTGAAATGTGAGTTCCTGTTTTTATCTAAAATAAAAAAAATTATGGATATTGCATGAAACATAAACATTTCTCTGCAAAATGTATGTAATAGGCTCTCACACATCACCCACATTAAAAATAAATTAAAGCATATCCGTATTTAACCCCTTTGCTGCGGGGGTTATTTTCCCGCTGTGCTGGAGGGGAGGGGGGCGCGCACGGTGCCCGCATGCTCATGACGAGCTGAGCTCGTCATGAGGCACGGCGCTCCTGTGCTCATGACGAGCTCAGCTCGTCATGACCACACCGGTTCCCGTGGAACGCTCAGCACAGCAGGGGAATTATCCCCGCCTGCGAGCGTTCCACGGCTCATGACGAGCTGAGCTCGTCATGAGCACTGGAGCGCCGTGGCTCATGACGAGCTCAGCTCGTCATGAACATGGAAGGAGCTATAACAATCTGTTTAATAATTATTCGAGGTTATCAGGGGAAGACTCTGCAGCATAGAGCTGGTTCTATTAGAGCACCCATGAAAGGCTGGGGCCCTGGGCCAAAGCCCACTCTGCCCGTGCCTTAAACGTCTCTGATCATGGAAGCTTTAAGGTTAGGGAAGGCTGTATTTCAATAGACGTTTCGGGGAACATTCTGAGCAAGTTGGAAAACTGCTTTGAGGTCCGCGGATCTGTACCAACAACCATTTTCATGAATTGTTACACTGCTTTAGTTTCTCACTTCTTCTCTTTCGTTGACATCAAATGTGAAAATGAATTGTCTCTCAGCGTTATATTTAGTAAATCCTCTTTATGATTTACCAATTATAACAAGATTCTTGGGTAAACCTAGACGACGACAAGTAAGCTCTCCCTACATTATGTGGCTGTATATAAATCGTTATACTTATTTAGGGTGAAGTCATTGGATAGTGCCGCTAGGTTATAGTGCAGTCTAGATGGATATTGTCCCAGTGGTGACTTGTAGGATCGTGGGTTCGTTTATGTGAATGAAGTGTGGTGAATCAGTGTTCCTAGAATGAGTGGTGATTGGTTTCATTGGGTCTGTAATAATTAAATACAAATACACTAAGGTGTGATAGGGTCCATAAGACGCTGTGACATGTGGAGAGGATATCATCTCTGGATGCATTCCAGAGTGGTAAATAATTCCTAATAAAATAAAATATATCTTGATGGATTAAAGTTTTTAGGATGCAGGGTTTAGGATTCAGGATTAGGACACTGGACACCTCCCTCTCCTTCAAGGAGCACATTACCAAAATAAAAGACTGCCTGGTACCGCCTCTCTCTTCTAAAGAAAGTCAAACCATTTCTTCCAGAAAGCAACTTCAGACCGGTTGTTCAAGCGCTTGTTCTCTTGCTTCTGAATGGTGGTAATGCCCTACTGTGTGGTTTCCAATACTCCACACTGCTCCTCATAGGGGCATCCTGTATGCCACAGGACGTCTCATCCAGAGCCTGTAGAAGTCTGATCACATCAGCCTCACCCTGATGGAACACCATTGGCTCTCCTTGCCAGTCGGCACCGTCTTCAAAACTAGCTGCATCATTTACAAGGCCATCACAGACAGCACACCCATTTATCTTGCAGGCAAGCTCACCATCTCTAGTGCTTCTCGCTACACCATCAGACTGCAGTCTAAGAACTGTAGAAAAAGAAAAGAACAAGACTACAAGCCTTTTCCAGATATGCACCTGGAATCTAGAACAACATCCCTGTATCCATCAGGACCGCTACAAAGCTGCTTCTATTTAGGAAAGAGTTGTAGATTCACCTTTTAAAAGAACCCTTCATGACAGTGCAGTACCCATCTACAACTCAGCTTTCTCTGCTATTATTTGATGACTTAAAGCTTGCCTTATACCTGCATCAGGTATAATGTATGCAGGGTGGGTATTCCCACGCAAAAAGCCATGTAGAACTGACGCAGTGAAATTTACAACATTTCAGTGTGTCGCTCTACGCCTTCTCTGGATCAAAATCCCTTTACCTGCTCAGACCAGGCGTAAGGAATGACGCAAGGCTTTTTAAATGGGACTCTCCTATCTGTTGTGGCGCATTGCTGGAGTTGCATCACTTTCATGGGCAACTCCAGCAATGCGTCAATTTTGGGTCAACAGGTGCGTCAGAATTTCTGACGAATCTGTCAATCCTTGCGCCATGGTGCGACTTATTGTAAATACAGAGCATCCATGGTGGTGCAAAGGTTTCATATGGAGGCACAGAGAAACTGACACATCTGTACAGATGTGTCAGTTTCTTGTAAATCTGCCTCAGTGTGTGTAGTTCAGCATGGTGTTTTAGCATTCCCTGGGTGCAGTGTGGTATGTTACTACCACAGTGATGAAATACTCTGTTGTGGGTTAATGCCACTAGGATGCAGTGGAATGCGGTGGATTATTCCCTTGAAGGTGCAACATAATGTTGAGAACTTTAGTTCCTTGTTTTCAGTGCTCTGGGCCCAAAGTATTAGCATGCAGTCCATTCTGGTAGACTTCTTTCCTTTAGGCACAATGCCTCCTGGAGAACTAGAGACTCTTGGATGCTGTTTTGTGTGGTGGGTGAGTGTCTCTATGTTGCCGATCAGAGTGGTAGATTAATGTAGTGACATAATGCAAAATGATGGAGCTCCCCTGCAGAATGTGAAGAGGGCCCGCTGAGTCTCTCATTTCTCACAGATATTCATTGTCTGTGGGTGGTATTGAGCCCCTCAGAAGGATTTGGGGTTCCTAAAGGGTTGGGGGCCCTCCTCTCCTGCACCACAGGGGGGGCTGCAGAGGGTTGTGAAACTCCCTTGGGTTAATGCCCCTAGGATGCAGTTCAGTGTTTTGTGCTAGTGCCTGCAGGATGTAAATTCCACATTCCCTGCAAACAGCACCATTACAAAAAATGTTTCTGCACGCTCCAACAGCAAATAAATGCTGAGTAGACATAATTTAATAGTACATCATTCTAGCTCATTATGTCAGTCACTGGGTTTGAAAAGTGTGTAATTTTTTGAAAAGCAGTAAACATCTTTCGTAGTATAGATGATGTCTGGAATACATAGGCCTTTACACTCAGGTGTTGAACTGGGGTTGGGGGCTCCTGGACGCAGATTAGTCATAAGTTATGGCTTCAACTGACACCAAGTCATTTTAATGTGTAAATGCTTTAGGGTCTCACACTTGTCTCTAGGGGGTTTTGAAGAATGCTAAATGTTATGTATAAAAACAGTGAGTGGCTGAGTCGGTTACAGTTTTTATGTGATTGGATATGTTTGTATAATTAGCACATTCACTTTCCCAATCACTCGTAGATTAGGTTCATTGGTCCTGATGAATTGACCTGATCGATACCTACAACTCGACCAAGAAACACGTCGACCTATTTGCACACGATCTTATGAGCTGTTAATGTGACCTTCACATTAAAACTCCGATAGGTACCTCTTAGTTATTTTTCAACACTTTACACCAATCTACACATAGAGCAGCTCCACCTACACTACGAACCTCTTCTTATTTTGAAAAGACCTCTGGGAAAGAGCCCCTTGAGGGGCCTGTTAGGCAATGCAGTGACGGCCTAACGAGGAGCTGCCCAATGACGAAGCATGAGTAACTGAACAAATGATGGACAGAATGCTGAATGATTCAAACATTCTCCCCCAGTCAAGAGATCTGGGTTAAATCCATTGTTCTTTTGCCCACCAAGCCACCCCAGTTTGGACCCAGCCATTTGCATATCAGTCTTGACCCTGTGCCTCATGGGAACAGTCCTGACCGAACTGCCAAGCCAGGTCCGCCCTGGACCGGAAACAAGCCTCCTGGGACCGGTTTGGGGTATGTCACCCTTCATCAGTCAGGCTAGCTTGAATCCAGTGGCACAGTGAACAAGAGACCCGCTTCTGGGCATACCAGTCCCACTTAGGGCGAAAAGTGTAACTGCAACAAATGATGGACAGAATGATGAATGATTCAAACATTCTCCCCCAGTCGAGAGATCTGGGTTAAATCCATCTGTGTGAGAGCTCTTGCTTCTGAGCAATCAGATCCCTCGGATCTGCTTCCTCAGCTCCCTGCCGACCAACCTGTGTTCTTCTTTCCTCTTACCCTGAAATCAACTCCATACTCCATGTGTTTAGGTATACCTCTTGGGAACTTGTATGCTGGACCTAAAAGCACCTACAGTCCCTCTCAGTATTCTGATACAAACATTTGTAGATAGGAATTTGCACAAAATCGTTTGCCTCCTCAAGGGAGGCCTAAAGAGCAGAAATATTTTCATTTCCTACTTTGCATTTGTTCTGCATTGTACATCACACATACACAGCAAGAAATGTGTTAAAGGATAGCTTTGCTATTTGAAAGGTCTCCTTCACTATGAAAACCATTTGAAACAGTATGCATAGACGCCTGTACTGTGCATAAAGTGCACCAGCGCAGTGAGAAAGCAAATCAGTGTCATTTCTTAGTAGATATCAATCAATCAATCAATCAAAGCATTTATATAGCGCGCTACTCACCCGGAGGGTCTCAAGGCGCTTGGGGAGAGGGGTCCGCTACTGCTCGAACAGCCAGGCACTGTTCTGCTCTCTCCCTTTCTTGCATGCAGCACAGCAACGAGTTGCTGTGCTGTGTTGTATGAATTTTTGGTAAATATGGGTGCTAGTCCATTCGCTGCTTTCAAGTATCTCAGTTTTCAAAGTGTTTAACCACATTGCTGCGGCGGTAATTTTTCTGCTGTGCAGCTTTTTTCCAAAAGCCGCGTTACATGACGAGCTCAGCTCGTCATCAGCACACGACCACCGTGGCTGATGATGAGCTCAGCTCGTCATCTGCAGCGAAGGGGTTAAAATATGGTGGCTCAATGACATCTAATTATCAAACAATTGAAGTTATGGCCTAATAACATAATATAACAGGTTAATTTGTAAAGCGCACGACTACCCGTAGGTGTCCTGGCGCTGAATAACAGATATTTATTGTTACCCAACTCAATGGTACTCTGGTACAGAAGATAGAGTACAATGGATTTTTGGCTTCAGTATTATTTGCCGTTGGCTTAGCTGTTGCAGCTGAAAGTGTACAAAGGCTAAGGTAAGCACTGAAATAAACGGGCAATGGTTAGACCTTAAGGGACATTGGTAGTGAAGTCAATCAATCAATCAATCAACAAATCAGTCAATCAGGGGTTTGTAATGGCCACTACTCACCCTTTAGGGTCTCAATGCACTCGGAGGATGTATGCAATTCCATTGTCATTCGAAGAGCCAGGTCTTGAGGACTTTCCAGGATTGGTGTAGTATCGGGTTTCGCCAAGGGTTAAGGGGGAGATCATTCCAGGTCTTGGCTGCGAGGCAGGAGAAGGACCTTCCACCCACTCTCTTCCTGTAGAAGCGTAGGATGGTGGCTAGGGCGAGGTCCGCTGAGCGGAGGTTTCTCTTGAGGTATTGTGGTCCGATGTTGTGGAAGGCCTTGTAGGCATGCGTGAGCAGCTTGAGAGTTATTCTTTCGACAAGGAGCAAGTGGAGGTAGCAGAGGTGTTGGGTGATGTAGTTGTGCCACGGGATATCGAGGATTAGTCTGGCTGTGGCGGGCTGGACAGTCTGGAGTTTGCGCAGAAGTTTTTTGTTGATTCCGGCGTAGAGGGCATTGCCATATTCAAATCTACTGGTGATGAGGGTGTGAGTGATTGTTTTCCTGGAGTGTGGGGTATCCATTTGAATGTTTTGCATAGTATGCAGAGGGTGTTGAGCATGCGGAGGAGACAGCATAGATCTGGCAATTCATAGTGAGTGATGAGTCCAGTATGATACCAAGGTTATGTGCATGGTCGGTTGTAGTGGGTGGGTTTCTAAGGGCAGGGGACCACCAGGTGTTGTTTCATGCGGAGTTGGTAGAGCCGAGGTTGAAGTCGAATTCTGCTGGGAAAAAGGGAAGAAGTGAAATGATGTTTGTGAGAAAAGAAGTAATTCAATTGAAGACAGTGCCTTGCAATCTCATTTTGTTGAGCCTAATTACCAACTATGTTTCAGAACAATGTAGAAGAGAGATGAAGGACTGAGCAGCTGGTGTTTAGATATTCTGGAATTCTGTTGAAGATATTTGGTATTATTGTCCATTTTGTTAAGTTTCTTTCAGAATACGTTCATTTGTTTTTATGAATTTAACTTCAGGTGTTAGCCAACCAGCTTCCATATAAGATTCAGTCTGTCACCAGAATTGATTGGGTAAAGTTATTATTAGGTTGGTAAAGAAGGAAGGAGGGAGAGCCTGGGAAGTAGAGTATGTCACTGTTTTCCACAGTCAGGCATCTTTTATGTGGTTTTAGGAGCTAGTATTCTTCAATGACAATGAGATTAAGAAATTGAATTAAGAAAAGCATTATAAGAAGTCCAAATGATGTTTCAATGGCTGATATGATGTTTCAAGGAGCAAATATTCCATCTAGTATGCGCCCGAATGCACGAGTAGGCTATTACACCAGTTCATGAAAACTAATCAAATCTAGGTTAGAAAGGGTTTAGGAAAGTGCCCTTTTTGACATGGTCACCCCTCCATACTTTTTGCATAATTTATTCTCTAGTGTGTGTATTTGCAGATGTCTAACACTCCTTTCTGATAAGTCTAAGTCTGCTCGACCATCACTACCCCCCAAAAGAGCCCCTTGGGATTGCTAGAGCAAGCCTCTGTCCACTAGTAAGGGAATACCTGGACTTTTTGCATGGTGTACGTCTTTTTGGTGTAACATATTAAGAGCCAGCTTCCCACATTGGTGGTGCAGCGGTGGGGTACAAGACTTGACATCTCCTGTACCACTTGGTTAAGGAGTGATTCCACTAAGGAATAAAAAAAAGTCTTATAATTCAAAAAAAATTGTTTTCGATTTTAATATTTTTCTAAATTATTTGAAGTAACTGTTAAGGTCTTTTTTTAAGTCCCTGAGTCCAAACTGTATAGAATTTAAAAAGCTAGGCCCAAAAGTTTATTTTAGAATATTTTGTTGTTTTCTAAAAAAAGGTCCCAGCTTTAGTGGCAATGTATTCTGCAGAAGATCTGGTTCAGGAGCTCAACGTGACTCCTTACCCGCAGCTTACAATGCAGCAGTTAAGGATCCTCTATATAACTTACAACATAAAAACAGGCCCATCCCCTTCCAAGGCAAAGCTCCAGGGGCTCTTGGTAGTATGAGAAAAAACATCCAGAGGATGACATTAACCTCACTGAGGATCAGAATGGAGATAGAGGAAGTGAGGAGAGTGTAGATCCTCCTCCCTTAGAGAGAGAGAGGGGTCCTCTCAGAGGAGGAACTCATTCTAGAAAGACTAGCCCGGAGGGCAGCTTTAGAAGCCAAAATCTTGGCTGTAGAAAAGAAAAGAGCAGAGATGGGCATAGGATGGGCATAGGATCCATATTAGTCACCGAAAACTACTACATAGGGAAAAAGACAACGCTTTTGACCCTAAGATCCCTAAAGAGATTGTCCCCAAACAGATAGTGATATCACCAAAGGGTTTATAGCCTTTGAGAGGGATTGTTAATCGAGGTAACTCAACCAAAAGTATTGGGACTCTCTTCCCTGAGAGCTGTTCTCAGGAAAGCGTAGGGATAGGCTCCTGACACTGAATGAGGCATATGCTGAGACCCTGATTGAGGACCAGGTTCAGGGAGACCTGAAAAACCCAGAGTCAGACCTGGGTATATTTTGTAGACTGAGTGGGAACACTAAGTGGCGCGTTGAAAGGTAACAATGAGCAAGACTATTTTGGACTTTATAACCTTATTATAAAAGAGCATCTGATGAGTAATTGTGTTTCTGAGAAATTATATCAGCACCTAGTAGACCTGCTTCCACTTTCTCCTCAAGAGTTGGGGAAAAAGGCAGACCACTGGGTCAAGACGAGGGTAACTAAAACAACTCATGGTGGGGGTGACCAAAAGAAAGAGGTTGTTAAGCACCCCAAGGGAAGGATGATGACCAGTCAAAACACAAGAAGCTGCTCAAGGCCCCCAGAAACCTGTTTGGGACGGTGGGCCCAAGCCAATACACAATCTAAGGGTGGATACCAGGGTAGAATTGGGAGCACAAAAAGGTTTGGTGCTTTAATTGGAAGGCCAATGGGCACCATACTAAAGACCCTAGCTGTCCCAATACACAGGGTCCCCCAAGTGCACCTGCAGTGAATGCAGTGGTAAGACTCAAGATGGGATACCAAGTGAGCCCTGACCATGTCAAAGAGAGCTCACTGAAGCAACTTTAGTTTCTGAGGGTGGGGTGGATGTAGTTGCCCTGGGTGTCTGGCCCATTAACATAGAAAAATACAGCCAACCGTTTCATATGAATGGGATAAGAGTTGAAGCACTCAGGGATACAAGTGCAAGTGTCACTTTGATGGCTCAAAGACTGCAATCCCCAGGATAATATTCGACTGGTGAGACATTCAGAATCCTCAATGCTGATAATCAGACTAAGGTCCATCCCATGGCAATGGTGTGCTTAGAAAGGGAAGGGGTTACTAGCCACAAGAAGGTGGTGGTATCCTCTGCAATTCCTGTAGAATGTAGGGGGCATAGTGACCCTATGGGTAAGTATCTCATTGGCTACTACCCTAAGATCCCCTAAAACCCTTAAATTCAGTATGTAGGTGAGCCCTGGCACCAGGAAATCAGACCCTGCCAACCAAAAGAGGAAGAAGGACTGATGAGCCATGAAAAGCAAGAACTGTGGACAAAGCAAATTACTTGGTGCAAACTCTCCCGGCCTATCTACTGTTCCTGACAGTTGTGCCAAAGTTGGCTCATCCTGCAAGCTCCGGTGCCTCCAAAAGCCTGCGAGGATTGCTAGCACTTCTGCCAATACTGAGTGTCATGGCTAGGCGGAGCTAGGCGCACAGCATTAGGAACATGAACACAAGGAATAAATGATGTAGGCATTGGACTACATGTCCCACAATCCTTAGGGTGAGTTGGTCAGAGCACCTGACTAAGATTACATAAGCCCCACCCTTGCACTTACTCGGGGCTTGTCACTCAGGAAGCTTGTTTGTTTGGAGTATCTCGAGTCCTGCCTTGCCTCATCTCGCCGGTGGAACAAGTTCGAGCAGAGTCTGCCTGAAGACGGCTGCTTTCCTGTTTTTGCTCTCACGGACTGGAAGAGTTGCGCGCTGCCTTGGACGTGTCTCCGAGTCACCGCGGAATCCTCAGGTGTTCACTTCCGGGTGTAGAGCGTTCTTGCCTCACTCCCCGTTGAACGCCAGACTCCGTAGATGCTTTACCGAGTAGCGTCTACTACGCTACCTCGGAAGGAAAATACCCGTCATTTCTCCGTGGCAGCCGCTGAGCCGCGCTGGGGGCACGCTGATAATTACACTAGTCACGCTAAAGCGCCCGAGACTGTAATCTTCACACTTACCGGCTTGCCGTCTGGAATCACACGACAGCTACAGTTACTTTTATTTTTGTTTGTTTACCTTGGAAATACATTAGGAATCCAGGGCTAGGAGCGCTTCCTTATTGTTTGGTCCTAAGACTCTTTTTCAAACAAACCTTGGCTAAAACAAACAACTTGGACTACCTGCATGATGAATAAGGAATGCCAGGAGTAACAAGGCAACCTCAGGGCTTATATGGCCTGCAACACAGAGAGGATTATCGTCAGTCATATAAGTACCTCATTCATTGTGGACCAGACTGTTGATATATATTTTTCTTTATTTATTTTTCTCTCTCTCTTATCTCTGTGTGACACTGAGGATCTCCTGTGGAGCAGCAGAGCTGCTTCCCTGCATCCTGCAGGCATTGAAAGAGCCCTGTGAGGACTCTGGACCGCCAAAACCTGACACCAGAAAGCACCACTGCACCTGTGCTGCCTAGCCTGATCTGAAGGGGGTCAATATTGTGAGTTTGGTCCCTCAGCCCTCCAGAGACAAAGTTGTCCTAGGACTTGCCCACTGTGGACTTCTAGGTGCCGGATGCGGCCTCTGTTTGCAAGCCCCCTAGACCTTGAGTGCTCCCAATTCTCTGATTCTTTTTAATGGGCATCACAGAGGAAAGAGGAAAGTAAAGAGTGTAATGTTTTTTAAGCAGCTTGTTTGCTCCTTGTAACAGGTCCATTGGTTATAAATCTCATTCCAGTGCAAAGAGCTCACCAGAAATGTGTCATTGCCAATTCTACCAAGATTGACATCTCTTCAGTAAAAATCCCTAAACATCTCACTGACTCCTACTTCAAGAAGAAGAAGCTGCGCAAACCCAAACACCAAGAGGGTGAAATCTTTGAAACAGAGAAAGAAAACTAAGAGGTACCAGAGCAGCGCAAAAATGACCAGAAGCTAGTGGATTCGCAGCTCTTGCCTCTCATCAAGAAAGAGCCCCAACTGTGTGGTTACTTGAGATCTACGTTTTGCCTAGCCAATGGAGTTTATCCACACAAACTGGTTTTCTAATTGGTTAGAAAATTGCTCATTAAAAGAAAACGTTCTTAAGCCGTGAGTCGTGTGCATCATTTATTGACTATTGTGTGTATTTTCAGATGTCTAACACGCCTCTCTGACAGGCCTAAGGCTGCTCGACCACACTGTCTCGACCACAATGAGTGCCTTAGGATTGCGAGAGCAAGCCCCTGTCCACTAGTAAAGGAATACCTGGACTCTGCATGGTGTATCTTTTTTTGGTATGCCACTTAAAGACCCAGCTTCCTACACTTGTGATATATTAGAAAAAACATATGTAGAGGTTGGAGATAGCGATCATTGGACCAGCCAAGGTTATCTTTCTGGGGAATTATTATCATGGATACATTTTGTTGAGAGGTAGAATTTGTGAACAATATCTAGACCTCCTCCAATCATCTTGGATTGGCGATTTCTGAGAAGTATTGTATAACTAGATGTATGCTTTACTTAGAATAAGTGCAGCAGCATCACTTTGCCATGTTTTAACAATAAGCAACAGATATGGGGCAGAGCCTGATGTAAGCTCACAGATGTTCAGACTATTCTTGTTTATTGATCTTGCATCTAGGGGTATTCAAGAAAGGACATGAGCAGATGGTAAAACGAGATTTCAGGTCTGAAGAGGAATGAGAGTTTGGATCAATATATAAAATGAGCATGCTCAGAAGAGCTTGTAAAGGGCTTGGAAGAAGTGGAGTCAGTGGGGCATGATGAGTAGGCACATGCGATTTATAAAAATTGTAGTTTTGGGGAGAGTGAGCCAAAGTGGGTGAAGGAGAAGAAGGGTCATTGAAAGAGGGAGAGAGCAGTGATGACTTGGGAAGATGGGAAATGTGGAATTCGAGTATGAGCTAGGAGTGAAGAAGAGGGAGTTCTAGGGTTAGTGTCAATAGGTATGTGAGAAGGAGTGTAGGTGATAAGGTAAGTGTTAGACGAGTAAAAGAAAATGTTTCAAGCAAAAACAGATTCAAAGTGAGAACATACATGGTGTGACAGGTGAGGAGGTAGTGGAGGGGTGTCATAAGTAGAGGCGACAGTGGGAGAAGAGGGAGTCAGTAGTAAGTAGGAAAGGAGAAGAATATGTGATTCATGATGTGGGAGAGGATGGATGTAGATAGAGAGTAAGACAATTGGCAATTAAGTGTTTACATATATATATATATGTGGGGAAAGTAAGAGAGAGGCTATTAAATAGGCAAACGGATAGGTAGAAGTGATAGTGAAAGTGTTGGATAAGAGAAGGGTACAGATGGCTATGGGAATCAAAGAAGATTGAAGAATGTTGTTAATTAAAAGATTATAGTAGGTGCCGCAGAGATGTGTGTGTGTGTGTGTGTGTGTGTGCGTGCATGTGTGTGCACATGCACGAACACACACACAGACACACACACACACACAACGAAATCTATGTAGCAAGTTTATTAAAGATCTTTGTTGTCTTACTGGTACAGCAGCCTCAGACCATACAGAAATAATGAGCTCTGTGTGGGCTGAATAACTCTGTTGGTACTGCGATATTAGGGGATACAGCATAGTTAGTTAGAGGTGCATCGTATTAATATTATTATTATTTAGCGATTTGTAGAGCGCCTGGTGACCCGTAGGCATCCCCGCGCTATAACATATGTGGAGACCAGAGGAAAAGGGGGACTTTATTTTGGGAATAGCAGAGTTTTCAGTTTTTTCCTAAAGATCGGATGGCTGGGTTCCATCCTGAGGGTGCGGGGAAGTGAGTTCCACCCAGCGGATGCTTTAACCGAGAAGCGTCGGCCACCGGTACGTGTCTTCCTGAATCTGGGGACGTTGGCCAGACGCTCGATATCCGAACGGAGGGACCTGTGGGCCTTGTATGGAGTGACCAGGTCTCTCAGAATAGCAGGTCCGAGACCGTTGAGCAGTTTGTGAGCAGTGCACAGGGCCTTGAATTCGACCCTTTGACGTATTGGGAGCCAGTGGAGGGCCTTGATTGCTGGTTTGGCTGAAACTCTGGAAGGGAGGTTCATGAGCAGCCGGGCGGCAGCGTTCTGCGTGCGCTGGAGTTTGGCCATGGTGGATTCAGGAGCTCCCAGATATATCATGTTGCTGTAGTCCAGCCGCGCAAGGATCAGACCCTGGACCAGGAGTTTTCTAGATAGGGGTGGAAGTAGTGGGAGGATCCTTCGAATGGAGCGCATGAGGCCAAAGCAGTCAGTACTGTAAAACTCTGTACTAAAATATTAGGCTTGAGATGTGCTGAAAGAATGGTGTGGATGTCAACGCACTGATATACTAGTGTGCAATGCAAATCTGAATATAGTTGCATTCAAAGAACATTTTGGGTGTATAATTAAATGAATCCATTTCCCAGTGCGGACATTTCACCGCGGTGCAAGCGTTCTACGGAGTGGGCGGGGCTGCGACCGCCAACGGTCGTGCGCAGCACCCAGAAGGTAGTGCTCTCGTCGGCCATTGGCCGACACAAGCATGGAAGGGGTTAATACCCTGGTGCTATGGAAATCAGTTTATAGAGAGTACTGTGGGAGTTCATTGGAAAACCCATTCATGGGATACAAATGCGTACTGCGGGCCAGCACAGTCGTGTTGTGTTAGAAATCTAAGAATAGTGCAACATTTTGAGACCAGAGCATCATGCAGGTAGGGCTGGATGTATCCTAAGATCTATATAGATCTCTTGCGAACCAGCACTTGCTGTCCCCGTACTTGTCTCTCCTTCTTGTAGATTTCGAGAAGGCTTTCAATTCGGTTGACTGGGGCTATTTGGAGGCAGTATTAGAGCAAATTTGCTTTGGAATCCCTTTCCGCAACTTGGTGAAGTCAAGTCAAGTCAAGTCAAGTAAAAATTTATATAGCGCACTACATACCCAGAGGGTCTCAAGGCGCTTGAGGAAGGGGGGAGGTTTACTTATCGAATATCCAGGTTTTAAGCTGTTTTCTGAAGGCTAGGTGGTTTTGAGTGAGGCGGAGGTGGATGGGAAGGGAATTCCAGGATCTTCCCCCCATGGTGGTTTTGTGGATGCGCGGGACGGCGGCGAGGGCTTGGTTGGACGACCGTAGCTGGCGGGTGGGGGTGTAAAAGGAAAGGCGCGTGTTGAGGCAATCCGGTCCAAGTTCGTAGAGGGCTTTGTGTGCGTGGGTGAGGAGACGGAACGATATCCTTTTGTTGACGGGGAGCCAGTGCAGGTCTTTCAGGTGACCGGAGATGTGGTCTTTGCGAGGGATGTCTAGTATGAGTCTGGCTGAAGCATTTTGGATGCGTTGGAGTTTTTTCTGCAGTTTTGCGATGGTACCGGCGTAAAGGGTGTTTCCGTAGTCTAGACGGCTAGTCATCAGTGCGTGGGTGACGGTTTTTCTTGTTTCAGTGGGGATCCAGCGAAATGTTTTTTTTGAGCATGCGTAGGATGTTGAAGCATGATGATGAGATGGCATTTACTTGTCTGGTCATCGAGAGTGAGGAGTCCAGGATGATGCCCAGGTTCCGTGCGTGGTCAGTCGGTATGGGGGCTTTTCCTAGGGCCGTTTGCCACCACGAGTCGTCCCAGGCTGAAGGGGATGCACCTAAGATGAGGACTTCCGTTTTGTCCGAGTTCAATTTCAGACGGCTGTGCTTCATCCATTCGGCTACTTCTTTCATCCCTTCATGTAGGTTGGTTTTGGCGGTGTTTGGGTCTTTGGTGAGTGAGAGGATCAACTGGGTGTCATCAGCTTAGGTTGTTGAGGTTGTGTTGACATGCGATGGTTGCGAGCGGGCTCATGTAAACGTTGAAGAGGGTGGGGGTGAGTGATGATTCTTGGGTGCCGCCGCAGATGACTTCGGAGGCCTCTGACTTAAAAGGGGGGAGGCGGACTCTCTGAGTTCTTCCCGTGAGCAACGAGATGATCCAGTCCAATGCTTTTCCTTGAATTCCGATGTTTCTGAGGCGTTGTATCAGGGTGCTATGGCAGACTGTGTCGAAGGCTGCAGAGAGGTTAAGGAGGATGAGGGCGACTGTGTCTCCCTTGTCCAGTAGAGTTCGGATGTCGTCTGTTGCTGCGATGAAGGCGGTCTCTGTGCTGTGTTTGGCTCGGAAGCCAGACTGTGAGGCGTCGAGTGATTTGTTGGTTTCGAGGAAGACGGCGAGTTGGTTGTTGATGGCTTTCTCAATGACTTTGGCAGGGAAAGGGAGGAGCGAGATGGGGCGGTAGTTTTTGAGTTCAGTGGGGTCAGCTGTGGGTTTCTTCAGAAGGGCGCTGAGTTCGGCGGACGCTATACCGTCAGCCCTGGGCGCAGGTCCTTGTAAATGGAGCTCTATCCCGTCCCTTCCCCATTAAAAGGGGTACGCGGCAGGGATGCCCCCTTTCACTGATCCTATTTGCTTTGGCAATGAAGCCCCTTGCCTGCCTTATTCGATATGACCACTCCCTCACTGGATGAAAGTGGCCCGGCTTTGAAGAAGATAAGATTGCGCTTAATCCAGACGACGTACTGCTGTTTCTGGCAGACCCAGCCCAATCAGGGCCAGATGCCTCAGAGCATTGGACCTCTTTGAGTGGACCTCCGGCCTTCGGCTAAATCCAGCCAAATCTGTTCTGGTCCCCCTCCACTTGTCACGTGAGTGCTTTGATTGGCAGTCGATGATTCCCCTTCTACAGCATTCCTTCAAGTACTTGGGGATCTGGGTTTCCCTTCTCCCCGACCTCGCATGGTCACTAAACGTCACCCCACTGATTTAGCGGGTCCGCGATGATCTGCTTAAATGACGTACGCTGCCCCTAAACCCTCTGGGCAGGATAGCTCTATTTAAAATTATGATTTTTCCTCGCTTTCTTTACATGCTTCAGTATACACATCTCTCCTTAGCTAGGTCTTGGTTCAGTGAAATGGACGGTCTGGCCACTAAGTTTTAATGGGTGTGGCGGAGGCCCAGGCTGGTCCTGGCCTAATGCCGAATCCCACCTTTTGATGGAGGTCTTAGGATGATGAGCCTCTTTCTCTATTATTTAGCTTACGGTACACGATTGGTTTAACGGCGGCTGGTCCTACTCGGCATACCACCTGAAATTACACACCCTGGGCTTCTCCTCTATCCAGGGGATGCTGTATGGCGCCGTTGTTCACCAGGTTCTCCCTTAGGTCACACGCAGAGTGCTCCTGGCATGGCGGGCCTCACTGAGTCATACCCGCTGGTCGGGCAAGCTGACCCAATATTCCCCCTTGCGGTATGGCACAAGGCTCCGAGAGGTTGCTTCCTTGTCAGGGTTCGGGCCCTGGGACCTCATCGGGATCTCCCTGCTGGGCGATGTCTGGAGCGGTACCCATCTACGTTCCTTTCAGGATTTGCAGGCCAGGCACTCCCTCCACTCCTCTCTATTTTTCCGATATTTGCAGCTGCGCCATGTCCTCCGCTCCTATATCCCATATGGCACTTCCTTGCCTGAGTATAGTCCACCTGAAACTCAGGTCATGACCGGTGATTTGGGAAGAGGAGGGATCTCCCGCATTTATCGTTCACTCACCAACAATACCCCCAATTCCCTCTCTCAACTCCGGGACAAACTGGGGCTCTGGAGGACGCTGACTGGAGAGACGCTGTGATGGCCCCTCAAACAATTGCGGTCTCAGCGAGGTTTCAGCTGGTCCAAATATACTTCCTACACACTGCCTATCTTACACCTCTCTTTCTCCACCGCACTGGGCTTCGGCCTAATGCCTGGTCCCCACTGCCCCCACTCCCATGCAGACTTCTATCACATGGTATGGCTTCGCCCTGCCTTACAGGGGTACTGGGACTCCTTAACAGGAGAACTCACGGAGGTCTTGGGCTGGTAGGTTCCTCTTGATCCTACACGTGTTCTCCTGGGCATCACCAAGAGGCTGAATGGCAACAGGGCTGAGAAACTCTTCCTTAATATCATACAGCACTGGTGGCAGCTAAGAGGGACATTGCTGCTCACTGGTTGAATACCACTGCGCCCACATTGGCGCGCTGGAGCTGGGGGATGGACTGGTGTGCCGCGCAGGAACGGTCTCTTTATGTGGCCAGGGGATGTCCTAAGAAATTTCGCTGAATGTGGGGCAAATGGGTTGGAGTGATAGAAGACTATTGTGGATTGATTTGATCTCCAGATTGAAAGTGGATATGCCGATACTGGACTTATGTGTGTCTATCCTTCTATGACAATGTAAAATGTTTTTGCCTTGGTCTTGCCTTTTAAGATGTAGTCCTGAATGGTGCTGCTTTCCTTGTTACATTTAAAAATTGATTATAAAAAAGTTCTATATAGATATGTTTGCACTGGTAGATAAAGGTGTTAGGCAAGTCGAAATTCAAGTGCACAGAGTAAACTCCCTTTGTGGTCTCAGCACAAGGATAGCTTCTTATCCTGCAGGTCAGAATAAATATGCTTTATGACATCCAACAGTCTCTAAACTGGCATTTGGGGACTGTACTTGTGTATTTGAGGCTTTGCCTGGACGTTTGAGACTATACTTGGGACTTTGATGCTTAAGCTGGAACAATGGAGTTCTCAACTGGGCACTTCAGGTCCAATCGTGCATTTTAGGTTGTTCCTTGACATATGATTACTGTCTAGCCTATAATTTCTGCACCTGAATAGGTAATGGATATGTCCCTGGAAAATCCTTACAGGACACTGATCAAATAGTGGTGTCAAATAATGTTCACCCTTTTGTCCGATACAGTGATTGGCTTTTATTTGATTAATCTTACACTCGTAGGTTCTTTCCCTGATTTCACTTGCCATGATGTCTTTAGAATAAACGTTGTATGATCGATTAAAGTGTGATGTCATTATTAGGGTCAAAGGTCATGTGACTTTACATCCTGTGATAACACTGGGTAAGATGGAGTCCAAAAGTATACATACTTCTTTCAGTACCTCTGCCATTGTGCAGCATTCACATGCATTTTTCTTAACACAAATGTTTGATGCAATAGCACAAAAAACATGACATCACTTTACCTTTTGTGGCGTAGCACTCATTTACTGCGAATTTTGGGGTGACCATTGTTTTTTATTGTTTTTATTTTTGCAGTTTTATGTAATGTGAAACAAGTCAAGTAATTGACTTAGCGCTTTATAATTAAGAAAATAGAGCTTAAATTATACGAGCAGCCATGTCACCCTAATGCTGAAGTAAAAAAGAAAGACTTCATTTGGTGGTGTTAGCAATGTTCTGATGTGAATGACAAGGGAACGTGAGTGTTTAGAAATCCCACTTAGCGCTTAACTCTTGAGAGATTTGGTACAAGACAAGAGGCCCGATCTCCCCGCCACCTCTTGCTTCTAATGAATACAGCGCGGAGACGGAGAAATTTTCAATCACCCTGCGGTTTCTGGAGGAGGAATCCATAATTCATTTCACTCCACATAAAAATCAGTTAATGAGTACAAATGGGGACTAAGTAGCGAGTGGGTAGACAATTCTATTAGGAGGTGGAAACATATGCGCCACTGCAGCGAGGTGAGGAGCTGATACGAGGTGCAAACCTATTTCTAAATTCCAGCACTTTGTCTTTAGTGTTGGACTGCCTGTGGCGTCTTACTAAAGGAGAAGTTAGGGAACGATGGTTCGCCAATGACGACATTATGATGTAACCCTCCTGGGACACGTGTTTTCAGTGGTGGTAGGGAGACAGGTAAGTAACAATATTTTTTTACATAAAATACATATATGTTGTGTATGTGTATGTAGGATATGTGTTGGGAATATATTGTGTACATTCTGCATTGTACCCCAACAAACATACCCAAACCATGCAATGTATACCTACACACACCACGAGCACCTACCTTCGGGTCCATCAAAATGGGGTGCTGCTCCGTCGCGGTCAAAGTGCAGCAGGACAGGGAGGACCTGGATGAAGGCGAAGAGGACAAAACTGCATCCTGAACCCTGAAAAAAGTTGAGTTTTCACCCTTTTTAGGTCTCGCCTATGCAGCGCGCAAGCGCTGTATAGGAAAGGGACCTTAAGTCATCGGCAAAGCTTTCACTGCAAAGAAGTGCACGCGTTGAATTGCTTCCAATGGCAACGCGTGCGCATCTGGCGATTTCCTCGCGGGATAGAGCAGCTGGCGCCATATGGCAGAAATTATCGCGCCTTGCCGGCTTGTGCTTGTTCAATATTTCCATGCCCATATTCCATGCTCTTACTGGGCTATCGTTCGTGCTCATGTATCGCTGGCCCCCACGCTTGCATGGCACCCATCTAACTATCTTCCTACATGCCTGTCATCTGATAGATCCTGTTGGCGCTAATTATCACTGGCATGCCTGCTTACCTATTACGGCCCATACTATGTTTTGTCTTCATACGTATGATAGACATTGGCGCCGTAACATGGGACTACTTAATAATGGCCCCTTTCCAACATGGCGACTTCTAGAATAAACAGTCCGCTTTTCCTGTTTAGCCGCTATTGCAGTCAGCGGATCTCAAGTATTTCCGGTTAGAATGTCAAATATTTCATACACAGTAGGCTGTCTTGTCATGCTGCGATGTTTCCAGCACACCATAATGTTTGAGGATGTGGATTGTTTGTCCAGCCGGCCACTTTTGATAAGCTCCATATTAGCATGTTTTTTCTACCCTGGTTACACGCAGTCTATTTTTTTACAATACCAAACCTTCCATTCTGTGAGTCCCGGTTTGTTGGTATTGTGTGGCTTTACGTAGGGCCCATTTATTGGTCACCTATTTGCATCCTGGGAGGTTTTATACCGGAGCCTAAGCATTGCCTTGAGATATAGTTCTTAGCGGCTGTCTGTATTGTTCCAGTCTATATTCACGCAGCCCTATGCCCACGGTTTTGTATATAAGAAGCGATATATACATCTATCTGTGCCATTTTTTTTAGTCTTTCTGAGGCTTCCCCTCTCAAAATCTTATTAGTAGTTTTATCCATATGCCACTCTTACCCCTGACTTTCAGTTGTTCATGTGTCGATTTGGTCCCCAGATGTATCCGTGAGCAACACAATGTGGAGCATACATCCTTGACTGTGAGGTATTCTGTGCACTGGGATAGACCGATCCAAGCTATCCCCTTTAATCGATGAACCACAATGCTCATTGATGCAATCTGACATTTCTGCAAACCGCTCCTCCCCTAGCAACCACAGTGCATTCCACATCTTGCTTTGATTTCCATCTATGACGTCTCATCCCCTCACTTCCTCCTCTCGGACCAGAGTACCCCGGTGCAACAAGCTGACTCCAGCCTTGCCCCCCCTGCACAGTGCGGGATTATTCACTCACCTGGGGAGGACTCACAGCAGGTCTGGCCATAGATTCGGTTTATTTCTTCAAATGTTTCCTTTAGGTGCTATTTTTCTCACTGTTTATTCACTATTGATCTGAACATCTTTATCTTTCCATCATTGTATTTTAAGTTATTTTAACAGTATATATTCATTCTCCGGCATGACCCTTACGTTTGCTGTTTGTAAGATTGTGTTCCATCGCTGCATGCCTGCATGCAGAGTTGTCATTTACCCTTTAAGTGCGATTCACTTTCAGAGAGCCCTCGTTTTCACCCACTAACATCTCTAAGCTTGTTGGGGGTTGTCAAGACATTTACCCATTAAAATGATGCGCCTAGAAGTCGCAGAATGCTAAAACAATTGGATTTAAAACTGATACTTGTTTAAAGTCACCCTCATGAATTGGGGCCATTCCACACTCTGTATGATATAGAGTGGTCAGGTGACTTCAGGTCACTAGGGGAAACATGTTACAATTCCTGAATTTTTATTCAACAGTCAGTGCATTCTGGGACGTGTAGTCTCAGTTTTAATTAAGTAAATCACTTGGGATAACACTCTTCATAACAAAGACCATCTGCCTTTCTTATCTCTTCAGAGCGCTTCTCACTAGCGCTCCAGTTTTTACTTACACCTTCACTTCACCTTTACTCATTCATTATATTAGTTTAATGTATTTTCATTCAGTCACATGAAAAGTTCTGCATGTTTATGCACTAAACCTCAAATTAGAAAATGACATACTGTCGATTCCTGTCTTGCAAGGCACTGGCATGATGACTGGCTTTTAGAGACAAAACAGAACGATGTAATTTGCAGAACATGTGTTGGCAAGTCATGTGAAAGTGTAGCAAGGCACAGGTTTCCTTAGAATATGGCAAAGGATATAAAAATTGTGCTGAAAAAGCTTGCTAGCAATTATGTTGTGCCTCCATTTTCTTTGCCATTGCTCTAGCTTAAAATTCTAGCAAAGTGCCAACTGTTTTGCAAACTGTGAAAGCACTATCGAGTTGCCCAAAAATGTTTTTTGAAATTTTATTGGCAGATGAAAGTACGAAGCATAACATCAAGATTAAACATTTCCAAAAATATCCGTTTGTATTTCGATTACTTCGAAGTTTTTTTATTACGGATTAGAATTGAAACTCGAGTGTCAGGTGGATAGGCATTCCAATTTAAACAAGCATTGGCATGCCCAATAGGTCTCGCCGCTGGGACCTTATAAGTGTTTAGCCATGCTACAGTTGATGTTGTTGCACCAAGGATTTTGTGCTGCATAACTAAATACTTATAAGGTCCCAAAAGCAAGACCTATTGGCTATGCCAATGCTTGTTCATCTCTTTCTTGAGGTTGGAGAAATTCCAGCCGGAGTTCCCTCCAAAACAAGCCATATTCAAATCCTGACTGAGGGAATCCTTGCTGGAGGCCCACCACCACCTCCTGCAGGCCTTCCTGCCATAGGGCTGGGGAGTGAAGTCATGGCGGGGTTGGCCAGGCCATGGCGGACTTCTCGCCCATTGCTAGCCACCATCTTAATTGGGTGGGTGGATCACCAGGCCGGCCGGCTGGTGGGAAGACTGCCAAAAATAGTGGCAGCTGGACCAGTCTCACCAACATCTAAATCAGGCCCTACATGTGAATCTGGTATCCTGACTTTTAGTTTGTCCCTGGCGTCACGCTAATCTATCGAGTGCGCAGAGGCCTAGGCATGTTTCTGACAAGGTGAAGTCTAGGGCCTGTCCTGTGACCTGGAGGGGTGTATATATCTACCCTCTTAGAGAACAGTGAACTAGTGTTCCTGTTAGGTGTTCATCATTTAAAGCATTGGTGGCAGCATATAGTGTTTGATAATATATAGTGTGACCAGACTTTTATTATCTGTCTAAAGGAGAGTGTGGCATACTGACCCCTCACCTGTAAAGTTCTGCTGTTATGTGTGTCTCAACATCTTGGTAATGGTAATGGTGTCTTGTAAAGCGCTTGTATCACCCCGCCATGGGGTATCTCAGCGCTGTAGACCACTGGGGAACCCGTCCTGGCTTTCCCTGTGAGATGGTCCCTGCTGGGTATCTCCAAGGTGAAACCAGGCATCCCCGGCATATGTGGGGGGCCGTTGTGGAGATAAGGCAAGCTAATGCCCAGAGTTGCCGAGTGTGAACTCTGGTTAGAGTAGGCACCGAGGCGAGAAATATCGAGTCCGCTGACCCTGGTCCACAACCCTGCCGTGTCGGGAATTGAACCCTGGTCCCGGGCCGTCCTCTGCTTCCGGGTCTGCCGCCTCTAACCAGTGAGCCGCACCACTCCACCTTGCACCAATATCCTGTGTGTACGTTAGTGTGCATGCACTGTGAGTTTGTGATACATGCATGGTAGTAGAACTATGTGTGAGTCTGAATACTGAAGCCATTGGGATCAATTTTGATTGCCCCGCACTTACATTGCACAGGATGGAGGGTGAGGATAGTTTCCCCAAACAGTGGAAGTGTATTAATAGCCTGCATTCCTGTGGTTGGAAGGTGGAAACTTAGACACTGAAGTGGTGGAGATGGAAACAGGGCTGCGTTTGGAAATTCATTGAAGACTTTGTTAGCACGAGCCTGCTGATTAGTTCTTTCTGAGCACACCCATTTGGTGGATGGAGCGGGGGATATGGTGGGACTGCAGTTTTGGTTGTTCAATGTGAGGAAGTTTCTGTGACAGGCATAGCCTTTTTTCTGTCCCTGATTACTGCTTCAGAAAGGCTGATGAGAGCCAGTTGCAGAAAACGCACAGTTTATTGTGCTAATGTTGTGGGTGCTTCTGCTTGGAGACAGCCTCAGTGCTCCCTGCTATGATAAGCACCACTTTACAGAAATGCTGTGTCTGAAGAGCAGCCTAAAAAGGACACTTAAAGTAGAACCAGCCCAAACTGGTACGGAAGTTTGAGGTAATGTATCCACATGCTCTGTCTGAGCAATATGAACGAAAGTGGGATCCAAACCACCCCACTTAGTTCCAGTCCCAAGTTCCTCTTGACCAAGGAGTTGAGTGCTCATCAGAGTACTAAAATAGCTTCTGTGTAACCAGAGATGGTGTCTACCTGATAACTAGTACTCCAGAGGTGAGGGAACACCATCTTTCTGCTGGCAGGAGTTGAGGATCTGCCTGAAGAAGCTTGCCAGCCTGCGGACATAGGAAATGAGTGTGCCTGGTCCCGCATGCAGAGCTGTCCAGTAATGAGAAGCCTATCACGTTTATGGTGTGAGAAGAACCCTGTGGAAGTTGCTGAAATTGAGTGAATGATCCAGGAGCGACCCATGTTGAGACGGGGCCATGAATCTCTTGATGCAGAATTGGTGAAATTGCACTGAAAATGTATCAGAAGCGTGCATTGTGAAAAGACTGCTGACAACATTGTTTGGAGAAATAGATCTCCAACAAAGTGGGAAACCCCAAATTGACTGAGTGGCCACAACTGCTTTGTTATCCAAAGAGGACCCAGCCTGGAGACCATAACCTTTGCCAGCTGAAGCGCTGGTTTGTCTCGCAGCAACCCCAGAGAGCCAAGAACTGGTGCCGCCGCAGGTGACTGCCAGAACCAAGTCCACAGTAATATTCCTATGCACTGCTGCGGTTAACAGGCCTCAGAACACAGCGCACAATAGACAGCCACTTATAGACTTTGAGCTGAGTTGCCTAAAAGATCCAATAGAATTTGGAGCAATCTGCATCTGAGGATAGTCCATAGCAACTACCTAGTATTCAGGACAGTAGTGGCAGAATCTCTGGCCACAGAGGGCGCATAGACGGTTCCCAAAGGTTTTGCAATTTATGCTAACCCTAGATTGATTAGATTTTGCGATGTTTAGTTTTGCTTTGAAAGTAGTTTCTTTTCTAGAAATACACTTACAGTGTATTATTGAATCTATTGATTGATTGTGGACTTCCGAGCTCTTTCCCCCCACACTACCTCCCTGAGAAGCCTTTTCACTGCTTGCCCTTGCTTCCCTGGGATTCAGGCAAGAGAAGGGTTGCACTTGGCCTACTTTCCAGAGCCATAGTAGGATGGGCCTCAGGACATGAGCTCCAAAAAACCTCAACCAATACCGTTGGAACCCAGCGGCCTCTGGATGTCCTGTAACCCCCCCTCAAATGGTGCATAACAATCACCAACAATAGGCACTCTCGAAAGTTTCCTTGTTAGATGATGTCATCATGGGTTTTGAGACATATTGTGACATCATTCACCAAATAGCCCATTTAAGTACCACCTGTACAGTAAAAAAGCTATTACTTAGAATTCCACTGAGCTGAATATGCCAAACATAACTTCATATTTGCAATAACTCAGTTACAAGGGAAGCTAAAGATACCTTGACTAAAATTCGAACCACTGATCAGGTTAAATGATGGTTCAAGTAGGGTGATTCTAATTCAAATAATAGCGGTAATGTGATAGTGATTATGATTTAGATATTACATTGATTATATATATAGTTTGTGTAATATAATGCATGTTGTCCACTTAGGGCATCATTCTGAGGTCCTTGAAGTTATACCCGGTAACTCCGCCAACCCCAGTTACTGATACCAAGTCAACAATAACTCCATGGGTGGCTTTACCAGATATTAGATGTGGGACAATGAGGGTTCCTTGAGAAATGAGAAATTATCAGGGAATTTGTAATTTCTGCCTCAGTTCCCCTGGTCATTCCTTATTTCCCAAATAATAGATACCTTATCACCCAATTACTGATGGGGCTGGTAATTCCTGAGACCACCTTATTGGAATTTGAAGTACATGTAATGATGCCCGAGTAAGAAATGGGTGCTTTTGTGTGTAGTGCAAGTTAGCTGCAGCATGCATACCTATAGCGGATGTGCTCGGATTGGTTGTGATTTCTGAGATGATTGTTGTATGAGTGACAGGAGGAGTTGTTGCAATGCAGCTGTTCATGGAGTCAGCAGTCTAATCTGCAATCTCATTGCTGAGCTGAGAGACAGTCGATCTTTTTCAATTGAGACCATTCAATGTCAAATTATTCTTTGGGGCTTTTGAATTCTTCGACATTTCCTGGGTTTTCCTTGGTATAGTGACCTGGAAACACTATTTAAAAGGGAAGAGTATGCAAACTACTATGAATCTGATTCAATCCTATCCATCAAATATTCACACAAAACACATACACCGATGTTTTTTTGCACGTATAAGCCAGGGATGCTCAGGAGTCATACCTATTTTAATGACTGGTAGGAGAAGTGGCTAGTCCTTTAGTTCATAACTCCTGGGACGTTCTTTGTAGCGCTAAGTTTCAGGGTCAATGTATTTGAGGTCTTGGTGTTGGACACTTTGAAGGCTTTAGCACCTGCTCTAGCTGTACTGGTTTTAGGAACCTGTAAGATAGACAGGTACGTCAAGCAAACAGATCACAATCAGAAACACATTTTTAGTTGCCTGCCAACAGGCTCTTGAACAACTTTATGTATGATTTATAAAGACTTAAAAAAAATAATTTTGGACTGGGAGTCAGTATAATTTTGGGAAAGACTGGTGTCAATAATCATAATTGCCTGAAATCACCTGGTTCCCATCTGTGGCATTTGGAACAAACTTCAGGCATACCATGAGACACACTGAGAGACCAAAATATATACTAAATCCATAATCCCATGAAACGTGAATAAAGGTGTTTGCTGGTGGGATATGGAATTCATGGTTTAGGCAGACACATTTAAGACATACCGAAAGTTAGAAGCAATTTTTTGTGACTGAATTGCCCTGCTTCAGCAAACGGTACAAAAGGGGGTGGTGATGGACGGAGCATCTGAATCAACCGGCTTGCTTGAAACCACCCCCTTTTGTACCGCTTTTGGCCGCCATAAGTGTGGCAGGGTATGCTCAGACGTGAGTCCCTTGCTCACTTTGCCACTGGATTCAAGCAAGCCGGGCTGAAGACGGCTGGAATGCCAGAAACCGGTCCTCGGAAGCTTGTTTCCGGTCCAGGGAAGGCATGGCTTGGCAGTTCGGGCTGGACTGTTCCCATGAGGCACAGGGTCAGACTGATTTGCATATAGCCATGTCTGAACTGGGGTGGCAGAGTGGGCTAAAGAACGGTGATGGATTAAACCCAGATCTTTTGACTGGGTGTGAGTGTTTGATTGGTTCAGATGCTCCTTCCACTGCCACCCCCTTTTGTATTGCTTCAGCAAAGACCTCTTGTGATTAAATTCTAAGCTAATGTTCTTCACTGAGGCCAAATAAGTGGGGTAGACACCATCAAAAGATAGGCCTAAAAAGTGGAACACGTTCCATTGCATTGTTGCTTAGTCCTTCATTTCTTACAGGTGGCTTTTCAAACGTGATGAGTCTTTCTGTTTGAACTTCTTGGATTGTAGCTAGAGGTGAACATCTGCTACATCAGAGTCCACTAGGCCTACTATTTAGTATCGGCCACATAGTGTGGTTTGATTAAGTAAATTGAGCCAAATCTTTTTTCCTTTTTTCCAGCAAGAGGCGGTAGCAGCACAGTTTTTGTTCCGTTTACTGGAAGGACTGGTACAGGTTTTTTGTAAGAGGGTCCACATTTTTTGTCTGCAATTTTCTCTCTGACCAGATCCCCAACCTTTTTGATGCAGACAGGTCTTGCCGTGACTACCTTGACTTCTTCAGTGGCGGTCTGCTTTAGATGGACATTGCTTTGTTTAGTCCTGGAATCTTTTCGATCCTGTAAAACAGCAAACAGCCACGGAAATCACATGGTTTTTCATCCGCCACTGCGCCTTCACAATCAAGGTCAGGTACCCACATTCGTGTCCCATATGGATGAAAGGTAGGGAAGTCTCAAAAGGAGGTGCACACATGTTTCATTTAAGATTTAATTCAGCATAAGTTTGATGTCATTGGCGTTCATAAAAAGGACAAAACTGATAATTGTGTAAGATTCTCACCAGTGGGAACATATCATTATGAAACAACTATTCTGAGATTGAAAAGCCATTGAGGACATAGAAATAACACAGGACCTATCATGGCTTGGACTGAAAAGGTCGGGCAATGCCCACTTGAGGTCATCCCTCTATAAAAGGAAGGCTAACTACACCAGGGTGGCACAGTCAATGATACATTGCTTAAATCTGAAAAGAAGATGTGAAATATTGACAGTTCTTTTTTTGTGTGGGATTGATGCCAAATAAGCCCCAGGATAACATATGCAGGTTTATGGTTTGAGATCCAGAATATCTTTTTATCATTTGCCTGGGACATGTGCTGTTGACTGAATTGATGGAGAAAAAAGCAGGTCTATTATTGACTCTAAATGGTTGATGAATAGTGTGATGTTTTTTTCAAAGTGTTGTCAAAACGGGCCTCCTCATAAGATTATACTTAGATTATGCATTTGATTTTGACATCCTCTGCAGAATAGTAATGTGATGTATTCCAAGAGAGTTGTGAGGTAAATGAGAGCTGAGCCTGTGGTCAAACATTTTCCATCTGAGTGGTGGAGTTATCTCAGTACACATGGCCAAGAGGCCTTTGCTGTACGTGCGCTCAACAAATTCTCTATAACATAACATAACATAACATAACATAACATAACATAACATAACATAACATAACATAACATAACATAACCTAACATAACATAACATATACCATGTCCCTTGTCTAAATGACATTATTTCCAATCTCTATTGCATCTATTCTGGACCTCGACCTATCTCATGACTGACAGTAATAATAAGGGAGAAATGGATACATTCTGTCTCATGATAATCATTTAAATGATGAGCTCAACATAAATATCTAGGGGTCGATTAGGATCGCGGACGGACTTGCGTCCGTCCGCGACCCCAGAGCAGGAGGGAACCTCCGCATGGCATGCGGAGTTCCCTCCTGTGCAATTAGGATGTGACCGCCACCCTGGCGGTCACATCCTCTATTCTTAACATTGCCGCGGGTGCAGCTTCAAGCTGCACCCGCGGCAATGTTAAAAATGCACGCATTGCATTTGCATGCAGAAAGAGGCAGGCACCGCGCGGTGCCTGCCGCTTTCTGCATGCAAATGCAGGGGGGTACCATAGGTACCCCCCATGTGCACCCCCCACCCCCCCTTCACCTAGGGGGCCCGCAACGGGCCCCCGCAGTGAAGTTCCGTATGCTTTTCCGCGGCAGAAAACCTGCCGCGGAAAAGCATACTTTACTGGCCATCCTAATATGGTGGACGGTGTCTGGAAGACACCGTCACCATATTAGAGCTTTTCCGCCGCGGTTGTAATCCGACCGCGGCGGAAAAGCTGCGGACGGAAACCAGGACCCACCAGCCATCCTAATCTGGCGGTGGGTCTTTGGTCAGTCCGCTCCGGATTTTCCGCATCCTCGGGGCCGGCGGTGGCTTCCGCCGGCCCCGAGGATGCAGAAAATCCGCAATCATAATGACCCCCTTAGTGCAGTGAAAATGGGGTAGGAATTTATGCCACTTGTTTCAAATGATCTAATATGTTAAACAGAAACGTAGTTGTTATCACGTTTTGTTTAAAATGAGAATAGAGAGTCCAATTCATAACGTTGTTTTGCAAACCTAAATGAAATTTATGAGGACAAATGGCAGCACCGAGAGAAAATTCAACTCTGGGTTTCACAAAACTTTATTTTGCACTTGTAAATTGAGCTACGCACTTGTAAGGGTACATAAGTATAGTTTGATTTCTGTAAGTGCATCTGCTCTAAAGGGCAAGTTGTGCATGTTCTAGGTGGGACATCTGCAAAGGTGGTCCACCCCTGCAAACAGTCAAATCCAAATGTATTCACAAACCTTCATCTGGTTTGGGAGTGAAGACTACCTCAATTGGTTACAGTGAACGGGGAGGGGTTTATTTGCAGTCAAAAATGTTCTGTGCATTGAGAAAATGAAGGGCTTCTTTTACAAGAAGATGCCCCAGCACGACACCGCACGCCCTTTGGCTGTTCCACGCTGAGTCACTTTCAAAGCACAGGGATGCAACATATTTACAATAATATGTTGCATCCCTGTGTTTTCTTATGCACTGGTGATTGATGATCTAAGAGGGGGGTTCTACCCAAAAAAATCCACATGGGACCTGGGTGCTATATGGTGTAGGAAAGAAGGGTCCCAGTAGAGCTTAATACATTTACATGAATTTATTATCGAAAAATCAAAGGTAGTCACATACAATGTTAATTAATCACAATGCATGAGCCATATCAGTTGGTCAATAAAAGTGCCCCAAGAAAGGAAGGGGGGTGGGATAGCGTGATGCTGTGAGGGAAAAGGACAGTGAGGGAATAAAGTTTGTGACAACTTATATATTGCAATGTTAATTTAAAATGCAATACAATTTCATGGCTTCAGATCCCTGAGCCAAAAAATGGGGGATTATAACATATCCCAAAAGTTCATACTATTTCTGTTGACACAGAAGAATTCAAAATAATAGGGGAGTGTCAACTGAACAGGACATAGAGGTAGCCGTCGACGTTTCGACCCCACGCTACACTTGTAGGCGTTTGTCTAGCCTTACACCGGGGTCTTCATCAGGACAGGGTAGTCAGCAAAGGGGCACTACAAATTCTGGAAATATAAAACAATGAGGTGTAAAAACGCCGACAATCCATGTCAAGTTTACCGTAGTGAGCGGTAAACACATTACTAACACTGTTACCATGGCTATTTGCGGGCAGAAAAATGCAGATGTTATGACCAATATCTATGAAATAACATGCACAAGGAGGTGTATCTCTTCACATATTTGTCACTGCTACTACACTGAATTTACACAGGTTTTAACGATACTTGAATATGTATCTATTGCTCCGTAATAAATGCAGAATTGATAACTTGTAACATCCCATCCTGGCACATAATAATTTCACCATTAGGCAACCCAATAGAGGACGAGATCTTCACCCTCGTGTCTGAGAGGTGCATCAAATCCATTAATTGAAATATGCTTAATGTGCCAATTGACATCTGTAGACTTACTGCACTGCATTCCCTTTTTATAATGTGACCTTGTCCAGGCAATTTGTAATGATCAGGCGGCTTCGTAAATCATGACATAGTGTAACCACTATCTCGGCCACTAAAAAATGATACAGGCAATTTGTAATGATCCGGCGGCTTCGTAAATCATGACATAGTGTAACCACTATCTCGGCCACTAAAAAATGATACGGGCACACCACGGCGATAGCCGACATCCAAGATGCGTCAGGTTACCATTCGTAACACTTAGGACTTAGTGTCCCTTTTCTGTTTTCACGAACAGCCCCTGGAGCGTCATGTAGCCATGACAACGCTCCTGATTCACGGGCCTTTCTCTATCTTTAAAACCCCCCCAACTGGCCACGCCCACTCGCTTGCAATCTGCAACCGCGGGAAGGCTGCTACTGAGGGCTCCGTGACTACTCACTAAAGGTAGGATTAACCCCCCCCTCTCTTTATACCTCTACTAGTCTACCACTATAACGAGCGTACCTCAACTTACCCCGCCCTCTCCCCGTTTGCTTCACAGATGCGGGATATTTTGATGCGATCGCTAGGACGCTCCGCCGAGCGATAAAATAAGGACACTTCGATCTGTATGTGCCACATAGGTAAGCCTTGATCCCTTATGATGTTACGAATTAACGCCCATATTATAAACCGATTCATTTATACTGGCTCACCCGTCCACAGACCCAGTGTGTTCGTGTGCCGGGATTCAAACTCCTACAACGAGCCACGCTCATCTGTTGAAAAACCGTGGTAGACTTCATTTTTAGACTTCGTGATTCTCAAACAAGGTGAGACTTTAATCTCTCCCCCTGGCGCTGGCCACTATATTGATGAGCCGGCCTTAAAACTCCCCTCTCCTGATTTACCTTCTAGAGACGCGGCCCACCCCAGATGCCTCTTAATAACGCACCGCCGTCACGGAGAGAAGGTATAGGAGCAGGATATTCCTAACCTTTGATGATGATAGAGGTAAGCACCATTTCCCACAAAATGCAGTACTTCTCATAAGTAATGTCGCTTGGTCTATTAATACCCGTCCCACTGCCCATAGATCCAGCCCAATTACCCGACGAGAATAAAGAGGACATAATCCTGCCACTCGCTCGAATCTGAGCAGGTATGTTCTTTGTGTCCTATATTGCCTTATTAAGTAATCTGAATCCCCCATGTCTCATCCACTCGATATACTCTTGGCTGGCCCTAATAATGCTTAAATGTCACCTCAGATACAGCATCTCTTACAGAATGGACTAATGCGATCCGAAGGGGTCACTTTCTGGACTGATTGATTTCCCCTGGCCGAGTCAGGATTGTTGTGTTTATGTATGTTAGCTTGTATACGTCGAAATTTTAATTTTCAATTAGATACCCGTGACGGGTTATACAGAACTGTATGATATGTATATCTCAGCTATGATTAATTCCTTGTGCATGTTATTTCATAGATATTGGTCATAACATCTGCATTTTTCTGCCCGCAAATAGCCATGGTAACAGTGTTAGTAATGTGTTTACCGCTCACTACGGTAAACTTGACATGGATTGTCGGCGTTTTTACACCTCATTGTTTTATATTTCCAGAATTTGTAGTGCCCCTTTGCTGACTACCTTGTCCTGATGAAGACCCCGGTGTAAGGCTAGACAAATGCCTACAAGTGTAGCGTGGGGTCGAAACGTCGACGGCTACCTCTATGTCCTGTTCAGTTGACACTCCCCCATTATTTTGAATTCTTCTGTGTCAACAGAAATAGTATGAACTTTTGGGATATGTTATAATCCCCCATTTTTTGGCTCAGGGATCTGAAGCCATGAAATTGTATTGCATTTTAAATTAACATTGCAATATATAAGTTGTCACGAACTTTATTCCCTCACTGTCCTTTTCCCTCACAGCATCACGCTATCCCACCCCCCTTCCTTTCTTGGGGCACTTTTATTGACCAACTGATATGGCTCATGCATTGTGATTAATTAACATTGTATGTGACTACCTTTGATTTTTCGATAATAAATTCATGTAATGTATTAAGCTCTACTGGGACCCTTCTTTCCTACACCATTCTTATGCACTGGAGCACATTTGGCTGCCATGCGCTGACTCAGGCACCCTTGCACCATGGAGCACAATGATTGTTTATGTGCAGGAAGGGACAACTTCCTACACATAAACAATCACCAGAGGTGATTTCCTCGCTATCTGCAGCACACATAGAAAGAGGAAAAAACAAGGAGAAATTTATTCATTTCTCCTTGTTGTGCCTCCCTAGGCCTCCCCTGGGGAGGTGTGGCATTTAGACGCATTACCAGGTTTATGATTTGTCGTAAATCTGGAAATGTCTCAGACTCCATGTTTTTTACGTGAAAACACCCTTAGCAACACCCATAGAACACCCCGGGCTTTCATGCAAAGTGCTGTGTGTAAAGGGGCCGTATTTACACAGACAGGATAAGCCATGCAGTGTGGATTTTGCTGTTCTTGTAAATATGGGGCAGCAAAATTCGCCGCCAGTGCGTCACAAAAAGTGACGCACCGGCGGCAAATGGGGCTTGTAAATAAGCCCAAAAAAGATTACAAATGCAATCATAATGTTGCATAACAGTTCCCCATTCGGCGATATACTGTTCCTCCATTTTCAAATGAGTATATGTTCATACGCGTGAGCACTACTGGGAAGCAGTGACAATCTGTTTTCAAAATTAAGCTAATTTACATGAAGCTTAGCGACATTAAGGAGCAAATCTTTACAAAAGCAACCCCTACGCATGTAATTCAGTACAAAGCTGCGCTGTGCTATAATTGCTTAATACAAGTTGCTTGACATTTCAGATTCAAAACCCATCCACGGGTCACCTCATCTTGTTCTGCTCGTGAAAAAAGATGCGAGACTTACAGTTATCATTCAGCTCTGGTACAGGCTGAAATCCAGATACCATCAATCTGCAGCATGTCTCAGAAGCACATCACCTTGGTGTGACACTCGAACATCATAGTCAAAATATTGTCTGGCGTAAATTTTGTGTTAGAAATATCGTTTACAAAAATATCGTCCAATTATAGTTAAAAATAGAAAATCTACCTCCGATGGGGCAATATTTTTGTATTTTCTATTTATGTTTCTGTCCATGATGTCCTGGCAGGCAACCCATGCGGAATACATTCAGCACTTTCTGTAGGAGTTCAGGGGGGGTGGAATGCTGACTGGTCTGACAGAGAAATCCCTTCAACACATCCCATGTGGGACCAAATGCCACTTGGCTAATGTATGCCATTCAGCAGCTGATCAGGTAATTTTGTATACTTTTCAGTTCATAATTACACCAATATTGAATTTAGATAATAATATTGAAAGGCAGTGTTGTTACTCTTCCATCATCTGTTCTTGCTGTTTCTGTATAGCAACTATTTTTGGATGAAATCAGGAGCTATGATTTGGATGTAATACAATGTTTGTTTAAAAAAACATGAGATGGATGGTCTTAAAAGACCCAACCAATGGGGACTCATACTGTACATTGTCATTGTGGTCTCTGTATGTCTTCTACATACTGTAGTAAATACGAGCGGTGCGTGAATCTGTGGAGAATCCGTGTAATGCTGCAACCAGGTAGAATTAGGCATGTTGCGCTGCTTGCACCGATTTTTAGTGCCGGGACCTCCTTTCGTGCTGAAAAACCAGTGCAAACGGCACCACATGGAGCACCAGAGGGCGCAGCTTCTGGAGTTGATTTTGTCGCTACTCAAGTAGATTTTCTACTCGAGCGGCAGCTTTCTGGCCACGAATGGTTGCGACCGCCCGTGATTGCCCGTGCTGAGGAAACCTCTCCAGGTGCTCTCCTATTGACTAAAAGTCATGCTAGAGGATGCCAAATCTAGCACATGCTCACCAACTTACCATCAGAGAGCCGCATGCAAGAAAAACTCTGCCCTGTGTAGGCGGTTGGTGGAATTTGGCCGAATTTTGCACGACATGTATAGCACAGAGTGGCCAAAGCTCCGCCTACTCCGCTGGTGGAGCAGAATTTATTGCCCACACCTAGTTTATATCATACAAGGGTGTCTTCAGCACATCTTACCCGCTCATTCAGAAATATAGTAGAGGATTTACTCCGTAGAAAGCGTAACTTGCACTACAGAGTCAGTCAGAGTCGGCTTGACCCATAGGGCAATCAGGCAGTGCCCGATCAGCTAGTTTGACAGGTCAGTGTGTGGGCTGTTTTTTGCACTGTTTATGGGCCTGTTTTGTGATCTGCTGGGCCAGTTTTTACTGTTGACTCCCCTGATATTTAAACAAACATTGCCTTCAGCAAGCTCAAATCCATGCAGTTTCCATACCTTGCAAAACACTTATACAGAGTGCTTTTACAAGTTCAAAACAGCCTCAATTTGCAAACATGGCTCACTTTTCAGATATTCAATTCACTAATGATAGCCACTTTTATTTTAGTGACCATGCCTTTTTCTTTTCCAGTCCGACACTTAAGTCAAATATGCCCTTAATTAATGAACCTTCTAGAGGACATTCCCACGAGGTAATTGTTCTCCACCCAAGGTATGTGCCCAAAGCCAAAGGCGAGGGTGCAGAGCAGGAGTGAAGTGTAATTATCTGAACGATAATGCCTTCTAGATCATTCACTAATTCCAGTTGACATGAATTGCGATGTAACATCTTAATAACTACCCCAGGGTTAACTACTCAGCACTATCTAAACAGGCCTGGGGAATCACATTCTGATTGGATGCTAGATATTATTTCACTGTATGATTCATATCATTTAAAAGCAGGCCTTACTTGTGATTGGGAGGCGCGGATTAAACACTCTGTTGCATGTGGTGATACATACCAAACAATCAACATGTTGAAAGACATTAAAGCTGTAAAATCCAAAGGTAGGACCTAGGGCCCGACTGGGTTCCCAAAGCAGCTCTGGCAATTTTGTAGGACCAGACCCCAAAGGAGGGGAGGGGGCTCTGGAGGGTGCAATGCTGAAACACTACTGCTTTTGTTATGGGGGCGATATTGTAGCACTGCTGCAAAACCAGCCCTCAGTAGCAAAAAAAAAACAGTCCCAATTGCAGCAAAACTGGCGCTCATCCTTCCATCCTCCCAGGAAAACGCCCAATGCCCTCTATGGCCAGTCTGTCCCTTGTAGGACCCGATGCGGAAGACTGAAATGGTTACATGGAAAGAACACACAGGAAGCGCATTTGGGTCTCTGTAAATGTTACAAACCCAGACCATCTGTGAGAAGCCCAGCCATACAGAATTTTGACTTTTTTTCCAGGGAAGCCCTATAGTGTATTGAGGTGAATGATCATGTTGTCAAAAAACTTCCATTGAATAAAAAGCCAACTTTCGATTTTCGAGGACCCTGTCCCTGAAACAGCACTTTATTTGTGCCAGTGTTTGCCAGTGCCAGGCAGCACTTATGAGATTGCACCACGTGGTGGTGCTCTCAGCCTGTTTGTGAGAAGACCACTTCAGTAAACTGTTTAACAATTCAAGGCATTTAAAAAATGTTAAAAGAGCACTCTCTAGCCATTCGTGTGGCTTCGGGTAACCTTGAATAGTCGAAGATATCATTGAAGTGATGGTTAGTAGGTAATGCTGGCACTGGCATTCAGCAGCGGTGGCTGGAGCGAGAGGCGGGACCAGCTGAAAAGAAATACCTTTGGCCTTAGCAGTGAGATCTTTACATATTTTGCATGAACTGAAACCTGTGCAAATGTTCTAATGAGGCTAACTGCATTTGGAATGTAGTGCTAAATCGTCTAGTGTCTGTGGAGGCAGGACTGACACAACGTGAGAAAAGAATGGAGAAGAGGAGACAATGTAAGAAGATGATGGTGATTAAACGTGGAAGTTAAAGGACAGGACATAAAATTAGATTAAAAAAACTTTTTCTTACATAAAGTCAAAGGAATAATGACTACCAGCTTAGTAGGGGAACATCACAACAAAGAAGACTTGTGTTTCACTTTTATCATCATAGCAATTTCAACTGAACGTTGAATAGGGTTCTAAGTGAAAAAAAACATTTTAGGTTATATTGCTTTCTGCAAAAAATCCATTTTCTAAATCATGATTTCTGTAGAATGTAATTGATATCTTAGCGGAGTTTTATTTGTTTAAAATATTTTCTTTTAGAGATTAATTTGCTGTAGTTACGACATTTTTTATTTTCTAAGATTATTTGGTCCGTGTTCTTTTTCTGCAAACTAACTGTATTTTTAAACAATGTTTATAGGACGAAGTTGTTTCTTTTTTTTAAAGATGTTATTGATTTTATTGATATTAGATAGTTAGCCTTGGATTAATGATAAATAACGAGGAAATAATTAACGTTATATGAATTTTCATAGGAAAAAAGTTAATGTTTTCTTCCATTCTAAACTGGAACTACCGAAGTGAACACATGGTTTGACTGTGCCATCATCGTGACTTCATTCCTATAGTGGGTTTTTTCTGAGCCCTCACAACTGCACTGCCAAAGCTTGGTTGAAACTAGCTAGCAAAGACATGGTACAGGTGGAACACCGTGTCAAGAGCGCAGCTTACCAATAAAATATATTAATTAATACTTTGTAGATGTTTTCTCCACCCAGTCTACCATTGGACTAAAGCCTCATTCTTATTTAGATGTTGTTGCCAAAAGCTAAAGACAAGAGGGCCATTGGCTCTTACAAAAATCACCTAGTACACTGGGCCATAAGTGACCAGCAACGCGCCACAGGAAAATATAAAGAACAGGTTGAGGACAGCCAACAGGCCTACCAGAGCATTCTGCTCACTCGTTGTGCTGAGACTATTCATTGCCTGTTTCACCCCATTGATGTGTCTTGCTTTCTCACCACATGCTTAATTTCTTGCTGATTTCTTCTCATAAGGCAGAGAGACACCAATCACCAAATGGGGCAGGAGGGGCTGTGACTGAGAGTGGTGATTTAGCAGATAATTTCAAGTTGTCTTTATAAAGGGGTTGAGATGAGGGTCTATTTACAAACCTGGGTGCCACTGTGGTGGCTTGAAAAGACAAACCTTAATAAGACAATCTGCATTTTAAAAATCTTTATACTCGTACTCGCTTTTTTCCTCCGACCTCAGCACCCTTGCAGTTCAGTGCTGGCAGAAAATAATGAAGCATGAGTATGCAAGTGGTTGGAGATCTTATCTAACTGAGAGCCTAAATAAGTTTAAGTCTAAGCCCTTTGAGTTTATAGCCATAAACAAAGTTGCATTCAAACAGATATTACATCAATTGGCCAACTTCTTATTGATTATTATAGGAGGAGTTTGCAAAAAAAGGCATGCCTGGTCAGTTATTAATTCATTTAACAAATTGGAGCCACAACCATATCTGATTTCCTATTTAAAGCATTTGTAAAAGATACATTCTTGTTGTTAAGTTTTGAGCGATATCCCACAAAGGACGGAATTCCTATATGGGCAAAAAACTGGCCATCAAACAGTTGTGGACTATGCAGCTTTCATAATGAATCATTATTGCATAATGTATCCATTTGTCCTCGATTGCTTCAGGAGGGGAAAGCCATGTTAAAGTCAATCCTTAAAGAAAATGGGGTGCAAACATGTCACCAAGCATTTATAACTTGCCTTTCTGGGAAATCTGCACGTTTGACAACACAGTTTGTAAAGTTGATCCTCATAGTAGAAAAAAAGATAACTTCTGAGTGCCTCCCTGATATTAAGGGTAGTTTGTAATGACTAGTAATCTGTTTTGTTGATATTCCATCTTTTAAAAGGTGCTTTGAGACCTGAACACATTGATCGTTAATTGTAATTAGATAAAAAAAATAGATTTTGAAGATGCTTAGTATGGCTTAGGAGTGGACATTTTAGATGGTTTTCTTGAATTGTAGTAAGCTGTAATGACCTTAACTATCAACTACTTGACCGACTTGGTGTATGTTGACCCGTGAGGATCATTTTTATTCCTGTAAATAATAATGTAAAATGTTGTTTTAAGTAAGAATGAAATGTAACTTTAGGGATGGATATCAGTGACAGCTATGTTAGGTTATCCCCATAATTATTACACAATTAAAATGTATTGTCCTGCATTTGCTGACTGAAGAAAACACAATTGTTGGATTATGTTTATTTATATATTTTTACAAATTAATGTACTTCAAATATTTCCTGATTATAATGATTTTTATTAATCAACAATAAAGCTTCTTCTTCTTCACTGTGGTGGATAAAAAAGTGGCCAAGGCTTAGAATGCTCCACAATAGTTTAATGTTTTGTACAGAATGCAGTAGGATATATGTACCGCTTAGTGTCAAGGCTTCTTAGTTGTAGCACACCGGTTGATGCCCTGAAATGTCACTTAAAAACTGTTCTAAAGTTAGGTGGTAAGTATTCATTGTTTGTGTAAGGATGGTGTTTCTCATGATGGCATTGTTTTAATAAGGCCAATTTACACTACCTTCCCTAAACCTGTTGAGACCCATTCACTTTTGGATCATTTATAAAGTCTGTTCATTTCTGGCAACCCTTTCCCCATTTGTTTAGTTTTTGAGGCACTAAGCATGTTGTTATGTCAACTGAAACATTTACATGTGCTTGATACTAGTACCCGATTTAGACATGCTGTACCAACGTATGCAGTCTTGAATGACAAATCTTTCTACGATTATTGAAATAATCATAAAAAGAGAAATGCAGCAAAGAAAAACAATACAAATAGTATTTAGATGACCCTCATAAAGAATGACACAATAGACGTGCATAACTACATAAGAGAAATATGATACAAAGTTGTGCATAAGTACTCCTTGTTGATAAAAAAGACTAAAAATTCATGACATTCAATTTAGATAGTATTTAAATATCCCTCATTAAAGAATGGCACTTTGGACATGCATAGCGGGCTAAGGAAGATATAATACAGTATTGGGCAAATATACCTCTAGTAAATATGAAAAGATAAAAATTCATAACAATCACATGAGCCATTAATGAAAACCCATAACATATTAAAAATTAATTATATTGTGCCAATACAATGCACTTTTTAAAAAGGCCTAAACAGCAAATCATACAACCGGCTCAGATAACATTTGAAGATATTAAAACAATCATATGTTGGTGAAAGCCCTGAGTTTTAAGAATTGATTACAGATACCTGCGCTGAAAGGGGTCATAATAACTGCAAAATAAAACAAAATTCTCCCTTGTCTGGTGGGAGCTACCATCACAAGGGCAAACCAGTATGGAACTTTAGTCAAATTGATCAGGTAGAAAGCAAAGATGAAATCTAATCGAGCCCATCCAAAAGAGATCTTTCCCATGGGCCCATCATTAGTTTTTATGATCAATGAATCTCTCAAAGTTGGTTTTCCCACAGCCATAATCTCTCTACCTTTAGTGGCGGGCTCTTTATTTTATGTGCAATCACCTTTGTTTACCAGATGAGGTGAATAATACAGATCTGGTTTACCCAATGATAAAACAGTTCTACTAACATAATTGAGCCATGAGAGTTTAGGGCCATGCTCACAATTAAGGCCGTCTTGAATCACATCACGATTGAAAGCAGTGTGCTGAATTTTCCAAACCGCTATCTATAGGAGGAATGGAGCAAGCTTAACAAAATCTTCAGCATAGTCTAAATACAGTTCTTCATAGGTAGAGAAACTAGAAGTAGCGGGACCCAAGCCCTGCAACCACCTGCAGAAGCAATTCTCCACGCATTGTATCTTCAAACAATCACAGTAACCCCAGATAGCAGCACCGTAGGTCAAGATAGGGAAGCACTTCATTCTATACACTTCTGACAAAGTTCAAATTTATTTGCTGCCAACACTATGGTAAAACTAAATAATGCCCAGCTAGCTTGGTTAAAGCACAGGCATCAGTTTGCAAGAGAGGGCAACCAGCTATTCTGTGAATTGAAAGTAACACTCAAATAAAGAAACTCACTAACCTTCTGATAGCATTCCACTTAATAAATATTGGTCTAATTTTGGGAGTCTCCCTCCCACATGCTATGCAATGTGCCTTAGATATGTTGGTGTCTAGATCTAAGGATGAAAGCCAATTGGAGGAAGGATAATCGCACTCCTATTTATACTGAAAAATACATAAGTTTGTGGGTGCTAGTTGGTGAACCCTCCTGGGTGTGAGGGTGAATAAATCAATGAAACAAGTGCTATCCCTCGTGAGGGAGCGCCTCCAAGTTGCACTCCAAAATGTGAAATTTCAACAAAAATAAATAAATCTCAAAGCGTAAAAATGAGGGTTTCATGCATTCTTTAATTTTTTTCATATCTTGATACTATTGATTCCATAGTATATATCAAATTTATGATTCTTTTCTCATTTCTGCCCAATGCATTTCGAGCTTAACCCTTCGTCAGGGGACTATTTGAGATATCAAAAAATCTTGGAGCTTATGCTGTCTTTCACAGCGGCGTCAATTGTCATATAAATACGGTGGTGAATGTTCGGAATCTCTATGTTGTGAAATTTTATGTGTGGTGTTACCCGGTGTAGCGCGAACCCGCGTATATGTCCGAATGGGTAAAGAAGGCCTTTGGAGTACTAGAAAGTAGCACGATATAGTCAGCACATAAAAGGGCAGGTACAGATGCAGATTTCACCTTAGGCATATCTTTCCTGTTGGCAATCAGAAATGAGCTCAAACCTTAAACTTATAACAAAAATGAGACAGGGAACAAAACCCAGCCTTGCCTTACAACTGAGGAGAGGCAAATAGAATCTGTGCCTTCCCCCACCCGCACCATATCTGACAGAAACATTGACCGTAAGAAGTCAATCAGCGGAAAGGACATTCCAATGCTAGTTTAAATCCCACATAACTTAGATCTATTGACCCAATCAAATCCACTACTTAGGTCCATAAATCCTAAGGAGATGGCCCCTTTCTTTGTTGTTACATATTTCCCTATGATGAAGTAAGATTTAAACACTGTTCCAAGGATCCCATACCTTCCCGCAAGCCATATTGACTGGGAAGAGAATATCATTGTGTTGAGGCCAGTCCTCAATTCTTTTTAGAATAATGCCACCCACGATTTTAACCACAGAGTCTAATGAAAATATGGATTTGTAGCACCGAGGGTCCTGTCTATTCCCCTTAACCAGCAGCGTTTAGGACGTTGGTGATCAGAGGGGCCAATACCTGAATGTTAGCCTTGTAAAGGTCCATGGACTAGCTGCAAATGCAGAAGACCTCTCCTCAAGCTCAAATGAGATCCCCGGGAGAAACAATGGAGATTCCTCTACAAGGACTGCTGTCTTGCTATGTCCTAATTAATAAATCTGCTTAAAATGCGCCACTCAGTTGTCAGGATTAATGTTAGAACCTAAACTATCAGACAAAGGTGACCATGCCTATTTTCCATTAACTATCTCCCAGAACCCCCGGTATTTCTGGCATTACAGGGGGAAACTAAGCGCTCCCATTTCACCTCCTTTATAACTTACTTTCTATTCCTGATAGCCTACTTGTATGCTTACCTTGCTAAAATAATGTTTTGTTGATTCATTTGGCGTGTATTGAGGTCTTCACGGAGCCTATGGTTAGCAACCCTACACCCTCTGTCAAAGCAGTCTTAAATGTCCCCAGCAAATATTTATTGTCCTATTTACATGGAGATTAGTCAGAAATGTAGCAGGAGAGGAGAGAAAACAATTATTAATATGTAAAAGAGCAATACCAACCAGGTCTAGCTGATGCTGAAGTATTGCTGTGATTCAGGAAAGTAGGGTTTACATGTTGCAAGAGAGGCTGCGGACAAGACATAAGTCCTAAAGCAGTTTCTACTTATGGGGCCTTTTATCAGAGGGATGAGGTTTGTAAGGGCATGTACAGGTAGGATAAAGCAAGATTCACCAAGAGCATACAACCTCGCTTCTCAGTGTCCTCTCTACTTCTGATCAGACAGACACACAGATATTCAGCATTAGATGCACATCTCCCTCCTTATGAAAATGACGATAAGCTAAAATGCAAGACAGACCTTTCCAGGTTGCCTTGCTCCCTATTAACATACTGATCTTTGTCCCTTTGAGGGAACATCTACGTTGACTGCCTTTGTGCAATAAAGTCTGATGATACTTGTCTACAGTTCAACATTGTGCGTTTTAGGTCGAGCCTGGGCAGCGCTTGTGCTGCTCTGTGGCATGCTGTATTGGAGTGTGGAATAGAAGCCCCGCCCATATTTGTCATTGGCTTGTGTCATTGCCCTTCGTAAATGCTGGCTTCTGATTAATTAATCGGCGTATATGTCCCTCCTTAGTACCGCCTTGTCTTCATTTGTAACCTCCCATGAGGAGTGGCCCTTTCAATTCGGTTGTTACACGTTGCGTCTTTTTAAGTCTATAAGCACTTTTTTTCTTTAATGAGTTTCTCCTACTGCAGGAACGAAATGCTTTCCTGCAAAATTCAGTGCGCCACGCGTGCTTTCACTTTCCAAGCAGCCCGGGGCAATGGTGGCCACTTCTTTGAAATGGTCTCGCATTCACACGAGCTTGAGCTATTGGCATTGTAAATGACAATGCCTTTTATTTATGTGTTAATTAGCAAAACAGATAAATAAAAGGCATTGTCATTTGCAATGCTAATAGCTTAAACTCTCGCAGATGAGAGACCTATTCGATTGCAAATGCTTGTTTCCTTTATTTCTGCAGCATCTCAGACAGGCCCAGATTATTGTTATTGATGAGCTAGGCCTTTCGCGCTTTGCACTGTACTGTCTTATGTGGAAGCTCTTTGCCTAGTGCTTTGAAATGGTCTAGAATACACAGAATTTTAATGTTCTTTTTAATTTGAGTCCTATGGGAGGTCAAAGATAGATCTGAGCACTAAACTATCTTTCACATAGGTGAACACAAAACCCCAAAATGGTATAGAAAGCATAACATTTTTCATTCATTCCTAGCAATGTTCAAGGAAGTGAAAAATCAAAACCAGTGTATTGCCATCTGGCCTAAAAATGATTTCTGAAAGAAGCCAGACATGAAATACACGTCAATTCCAACATATGAGGAACGCAAATTTTATGGAAGTTGACAAAGATCCCAGAAAACACACTAGGGCGGAATAAATTAACTCCAAAATGTATTCATGAGAAGATCTGCCTGCTGTCTGCAATTTATACTGATCAACATTGTGCACTTTTGTGTGCATCTCATTTCCCATTGAGAAAGTAAGACCCAATTTTGCAGCAACACAGAGGAATAGTTATGGTACATTTACTGTATGCAGTTGATTTCCAATGAAAAGGGTTGATTTCCAGTGTACACAGATGTCCAGGGACATCACATGCCCACAACCAAGTGCTGTTGCCTGGTGTGTTTCTGAGTGTTTTTTTCTGTTTTGTGAGGGTAATATCATGTTCTTCCTATTGCAGCATGTCCACATTTCCACATTGGTCGCTCAACGGCAAAGCTCTTTAAATTTTAGTACCTTACCGGAAACTTGTATCAAATAGAATGAGGACGTGGTTAATTTGGTTACGTTTTTAACAGATAAATAGTGGTTCATTTCTTAGTGCCTCACTTGCAAGGGCACAATATCTTCATAATTTGAGTTAGTTCATTGAGGGGGCCTCATTTATGAGGTTATGACATAGGGCAGCACCACAAGGAACCTTGCTGTGCTGCCGTGCGTCAAACCGAAAGGCAAGGAATGGGCCATATCTATGTGATACGGTGCGTCATTGTCGTTTTTCCCAAGCCTGACACACATTGGGCTGCCATGTGCCAACGCAGGCACCCCTGGACGATGGTGCAAGGGTTCCTGCATTGCGGGGCTGATTGATTTTGTGCAGGAATGGACACCTTCCTGCACAAAATAAATCAATTCAGGCGATTTCCTCTTTCTATATATGCTGCAGAATAGAAAACACATAGAAAAAGGAAAAAACAAGGAGAAATGAAAAATTTCTCCGCATTGCGCCACCCTAACGCCACCCTTGGTGTGTTGTTAGAATCTGATGTATTCCCTGTATTCTCCATCAAAGGGGCACATATTTGAAAGGCCACGAAAAGCCACGTAAAGTGGCTTTACGTGGCCTTGTAAATATGTCGGGGCACATTGCGCCAGCGGAACGCAAAAAAAAGTGTTGTTCCAGTGCCACAAGGGCCTCATAAATGAGGCCCAGGATGTCTAACATATTTCTACCATTTTCCTGACACAGTTTCCACTTTCAGACCTGACTTTCTGGTTCATATGTAGTCCATGAATGTCAGTTTGGCAAAATGCTTGGGGTAGAGCTATAACACTTCCATTGACTCTAATGACTTTACATTTAACCCCCTTTTCTACCATTAACAGCTGAACAATCTGTTTACGGCTGAATGACTGGGGTAACGGCAAGGAGTGGAAACTAGCTGGAAAAAATGAAGATGCTCTTTGTGTGCTTCTGTATTGATCCTGATGCCCCCTTCATAAACCATGAAAGTGGGGTAGCCAGGGTGGTTGCAGAATCAAAGAATACGCAAGGGGTGCAGCTGGTGCTGCTGAGGTTGACTCACTGACACCCACCATGGATCAGCCTAGTGTGGAAAAGTGAGAAGATGTTGACATTGGGAACTGTCTACCTGCTTGCTGGTTTTCCACTCTCTACACTCTACAGTAAAGCTCTGAGTGATTGTTTGCGTTCTGTTCAGATGTGTTGAAGAAAGACAAGGTCTTGTTCTGTTTTTCAATGTTTGTCTTCAGGTTTCACAAATTTACTTTTGATGAAGTCTAAAGGCGAAAGCCTGTGACTTCAACAGCTCATGCGACCAGAGATACTGGAACAATTTTCATAGTGGGGGCGCTGACCATTGAAGGCAGCTCACTAAAGGCAGGATTTTGAGAAATCCCTAAACTGTTCAGTATAAAGTGCTCTACTTCTTCGACATTGGGATCTACTTTATCAATTGGCTAAAATGAATAAAGCGTAAAACTGTATGCACTTAAAATATTGTGTATGAAATCAATGTAAAATATTAGAGGTTTGGGTGAAGATAGCTTGCACTACTGTATGGCTGTAATGCTCATGATGTGCAACAAAGCATTGCATTGTGGGTCTGCAGTTGCCACAGCTGCCTCTCAAATGGGAAATAGTTACAAAAGAGGAATAATAAATGACTGAAATGTTAGCCTTTATTTAATGTGGCTGTTGTTCTTGACATTGCTTAGATATGAGCTTCCCTCTCACTGAAGCTTTGAGAGGCGCTATCTCCTTTGATTTTATTCTAGTGGGAATATATTTAAAATATAGCTAAACTGTAGAAAGAAAGCTAGTAAATGTTTTTCCCTTTGGTGTGATTAGGTGTCGTTTGATCCGCACATAATGTAGTATAAGATTTCGAAAATATCCTAACTCTTCCATTTGATGTAGGGTTTGTCGTACCTGATATCTCAATGAACATGTTTGAAATAAAACTATACACACAGACAGCTTGCAGGCAGATAATTGAAAACATAAAACTGGATGACAGTATAATTTAAGAGTGTTTTGTTTCAAACAATTGCAGCCTGGCGTAATTAAATCCAACCTGTGACTACCTTTAAAAGTATACCACTTGCTGAGAGAAAATACATAATAAAGGGCTTGTTTATTGCCCATTTACTTGCCCAGCTGTGTGCAATATATCTGGGGCTTGTGTGGCAGCTGCCTCGCCCCTACAAGCGACGCAAACTCCTCGGCTAGAATTTTTTGTTTTTCCCCTAAAAAGTTATCAGAACCTAGAATTTCTTAATTTAGAGTTGCTAAGGTGAGGAGAAGATTTGTATGTAACATTTTAGTGTGGGAAGTGGAAGAATTTATTTCTATGGTAAGAGGAGTTAAATTGCTTTCAATTGAAGAACGCGGTTTGGAACTAGCTCTAATGATGTTCTTGGATGACTTTACCACCAGATTCGAAAACCTAGAGAAGGGTAGTCTGACTTTCAGAGATGTAGGCCAGAAGGCAAAACACGATTTTATAGTGCAGGAACATAGAAGTACCAGATGTTGGTAACTCTTTTGAAATCTCTCCTCAAGAACCTGATCCTACCAGTTTCCTATACTCGCAAAAAAGCACTACACCAACCACAGGGAAAGTGTATTCAAGTCCGGATTTGGATAAGAAGCAGCTCCATGAAAAGAATCAGCTGCTTGTTGAGGACAAGTGGCCTTACTAGACACGGATTGCTATCAGAGTTGTATTTCTGAAGACTTGACATTGCATGCTTTACTCTAACATTAACACCCCCTACCCACCCTTCCAATTCCTGGGGCACTAATGCAATTGTATTGTCGCAATGATATATGCAGCCAAAAACACATTGTGATTAAATAACAGTGTTTTAACTTGTTTCTGTCATGCAATTTTATTTCACTGTATATAATAAGTTTTTTTGTGTGAATTTGATATTGCGTACTGGGACCCCTCTCTCTATGTACCATTTAGCACCCAGGTCCCAGTGACTTTATTGGGTAAACCCCCCCCTTTTGTAATGTAACACATACTCAAACATTGGGCTCTCAGAAGTGCAAATATCACTATGAAATCTGGCTCAGTAGGGAATACGTGGACATCTATTTTGATTGAAGCTGTGAGCAGGTTCGAGTTACCTTCTGTTTGGGAAAAATATATTTTTATGATGAATTTAAGGAGGTAGTGTCAAAGGAACTTGCTATTCAATTTAAAGCAATAGATTACACTGACCTCAGTGGGGCAAATTTTATGAAATACATTGTTCAACCGTACACTTTGTCTGGTAAACAAATATACCTGTTCCCTATCCTGAACAATGATGGCGACTGAATTTGTTGAAGACTTAGATTTGGACTTAGATTTCTACTTTGCCAATTTTTTCACTTCAGGCTAGGCGGTAATTATAAGGATGGCCTCAGTCAATGACGACAATGTAACCATAAATTTAAATCCCTGCATCAGTGGAGAGAAGATCCTTGTTACTCCCCTATTTTTACAACACAGGTTTAGAATGTGTTCAGAATCCATACTTTTCAGCCTGAACTCTAACTGCCCATTTGTTTTGTATAAAGTGGTGAAATTCATAGATAGCTGAAAGAAGAAATTGACATTTTGTGGTGCATGAATATTGGAAATGCTCTTCTGATATTTACATTTTTCATCTGGCTGAAAAAGGATTTTATTATTCGAAAAGTATTTCACCTATGTTATCTACAGCGTCATTGGAGATTAATAGAAGGGAATTGATTTAGTATGGCGTTTCCATGTGATTGCTTATCTGCAGCATATTTTAATTCCGATAACACAGGAGTTTATTTTTTTTAATATGTGGTCGTTGTGAGATATCACATATTTGCTATATTTTACGATTTTAACTGATCTATAAAGTGGGACTTCTGTTGGTGTATTGACCATTATTCACAGTGCCTGAGTTACACGGCACCAAGTTCTGAAAAGCAACATTAAATGCTCATTGCTGTTTAGACATATACCATCCATTGCAAATGCGTTGATGATGGTGCAAGATCTGGGAGATGACGGGGAAACTTAGAAGTACGCTTTAGCCAAATGGCGATTTCTGCCTGTTGTATAGCATGCTGAAATATAGCTTGGATTGGATGTAAGACAGACCAGTTCAACTGAGAGAATTATTCTACCATGTGGTAGACCTGGGCCTCCATATTCTGGCTTTAAGCTGGTGGCAAATTCAAGTTTCTACTTTGAGGCTGTTACTACTTTGAGGGTGTTAATGAGGCCTATCCTGAAAGCACTACTTGAAATGCAAAATAACATGGGTATAGGCTAAAGAGCCACTTTTGCACATGGTCAGTTTTGGAGCACTTACATCCATCCATTAACTTATGCCCAGTCTTCTTCTAAAGTAAGGCAATACAAGCTGATTATGTCTGTGGAAGGAAATTGTGAGATGTCAAGAGAGTACAGGTCTAGCCAGCGCTATATAAAACTCTTTAAATAAATAAAAATAAATAAATAATTATTAACCATGGCTAAATTCAAATTGTGATAGCGAAGGAGGTCGGAGGTGCGGGAGAGCAGAGATATTTTGGATTGAGAATAGCTGCTGTGACAACACAGTCTCAATTGAAATAAATACTTTCAGTGACAATTCATAATTTGTTGTAGAAATGAATAATAATGACTCTTCATGCTGGGATGTGATTTCTCTGGTTGTTGAACCAGTAAGACAAACATGGGGAAGGATTTGTAAAAAGTTCTTGCACTTGATTCTTAAAGAAGATACTTTAGGCGTAAGTTTTGGATCACAATATATGGCATGGCCATGTAGATAAAGGAAATCATCTGAAGTGACCAAGAGCGTAAACCACATAGGTCTAGTCTGTTGGTCTCCAGTACTGTGTGAAGGCTTGCCTTTTTCTCTGTCCACACATTCATGCATGTCTTCCTTTAGCTGCAATTTCTAATTAACAAAAGGCAGCAGAGAAATCTGATTATACTGTACCTATGAGGAGCCGAAAGCATGGAATCGCCTCTTTATACTCAAGCCAGGAAAACAGAAAAGAAGGTGGCGTGAGATGTTGGTCAGCACACAAAACAGTGTGGCCTTGTTGACACCATGCTGGTCCAGTGTTGTGGCAATTATGCTAAAGGTCCTTTTCAAACAGCAGTGAAACATTAGCTCACAAATGAGGCGAACCAGAGAATGGAGAAAGCGATTTCCATTGGCATGAAACATCTGGCAAGGTTCTTCAGAGTGATGGCTGACTGACGCTGACCTTAACAAAATCTATTTTGTCTGAAGGTTATCAATGTGGTAGCAGTAAGCGTCTTTCACCCACTATTTATCAAGTTAAGTTTGATGCCTAAGCAGACCTCTAGCTTGTCTGACAGAAGGATGGATGAAAGCGGCTGAAAACCCCTATAAGTAACCATGTCAGACACATACTTTTAGTAAAGTCAAAAGGTCTTGGCAAACACCAGCCTAAACAGCCTATCGTTCTGCAACTGGCCCTGGAGAAAGAGGGGACAGACAAAAAAGGATAGAAAGAAAGAAGGCATGAAAGATAGAGGAAAGAAGGGAGGGGAAAGACACATCTAAAAAAAGAAGCAAGAAAGAAACAAACAAAGAAACTGAAAGAAAGGAAGAAAAGTAGGCAAGAAAGAAGGCAAGAGAGAAAGCAATCAAGAAACAAGGACAGAAGAAAAAAGAAAGAATAAGAAAGTATAAGAAAGAAAAAACCTAACAGAAAGACAAGGAATGGAATGAAAGGAAGAAGTTAAAAAGAATGAAGGAAAGAAAGAAGGAAAGAGAAAGGAAAGCAAGAGAGTAGGAAAAAAAACAAAAAATAAAGCATTATGTGCTACAAGTGCTGCAAATTAAACATGATATATGCTGGTTTTCTTCCTGGACTAAGTTTATTAAAGACCCGTTATTAAAACTGGGTCATGAGTAAACACATTCTGAAGAATTTACATCATATTAAATTAAAGCTTTCAGTTTGTGTACTGCCTGCATACTAAAAAGGACAACTTAATACAGGATAGTTTTAAATGGATGCAGTCTAATATACTGCGAAATACTAGCAGCCATTTAAACAAAGAGCACTCCAAAAGGAATGTATAACAGTATTGGCAAACATAGGAACTGATAAAGCTGGAATGTGCTCTGTGCTTGCATCAGGTAGAAAGCATCCTGTTATCACATCAGGTTCTAAACCCATAGGTAACACTAAAGTAATCATAAACTGGCATGCGCCCGAGTTAGGCCCAGTAGGAATTAGTACCATTCTTGCCTAAACATGATCCTTTTTTCTAAAGTCCCCTTCTCTGCCACATTAACTTTTGACACAAGCATTTTTGCACTCGTCACGCTTGGATTGGTTTCACAGAAACACCGACCTTGCTGACACTTTAAGCTTCGTGATAATCCTATCACACTGCCTTGGCATTTGGTTAAAGTCCTCTCACCTGCATAAATGCAAATGTGTTTTATTATTACATCCATATGGTGACACTGTTATCAGAAGAACACAAACAATGGTTGCCCGATTATAATCTCGACCCGAGTCAAGGATGCTATTTTCTATATGTAGCCTTTTGCTTCCTAACATAATCAGAGGAGACACTTCTGTTGAACTTGAGGGTTACCTGCATGCTGAAGCTTTTGCCTAGCAGCTGACTGACATCTCTGTGAGGGGTGTCCAGTTTGTGACCAAGACTGTGTCATACACTCTTACCCACCAGGTAAAGGGGTAAGATCATCCAGAAGGGGTTTTCTTGGCAGACCATACATTTTACACCCTAGGCACGTAGGTTAGGGTTAGCATCATCGGGATATGCTTGATTGTTATAATATTTTATATGTATGCATATATAAACTGTCTCAACAAGATGGTGGAACTCTTTATTTTATTCTCTGTGTTGACTCTCATTATAGCTTTTATCTGCTTCTATCTATTAATCATTGCAGCCCACAAATTCTATACAAGAACCATTACAGTTCAATAAATATTGAAAATGCCCCTCTGTGTATTCTTTGTCTACTTTTCCGAGAAAAACAAAGCACGAGCGACTGAGTGAAAATTCTGATGTCTGTCACCACAGTTCCTGAAGGAACAGAGTTGTCATGTTCAGTGGCTGCCAGAACTGTTCGCTCCCTGTTCAGATTTAGGGGGCTAATGGTGGCACTGCGAGCTAGCTGGCCCAGGGGACAACATATCCTACGGGGTGCATGGAATCAGTCTGGCACCAACCTAAGTTTACACCATCCGCAAACGTGCAGTTTCTACTGATGAGTGGAAACTACATGACAAAACTAAAAACAGTAAACAATGGCAACGAAGGGAACTATCTTGTGTGTGGATGTACTCATTGTGAGAGAGGAAAATGCAGTCACTCAAAGTGACGTTAGTAAGTGGCTAATGTAGGCTAACCCACTGCCCCATGCGTTATGCTGTAATGGGTGGAAGCAAAATGTGAATGACATAATGTCGGACAATTGGATGAAGAAAGCTCCTTTAAGTAATTATATTATACATATAAATTTGGTGAAATCATAAAGTCTTCGCTAAAGCTAGACAAAAAAAAGAGAAACACAAAAGAAGCCAAGGTTTCCAAACTATTTGGGCTACAGGCAATTGGACAGTGACCTGTGATCATCCTTCAAAAGATATTTAGCTGGTGAAGACTACAACCGATTTTCTGCATTAAAAATACCCATCTAGCCTCAGTACTATTTGGGTGCCACTCGTGCATTTCCAAAAATCAAATCGATGTTGATGGAAAACAAATTCTGTAGCATATATTGTTTGCCCTTGGAAAGCTTGAGCTGCACCAAGTGGTAGGCTTACCTGGGCAAAAACCCTGCATGGAATGTACTCAAGTGAATTGTGAGTTGCAATTATCTTGGTGACATGTAATGCACAAATTATGAATCCTTACTGGTCACAAGGGAAAGGAGAAGGTAAAGAGATTGTCCCCCTTTCTTCCAAATCGCACCACTATATATTAATGTTTTGTTTATTGCTTTTGTGGTAAAAAAGGATCAGCAAATGCAGTTCGAATCATTTTGCGGAGGGAAGGTTATTTGTAAAGATCAGTTTCTACTATGATTGTCCCTGATGCAGACATCAGGGAGAAGACAGTGATCTATTGGATCATTACCAGTTCCCTCTGATTTTCCTTTCTCTCTGCGCCATTTTAGGAAGTTGCAAAGCTAGAACATTGTGAAAGCAAAAGCACAGAGGAGGTATGCTGTTCCTTGTAAGTTTCCCTCTCTGCATTTGCAGCCAATCACAGATATTTGAAGTATTAATCCTGCCTCATGCACCCTGATAAAGCAAAACTTCTGTGAATATCACTTTTGCACTGTGCTGCATTATAATGCTGAGGCAGGTGATAGAAGTGTCTGGGCCGCAGTGCAGGTGCTGTGCTAACACAGCAGCGCATTGAAAGCCAGCCAGTTCGCACATTAGGCTCTCTAATGGAAACCAAATTGTTCTACCTGTTCTTTTCGTAACAAACAAGGGGCAGATTTATAAGCCCCTCGCGCTGCCAGTACGTCACTTTTTGTGACTCACTGGCAGCGCATTTCTCTGCCCCATATTTACAAGGACAGGAAGAGCCACCATGCGCGACTTTTCCTGTCCTTGTAAATATGGCCCCATTGCACGCAGCACTTTGTGTGAAAGGGGCATTCCATAACTGTTTTACTGTGGGTGTTCCCACGCAACACCCATGGAACCAGACACATTTTCAGATTAACGAGCAATCGTAAACCTAGAAATACGTTAGTATGCGAGGAGAAATGTTTTCATTTCTCCTCGTTTTTTCCTCTTTCAATGTACGCTGTATTCTACAGCACGCATTGGAAGAGGAAAATGCCTGTAGCGATTGTTTATGTGCAGGAAGGTGCCCCTTCCTGCACAAAAACAATCTCCCCTGTGTCACAGGCATCCTTGCACCATGATGCAAGGGTTACTGTGCAGGCGCATGGCAGCTGTTTGTGCACCAGCTCAGGGGAGAGCGCAGTAATGCGACATATTATGGCAAATATGTTACATTCCTGCGGTTTGGAAGTGTCGCAGCGTGGCGCAGACAAAGGGCTTGCGCTGCTGAGCTGCAGCACTTTCTTGTAAATCTGCCCCAATGTGTTAATAGACTTGTTATTCAAACTAATTAAAAGAAGAGCTTTTAAACAAATAAAAGTACCACTATTTGTCAGTTAGTCAGTCAGAAAAATCTTTATTTGAACCTTAGTCCTTAAACAACCCATAATAGTGTTAAAACTTGATCATCATAATACAAACTATACCATTAAAATGTCATTGTATAATTAATATTTAAAATAATATTACGAATCATTATCTGAATACATATCTACGGAAATAAAATGACATCTTCCAATTTTAAAAGTGAAAAATACCTAATTAAAAACCTAATAAAACCTCTTTCACAGCAACTGCTAATCTTCCTAAGGCACATGTCACATCAAATACCTCATATCGATTAGAAGTGCCACAGCTTGCCTATGCTCTTGGATGCTGTATTTGAGGCAAAGTGACTTTAAAACTACTTTCCGTACTGTCTGAAACTGCAATCTATGAGGATGTGCAAGCAGTCACTCTTTACTCTTTTTTTGGGGATTTTTTTATTATTTTGACATAATGAGATCATTAACATTTGCATGACAACATCATCCAGCAATGCCATTATACTGACAATAAGTGTAGTGGCTCAGGCAGGAGGCCAGGAGAATCCAGTTCAGTGAGAAATAAAGTTCACTCTGCCACCCATGCCGTCGTACAGTTCCTTTCCATGGTGCATCTACCATTAGCAACAGGAGTCAAAATAACAAAAGGAAAATATGTCATTATTACACAGATCAGGTCTAGCATTAAGTCATATAGTGCAACAAAGTGAGTTAACATTAAAAGAAGAAGAACTAAAGGTCGATCTCTATGTGTAGGCGCAGGCCAACGCACGCATATCTGCGAAGCATAGCAGGGGGCATCACGTAAGCAGTTAAATGGGTGTGGTGGCCCACCTGGAGAGGAAGAGCCAATGGAGAGGGCCGCAGGGGGTGGGGAAGAGTGGGGAGAAGGGGACCAGGGAGGAGGGGCGAGGAGTGGTTGAAGGAAGGGGGTCAGAGGCCCCGTGTGACTGGCACCAAGGGAGACATAGATGTGTGCACAGAGCTGGAATGTGGGTCCCACGTAGTGGAGGGAGCCAGACCCCTTTACCAATGTTCAGGGGGTAGGCAGACAAAATATCGATTTTTAAATATCAACATACAATAATGTTGATGTTTAAATATCGAAGGGACATAATATAGAAGGTAAGTTATATCGAAATTTTTAATATCGATGGAACAGAATTTCAAAGGTAAATAATATCCATTTTGTTAATATCGATGTTAGTAATATCGAATTTTATATGATTTTTATGTATATTATTATGTATTTATTATGTATTTTATTTTTATTTATGTAATTTAAGTAAATGTTGTATTTTAGTACATTAGCGGGTTATGGGTTTATAGGGGAATAGGGTGGGAAGTAATTTAATTATACTAAATTAATTATTAATTTTTAGGAATTATAAATTAATTTGTAATTATTTTTTATTGATTGGTAATCAATTTTAATTAATTGATTAATTAATAATTATGATTTGTAGTGGGTTATGGGTTTTGTAGGGGAATAGGGTGGGAAGTAATCTAATTATACAAAATGCATTATTCATTTTAGGAATTATAAATTAATTTTAATTAATTGGTAATTAATTTTTATTAATTGGTAATTAATTTGAATGAATTGATTAATTGATAAGCATGTTCTGTAGCGGGTAATGGTTTTACAGGGGAATAGGGTGGGAAGTAATGTAAATGTAATTAAGTAATAATTTATTTTAATTAATGGTTTTGTTAATTATATTATTGTTAAATAATTATTAATTGGTAATTCATTATTATTAATTGGTATTTATTATTAATTTATTTTTACCTAATTATTTATTGCTACTCATGTTTTTAATAATTATGTACTGGTATTTGTAAATAGTTTATATTTATTTAATAATTAATTTTCTTAATATTTTAAAATATTTATTTATAAGTATGTTATTTTTACCTTGTACGCTATCCAACACTTTCCCTACTGTTGCACTCGCTGGAGTTGAAATAGTCATTTTTACCCCTACACTATCCAACCCTTTCCCTACTGTTTGACTCTCTGGAGTGGGAATAGTATTTTTTACCCCTACCTTATCCAATACTTTCCCTACTGTTGCACTCTCTGGAGTTGGAATAGTAATTTTTACCCCTACGCTATCCAACACTTTCCCTACTGTTGCCCTCTCTGGAGTTGGAATAGTACTTTTTACCCCTAATCTATCCAACACTTTCCCTACTGTTGCACTCTCTGGAGTGGGAATAGTAATTTTTACCCCTACGCTATCCAACACTTTCCCTACTGTTGCACTCGCTGGAGTTGGAATAGTCATTTTTACCCCTACGCTATCCAACACTTTCCCTACTTTTGCACTCTCTGGAGTGGGAATAGTATTTTTTACCCCTACCTTATCCAACACTTTCCCTACTATTGCACTCTCTGGAGTTGGAATAGTACTTTTTACCCCTAATCTATCCAACACCTTCCCTACTGTTGCACTCTCTGGAGTTGGAATGGTACTTTTTACCCCTAATCTATCCAACACTTTCCCTACTGTTGCACTCTCTGGAGTGGGAATAGTAATATTTACCCCTACACTATCCAACACTTTCCCTACTGTTGCACTCTCTGGAGTGGGAATAGTAATTTTTACCCCTTCGCTATCCAATATTTACTTACATTTTTAATTTTTTTAAAATTTTTATTAATTTTTATTTATATTATATTTTATGTGTATACATTTATTTGTAATTTATAATATTTGTATTTATTTATACTTAATTAAATTATTTTTAAAAGTTATTATTAAGGAAGTATATATTATGTTTTATATTTATATTATTAATTAATTTTTTAATTAAATTATGTATATTGTTTATTAATTTTAAATAATATAACATATTTTAACTATGTTTATTACATGTATAAGTATTATTTTATTTATATTATATACTTTTTTAATTAAAAAAAAACTATATTTTTTATTTACGATATTTTTGACATCGATATTTTTTTCCGATATTTTTGTACTTACCTTGTTAGAGATAGCATGTCGATATTTTTGTAATCGACATTTTTGCTGCGATATGTTTGTAGGTCGATATTTTTGTAATCAACATTTTGTCAGACATCCGTTCAGGATGAAGGGCTATGGAGAGGGGCGCATCGAGGCCAGCCGAGTCTCGAGTAGTGTCAAGTAGTCCTGCCACGGGATGGAGTTCGTTGTGGGGGGGCTGTCGCTCTCATAGCCGTCACCAGCTGATTTGTGTGCTCCGACAACAGTGGGCTACTCAAGTCAGGCAACCATGTGTCTATGTTGGGGCCTAGTGGCGCCTTCCACGTCATAGCTATTGTACGTTTGGCGAGAGCCAAGGCTAGGTCCAGTAACTTATTTAGGCCCTTACGAGATGCTGTGCACCTTGTGATGCCCAATAAGAAATGGGTGGGCTGCGCCACTATCCGAGCAGAAGCTGCCTCTGTGAGGATAATGGTCACCTCAGCCCAGTCACTCTTAACTCTTAATCAACAAGTGCATTTACCAGATGCATCCATCAATTTTACCCTGCTGTTACTATGGCATGGGTTAAGACCAACTCTAAATCTTAGTATCTCTGATCTATGCTTGCGGTATGGTAGTGCATCCACATAGGGAAACCAATCTTCGTTTTTCCATAACTTTAGCATAAAATGAACAGAAGATTTCCCCTGAAAATGTATATATTATGTTCTCTAGCTTTTAGTTTTTTTTATGAATGCACGAGATTCACCACTAGAGGTTCCAAACTAAACTCTGTACTCGAATTGTGGATGGATCATGGCTGCATAGGCAGTTAATACTGTTCTTAAGGACATCTCCCCATAACATTTATTAAATTTTTTAAATCTACTTCTTGATGCCAAGTCTCTAACTTTGAGTGATTCGATATATTTGTTCCACCTTAATCTCCTATCGAACCGTACTTATATTTTACTAATTCTTATTTGAAAGATCCTAACTGCCATTCAAAGTGTTAAAAGGGGTTCAAAGACAACCAGTAACCAAAGACCCCTTTATGTTGCCCGGCGGTGTCGCCTCTATGACCCATCAATATTAATCAATGAAGAAGCAGGCGCTGGAGACTGGAAGGCAGGAAACGAGGATTTTATTCTCTCCGGAGGAGAACACATCAATTCAGACAGCAAGTATCGTCACGAGGTGCTCTAACCACATCTCTGAGGCCTGGCCTCTTATACTAGGGTTTATGACCTTTATTGCACGTAACACATTCTCGCAACACTTTGATATTTGAAAGAACATCCTCGGAATCTCCCCTTCAGGCCCGTTCCCACATACATTTACAGTTGAATTCCCCACCCCGGTCACAACAGGTGATGATTGTCGCGCAGCAGGGCATTCCGCCGATTCACGGAATGCGTGGAGTTGATCGGATCTCATAGGGTGGGGGCTTTGATCGGCTCGAGGGTCTTTTGATGGGGAGGGGAAGCTTCCTACTGTACGGGGTAATAAACAGTATCCGCAGGGCCAGGTGGTGGCCTGGGAACAAGGAAGACAAACGGGGACACAAGAAAAAGGGGTTTTGCATCAAAGGACCTGAGACCATGAAAGGAATGAAGGGAGGTGTCGCGCTGGGAACAGGATGGGATTCTGTGGCGGAGCTGCGCTGAAGAGGGGTTTATGATCCAAGGCATGAGAGAGCGGGGGTTGTCAGCGTGCGGGGGATGCTTGCGAGGTTAGGAGAGAGAGAGACGCGCTGGCTATCAGCGAGGGGCAGGGAGGCCATGGTGCTCAAAATGGCTGCCGCTTACGCGCACGAATGGGCTCGAAAGGGGCAAGATGGCGCCGATAATGTTGACGTTTGCAGTCTAATCTTTAACAGTCCTCCCTTTTCAACATATCTTAGCCAACTTGCTTACTCAATGTCAATCTTCATCAAATTCCTAACCTCTGCATCATATATTGCTCTCATATGTTCGTTTCCAAAGTCCACAGTCTTAGGGCAAATACAATTTACGCATAATGTACACAGAGGTGGCAGACATTGAATTCCTAAGCATAAACCGCATAATACAACTACAGGAATCAGGATAATGGTGAATAGTCTCCAGCCCCAGTTCTTAACGGTGCTCCAGAACCAACCACCAAGCGACCATTCTTCTTGTTCTTGGTGGACTTCTGAAGAGAGTCTATGAAGATGTTCGATGGCTTTGTACACTGAGGGTGAGTTGTCCGGTATGTACGTACAGCAGCTGGACCCAATAATGCGGCATGCTCCACCACGATCCGCAAGAACCACATCTAGGACAAGGCGGTTCTGGAGGGCCATCAAGCGGACCGCTTGAAGTTCAGCGGTGTTGTTAGCAAGGATACCAGCCGTGATGTTCATTGTTGTCTCAACTGCTTGAGTCAGATGTCGGATGGCACGGCTGTTTGCCATCGGGCCCCAGAGGGGGACAAGTCCCTTCATTGCATCGAGGAACTGCGCTCCTGTTGAGTCGGCTTGTTCAATGTCCTTGGCTCGTTTTTGTCTGTGATGATTTGCTGGTGCCACATAAGTCGGAGGAAGGATGAAGGAAATGAAACAAGTGCCCCCCAAGCCTTTGGGGAGCCAGGTGTAAGCCTTCGTGCCGCAGACGAAATACGTGTTTGGAGATGCCACAAAGGAAGGTGGGTCGGTGGAGTCCTGAGTTCTGGAAAACCGGCAAGCACTGTGGCCTACCAGCTGAGTCCCAAGCCCTTCCATGCACATGTGGCCGGTGACGTTGATGACTGACAGGGCCACAGTCAGAGTGGCAGCCGTTCGTTTTCGCAGGTAGGAGAAGGTGGTTCTGGTTGGATTATTGAACACTTGCATTTCAATTTGTTCTTTAGCAGGGATGTCCAAGTGGATTGTGTTGTTGGTGGTCTGCGGGCAGAAGTGTGTCTTTGTTCTGTTCCGCCAGACCCCGTGGTAGAAATGCGTTACGGTTTTGCTGGAGGTGGCATTGTCCTTAAAGCTTTCTTGCAGAAGCATCAGCCAAGCAAGACAGGAGCCGTGAACTGAGAAAGGTGAAGGGATGAATGGTATCGAGTGTCCAGTGGCGTGGGGTAGCAACCCACAGATCCAACAGTTGGTGGCATTGGTGGCAAGGTTGTGCTGGTGAAGTAGTTGTACGAAAGAGTTATTCCAAAATTCCTTTCGCCTCTCTCTGAGTTGGGGAGAGAGCGAGATCAGATAATGTTCCTTCATGGTGGTAGGCTGAGCAGTGGCCAGGAATGTTTCGTGAGCAGGTGCATTTTCTTCCACAATCCAGAGTGTGGTCATGAGGAGAAAGCAGAAAAGGATTGTGATGAAGAGTGCAATTGTCTTTGAGCTGTGGAGTCTGTCTGCTTTTGGGTTTCTGTGGTGGGTATTTCCTGTTGCCTCTATCATCTTCTTATTTGGCGCTTCCATCATCTTCTTATCTGGCGCTTCCATCATCTTCAAGGTGCTCGGTAGCGGGCAGAACCACAGACTTTGTTTTGCTTCTCTCCGGGTAACCCTTGGTAGTGTTTAGGTCACCGTTCTGAGATTTAACTCAGTCCGTGGTCTACTTAGCCGAAGCTCCCTCCTTTCGACGCAGGAAATACCCTTCTCTCGATGGCACAGTGGGATCAGAGAATTTTGAAAGTTCAAGTGTTTCGGTATCAGGATAGCAGGTTAGTGACGGTCGGTCCTTGTTCAGGAGCTCTTCTTGGTTGTCGATGTTTTCGGTCGAGGTCAAGGTCGAGGAGACCTTCTTACAGTGGTGTGCATGCAGCCAGTTGCGTTTTCCCTCCACTCGAAGTGCTGTTCGGGTGGTGATGAGGACTTGCCAGGGGCCCGTCCACCGGGGTTCCAGACTCTTGGCACGCTGGAAGTTCCGGATCAGGACGAAATCCCCAGGCTGGATGGTGTGTCCGGGACCCCTGGAAGTGTCAGGGATGGCATGCAGCACCTGTTGATGGATAACAGACAGTGTTTTAGTCAACTGGCATAAGTAATCAGACATTAGGACGTCCGGGACGTCATGAATGGAAGTTGGTTTCGGTGCAGACCAGACATTCATAGGCCGGCCGAATACAACCTCGTATGGTGTCAAGTGGTGTTTGGTAGGGGTGGAACGCATTGAGAGCAATGCCAGGGGGAGTGCGTCTGGCCATTTCAGTCCTGTGGTAGCCACTATTTTGGCCAATTTTAGTTTCAGTGTGGCGTTATGTCGTTCAACTAGTCCAGCAGATTGGGGGTGGAAGACTGCGTGGAACTTTTGTTTTACACCCAACCCCTTCAAAATGAGTTGGATAACTTCGGCTACGAAGTGGGGGCCATTGTCGCTCCACAAAATTCGACAAAGGCCGTAACGGGGGAAAAACTCCTTTAACAGTACTTTTGCTGTGGCCATAGCAGTGTTGTCACGGGTTGGGTATGCTTCCACCCATTTGCTAAATGCGCATATCACAACAAGTACATATTTCAGGCCTTGGCATCTGTCTAGTTGGATGTAGTCCATCTGCAGGACTTCAAACGGGTGATTTGGGACCCCAAACCCTCCCCGGGGTACTACAGTTCCTTTCCCGGGGTTGTGTTGCAGGCATATCAAGCATTGTTGGACCAGACGCTTGGCGGACTCTGTGATCTTATCATTGTGCCAAACTCTGGAGACAAGTTCAATCATGGGGGCTGATCCTATGTGGGCAGGGGAGTGTGCCATAGTCAGTATGGGAATCAGATACGAGTCAGGTAGCAACCATTTGTTTGTGTCTTTTGTCCGCCAGCAGCCTTCGTCATCTTTCAATCCCACCCGTGTCCATTCAGTCAGTTCGTGTTGTGTGCTAGCCATTTGAATGTCTCTAATAGTGTCCCTAGCGTCAGACCATTTTTCTGCTTGTGACCTGGTCACGTACATGCGTGTTGTCGTCCTATTTTCAGCTGTCGTTCGGGCAGTGATGTCGGCTAGTGCATTTCCCTGTCCAATAATGTCTGTCACCTTTTTGTGTGCCTGGCATTTGATGACTGCAAGTTTTTTGGGGAGAAGGACGGCTTCGATCAAGGCGGAGACTAGATCCCCGTGCAAAATGGGGGTGCCGTGTGAGGTCAAGAATCCCCTCTCCCTCCAAAGGAGCCCAAAATGGTGAACCACCCCGAAGGCATACTGGCTGTCGGTGTAAATGTTTGCTGTGGTTCCTGCTGCTAGAATACAGGCTCGTGTCAGGGCAATCAGTTCCGCTGCCTGGGCAGATCGTTGCATTATGCGGGCTGTCTCGACTACAGTTCGAGCCGTGGTGACTGCATAGGCAGCTGAAGTGGTGCCATCGGGGAGTTTGATGCAAGAACCGTCCACCCACAGCTCTCCATCGGGGTCGGGAAAGGCCGTGTCTCTGAGGTCAACCCTACTTCTGGTCTGTTCGTCTGTGAGGGTCACACAGTCGTGTACAGGGTGCGCATTGGGAACGTTTTCTGGTAAGGGCAGCAGGGTTGCTGGGTTCAGTGTGGTGCATCTCTTCAGAGTGATGTGGGGTGCGAGCAGAGTCAGTTCGTATCCAGTCAGTCGTGCACTCGTCAGGTGTTGCGTTTTGGTTTGGTTTAGGAGGGTGTCAACTGCATGGGGTACCAGTACTGTGAGGGAATTCGAGAGCACGATCCCCTCACTCTGTCGGATAGAGATCGCAGCAGCAGCTACAGCTCGAAGGCAAGCAGGCAGGGCTCTGGCTACAGGATCAAGAGTGGCTGAGAAGTAAGCGCATGGTCGTTGCTTTGAGCCGATGGACTGGGTCAGGACAGATAAAGCGCACCCCTCCCTTTCGTGAGTGTAAAGGGAGAAGGGCTTTGTGTAATCGGGGGTACCCAACACAGGGGCCGAGCAAAGGGCATCTCGTAGTTGCATGAAGGAAGCCTGACACTCAGGGGTCCAAGGGAGTGGGAAAGGGATATCCTTAGCTAGCAGTGAAAGCAGTGGTTTTACTACGAGGCTAAAGTTGGGTAACCACTGTCGGCAGAAGGAGGTGAGGCCTAGTAGGGATCGGACCTGTTTCTGGGTCCTAGGGATGGGGGTGTCGAGAATGGTTTGGATCCGGTCAGGAGTCAGTTTCCTTCCGTCTTTGGACAAAAGGTGGCCTAGGTAGGTGACCTGGGGTTGGCAGAATTGCAACTTCTTCTTAGAGACCTTGTGGCCATTTTCTGCAAGGAAGTGCAGGAGTTGAATGGTGGCTGTGACAGCTAGTGGAGTGGTGTCGGCTGCCAAGAGGATGTCATCGACATATTGCACTAACACCACTCCATCGGGTAACTGGACTTGATCCAGTTGTCTCTTGAGGGCCTGGCTGTAGATGCTAGGGCTTTCTGTGTAGCCCTGGGGTGCTCGGCAGAACCTATATGAGCGGGCTTTTAGGGTGAAACCGAAGAGATATCGGCTGTCTGGGTGGATGGGGATGGAAAAGAATGCGTTTTTGAGGTCAATGACAGTGAAGGTGGTGGCAGTGGAGGGAATCAAAGTCAGGATGGTGGTAATGTCCGAGACCACAGGGTACTGGGGTACCACCACTTTGTTGATCTCTCGAAGGTCAATGATGAAGCGGTATGCTTTCTCATCTCCTTCTCCCTGTTTCTTAATGATGGGCAAGATTGGGCTGTTGCAAACGTTGCTAACCACTTCCTCTACCACTCCTGCGTCTATCAGTGATTGGATGATTTCTACCAATGCCTTCTCGCCCTCGGGCGATATCCGATATTGTGGAAGTTTTGGGAGTGTTGCATCTGGTCGAACAGTAATGTGCACTGGGTCGATCATCATGCGCCCTACATCCGAATCCGTTTTGGCCCACAGATACGGAGGCAGAGTGTCAAGCAGGGAAGTGTCAGCGTCGGTGATGGAAAACATGTGTCTGGGGGGGCAATGCCTAAGCAGAACGGGATTGTCGTAAAGGAAAACTCGGACTCCATCTTGGGAACATCTAATCGTTGCTCGGAAGTGTTTCAATAAGTCGAGTCCCATAATTGCGTCAGGGCTATTGGAGGAAAGCAAAAACGTGGTGTCAGTGGTGTTGTTTTCTAAGTCAAAGAGGATCGGGGCGGACAAAGGGTTAGTGGAGGGCGTTCCATCGAAACCTGTCGATGTTATTAGTGAGCCAGACAAGGGTGCCCTTGGAATCAGTCGTTTAGATAATGCACTACGTGTTGCGCCAGTGTCTACCAGGAATGGTGACTTTGTACCCAAGACCTTAGCAGTGACATAAGGGCCTTGCTGGTCAACATGGAGCTCGACTGGATCCCTCCCTTGCCCTAGGCAGTCCTATGCAAAGTCATGAACATCATCGTAGTCAGATTGCTGGCATTGGTTCTGTCGGGGTCGGTCAAATGTGTTTGGCCTACCTGATCTATCATTAGTTGCGTTGTTTGGGGGCCCTCGCTGTGGTCCCCTATTTCTTGGTTCACTTGCTGTATCCCTAGGATCTCTATTTCTGATGAGTTCCAAAAGAACTGGGCACTGAGATTTCCAGTGGCCCGTTCCCTTACAGAAAGCACACTGGTCCTCTCTAATGTCTGTACGTCCAATGTGGGGAGTCGAAGTACGGTCCTTGGGAGGTGCAGTTTTAGGGACGTTCATCTGATGGTTTCCCCGGTATTGGTCTCGTCCCATAGTCACCCCTTGCAGTTGAGCCATCATCACCCTCTCCTTTAAGTCTTTCTTCTTTCTCTCTGTTGTTCTATCGTTTTCGTTTTTCTGATGTTCATAATATTGGGCCATCTGGAGGATAGCCGTAGGTTTGGAGGCTGCCCAACTACTTTCGCTGGCCTGCAGTTTCTGCGAGACCTCCGGTGATAAACCCTTAACGTAATTCTGGACAAACAGATGGTGTCCGGTTGCAGTGGTCAAGTCCTGGCCGCTGTAATCGGAGAACACCGTTTCAAACCGGGAGAAGTATTCCGATACATCCTCCTGAGGTTTCTGGCGACAGGCCGTTACTATCGACCAGTCCACTTTCTTTTCTGGGATCAGGGTTTTTAATTTCTGTACGATTTTATCCGGGAGGTCTAAAATGGCTTTCAAAGGCTTTTGTCCGGGTTCTCGTTGTCTGTCTATGCCATCGAGTTGTGACCAGTTATGTCCAAACAGCTCAGAGTGGTCGACTTTCCGGATTTGCTTCCACACATCAGCTGGTAGACATAACCCGAAAAACAAGTCGATGTCAGCCAGGGTCATAATCGTCGATCCTAGGGCTGTACCCAACTCAGTATAGAAGGCAGTGGGGTTTTTACGTAGGTCAGGCAGAGATTTCCGGAAGGTCAGAATCTCTTGCCGGTCCCATGGTTGGTAGACCCAATTGTACACTACCCTTCCCTTTGCATCTTTGTTGTTTGTGTCATCGTGAGTCCCTTCACCTCGTGGAGGAACCCAGTAAGGGGCAGCCTCTCGTATCGGCATCATGGTGTTAGATCGTTCAGTTTGTGGTTCGGTTGCTACGGATGTTGTGGATTCGATTTTCGGCTTTTGTTCAGTGAGGTGGCGGAAAACCTCAAGCGTACGCGTAAGGAGGTCCGTCACATCACTCTCACTCTCATCCCCGATATCGACCTTCCGGTACAGAGTCGTTAGGCTCTGGGGACCTTTTTCTTGATATCGGTCCTCGTATGCGTTTAAGACGTGATAACACAGTTGTACAGTAAAGTGTCGTCTGTGACTCCCTGTATAAGAATTAAACACATCCGTGACGGACTCTTCATCTTCCCTCTTCTCTACCAGTATCTTTGCTATCTTGTCGACCCCTGCTCGCTCATTTTTGCTTAGTCTGTATGTTTTTGCAGGACCAACCCTTCGGGCCTCTGGGTCGCTCAACGTTGTCGTTTGCGTAGCATCTAATACAAGGAGTTCAGCCGGCACAGAGGCCATGGGGGCTGAAGCCGTGGTGCTACTCTCGCTTGTACCTGGGGGTAGTGGGTGCTGTGCTAAGGGTTGGGAAGGGGCATATGGAGGGGGCATGTGGATGATCGGAGGACCTAGCAGCAGATCATCGTTGGTTCGCTGTTTCGAGTGTAATTCAGGGTAGAGCGTGGAGGGTGTTCTAACCAGACACTGGCTTGACGTTTCTATTTCTAGTTTCTGTTTGGTATCCTCTCTTTCTTTTATCTCTTTCTCTAGTTTCTGGGCCGCTAGGTGGGCTGCTTTCCGCAGCTCTTTTCCCAACCTACTCTCAGTTCTCTTTTTACGTTGTTCGGCTTCTTTTCGCCACATGCCGAAGCTGTCAAGCATAGTGGGCGTCGTCTTGTTTTTACCAAGGGCTGTTTCTAGTGTGTTTATTTTATCGTCTTCAAAGGATCCTATCAGTGGCCACTGACTTTCTCGATCCTTTTTCGTATATTTATGCCACAGCTGGCTATAGGCTATAGCGATTAATCCATGCTTCATGAACATGTCCTTATTAGGGGTGCCTTCCAGCGGAGCCGGATGGTTCATCTCTAATAAGCGGTCCGGGCTAAACAGGCTACTAACCAGTGGGGAGAAGACAGGCATGACGGATCACAATGGGGATAATAGTCAGCACTACCTATCTTATCACTGCGTGCAAAGACTAGACAGAATATTTCTATTCTACGTTGTTTGCAGGCAATGAATACCTCATGAACCAATCTTGAGCAATCAATGTTAGGTCAAAAATAAAAAATCAATATGGTCAATGGGGAGAATAAGTAGGCTCGCAAAGGTCCGCGTCACCTACCCTTTCACTATCTGCAAAGAGGGGACCTATTCTTCCCTGTTTGCAGACAGAGAATCTCCAGAAAACAATCTATAACAGTTAATCAATGGGGGAGGGGCAATTGTTCAGTGGGGGAGAAAGATAGGTCCGACGGATGCGTACCTATCCTTCACTGTTTATAAAGGGAGAGCCTGTTGTTTCTCCGTTTGCAGACAGTGAATCTCCAAATAAATTAACAAAAAGTAATACTAGTATTTTCTCATCAATTATCAATCACTTTCGCAATTCGTCGTGTTTACACGACCTTACCCGGACCGCATGGACAGTTTCTTGTCTTCCGAATCCAGCGCCCGATCGTCCTCTTCTCTTCGTACTCCTCGTGGCACTCCTGATGGTTCCCAGTCAGGACCGCAGATCACTCGAGAGAGGTCTGTTCGGAACCAGTGAAGTTCGGATGATCGGCTGTCAGACGAGGGTCTATCGGACAGGGTACCTTCCGATCGTTGCAGTCGTTCACTCTGTCGTCAGGACCTCTCCCACTGGATCCACGAGTCGCTGATGGGCCCCACGCTTGGGACGCCAATTGTTAAAAGGGGTTCAAAGACAACCAGTAACCAAAGACCCCTTTATGTTGCCCGGCGGTGTCGCCTCTATGACCCATCAATATTAATCAATGAAGAAGCAGGCGCTGGAGACTGGAAGGCAGGAAACGAGGATTTTATTCTCTCCGGAGGAGAACACATCAATTCAGACAGCAAGTATCGTCACGAGGTGCTCTAACCACATCTCTGAGGCCTGGCCTCTTATACTAGGGTTTATGACCTTTATTGCACGTAACACATTCTCGCAACACTTTGATATTTGAAAGAACATCCTCGGAATCTCCCCTTCAGGCCCGTTCCCACATACATTTACAGTTGAATTCCCCACCCCGGTCACAACAGGTGATGATTGTCGCGCAGCAGGGCATTCCGCCGATTCACGGAATGCGTGGAGTTGATCGGATCTCATAGGGTGGGGGCTTTGATCGGCTCGAGGGTCTTTTGATGGGGAGGGGAAGCTTCCTACTGTACGGGGTAATAAACAGTATCCGCAGGGCCAGGTGTTGGCCTGGGAACAAGGAAGACAAACGGGGACACAAGAAAAAGGGGTTTTGCATCAAAGGACCTGAGACCATGAAAGGAATGAAGGGAGGTGTCGCGCTGGGAACAGGATGGGATTCTGTGGCGGAGCTGCGCTGAAGAGGGGTTTATGATCCAAGGCATGAGAGAGCGGGGGTTGTCAGCGTGCGGGGGATGCTTGCGAGGTTAGGAGAGAGAGAGACGCGCTGGCTATCAGCGAGGGGCAGGGAGGCCATGGTGCTCAAAATGGCTGCCGCTTACGCGCACGAATGGGCTCGAAAGGGGCAAGATGGCGCCGATAATGTTGACGTTTGCAGTCTAATCTTTAACAAAAGTTTACCACTTTTTTCCCGATGTACATCACCTTTATCTTGTCCATGTTTAGCGCTACTTGCTCCTTTTACAGTTCTTTATAAAGGAATTCAGTTTCCTTTGTAGGCCTATTTCTGTCATATTCATGATGACAAGGTCATCTGCATATAAAAGGCAAGCTATATGGGTACCAACAAATTTTGGGCTGAGGCCCTTTGATGCGGCTAAAACTGACAGTAAGTCACCAATGAGCAGGGAGAAGAGCAGAGGGGCCAAAACATATCGCTGATGCAACCCATTACTGATTATGATTTTCCGGGTCAGTCTTCCTCCTGTATCAGTAATTACCTGAGCCCAGTTTTATGAATGCTGTCCCTTTATAAAAGTAAGAAGACTCTTTTGGATTTCCAGTTTAGTCAGTGTTTCGCATAAACATGTTCAATCTACCCAATCGCATGCTGCACGGAAATCTACAAAACATCAAAATATGCTGTCCTTTTGTTCTATGGACTTCTGTGCAAGCGACCACAGGCTAAAACAATGATCTATCATAGAGTGCCCTCTTTTAAACCCCACCTTGTTCTAATACGACAATATTGTATGTTTCTGCCCATTCAGTGAGACTACCTAAAATTAGTCTTGAAAACAATGTTTCACCTACGTCTAAAGTATCGGTCTTATAATGACACCCTTCCAGTTTTGTGGCATCTAGCCTGTCACTCCAGGTTTTCTGGAGACAGATATTCTCATTACATTCTGTCATCTCCCTAAAGACTTTTTTTTTTAAGTTCAAGTGAAGGTTTATTGAAGATTTAAAATTGTTGTGAACACAATACTTCGTACAAACAGTTATTTATCAATGCATAAAGGCATGAAAGAATACTTGAGAATACTGTTAATATACAAAAAAACATCCAGGCAATAAAAGTGTAACGTAGATTAGATGAAAACATTCATAGGTTCATAAATATTGCAAATAGCAGTCGTTGTCCACAATACATCATTAAAGGAGTGCAATAGGGATTAATGAAATAATCAGAGTTATATACAAGTAATGCTTGCTGTATTTAAAAAGTGTGTGAGTGGGGACCAGAGGTGTAGTCTTTTTGTTGCTAGAGAGATAGGGTGGACTAGAGCTCCGTCCATCACCACCTTTGGTTTTTCTTTGTTCGCCCTAAGTTGGCAGGGTATGCTCAGACGTGAGTCCCTTGCTCACCTTGCCACTGGAGTCAAGCAAGCCTAGCTGAAGACGGCTGTAATGCCAGAAACCGGTCCTGGGAAGCTTGATTCCGGTCCAGGGAAGACATGGCTTGGCAGTTCGGGCTGGACTGTTCCCATGAGGCACAGGGTCAGACTGATTTGCATATGGCCATGTCTGAACTGGGGTGGCGGAGTGAGCTAAAGAACGGTGATGGATTAAACCCAGATCAGTTGACTGGGGGTGAGTGTTTGTATTGTCAACGCTCCGTCCATCACCACCTTTGGTTTTTCTTTGTTCGCCCTAAGTTGGCAGGGTATGCTCAGACGTGAGTCCCTTGCTCACTTTGCCACTGGAGTCAAGCAAGCCCGGCTGAAGACGGCTGTAATGCCAGAAACCGGTCCTGGGAAGTTTGACTCCGGTCCAGGGAAGACATGGCTTGGCAGTTCGGGCTGGACTGTTCCCATGAGGCACAGGGTCAGACTGATTTGCATATGGCCATGTCTGAACTGGGGTGGCGGAGTGAGCTAAAGAACGGTGATGGATTAAACCCAGATCAGTTGACTGGGAGTGAGTGTTTGTATTCTCAACGCTCCGTCCATCACCACCTTTGGTTTTTCTTTAGAGCTGTATCTAAGTGGTGATTATGGCATACCGCATAAACTCCCTAAAGATTTCTAACATGACATTTTTACAAATGCACAGGTATTTCATGATAGGGTCCCCAGTCTGTTCGACCACTTCATCCTAATCTAAATCACTCAGCCAAACAAACGCACTACCTACTGGTAACGAGAGTGCTGCATAACGATTGCCATTGTAGTTCTTACAATCTTCTGGGCTGTGGTATGGGACACTTCTGGCGTTCCCAGGACAACTATGTTCAACTTTGCCCTCTGGGGCTTGTACCACTGCTGTCCTGGCTCTTTCATTAATATACTTATGAAGCATATGTTCCACTTCCCACCTCCACCTCCCTTCCTAACATTACCTCCCCTCCTTTTTTCCCCTGATTAGCAAATACGGTAATATTTGTGATGCAAGGCTTTTTTCCCTTCAGACTTTAAACCTCCGGATATTTTTAGCTTATATAGGCTGTCATTGTTTATGTATCGTTTTGGAAATGTATTGTATGGATATGATGTTGTTCTGTATAGTTACATGCCTTTCCATTTATGTACTATTTGTTCTCTCACTTTTGTCATCTGATATATGATTTATATCTGCCTTCGGATATTCTTCATATATTCCACACAGGTACTGATTTTTTCAGCCTGTATCACCAATCTGTATCTCCCTTTAGCTTAAAATATAATAAAATACTTTGAACCGGAGATCCTTTCTCACTGTTTTCTACCTGGTTTACTTTCGTATTACTTTGTTCATGTGGTATAACTTGCCGTAGATCCAACCCCTCAGGGTGCCTCAGAAAGGTTTAATTCTTGTTTCCTACTTCTGTTAATTCTCTTTCCGCAATTCATTAACAGCCAGATTCATCAAACTAAAATCGGCTCGCAAAGGGCCAGATTCTGAGAATCTGGCCGTTTGTGGGCGGTAGTTTTGCATTTGGGATTCATCATCCCAAATGCAAAATCGCAATTCTAGAAATCGCTAAATTGCGATTAATTGCATTTAAGGAATCTAAATTTGAGATTCCTTAAATGCAATTCATGAACCATTTTTAAATTGCAAATTCGCAATCTGGGGCCGCTATTTACCGTGAAGTCTAACTACGTGTTAAATAGCAAAAACTTAAAAAAATGCACTAAAGTGCATTTTTCAAAGTTTCATGTAGCGCAGACACATGCCCTAAGGGCATGTTTGTGCGCAACATATGTGCACACATCAATTTCATGGGTGCAACAGGGTGTCCGTTGGACACCCCGCACCCTTGAAATCGCAATCTCAATTTGCGAATCGCTAATTGCGATTAGCAAATTGAGATGGTCTTCCCATTCATTCCTATGGGCCTCTAGGCCCATAGGAATGAATAGGGAGATATTCCTTAATTGCGACTCGCAATTTGCAAGTCGCACTTAAGGAAATATTAGAAATCGCTATTTTTTAAGTGATTTCTTGATGAATAGCATTTTGCTATTCCTTAATAGCGAATCGGTATTTTTCGCTATTAAGGAATCGCAAAATGTGTTCTTGATGAATCTGGGGGTTAATGCCTTATATCAACACTATTTGATTAGCATCTCCAGGTAAAAAGAAAGTAAACAGAATGAAGCACATTTGGATGGGTTTCATTCTGTCTGCTTGGACCAGCCTTGAGACAAATTACCAGCTAATTAAGCTCAGGTGACCTGAAGTACATTCAACTAAATGTAAATCTTAGATTGTTTAATTATATACATTTGTGGCTTTCAAGATTTATATCTCCTCTTGTTTAATTTTTCAGACTGCAACTTCATGGTTGGGAACAGCACTGTGTAAAAAAGGCATTTTTCCAATACCTAATTAGCGGGTCAGAATTTAGTTAAATTATAGTGCATACTTCGTCTGCAGCATTATATCACCTAATTTAAGTGTTGAGATTCCGGATTACAAAGGTTGCACCTGAACCAGTACAATTTTACACTTACATTTTTATAGTATCTCTTCTGAATAGGTGCCTGGGTATATTTGCAATTTCTTGGTTGGTGAAAAATAAACAATTTCACCGACTAGCTAGCGCTAAGACAACATTTTATACCTGGCAGACTGTCAAATGTTGGTTCAAAATGTCACTCACACCTCCCTAACTGACATAACCCCAGCCTGTCATGTGGAAACATAAATTAAAATAATAAAATGTACTAATTCAATGCTAGGCTTTTTCAGAGTAATTGGACGTCTTGCTGAGGCTGTAAAACTGAAAAAGAAGCCACAAAACCACACAAGAGGATAAGAGAGAGGTTTATGAATTAAGGAATTCTAAAAGTAAAGGCCTTAATTAGTCTGTGGTCTTATCTCATTCTGTGTTCAGGTAGCATCTGTGCACTCGTTGGTTTTCTTATATGGGCTAACAGCCGTTAATTATCATTTATCTTCAATTAGTGGTGGGCTCACCGGAAATTAAAACAAGCATTGACAATGTCATTTGTTCTCTCCTTTGTGAAGTCAAAGAGTTTTTGTAAAGTTTCACTGAAGACTAACGCAGGTACAGACTTCCCTATATGCAAAGCAGATGGTGCCAGCAACAACAGCATCAATGCAAAGTTCTGTCAATGCACATATACTCAGAAAAATAATGGAACACTCAACAGTAACCAAACTGACACACACAGACACTGAAACAGACACACACACACACGCGCAGACACAGATACCAACACTCATACGCAGACACACACACACACACACACACACACACACACATACTCCGTAAGATGAAGGGAAATTAACCAACAACTTTGTGTACTTTTCATCAGATGTTTTTTCATTTCTCCACTCTTTTCATGAGTTCTAGCAACACTTCTTCTGCTTTTGTTCTATGTTCTACACAAGGTTCTTGACAATTTTCCCCTCAATTCTGCTTTAAAGCTTGGAGATACACACGTTTCCCCTTCTGCTACGTTTTTCAAGCCCTTACACTTTTTTTGTACAGTAATAATTCGTAACCTTGATCATCACCAGCTTGGACTCTATGTCCGCGAATTCAGTTGTCAGGTCTGAAATGTTTCCTCTTTGGTGTGTATCAGTTACCTCAATCTTCCAGCCTCCTTCCTGAACTTGCTTAACTAGCTCATCCGATCATCCCTGATATTCTTGACATTATCTTTTCCCAAAAGAGGATAACACACTACAATTGGCCTGATTGGGTGGTCGCGGTGGTATTTGCACCCTGTAACTTGATTAGGGTTTGGCGGTTGTGTGTAGCTGGGTCGGGATCCGGCATCTGCAGGACCTGTATCTTCACTCACTGCCTTGTCCATCTGATCTTTCATTGTCAGGATATCATTAACTGGTTTGGTTATTTTCGTAAATTACCTGATTGAAAGCATTGGTTTGGTCTAATTGAGGCGAGGTCCGCAATCAACGTGAAGACTGGGCTTGCTCCATCACTCTCTTCAGTATAGATTGTTTCGGTGTCTAGGGTTTTCCACGAGTGGCTTATCAGTGCCCGGAACATCAGTCCTCCACTGAAGGAGTGGAGTTACAGGAACAAAGTTACTTCATTGTCAGTCTGTACATTGTCTGGGTCTCCTTTCCCCTACATACTACCATGCACAGGTGTGTGATACCAATGATGTCAAGCCCAGGGCACTGACTCCATTCATCAGTGCTTCCAATTGTCTCCTTTTTCAGTCCAGATAAACTTTACCATGTACAATCAAAGATGCACATCATGGTTTCTAAATCTTTATGAGATAGATCCTTTCCCTTACAGTATAAAAAGTAGGGTCCCCAGAACTGAACTTTAGGCATCATATCAATAGGGCCTTTGAACTAGCGCGTGTATGTGCACAGCTGCCAATAAAAGAGTGCACCTCAACTCGAGGGCTGATGGTTTTTGGAAATAGCTTTATTTTTATGCATTACAATTTTACCAATTTTTGAGGCACATTGCAAAAAAAGGTAAAGAAAAAAAATTGCACGCTTGCCAAGGCCTACCCTATTGGCTTTGCCAATGCTTCTTTTCAGTGTTTCATGTGTTTTTGCACCCTTTGATTTGTTTCACGGCGTCTGGTGCGGTTCTGACCGTGAGACACGTGTTTATAGACCGACAGCCGGAAGATGAATTAATCTGAAAGAAAATGAATGGAGATAACGAGAACAGTCGAGAAAATTCCGTTATTGAAATCCTTGCTCATGAGCGTCTCCTACCAACGGCCTGGAAGCCTAAATGAATGTCACTCGAAGCGTGTCTCGTGCGCGCTGCTATGGCAACTCCCCTCTTTCCACAGACCGGCAATGCTGCTGCTATCGAAAAATCGCAGTGGCTGAAAAAAAATGTTATAGATTTCAGATGCTTTGCTTCCCCGGCAAACAACCTTTAGCCCAAAGGGAATGCATGCATTGTGGGACGGCACAGATAATAGTGTACGCCACTAATTTGCCCAGATAACAGCAGGCCACGGGTTGTGTTATGTCTGTGCGTTCACCCACAGCCAGGAGGAGCTAAAAATAACCCTATTCAGCATTCAGAAGTGAAAACTGAATGTCAGGCATTCTAGACTGCTGGGCACTGGGCATAGAACTGATGATGCCACTTCTCGTGGTTATAAAGAAGTGGTTGTGTAACCATATTTGTTCAATAACCGGTGCATAATAGTGGAAAAAACAGATCGCTCTGCATAGGTTTATGCAAAAAGATAGCTATTCACGGGCTTCTGCACACCGTTAACTGCGCATCTTAGGTGAAAGGAAAGCTCTACAGGGGTTTAGCAGACATCTAGATCTGCATAGGCTTATATACATGGATAGCTGTGCACAGGTTTATACAAACATCTAGATCCCTGTGCAGAATTCGATCCAGTTGCTCCACACAGATTTCTGCTAATAGCTAGCTAGCTCTTTAGAGGCTTATGCAAACAAATAGCTGTGCATATATTTATGTCAACTGATATCTCTGCCCAGACTTATGCAGACACCTCGATCGGCATAGGCGTATAGACATGGCTAGCTCTGCACAGGTATATACAAATATCTAATCTAGGTCTGAACAGGCTTCTGCACATGGATAGCGCCGCACAGATTTATGCAATCAATCAATAAATCAATCAGAGTACTTGTAAAGTGCCGTACTTACCCGTGAGGGTCTTAAGGCGCTGAGGGGAGGGGGGTGCTGGTACTGTTCGAAGAGCCAGGCCGTGAGGAGTGTTCTGAAGGTCTTGGGTCTGCCGTATGTGGGTGGGGAGGGTGTTCCAGGTCTTGGCGGCGAGGTAGGAGAAAGATCTGCCGCTGGAGGTCGCACGTTGAATGCGGGGGACAGTGGCGAGGGCGAGACTGGCGGAGCGGAGCTGGAGGGTGGGAGGAGTTGAGGATGAATCCTAGGTTGCATGCATGTTCGGTGGGTGTTGGTGCTGTTCCCGTCATGGTCGGCCACCAGGAGTCGTCCGAGGCTGAGGGGGTGGGTCCTAGGATGAGGGCCTCCATCTTGTCCGAGTTCAGCTTCAGACGGCTGCTCCCCACCCAGTCGGCTACGGCCTTCATTCCTTCATGGAGGTTGGTTTTGGCGGTGTGTGGGTCTTTGGTGAGGGAGAGGATGAGCTGGGTCTCGTCGGCGTAGGAGATGATGTTGAGGTCGTGATGGCGGTCCACCTGTGCGAGGGGGGCCATGTAGACGTTGAACAGCGTCGGTCTGAGGGATGAGCCTTGAGGGACAACACAGATGATGTCGGTGGCTTCGGATCGGAAGGGTTGGAGGCAGACTCTCTGGGTTCTGCCTGAGAGGAAGGACGTGGTCCAGTCAAGGGCCTTCTCTTTGATTTCGGCTTCTAGGAGGCGAGTCTTTAGAGTGCGATGGCATACCGTGTCGAAGGCGGCTGATAGGTTGAGGAGAATGATGGCTGATGTTTCACCGTTGTCTAATTGGCGCCTGATGTCATCTGTGGCGGCGATGAGGGCTGTTTCGGTGCTGTGGCTGCATCTGAATCCGGACTGAGACAGGTCCAAGATGTTGTTGTCTTCCAGGTGGCGGGCTAGTTGCATGTTGACGTTTTTCTCGATGACCTTTGTCGGGAGCAGGGAGATGGGCCGGAAGTTCTTAAGGTTCTTGGGGTCCACTTTGGGCTTTTTAAGGAGGGCGTTGATTTCGGCGTGCTTCCAGCTTTCCGGGAATGTCGCTGTTTCGAAGGAGATGTTGATGACCTTCCGTAGTTGGGGTGCGATGGCTGTGTCTGCTTTGCTGAATACGTGGTGTGGGCATGGGTCTGTTGGAGATCCTGAGTGTATGGAGTTCATGATCTTGCGTGTCTCGTCGTCGTTGTCATTGGACCAGGTGGTTGGTGCTGGTGGTGTTCACCGGGGAGGTGGCGTCTGGCGTAGTCAGGGTGGTCGTGGTGTTGAAGCTGTCGTGGATGTCAGCAATCTTGCGGTGGAAGAAGACTGCTAGTGAGTCGCACAGTTCTTTTGAGGGCGGGATGTTGTTGGTGTTGGTGCTGGGGTTGGAGAGTTCCTTTACGATGCTGAAGAGCTCATTGCTGTAATGTGCGTTGTTGTCCAGGCGGTTTTTGAAGGAGGATCTCTTGGCTAGTCTGATGAGGTGGTGATGTCTGCGGGTGGCGTCCTTGTGGGCTGCGTGGTTCTCCGGTCTGCGTTCGTGGAGCCATGTCTTCTCCAGTTTCGGCATGCGCGTTTGGAGGTCTGGAGCTCATCGGTGAACCAGGTGGCTCTCTTGCTGGCGTGGTTGTTGGGGTGTTTCTTCAGCGGGGCGAAAGTGTTGGCGCAGTCGTCGATCCACTGTCTGAGGTTGCAGGCTGCGGCATCTGGGTTGGTCGGCGGGTTCTGGGTGAGGGTGGTGATCAGCTGGTCTTCTGTGACTTTGCTCCAGCAGCGGCGAGGTTGCTGTTGGGTGCGGTGGTGTGTGGTTGGTTTCCTGAAGGTGAAATGGATGCAGCGGTGGTCGGTCTAGTGGAGTTCGGTGGTTTTGTCGAAGGTGACGTGGGAGCCTGTGGAGAAGACGGGGTCCAGCATGTGGCCGGCTGTGTGGGTGGGTGCGGTGACGAGCTGTCTGAGGCCGAGGTTGTCGATCAGGGTGGCGGAGTTGGCGTCGTTGTTGTTCTTGAGGGGGAAGTTCTGATCCCCAAGGAGGATGTAGTCCATGGAGGCGAGTGCGTGGGTGCTGGCGAGGTCGGCGATGGAGTCGCTGAACTGCGCTCGGGGTCCCGGGGTCTGTAGATGAGTTTTCATCTGAGGGTGGTGTTGGGGTCGGTGTGGATCTGGAAGTGTAGGTGTTCGGCGGTGTGGAGGGTGTCCTCTGCGTGGGTGGCAACCTTGAGGGTGGACTTTTGGACGATGGCTATTCCTCCTCCGATTCCGTTGGTGCGATCCCTGCGGGTGATCTTGTAGCCGTCCGGGATGGCTATGGCGATGTAGGGCACCGAGGAGTCATTCCACCAGGTCTCGGTCAGGAAGGCCACGTCTGGGGTGGAGGAGTCGAGCAGATCCAAGAGCTCGGCGGCGTGTTTGCGTGTGGAGCGGGTGTTGAGGAGTATGCAGCGGAGGTGGTTGGGCCAGTCCTTGGAGGTTTGGTGGTTCTGTCGCCGGTGAAGCTGCAGGTGTGGCAGGAGAAGGGTCCCTGGGTCCATTTCGAGGTGGCCTGGAAGCAGCTGTGGTTTCAGCCGGTGTTGAGTGCGTGTAGGGTGCTGGCGTCGTAGCGGATTCTGGTGTCGTGGCGTTCATGGGGTCCAGGGGTTCTGGCGCAGGGCGCGGTCCAGGCCCGGACGGGCGCAGACAGGCTTGCCTCTGGCACGCCAGCGGCCGCCATATAAGAGGGGGAGGGAGGAGCAGCTGGGGGGCGGGAGAGGGGCGGCGAATGGGTATCAAGGAGTGCGGGCCGCAGGGGAGCAGCGGCGCTGACCGGGCAGAGGGACTAAACCGGAACAGGAGAGGGGGCAGGAACGGAGCCCTAGAGGCGCAACAAAGCAAAAAGAGAAACAGGCACAGAATACAGGGGCAAGTAAAACCAATGCAGGCAGACAGCGGGGACGGGCTCACAGCGGAGTGGCAGCGGCAGCAAGGAGGCGCAGACACTCAGGTGGAGCTGTGCGGCAGCGGGGGAGTGACCTGGCCTGCAAGCAGGGTCATAGCTAGCTCTGTACAGCTTAATCAAACAAACAGATCTGCATATATTTTTGTCAACAGACATCCCTGCAATGGCTTTTGAAAAGAGCTAGCTTACAAGATTTAAGCAGGCACTTAGCTATGTACAGGCTTGTTCAAGCAGGTAGCTCTGCACTGGCTTGGGCAAACAGATACCTTTGCACAGGCTTATAGTAACAGATAGATCATATGTGCCTCAAGCACTGTTATCTTCCAAAAGTCCTTTAGTCTCAGATCCAAGCTTACCAAACGGGGTAGATAGATACATACCCTGTGTCTAACCTGTTGGATATTGGAGATGAACAATCATAGTAAGAAAGCATGCTCTGGTGTCATGCTCACCCAATAAAAGATTAAAACTGGCTTTACTTCGCATAAATCATATAGTTTAAGGAAAGCACGTCATAGCACATGCTATTGTCACCCGAATGACCTCATAAGATGTAATATCACACATGCTTTGACCAGTAGTGGCTTGTGTCCTGGTAAAGTGGTGGGGAGGGGTGGCGACGACTGACAAACAAATGAGACACACACATAAAAAATGATAATTACCTGCTGCATCGCTGCATCCCCACTCTTCTGCTCCCTCCTCACCAGCACAGGCTCCCAGAATCCCCTGCAACTAATCCTCAATTTGCTCTCAAAGATTGGCCTGAATGCCGATGATTTGTGCTCCCGAATAAGACTGAGAGCCTATTCTTGCAGTCTCCATCCTGGCAATACATCTCGGGTTGGAGACAGTTTCACAGCACATGTGGTTTGTCCGTCCTGAGATGTCCGTCCAAACCCACATGCGCACTGACAACAGTGCCCTGCCTGCCACCCCCCCTTCATGACGGCCCCAATTAGGCCCCATCCCCAAGACTCACTATTGAAATAAAAAAAATAAAAAGACAATTAACATTTTTATTATCGTTTTACTTTGAAAGTCTTGAGGCTGGTGGGGGGAGGTGACACTCCTCTGCCATAGCAGAGGAGCCACCGCTGGCTTTGACCCCACTGTTGGGCACTATGCTCATTTTAAGAACTGTCGCTAGCTAAGACCTTTTGATTTTACTAAACATAGATTTTAACACACACTTCTATGGACTTTCAGCCAGCTCTCCTCATCCATTGGTCTGTTATTGTCGTTCACATTTTCCTTCCACCCACAACACCGCATACCATGAGGCAGTGGGTCAACCCACTTCAGCCATTGGTTAACTTCACTGTGAGGGACAGTATTCTGCCCTTTCACTAGGAGCTCATCCACATACAGAGTAGTCCCCTAACTGGCAATGTGTGCTTTTTGATACCAAACAATATTTTTGCTCTTAGATAGTGTTTTTTTTTATTGATGTGGGCCCAGCAGCTTCCACAACAATGACGTTTTGCAAATAGCATTACAAAACAAAAGGTGAGACTGAACATATATTATTAGATGATGCATTGTCAGTGTTGCTGGTGAGTGGAAAACAAAATAAGATGTCTTAAGTAGGGTAATATTCCCTAAACTCACTTGGTATTAAACCTACATGCTGGATGTCAAGCTATCCAAATTTTGCCAGCAATGCTTTGTTGGGGTCCCTAAACGTTGCCCCTTCACGAAGTTGCAAAACATATCTCTTTCATAAAAGACTCTGTGACTAAAAAATCACTTAAAAGAGATTTTATGTAGGTTTTTATAGCAAGTGGGCTTTTGCTGGATATTTTTTCACAGGAAAACAAACACTGCATATTTTCCTAGCTGAACTTACTTTCAATATTTTTTTTACCTGCTCCCGATAAAAATCTCCACCAACTTTATGAAGTTGTCAAACGCCTACTTCTGTAAATTTACCAACCCCCTGCCAATAAAATGTATCACTCATTCAGGAAAAATATTCAAGAAGATGCATTCCGTGTAATCCTTTTGTTTTCTAAAGTGCTCACTCTGCTGTCTACAGAGGTAATATGTTATTTTCTAACTCCCACAAACTGCATTCTCAGGGTTCAGAACTTGTTAAGTGGGCTCAAAATGAGTAATGTAGGTGTGGTACGTTCACAGCTTCTTAGACAACCTGTCATGTACAGCCCACATCATTTTTTTACATCTACTGAAGTTGCATTATGCCCGATATAATTATAGGCTAGGCTATTATCTCTTGCAAGAAGAAGAAAAAAATGATACGTTTCCGTACCAAAAAATATAAATGCATCCATAAGTTTTTATAAAAGATTGATTTCTGAAGAACTGGGATTCTACTAATAAACTATGAAGAAGATAAAATACTATACAGCGCCCTACATTAATTTTGAAGATTTGTGCTTACTAATTAGATACTACACCTTTTGTTTGTCGCGTTTAAGAAAGTGCATTGAAGAGCATGGATTACATATGGATCTTGTACAGATGCTTTACCACCAGAATTAATTGACGCCTAATACATCTTTATTTGAGTTTGTTATATTAATGCATATCTATGAATTCTAGGACTATAGATCTTAATTGAATTGGCACTTTTTTAAAAACAATTTTTAATAATCTATATACAAATGTAAAAATACATTTTGTGTGAATCATATGGTGTTTGTGTAAACCTTAAATCAACTTTATTTCAAATAAAAAATCACACAATGCTGTTAAATATGGTAAGAGTATATTAAGCAATTTTGACTTTTCAGAAATAGGCTGAACAAAATTAATTGAAGGCACATTGAAATAAAGACAGATGCCAGATTGAAAAGCATCAACATTGTTGAAGGTATGCATATACAGACCTGCCACATACACAGTGGTGCAGTGTGTGACATAATTTGGGTTACCTTCTCATGGTCACCTGGAGAGTAACTGACATTGCACGGTGGAACAGAAAGTAAGCTGGAAACCTCTGTACAGAATGGAGTTCCAGCTCATGAATGGAGGCGTTGCAAAGCTGATGTCCATTACGGAATTTGAAAACTCCCCATGACATTGTGGACAGCATTAGAAGCTTTTTTCTTTGGTCGGGGCTGGTGATGGAGATAGAAGTGCCTTTCGTGCAGTGCCCGGTACAAACCTCCCTCCCCCCTACAGGGCCCCACCCCAGATCTCACACGGTGAAGAGTTTTTAGAATTTGGCAGATCTGATATGCATAATCTGCATACATTATGGGCTGTCGGGACAGTTCTGTAACAGAAGTGGGTCAGTCAGGCAGGTCCTCTTGTCACCACTGGTCCTTCAGAGGGATGAGGAGGAAGAGCTGTAGAAGAGGAAGCCATCATGAGAGCATCATGTCCAGAGACTAGTTCTGGTCAGAAGCAGGGCAAAATGCAATTATAAACAGCCAAATAAAGTGTTCAAATACAAACAATATCTCCAGTCTATTGCACACTTAATTCTGGTGTTCCTCTGAATAACATAATTTCTGGGCCACCATTGATTGCAGTTGTAACCTCTTGGCACTGCTTGACACTCACCTTCTATTCCTTCCTGGCGATCTATGAGCCTCTCTGCTTTTTCCATTTAAGATAAAATTCACCACTTTTTGAAACATGATAGCCTCTAAGGTCAGAAATTATGGGAATGAGAGAGCGCAATTTGAATGGAATGTATATCGTAGTCATATTTAGAAGTATATCATATAAACGTAGGAATGAAATGTATATCGTAACGTGAAGTTGACGACTATAGCATAAAGTCAACGGAAAGTGACAACATGGTATAGGAAATGTATAACTGTATTCGCTTTAGAATGTATTAGATTTAGAAGGCCTGTATACTTAATGGATAAATGTCGAAATGTGTAGAAATGCTTACGAACAGAAGAACGTGCAAAGTGAAATTCATGTACGTGTGTAATATTAAATGCAGAAACGGCGAGGAATGTAACATGGAGAAATGTGCAAGAAGCATACACATAACGATGTAACCAATGAGAATATAATTTATATTCTATGTATGAAGGTTCACATTCTACGTAATTGTATTCTATGTAAGATGTATTCACACATGAACAAAGTATTTGCTAAATGCGATCATATATAAATGTATGTTAAAGGTTATACAGTGTAGAAGAAGTTTGTAGGAATGTTAGAAGAGTTTAGGTCATTTGTGATTATAACCTGACTAACCCAGAGTTCGCAGGAGCATAGTCCAATGTATGTAATTTAGTGGGCTCACAGGAGTCGTGAATAGCTTTCACTTGAAGGTGCGAGCCGAAGAGTCTAGCATTTGTTAGATTTAAGGTGACAAATGTCGAACGAAGTTTATTGCCTAAACATGAGAGGAGACGATTGGAATTTGAGCTTTGTTTTGAATGACCATTCACAGGATCTAGTAAGGTCAAGAAATAGTTGTAAGTTAAAGTCTTGTTTAAGTTCATTTGACTTTTGATCTGGAAAGTGTCAATTAAAGTCGCCAACAAGAAGATGAAGATGACATCTAATGAGAAGGGTCAACCTAACGGACGACGCAAAGAGATGAAGCAATGGAAAGAGCCAGAACTGACATCATCGGGGAAAGTCCGTGGTGGGCGTCAAGGGGCGTTCCACCCACACTGTGATTGTGTATTTTAGGGACAGCACCCCGGGGAGAAGATGGCAAGAGCTCAGAGAGAACAGCGAGAGGCAAGTTAGAAGGGTAGATGCCTTGAGCAGATGCGCTGAGAGAGATCAGAGCGCAAGGGAGCAGTAGGCCGAGGACCCTTAGAAGAGCGGATGGGTAGGCAGAGAGGGTACTGCTTCTTAAACTTAAGTTACCTTTAGAGGCTAAGAGAGTTTGAACTTCTTTGGAAGTCAAACTGCTGACACCTTTTAAGGGAAGAAACTTGCGAAATAGGGAAGTCACCTAGTATAGAGTAGGGACAGATTTAACTTGATTATTTTCTCTTTCTGTAGATGACGCAAAGGAACCACTTTACATCGAAACTTTAAATTGCTGATTTTGGAATTGATTTTGTATTTTGTATACTTTGAGGTTTATCCTGAGAGGATTGTATTTGCATTCAAATTCGACTTTTATTTAAAACTTTTAAACTTTATCAGTTGTAAGTGGTTCTTCAGAGTGGCGTCATTTAATGGGGTTTGTCTAAACCTATGTGGGGGTTGTCTTTTACTCAACGACAGATACTAGCGGTCCAAAATTGATGAATGAGATAAATTATTAATTTGATCATAAATTGATACCAAAATCTCATTCCCCGCAGTTGGTAGCAGAGTAATGATGGTTATCTTCTTGAGGAAGACGACCTAGGCCAGGTTTAGTTTACCCCAAGGTCCCTAGTCATCGACGACCAGAAGAAGAATCCCTGCCGAAGAAGGTGCTGACGGTGCGTCGAGAGAAAAGCAGCAGAATCGGTCGAGAGTGAGTATAAGGGTCATGCGTTGTAAGATTGCGGTGTTTTATGTTGTTCCTGTGTTGTAATGTCAAGCGGAGTTGAATGCCTGTAGTGTGATTGAGGGAAGGTTGTGAGCGCGCGCAACCGGATAAAATCTTATGTCCAGAGGGCTTAAGTGGTTCGGGTGTATCGAACACCCAGAGTAATTTGTCTACCATTTAATGGGGGTCATGAGGTACCATTGATCGCCCGCAGACCGATGATAGGGGGAGCGTTTGAGTGAGTGTATGAGTAAACGCATGCTGGTCGTACGTTTACTGTGTGTAAGTAACCTATCAGTTGAGGCAAGCGTCCGACCGTAAGAGGAAAGACGTCTCGCCAGTTGAGGTGACAATTACAGTTAGACTGTGGCCGTACAGTCAGAGAAAAGTGATCGCTTGGACGGAAGTAGTCATTTTTCGGCGTATGAATGAAACGCATGTGAGATCGCGAGACGAATTGAGAAACGAAGGAAACTGCTGTAGAGGGAACAAGTGACGTCAGCGTAGAATCGCGCTGAGATTGGTCGGTTAGCGTAGAACTGCACTGGGATAGGCTGATTAGCGAGAGTCGCACAGGGATTGGTGGTTGTCATCAGGACGTAAATAAGGAAGAGAATTAATAAGAGAAAAATCGTAGATTATCAAAACAATGAAGTGCTTTAAGGGTTTAAGAAAAATCTTTAGGAGGAATAGAAGAAACTTATATGCTGGAGAAGAAGCTCCACCAGAAGGCACACCAGCTTATCATATGGCAGTAAATGTCGGCTTACACTCAATAATGTGGATCTCCGATTGGAATAGGCTAACAGAAGGGGAAAAGGAACTGGCGTTTCCGAGATTCGGAACGTTTAAACTAGACGTGCTGAACCAACTGAAAGCGGTAATGCTTGCAACAAGACCTCTACCGAGGCCAACACAATTCGAAGCTCTTAGTGCATGGTTTAGAGCAGCACACGAGAAGAGTTTAAAGAGGCGTCAGGAAAGAGTGAGACGATCAGTAAAGGCAGTACAGGATGCCAAATGGGATGAGGAAGCTAAGAAGTGGAGAGTGCAAAAGATAGAAGCAGACAAACTGTTCACCATGATAGAAGCTACGGGAGAAAAGAAACCTCCAGAGGAGGAAGATGAGGAAAGCGAGACGGAGGAGGATCTGATAGAGAGGCTGTTAACAGATAGACCACCTCCATATAGCGGTGAATCCGCAAGTCCCATATTACAGCAAGGGGACGGAGCTAGATGGGGAGAATATAAATCGATCCCAGTAACAGAGTGGGACGCTAACAAAAGTGAGGAAATACCTCAAACTAGTTCCGAACAGAGAGTAGTGGGAAGATTCGTGGTCCAGAAGGTGCCAGAGACGCAATGTGCAAGGTCGTACCAAATGCCAGACGCTCTACAAGTACCTGTTACCATAGGCCCTATAGTGTCAATTTACAACCCAGAGGGGGTCCAGCAGGAGGAACAGGCACGATGGGACAGGGAAAGGGCAGAGATGGAGAATAGGAATAACACGATGAATCCTCAAAGACAGAGATTAGCACCAGTGAGTCGGAGTACCCCATTAGATTCCGCGACGGGTCCCTGGATAGAACAAGGGGGTCAAAGAGGATCAATGGATTTGAGGGGACCTAAACCGAAATCCTATAAGGAATTAAGGGAATATCTGAAAGAGTGGGATACTGCTGAAGAGGCTCGGAATAAAAGTTTAGAAACAGGAGCTGAGTGGAGGGACCAGGATAACAAGATCCTCTCTCATTGTGGAGCTGGCGAAAGCAGCCCGGAGTGGGAGAGAGGGAGTCAAGAAAGCAGAAGAGATATGTGCCCTACTACTAGTGGCAATAGGCAAACGTGCAACGATAGGAGTGCAGGGTGTGGGGAAGTGCCTCGCGTCACCTTTAGTGAGGGAGAACGAAGGACGCAGGAGTACCGAAACACTTTCAGGTGCACACACCATACTCCGGATGAAAATGTGCAACATTGGAATCACGGGAACATGGAGAGTCGTGAAACGTCTCGACATGCGTCCGGTGATCAAGAACGAAGTCACGAGAATATAGGGAGTCGCGAAACGTCTCGCCATACATCCGGTGATCACGAACGAGATCGCGGGAGCATGGAGAGCCATGAAGGACCTTATCGTTTGTTAAGTGATACCAGACAGCAAGCGAGTTACAGTGGTTTAGAACAGCATGGAGGATCCTATCTCGTATCTGGAGAAACTGAGCGGAAAAGACGGAATGTAGGGTTGAAGGATGGAGCATTGTTCCACCACACCCCAAGGGAAGATGGAAAGGCTTGGGATTTAGAGAGGTGGGAACAAAGAGATGGGAGAAAGATTCCTCATAACTCACCTGTGCTCAGGCGTAGGGCGCATAGCGGAGGAGAAAGGGATATAAGAGAACAACCTAGGACTGACGTACTGAGAGCCGAAATAAAAGCAAGACGCATAGATGTAATGAGTTTAAAATCAGACTTAGATGAAATAATTGACGGCACAGTGGCAATCGAGAGGTTAGAGCTGTACGCACCAGATGAGATACTGTTCTTATCTAAAGACGTTACTCGGAAAGCGAGAGCAGCTCATGAAAAGTTATCTGAATTGGCAGAAAGGTACATGATAGACATATCACGAACTAAGGCTTTGCAGGCCAATCATAGGCTGAATTGCACGGATCTAGATTTAGATGAGCGCAGAACGATTGGGCTGAGAGTACACATAAGGGAATTGGTCATGTGTATTAGAATATGGAGAGATCTGGATAGATGGGAAGAAAGATGGTCCAAGAAGGGATCTGTCAGACGGAGTACACTTGTGAAGTCCCAGGATACAGACCTAATGCGAATGGAAGCTTTTCCTTTGCGAGAAATCGCGAACGGAAACTACGTGCATGTACCATGGAGTAGGGGGGATTTAGCGGCATTCACTAATTCCTTCCCGAAGCTTAGAGAAAATCCTGTAGAGTGGTACAAGCAGGTAGAGAGATTCGTGAAGATCTCTAAGGTACTGTGGATCGATTTGAACACATTGTTCGATATCGTGGTACCCGGAGATTTGTGGACGGCATGCAAACTTAGTATCGAATGGCCCACTTGTGAGCCTCAGAGGGATACCCAGACCGGTGGTCCATCAGACAGAGTCATGGAAAAATACGAGAGAGTAATAACATGGCTAAAAGAGAAAGTGCCGGTGCAAGACATAGACTGGGTTAAGATAGATCGAACAACTCAGGAGCCTAAAGAGACAGTTCACGAGTTCTATGAGAGGTTATTGAAAGCATTCAAGCAGTATAGTGGGCTAGACGTAATGGATCCTAAAGACATAGGACAGTTTGTGTCAAAGTTTGTTCTCGGATTGAGACCAGACATAAGCCTAATGATTCAACAGCACTTGATCTGTTGGCAGAACAAACCTTTAGACGAAATTCTGAGGTATGCTAGATACTGTAGCGATGAGATAGACTCGAAGGCAAAAAAGCTCAAGGAAAAGCTGATGTTAGTACAGATGCAAGCAGCTGGAAAGGGTGGACAGCGACAGCAGGGAACAGGAGCGCAGGCAAAGAAACAGAATAATCAGAGCAGAGATGAGGAAGAAAGACCGAGACCGAGAATGGATATCGCAACACTGAAAAGGACAACCAGGTGTCATCAGTGTAACGAGGTGGGACATTGGAGACGCGAGTGTCCGTATAATATTGAGACAGGGGAATTAGAACAGGAGGAGGAAGAGGTACAGAACAACGTGGTTAAGGGAGCAACAGTCCCGAAGGGAAAGTTTATCAAAGGGGGGACTCAGACTCCTCGAGCCCCGTTTCCTCAACCGCCTCGAATTACGAATGGAGGGAAAACCTATAGACAAATGCCATTATTCGTAGGAGGAGAAGAATGCTACTACGTTGATCCTCTTACAGGGCAACGAGTGAATAGGGAAGAAGATTGTACCTTAGGAGCAGCCCTGGAAGTAGATCAGAGGGGACCATACGTAGAGGCTGAAGTAGCTGGATGTCCTACGACCTTTTTGGTGGATACGGGAGCCACTCGATCCACGTTGAGATCAGCGGTAGTCCCAGGTCTGCCGATATCAGGAGAAATGATTCAGGTGGTGGGAGTCGCAAACAAGAGGATGACGAATCCTCTGACGGAACCAGTGTCAGTGAAGATAGGGAATTACAGTGACGAACATCAGTTTGTGATCTGTGATTCTAGCCCGGTGTGTTTGTTAGGAAGAGATCTGTTGTGTAAACTGAATTGCACAATACATTGCACACCTGAAGGAGTAGAAGTGCAGACCAACGATGAAGATGCCGATTTTAAAGTTGTAAACTCGCAAGAATGCGTGGAACTATATCCTACCTTAACAGTGGAGGAACTTCCACAGGATTTGAGGGAGAAAGTGTCAGCTGAGGTGTGGGACTTTACTGGAGAAGAAATAGGATTAATCAAGGGGGTAGAACCAGTAAAGATCATGGTAAGACCCAATGCCGAGTATCCAAGAACACCACAGTACAAGTTGACACCAGAGACGATTGCAGGAATAAAGCCTGTGATCGAATCCATGATTAAACAGGGAATACTGAAGGAGATCGTGGGTAGTCCATGTAACTCCCCGATTATGGGTTTGCAGAAACCTAGTGGAAAATACAGAATAGTGCAGGATCTTCGAAAGATTAATAATATTGTTGTCTCATGTTGTCCAGTGGTACCGAATCCATCAGTGATATTATTTCAGATACCGTTCCAAGCTGAATGGTTCACTGTGATAGATTTGTGCCAGGCTTTCTTTTCGATTCCTTTAGATGAAGAGAGCCAGTATCTTTTCGCTTTTAAGCTGGAAGATCGCGTTTTAACATGGTGTCGTATCCCTCAGGGGTATACAGAAAGCCCATCGATCTTTAACCAGCTTTTAAAGAGAAATCTTGAAAGTCTAGTGCTGCCCAAGAACTCAGTTCTAGTCCAGTACATAGACGACCTCCTAGTTGCGTCAGAGACAGAGGAAGCTTGCAGAGAAGACACCATCACCTTGTTAAATCACTTGGCCGAGAATGGACACAAGGTGTCACCAAGTAAATTGCAATATTGTAAGACTGAAGTGCAATACTTGGGCCACAGGATTGAAAAGGGGAAACGGAAGGTGTCTCCAGACAGAATAGAGGCGATTATGAAAATGAACGCGCCTACAACACAAAGAGAGGTCAGGATGTTTCTAGGCATGGTCGGTTATTGTCGGCAGTGGATAGCTAACTTTTCATTGAAGGCAAAACCTTTATTACAACTGACGCACAAAGGAGTGAGTGATCCGGTACCATGGGACAAGGACTGTTTGATGGCGTTTTTGCAGCTGAGGGAGGACTTATGTCGCGCCCCGGCTTTGGGAATGCCAGATTACACAAAACCATTTTTTCTTTACTGCTGCGAAAGAGAGGGATGCGCTTTAGCGGTTTTAGCTCAGATCCATGGAGATGCGCGTAGGCCAGTGGCGTACTTTTCGGCTACATTAGATCCAGTAGCCGCAGCGTTGCCCGGATGTCTCAAATCCGTTGCTGCAACGGGTGTCAGCATTGAACGTTCTGAAAGTGTGGTAATGGGACATCAGTTAGTGGTATACGTACCGCATTCTGTGGAATTGTTAATGACCAGGACTAAGACTCAGCATCTGACGAATAGCAGGCTCACACGCTACGAGTAAGGCATACTGGCTGCCGAGAATGTGACCCTAAAAAGATGCTCCGTCTTGAATCCTGCAACGTTGATGCCACTTCCAAATGAGGTGGATGATGAAAATTGTACAGATCATGACTGCCTTGATGTGACTGAACTATGCACCAAACCGAGACCCGATATCGTAGATGAGCCATTGACTGACCCTGATGAAATTTTCTTTGTTGATGGTTCATGCGTAAGAGACGATATTGGTCAGCTGAGAGCAGCTTATGCAGTTTGCACGATTACCAGAGTCGTAGAAGCCGCTTGCCTGGAAGGAGTACATTCCGCTCAGGTAGCTGAAATTGTTGCATTGACACGTGCCTGTTTAGCAGGTAACAAAATTCGAGTCACCATATACACCGATAGCCAGTATGGTTTCGGGGTAGTTCACGATTACGGGCAGTTATGGTCTCAAAGAGGTTACATGACCTCCTCGGGTTCTCCCATTAGGAATGGAGAATTCGTGAGACTATTGTTAGATGCATTACAAGGACCATCAGCTATTGCGGTTGTCAAATGTGCTGCGCACACGAAGAATGTAGACTTTGTGTCGCAGGGCAATCGCTATGCTGATGAAGTAGCGCGTTATTGCGCAGAGCAAGGATATTCTCACACTGATGTGAAAGTGGGGGGAATCCAAGAAAGAACTGAATTAACAATGTTGTTAGACACTGTAGATACGTGGGATGAGTTAAGGAGTGTCCAAGAGAATGCACCAGATGATGAGAAAAAGAGTTGGGAAACAGCGGGTTGTGTGAAAAGTGAGATGAATTTTTGGGTCTCTGCCGATGGGAGAGCAGTTTTACCAAATGAACTTGTTAGTCCAATGGCAAGGAAATTGCATGGATCAGCACACATAGGAAGAGATGCCATGGTGAGAGTATTCAGACAAACGTGGTTTAATCCTAAGTTTAGAGTAGCGGCAGAAGCAGTATGTCAGCGATGTGCGATCTGTCAGCAACTAAACGTGGGAAAGAGAACACCAGTTACATTGAGTCATATTGGGAGGTCTGGGGGGCCTTTCAATAGAATGCAGCTTGATTTTATAGAAATGCCTCCATGTAACAGACTCAGATACGTTTTAGTAATTGTCTGTATATTTTCTAGATGGGTTGAGGCTTACCCTACACGTAGATGCGATACACTTACAGTAGCAAAACTGTTACTTAGAGAGTTAATACCGAGGTTTGGGGTGCCATCCTCTTTAGAATCGGACAGAGGAACTCATTTCAACAGCGAAATAGTGAAGATGTTGTGCTCAGCTTTGAATATTGATCAGAAGTTACACTGCAGTTATCGACCAGAAGCTTCAGGGACTGTAGAGCAAATCAACAGTACAATCAAGTCTAGACTGGCTAAAGTTTGTTCATCGACATCCCTGAATTGGCCAGACGCACTTCCAGTGGTTCTTATGAGCATACGTAGCACACCTGATAGGAAAACAGGCCTCTCTCCACATGAAGTGCTAATGGGGAGAGCTATGAGATTGCCATCGGTTCCAACTGCAGCGCTAGTGAACATCACAGACGACTTGATCTTGGACTACTGCAAGGGAGTATCTGATGCCATTAATTCTGTGTCCCTCCAGGTCCAGGCTGCAGAGGTTCCATCAGCACAGGACTTGTGCCATGACCTGAGTCCTGGAGACTGGGTCCTGGTGAAGAAGCATGTCAGGAAGAACTGCTTAGACGTGCGTTGGCGAGGACCGTTTCAAGTCATACTTGTCACGAACACTGCGGTGAAGTGTGGAGGCCTGCCAAACTGGATACATGCCTCACACACCCGAAGAGTGCCAACACCTCTAGAAGAAACAGCTCCTCTCTCGGATGAGAATCCAGCGGAAAACGGAGAAGCCATAGAGGGGGAAAGCCAAGCTGTGGAGGTGATCGAAGAGGCTGAGACTGTGTTGGAACAGGACGACGAAGGTCAGGACACTAGCGAGACCGAAGTCGCCTCAGGAGAAGAAAGTAACTGGGAGACTGAATCGGATACTGAACAAGCTGAGAGTGACCAAGGGACTGGTCCAAGGACAAGGAGCAGAAGAACAAGGAGTGACGAAGCCAGTTGGCCGGAGAGAAAGAAAAGGCCAAGCTCGGAAGAAAAGCAAGAAAGAACTCTTGTCCCGATCGCTGAGGAATCGGATCAGGAGGGAGAAACGACAGACTCAGGAACTGAGAGTCCACGAAGGTCGAGAAGGGTACGTGTGCCCTGCAGAAGGTACGCCTCCCCAGAGTGGACTTATCTAGCAGATGTCTTGGGGACAGAAATCTGGGAGAGTGAAGAACGTGAAAGTAATCGATCTCGATCCATTTGTGGCAGTGGAGATATGGATGTTGACTCCTGGACTCGAGACTGAGGGATTACTGACTTTCACACTTCCCATACCCCCATACTTGAGTCGGATTAAGGATTTAGTGTTGAACAGATTACAATTTCCAACATTTGGTCATCAAATATCAGAGGAAGAAGACAAAGTCATTCGTTTTGAATTATTGGAACTTGTTGCAAGAGCTGCAGGTGCAAGAATAATTGTTGATGTATAAAGACTTTTGTATATAAGCTATAAAGAAGAAGATAACCTAGCGCCGAGTGGAAAGAAGAAAAAAATTAGGGTTTACATTTAGAGGACGGAGAAGGGTTAGGGTTGTCTGTTGTTAAAAATAAAGAGACACTGTGGCGAAAAAGAGACTTTGTTGATAAAAGAGCACTTTACAAACTGAGAAGAAAACAAAGCAAACGAAGGACTGAACTGATAAACTTTTTCGCAAAAGAAAGAGTCAAGCTGTTTTGACAACATGGAGAACGGCAACCCAAACAGAAAAGCTAGATGCATAATAGGTACACTTATAGCGATAGTAATATTTCTCATAATTACAGTAGTGACAATATCATATATCATAGGACATGAAAACGATAAAGAAATAGCAGATGTAAAACTTGTAACGACTTTGAAACCTGCTCTGGATGGAAAGAAGGAGGAGAGCAATGTTATACGTGAAAAGGCGTTACTAGCAGATGAAGTTCGTAGATTACATGTAGACGAGTCACAGGGAAACTTTAGGTCAAACGCATATGCTAAACTGTTATACGAATATATCGATGCCATGGAGGCCAAGGATTGCTACGTTTGTATGCAATTGCCGGCTTCTGTAGACGAGGGCATCAGATATCATCATCTCCCATTGACTTATGGGATAACCTGTAGTTTACTGCTGAGTATATTTTATGGTAGAGAAGGGTTTGAGTACTACTTTTCAAATTATGATTCGGTACTGCCAGAAGTTCCGAATTATAAGCAGATGAATAAGTGGGACTATTACAAAAAGGAGGATAGACTAGCCAAATTCTTCCTTCCATGGGATACATTAGATACTTCATATGCACGCAGAAATAATCTGACTTGCAAGGTGTCAGAGATTGAGAAAAAGTTCATAGCACAAGTAGATGACCGATACAGAAGGCAGAAGATTCTAAAAATGTCAGGACAGTGGAAAACTGATTGGACAGAAGAAGAGAAGGCACATAAAAAGAAAGGTAGCAATGGTCCAATAGCATTGGATAGAACGCAGAAAGGAAAGTTATGTTTAACTCGAAGCAAGACATATTATGAGAGTGAATTCGTAGGTGAAGTTAATTGTGAGCATGCTTTTAAGTTAGAGTATTATACGAAAGATTTTATGAAAGGGATGCAGGCTATTCCTAATGTATATTTTGTATGTGGGAGAAAGGCCTATGTAAAACTGCCTGACAATTGGTATGGTTCGTGTTACTTGGCAATTGTCTTCCCCAAAATATATCATGCAAAGGATTTAGCGGCCATAGAAAGAAAGGCTTCGACAAGAATGAAAAGGGAAGTAGGAGATGCAGAAGTAGTAGGAGATGTATTTGGAGCGATGTTTCCTATGTTAGGTTTAATACTTAACGATGTTAAGATCAGGAGACTAGCTACAGTTGTAGATAGATTATCTGCAAGTACTGCAAGGTCATTAATGCTAATAGAAGGTGAGATGCAATCGATCAGAGCAATGGTTCTTCAGAATCGACTTGCTCTTGATGTGATATTAGCAAAAGAAGGCGGAGTTTGCAAGGCTTTGAAGGTTCAGGAATGTTGTACTTATATTCCTGATAATTCAAAACCACTTGAGAAGGTCATAAGAAACATTACACAGATTCATCAAGAAATAGAAGATTTGACAAAAATAAATGTTTGGGAAAAAGTAGGTAAAGGAGTAGGAAAGGTTGGAAGTTGGTTTGCTAACCTTGGCAAAAGTATAGTGTGGTATATATTAAAACCTGTATTAATAGTACTAATTTGTATAATCACATTGTTAGGATTAGTAAAACTATATAAATGGTATAGGACGAACCGGTTACAAAGGTCTATGAGAGAACAAGAAAAGAGATTAGTTGCTTTACAAGATCAACAGTATAAAAGCTTGAGAGCACTTGAGATGATGAAAAGAGGAAATGAAGTAACTAGTTCGGTTTAAAAGGTGCTATTCAAATTGCATTTAGTGATGACTCCTAAAAGTCATCAAAGGGGGGAACTGAGAGAGCGCAATTTGAATGGAATGTATATCGTAGTCATATTTAGAAGTATATCATATAAACGTAGGAATGAAATGTATATCGTAACGTGAAGTTGACGACTATAGCATAAAGTCAATGGAAAGTGACAACATGGTATAGGAAATGTATAACTGTATTCGCTTTAGAATGTTTTAGATTTAGAAGGCCTGTATACTTAATGGATAAATGTCGAAATGTGTAGAAATGCTTACGAACAGAAGAACGTGCAAAGTGAAATTCATGTACGTGTGTAATATTAAATGCAGAAACGGCGAGGAATGTAACATGGAGAAATGTGCAAGAAGCATACACATAACGATGTAACCAATGAGAATATAATTTATATTCTATGTATGAAGGTTCATATTCTACGTAATTGTATTCTATGTAAGATGTATTCACACATGAACAAAGTATTTGCTAAATGCGATCATATATAAATGTATGTTAAAGGTTATACAGTGTAGAAGAAGTTTGTAGGAATGTTAGAAGAGTTTAGGTCATTTGTGATTATAACCTGACTAACCCAGAGTTCGCAGGAGCATAGTCCAATGTATGTAATTTAGTGGGCTCACAGGAGTCGTGAATAGCTTTCACTTGAAGGTGCGAGCCGAAGAGTCTAGCATTTGTTAGATTTAAGGTGACAAATGTCGAACGAAGTTTATTGCCTAAACATGAGAGGAGACGATTGGAATTTGAGCTTTGTTTTGAATGACCATTCACAGGATCTAGTAAGGTCAAGAAATAGTTGTAAGTTAAAGTCTTGTTTAAGTTCATTTGACTTTTGATCTGGAAAGTGTCAATTAAAGTCGCCAACAAGAAGATGAAGATGACATCTAATGAGAAGGGTCAACCTAACGGACGACGCAAAGAGATGAAGCAATGGAAAGAGCCAGAACTGACATCATCGGGGAAAGTCCGTGGTGGGCGTCAAGGGGCGTTCCACCCACACTGTGATTGTGTATTTTAGGGACAGCACCCCGGGGAGAAGATGGCAAGAGCTCAGAGAGAACAGCGAGAGGCAAGTTAGAAGGGTAGATGCCTTGAGCAGATGCGCTGAGAGAGATCAGAGCGCAAGGGAGCAGTAGGCCGAGGACCCTTAGAAGAGCGGATGGGTAGGCAGAGAGGGTACTGCTTCTTAAACTTAAGTTACCTTTAGAGGCTAAGAGAGTTTGAACTTCTTTGGAAGTCAAACTGCTGACACCTTTTAAGGGAAGAAACTTGCGAAATAGGGAAGTCACCTAGTATAGAGTAGGGACAGATTTAACTTGATTATTTTCTCTTTCTGTAGATGACGCAAAGGAACCACTTTACATCGAAACTTTAAATTGCTGATTTTGGAATTGATTTTGTATTTTGTATACTTTGAGGTTTATCCTGAGAGGATTGTATTTGCATTCAAATTCGACTTTTATATAAAACTTTTAAACTTTATCAGTTGTAAGTGGTTCTTCAGAGTGGCGTCATTTAATGGGGTTTGTCTAAACCTATGTGGGGGTTGTCTTTTACTCAACGACAGATACTAGCGGTCCAAAATTGATGAATGAGATAAATTATTAATTTGATCATAAATTGATACCAAAATCTCATTCCCCGCAGGAATAAGGCCATTCCATGGCAACAGATAGAATGAACTAGTTATGTGAGGTGTCCATATCTGTTTTTGAAATCTGGCCCAAAAATAAACAGAAGAGCAACAAATCATCTGTCAACTACTTAAATTATTAGCCTGATCTGTGGAATGGTGTTCGATAATTTGATGTGATTTTCCCAATTTCTATTTCTCTGCCCACACCAAGCCCACTAATCAAATAGTCTAGACAAGCCTTTTCTCAAAAGAACCCATATTTTCCCATTTTAACTAAGCTGAACTGACTTGAGCTAATTTGACTTTAAAGGTCAACCTTCAATTGACGCTAGGCTGTTTGTTGGTTTTCAGCTTTCAACAACTTAACTTAAGCTATCTTTGAGGGAGTGACCACATTCGACATTTGCAAACATGTTCGAATGCTCCAGTCTTTCGCATGGGATACAGTGCCATTGGTTTGATACTGGTGCCACAAGGTCTACGTTAGGATGCCTGAATCTTAAAGAATCCATCCCATGCCCTTGTCCACTTCCAATTTTACTGGGCTTGCCTGCCCACTTTTTCTGCTTATGATCTGATCTAATATTCACTCCCCTCCCCTCGTGAGCATTGAAATACATTTGTGATCCAACATCTCACCATCTTCAGAAAGCACCCACTAGAACATTTTGGGGGAAAACGTCTTTCTTTTCTTCTGTCTCCCCCACAATTTTCGCAGACCCTCAGACTCTCACAATTCCACCATAATCCTTCCCAGGCCGCTAACATTTCTAATGTATACCTTGTGTTTCAGTTTTAGTTTACACTTTATTTTGCAACTATTACCATTCCCTAAAAGTACATATATATCACAATAAAAAAATAGATATATCACTATAGTACAAAGATAATGCAATACTACCCATGTCCTTAAAATATCATTTAAGACACAGAATTAAAACTAGATAAAATAAATATTTTCCAAACAATTTGATTTCAATGTCATACCTTGTGTCCCTTCACTCCTTTGTTTGTTTTCTCCTCTGTCTTTTTGGTACTTATGTCTGATTGCTGCAAGACATTAAATGGCAAATACAGTTTTTTCCTACTCAAGTCTTTGAACATTTTTTTGAATATGTTCTGTGAATTTCAATCAATTTACCCTTATCTGTACTTTCACAAAATGCTAGGTCTATTAAATGCCACCCCATAATCAACGAATATATAATTGCAAGTGTTAACCAGTTTAGTACAATGTAGGATAAATAGGGTTGATGGAGTGGATTCTGTCGAGTGTGTGGAAGTGCAGAACTTGATGCTTGAAATATTCATATATGAGTCATACTTCTGTGAACTGAAATCAATTAGCATAAGAATGAAATCAATTATCCAAAAAAAGAGAAAGAATAGTGTTTAACAACATCCTGCTTGGTAACACTTGGGGTTAACACTTCCATCTGTAGCGAACTTCTGGCTGGAAATCTGCAGTGAAACAAACACTATGGTAAAAAGATGCATGCTGCTAACTTCTTGAGAATATAGTGTGACAGAATGCTTTTTTTCTAAACAGGGGAGCTTTCCTAAATTGCTTCTATTATTTGTAATCAGTGGACATTATACTTTAATACCCTCTAATGAAGTCCTTTAAAAAACAGAAGCGATTAGCCTTGGATGGGCCCAAAACATAGCCGTAAGGGCTACCTTTTGGTTATGAAGACAAGTCTCTGTCTCTCCTGCGAGGAGGTTTTTACCTTGGCTCATGTGGTCAGAACAGATTCAGTTTAATGTGTCCTGTCTCACTAACAAATGCCTGCACCGCCCACCTCCTCAATACCTTAATTTCTGAATCACCACCTACATATCGGCAAGGAGGCTTCAGAGCCCAAACCAGGTCCTTCTTTAAACGCCAAAGCAACCTCAGCACAAAAGGCGGCCAGACCTTTTCTGTCCCGACCGAGCCAGTGCCTAATTTGTAAACTAATTAATGTTGGTGCCCAAAGCTCTGCTCAGAAGCCTGCCGCCAGTGCAAATAAATGTTGGTATGCGCAATACCAAGGCTACATAGTCTTGAATCCACGTCATGCCTCGTTAATCCTCTACTAGTCACTCCCTGCCCCTTTATCTCACTCTTTCAGGTTCCTGTTTTCTCCCATTTTGATGGTTTAATTGTCTTTCCTTTCTCCATCTTTCTATTTTGTTTGTTTTCTCATCTCCATAAATTTCTGATGCAGAAAAATAAGTGCTGGTCCCTAAAAATGAGTGTCAATGGTCCCCACTAGCAACCACTGGATCAAATTAAGCACTCCCTGGCCCCAAATATTACTAGTAGACCAAGGCCAAAAGACCTTCTTGGGGTAGTGGAATTGTATATATGTAGTCAGTTTGCCGCCAGTCAGTTGTCACAGACTGGTCTAGTGTCTGTCCGCGAGACTCACAGAAATGTAAAATTTTATTTGCAACAAATATTAGAAAATTTGACCTTTGACTTTCATGAGACCTGCTTGATTTGGAAGGTTCGCTCAAAAGTTGCAGTTTGCAAATTTTCACAGTATTTGGGGGCACATGCATCAAGCCTTTTTTCCGTTCGCAAATGGGCTGATTCAGCCCATTTGAGAATGGAAAAAGGCCTTTTCAGATGCATGTACCTTTTGTCATTCGCAAGTTAGGTAATCGCAATTTCTAGCGATTGCCTAAATTGCGAATGCATTTTGAGAATCGCAATTTGCGAAGCCCTATTTGCAGATGCATGTAGTCTTTCCTAAATGAGAACTGTGCATTTAGGAAACACTAATTACCATTAAGTTGATGGTAATTTGTGCATGCTTTTAAAACTTCAGAAAAATGCATTTTTCAATGTGTCATGTAGCGTACACATGCCCCTAAGGCATATGTATCCTTCACATGTGCACAGTTACCTTTTTTTGGGGGTTGCTTCAGTGGGGCCCCTCGGGCACCCTTGGATTTGCATTTGCAATTACCAATTTGGTAATCGCAATTTGCGAATGCATTACTATTCATTCCTATGGGCCTGTAGGCCCATAAGAATGAATGGAGTCACATTAGCTAATAGCAATTCCCAATTTCAGAATCACTATTAGCTAATGTTAAGGAATCGCACATTTTCTTGTGATTCCTACACGCATAGACATTTACGATTACCACATAGCGATTCCTTAAAAATCGCTATTTGGTAATCGCAAATGAGTAGTTTGATGCATATGCACCATGGTGAGTTCAAAGCACAGTGATAACAATATGAAGTTTCATCATCACCTAGATGCAGTTTCATGACCGTATTGGCATCATCACGTCAACGTTTCACTACCAAGTAATTTTTTTTTTCTGGCAATCTTCATGAAAGTCCTCTTTTAATATTCTGTAAAATATATATTTTAGCGTTTTGTACTTTCAGCTGAAAAGCGGATATTTAATTTGCACATCTGCAGAGCAGCTGAATCTGTAATTGCATAATAGTAACATCTGCTATTTGCAGCACTTGAAAATTGTAGTATGCAGCTCAATATAAAAAGCAAGATATGATTAGTATTAAAATGTAATATATGTACATATTCCAAAAGCCTTTTACTTGTTGCTGAAATGTGATGGCCCTGGTAGCATTTTATATATCAAGTAACCTATAATACTGAGAGGATGGTGTTCACTTGTCCATAGTAGGGAGTCATGCCCCATACGACTCTAAGATTTGTCTGCAGTTTCACATGCCTACTCTCCCCCAATGCTCTTCCTATGTTTCATCCAGGGCCCCTGATTTTCTTGTGTTTTTTACCCTCTCCTTCTTTTATGTACACATTTCTCAGTGGGTATGCACCAATTTATGTTAGACTGCCATTATCCCACAGTTATGAACTTCTGCTGCCTAATAGCTTGGCTGGATACAGACGAGGAATCATGCGTTCCAAATTGATTAGGAGTTATTGGATTCTGATGGTGTGTCATCATTTCATATTTTTAATAACACATACATTTCACTTTCAAGGCATACATTCTAGTACCAAGTCCCAGCATATTGTGATCATCTCCCAGATCCTTGGACAGAGCCAGCCACATAGTGCTCAAGAAATCACCTATTTGGTTACACCCCTTAGGCATAGATCTGATTGTGTTTTGCCCAACTTCTTCAACCTTGCTGATGTGTAGTACTTGTCTAAATCCTGCACGGGTAGCCACCTCTTATCGTTAGTGGTGCCAGCCATGATCTCAGGTTCGCTTTTTGATTTTGAATTTGGATTGTACAAAAATTGGTCCAGTGCAGTTTATTGCCCTGAAGAGCGAAGAGCAAAGCAGAGGGCTTTGACTGAAATGCTTCCTGCAACCAGTAACCACTGAAATGTCGCGAGACCAGTGTAAATATGGTCACATCTGTTCACGCTTAGAATCTGTCTGGTGGCCACTCATTTGTCTCTTACATAGATAGTTTGTTGAACGAACATTTTTTTTTTGTATTGATGTCACAGGAAGCAGTTTGGGTATCTACATTAAGAGATACATTTGAATAACTCTTTGGTTGTGTTGGTGGCTTCTAAAATGGTTTAAATAAGAATTGTCTTGTTTGTCTATTGTCGCTCCATCATGTTTTTTCTTCACTGTCCCCCCAGCATTCCCACTTGTCTCTGATGTATGTTTACATTGAAATTCTGCAAAACCACTACCTCATGCAAAGGCCTTCTTTTGAGTGTTTAGCTGGAGATAATATACATGGACGTCAATTCCCCAAAATACCTGGAGTAATGGAAGTAACTTCACATACCCTTGACCTTCACTTTCACTCACACATACATATGCTTATAACTACTCACACATTCACACATACACACACTCTCTCTTACATAAACAGTCAAAACTGCAAGCACAAACACAAATTACATACATTTGAAAGCATATTTTTGACTATCCTCAGCTGTCAGGGAAAATCATATTCCAGCTATTTGTACTCCATTTTTTATTAAACTAATAGAGAAAAATGTCATATTATTAACTATTAGTATAATAGAAATTTGACAAAAAACGAGGTGAGTGAAAGCCCAACTGATGAAAATAAGAAAGAGCTGCTTCTGTTCCTGCTACTGATTTCGCCACTGCTGATGCTAGGGGTTGCAAAAGCAGTGCCAGGGGTCACAAGGAACATGCCGGAGTCACAGCAGCGACCCCTGGTGACCCCTTAATGATGCCCATGGTAATATATTGAAGACCTCTGTGATCTGTTATTGAAATTGGTTGACACAGAACAGTAGATTTCATTGTGTCAGAACTAAGTCTTCATTGGTCTGTTAATAAGCATAACTTGCAGTTGCTGGTGTTGACTTCATGAGGTTTAAGATGAAGCAAACAATATAGTGGTCGCTTCATGTGGTGAGATGTTTCTTAAACTGAGATAGGATCCTTAGAGGTGAGTATGGCATCAAGGATATAACTAGTGTCCTGTTTGCCACCAATGATCAGTTGGGTCTAGTTGAGTGTTTCGACGTTATTGAGTAGGCAAGTGATCTAGTTCATATTGGGCTTGTCAACCAGATATTTAGAACTTCAAAAGGTACCCTGGTGAAAAGTGATATCTGATACACAATCCAGGATGGTGTCTGTAAATGTGGGGGAACAGTAGATTAAGAGAATGGAGAAAGAGTGAACGTTGGAAGTGGTCTGCCGAGAAGAAGTTTGGATTCAGTTTGGTGTTGCATGATCAAAATTGTCATGGAAAAAAGTTTTGAACTTTACCACGTTAGGTCCGTTTCTGTAAATTGTTAAATATGCTTTTTGAATGGCTTTATGTAATATTGCTGTCGTTCCTTCGCTCGTACACATGTCTGCAATGAAGAAGAGGCCAGGCCTACAGTCACTTAGTAAGTCACATACGTGGATTCTGTTCATTCTTAAGGACCTGGAAAATATTGGGATGCAAAGAATCTGTATTCAGGGTTGATCAGACGGTTGCTTTTGTTGTGTAGTTATTTCGTCAGGAGCGTTAGGTGTGATAGAAAAGACGGTGGCCTAATAATGTTAGCAGGATCTCACCTTCATGCCCCTGCATCATATGGGAGCCGTCTTGACAGGGAGGGGCCATAAAGACATATCCATTTAATGCTTGCATTCACATTTCCACATCTGTTTTTGGGTGTGAGAATGTAAATCAGCACGTTTCTGTTCCCTGTGTCCATTGCATATTGTCCGGTGCCATCACTGCACATCTGCACTAGGCCAGTGGTGCCGCAGTGGAACAGAAGGTGTTCCAGATCTACATTCCTGTGCATCTCTCTGACTTGTACCTGTCTCACTCATGACAAGCCCAATAAGGACAAAGTTATTGTGGGTGGCAAGCTGCATGTGGCAAAAGCAATTTGCCCCAATTCATTGAATTATGTACATGCGTATAGCGACTTTATGAATTAGTGCTTGCCTAAAATCCACCCTTTCCCCCAATATAGCGCAGGAAAAATTGTGATGAATCTGACTCAAAACATATTGGAGAGTTATATATTGGGGAGCCAACAGTTAAATTCATAATTCTTCTGATTCTGCACCCCCGAAGTATACTGTTCTCCACACGTGTTTGGTTGAGTTTCTTACGTTCTTTAGGAAATGCTCATATTTCTATATCACCTCAGTCACATTGGAACAAGTCGTGGTTGTAAAGATGACAGACATATATAGTTTCATGAAATGTGTTTTCTCTGCATGTACTAAAGCCAAAACAGCACAACAGTGATTTTACAAAGGATAAAAGGAACACCTCAGTTGGTAGCAGAAATTAGCCCCAGGGCCGAGGGTAAATATATCAACCATAGCTAAATCAAACACGTGACTTGATCTTACAGTAAAAAACAAACACAGACATTCTGTGTAGCCACATGTGTTTTTACATTTTGTGTATGATTGATCTTTGTTCATGTCGATGTGTATGCACTAACACCTGGTTATAGGTTTTCTGTGTGTTTGGAGCCTCTGTGTGCATGCATCTCTGATTGGTGCAGTATGTGCTGCGTGAATGTGTTCATGTATAGATAGGTGAATGAGTGTACATAGATTTCCTGATACAGAGGTGGATCTGTGAGGTACATATATTTGCACATGGGTGTTCAGTTTTATATGTGTTTGTCAATTTCTGTTTTATTGATTGCGTCTAGGGTTCTACATGTGGGCTCTCTTTGGCTTGACTCAATGTATGCCTCTTTATAGACATACACAAGCTCTTTGGACTAAAATGGTATTTTCCTGCCTATGTGGTGCATGGGTATCTACATGTCTTTGACCATAATTACATGCAAATAAAATTCTAGCATCTCGCTCCACACACAGAGCTAAGGTTGAAGGGAAATGTCCTTTATACTTAATGTTCTGTTACTGCGGCTTTGATGTTATGGATTTCCGTGGGCATTTCCTCATTAGAGTCATTCTGACAGACCCTGTAATAACTCCACTGCACTTCAGCTGTGGTGTTCCCTGTAGTTTTTTTCTTTTTTTTTTCTTTTTGGAAGACCTTTATTTATAACGGTTGTACACAGAGCCCAACAAAAAGCCCAAAGGCTTGACAATACAGTACATAGCAATGCGTCAGTGCACAGAGGATTAGTTACAGGTTTACTGCGGTCAAATTTTAAATTTTGTTCGTACGGATAAGTGGCAGCAGGACAGTTTAAATCAGAGCGTTGATTCCAGCATCAAAGGATCAGGAGAAATAAGCACACGTTTCGTTTGTCACACCCACAACATGACTATCCTCATAGAAGGAAGCGTCTGAATAAACAGTAGTACACACCGCATAAACTTCAATAAACAAAGAGTCAGTCCACTATTTAGCTCATAGGAAGAAAGAAAGAAAGAATAGCAGGCCCATAGAACAAAAAGAAATAAACAAAAGCCCCTCCAACCCCCCGCCCTGCACCCCTGCAGCTGGCTACGGCCTACCCCCCCCCTAGCAGTGTGCCTGTCGCCCCAAAAAAAGGAGTCCCGAAGTATAGAAGAGAAGAAAAAGGTCCTAATCTATAACTACAATGGAAGTAGTAGGAAGCGGAGGGGAGCTCTCACCAGTCCCTCGGCATCTCCCTCCCGCAGTTTCAATAACAGCACAGGGTGTAAAGTCCAGTAACAAAAACCATTACTAGCAAACAAGTTTTAAAGCACAAAGTCGGCATACTGCGCAATCAAGGAAATCCGCACGTCGCACATCCCTCCCGGTCAGCAACAAAGAAACCATCAGTCAGTAGTAGGCAGCGTTCATCCCTGTCCCGTCCTATCTTGTCTGCCACAGCTCACCAACGTGTCCCAAGCGGGCATGACCAGCAACCCGAAAGCGTTGATGTGGTTCAACCGGACCTCGGCCATATCTTTTTCACGTCGATCCGGTGGCCCCGGCCAGGACCAAAAGCACATCTTCCGCGTGGCATACAGCGGAGCTGGGCCAGGGAGGAAAGTCTCAAAGTCCAACAACAGCTGGGGCGCCCCCCGGGGAAAGAGGAGCATAACTTGGGGCGAGCACTCCAGACGCGATTCCAGTCCAGAGACCACACGTCGTCCTGGGCATGCAAGATCCTTAGCAAGGGACGTCACGGGGCTATGGGTCTCAAACCCATCGGTGTTGCATAGGGCCGCCATTTTGTTGTAGACGGGCATAGGATGAAGCTTGCCACTGTGTACCTGCTGCCCAGCTATTCTCGATCGCCCCAGTGCAGACACGATCTCATCCACCTTGCTGGTCAGGATTCGGGCAGAGTGTTCCATGATGCTTCGAAGGGCAACAATAGCTGACATAAGACCGCCATAATACCGGTCACTTCCGTGCCCCCCCTCGACCATGCCTCCCTGCTCCATGCGTCCACGAATCCTACGTGGCTCAGTCTCCTGGCAGCTGCTGTCCGTCATGCCCGTTACAATCACTGGCAGGGACACACTGATTCGGGCCAGGTTATACGCTTGGGAGTAGGTGCGAGCTTCGGGGTTTCTCCGTGGGTCGTCGGAAGGTTTCAATTCCTCAACATGCCGTTTCAGTGCAGGATCGCAGGCAGGATATGTGCGCAGGAGGAGATGATCTTCGGAGCCGAGGGACTAGGCGACCGTCCCGGTCGCCATCTTGGCTCCTCCGTTCCCTGTAGTTTTGATGTATTTTGATTTTCTGTTCCACTGGGAAGATGTGTAATTTAGCAGAAATTTCTCTCCTGTATTTGTTGTCCTGTTTTTCTTACCATTGACCTATGCCACTGTTTTGGATTGAAATGTTGTGTTCATGATGTGTCTGCATGTGGTTGTTGGTTGAGTTTGTACCTCCCTCACCCCAAAAAAATGTACGTTTGCCTGTAGCCACACACCATATGAGTGTATAGAAAACTAAACGTCACCTTAAACACTACTTCAGATTCTGTGAGAAGACTCCACTCTTAATCAATATTAATCAATATATTTAAGAATGCAAACTTTTTCCCTCTTCTATCCCTCCAGTACCCTTCTCAATCCAAATAACTGACTAACATATCCACCACTCAAATTACTTTCATATTTCACTGTACTAATTCACCGCTATCCCATTATAGGTTCCGGAGTCGCCTGTTACTCGTCAAAAAATCGCTTTAACACTGTATCAGGGATAGCAAGCACTATATAAATGCAAACCTTTTTCCCTCTTCTATCCCTCTATTATCCTTCTTAATCCAAATAACAGACTCTCAGGTCCACCGCTCAAACTACTTTCATATTTCACTATACTAATTCACCACTAATGCTCTATGGGTTCGGCAATAGCACATTACTCGCCGAAAAAGCGCTTCAACGCATTGTCAGGAGTCATAACCGCTATATAAATGCAATTACAAACAATTACAATATTATTGTAGTTTCATTCCATTCATCTTAATAACCAAAATGTTCCATGAAAACTGGAATTTTCAGGTTATTAAGATGGATGGAATGAAACTACAATAGGATTGATTAATATTAAGAGTGGAGACTCCTTGCAGTACCTGAATTGGTGCCTAATGGGACGCTCATAGTTTTATATATGTGCATATGGTGTTTGACTTTGCATTACCCATGAGTGAACAGTGACACCCATGAGCACATTAACCAGTGGAATTTTGATTAACGATTTATAAATTGGAGTACATTGATGAGTGTGAAGGTTTTCTTCTAATTGTGCCACTTACCACACACACACACTCACACACATTAACACACACACTTCTATGTTTGAATGTGTCTTTGTACACATTGCCGTCTACTTTTTTTGATATGTCTGAGTATGTGTCGAGAGAGGTAAACATTTCTGTCTATTATGGCTGAGATACCCGCCACCCCCTCTCAACACGATCCCCAAAAGAAGGGAAACCGGAAACAGTTCTTCAAAGTTTTTGGATGTGGGAGGGAGTGACCCTCCCGCGGCCGTATTTATTAAAACAAAAAATTAAACATTAAACGTTTCATATTATGTACAATTTCATTATCACATTTGCGATGTTTGGCTAATCTTAACATATTCTCTAATACAGAGGTTCTCCTAGCCGAACTAGCATCCTACAGAAACATTCTCTATAAACACTGAAATTGTACATCCTAACGTTTAAGGGCCAACGGCAAGGTCATAACCGGTGTCAAGATCCCTAACCAGACTTACCCCTCCCACTTGGGAAGGGCGACAGCACAGAGGCTTACCTCAAGTGCAACTACTAACAATTTCCCTTGACTTGTCGGGGGCACTTAAGACTCGACGCCATTTAAAGGTCGTTCGAATACTTGTGTGTGGTATCTAGAAGGTATCGTGGACCTCCCCCCACCCCACACAACTTACCGCATCTGCCGTCGCAGATGACCCTGGCCCCGGGAAATTCCTCAGGAGGGGGCTGTAACCCCTCCTACACAGGAAGGGGCCTTGACCGCCTTTCCTTAACTTCCGGCGACCCGCCCTTAGACGGGACCGCCTCCCCATTGAGGGGCCAATGGCCACCTCCCCCGAGCGCTCCCATCCGTGTTGGGTGACGCCCACTCATAGGGATCTACCAATTAGTGCTCACCGATCATGACCTTACCGCCTACCAAAAAATAAATACGACAATTCGAACTTATGAAAACATTGGTCGCTACGACCGAAAGAGCATGCTCAAAAAGCAACACTACATCAAGTCCTTTTAATCGTAACAACCTAAATGATATTCACCATACTTTATTATGAAAAACAACAAAACTGATACTTTCACAACCTGTAAACGAAAAAGGAAGAACATACTTAGAAAATCCACTTTATTGCACAACAACTTGCTGTCCTCAGGGGCTGGTGGGTGGGTCAAAATTGGCTCTTTGTTCTGTCCCGAGCTCACGTGTAGCGAGGAGGTGCAGCTTCGGAGCACAAGAACAAGAGGACGTCTTCTGGCCTTGCGTCTCCTTTTATCCGTCTTCAGGGCGGGCGTAAACCCGCCCCTGCCCGTCCCGAGGGCGTGGCTGGCTGCGTCAGTGTCTAGGCCAGCCCACTCTAGGGCGGGAACAGGCGCGCCCCGGCTACGCCGCTTCGGGCATACCAGCCGAGACGCGCCTCCCGCCCAAAAATGGCTTCCCGGGGGGATCGAGGCACTCCGCCATACGTTCGGGGGGACCGAGTGGTCGCCCCTTTCCATATGGCTGAGATACCCGCCACCCCCTCTCAACACGATCCCCAAAAGAAGGGAAACCGGAAACAGTTCTTCAAAGTTTTTGGATGTGGGAGGGAGTGACCCTCCCGCGGCCGTATTTATTAAAACAAAAAATTAAACATTAAACGTTTCATATTATGTACAATTTCATTATCACATTTGCGATGTTTGGCTAATCTTAACATATTCTCTAATACAGAGGTTCTCCTAGCCGAACTAGCATCCTACAGAAACATTCTCTATAAACACTGAAATTGTACATCCTAACGTTTAAGGGCCAACGGCAAGGTCATAACCGGTGTCAAGATCCCTAACCAGACTTACCCCTCCCACTTGGGAAGGGCGACAGCACAGAGGCTTACCTCAAGTGCAACTACTAACAATTTCCCTTGACTTGTCGGGGGCACTTAAGACTCGACGCCATTTAAAGGTCGTTCGAATACTTGTGTGTGGTATCTAGAAGGTATCGTGGACCTCCCCCCACCCCACACAACTTACCGCATCTGCCGTCGCAGATGACCCTGGCCCCGGGAAATTCCTCAGGAGGGGGCTGTAACCCCTCCTACACAGGAAGGGGCCTTGACCGCCTTTCCTTAACTTCCGGCGACCCGCCCTTAGACGGGACCGCCTCCCCATTGAGGGGCCAATGGCCACCTCCCCCGAGCGCTCCCATCCGTGTTGGGTGACGCCCACTCATAGGGATCTACCAATTAGTGCTCACCGATCATGACCTTACCGCCACAGGTCCGGATAGTTGACCGGCTATCCGGACCCCCCACCAAACTCCTACCTAAAGGTCATGTTTTAACGATTTTAACCAAGCTAGGAAGTCACCTATGAGTAACTCATTGCCCACCCTCGACAAATGCACACCATCCCCCAAATACATACTGTCATCATTAATACAACTATGCGAGATCGAATGCAATGTCTTGGAACGGAACAACCGACTCACTTTGTTATTCAATTTTTTAACGGAATGATTCAAAGCAGGGATCGAGATAGCCCCCCGCCACACTTTTCGTGGGATCATATGGGACCACGCAATTGTACACCCCGGAACTCTCCTTGCTAACCAACTTACCGTGGAAAGCATAGCCTCCAGGAGAAGTCGTCTACCGGTGGTGACTAGATCATTGCCCCCCAAATGTACTATGACTATGGACGGCGGTGACCTCATCCGCTCTAACAAACCCTCAAAAAATGCCTGAAACTGGTCAATACAGAGACCGCCCCTTCCGTAGAAGGACACTCTGTACCCGTATTCCCCAGGTACGTGAATCATATCACCTGCTTTGAATACGTCTGCGGCCCGTCTCACGTATGAGTGGCCTACAACCCACACCTCCTTTCTCTCAGCCGGTGATGTGTGACCGCTGGCCTGGTGTTGGGTCAACTGCACAGTCCGCCCTGCCGCGTAGGCTTGCGCAACTGAAAACAAACAAAAGACAAGAAGCGTGAGTACATGATTACAGCTTCACAACATGTGCAATCGCACATACCTCTTATAACAATTGGAGGACCAACGCCCCACCCGTTTCACTTGTTCTACATTAAGACCCCTGGCTGTAGCTTCTGTGGCAGCCCCTATACGAAAGGAATGGGTCCCAAATTCACCCGGGTCCAAGCCCGCTGCGGCAATGGCCATTGCAAGCACCCGCTGAAACTGAAACCTCGTCAGCGGGGTGGCGTCTACATGCCTCAACAATGTCCCCCCCCATGATGCCACCCTTCGTGCTAGGTAATCTTCTAAGCACTGAACCGGACACATGGATGACTCGGGGATCCTGCGAATGATCGTGCAGTCCCCCCTCCCATCTTGGTCAGTCTTGGACCTGAGAAAGGAGACAATCATCGCATCACCCCTGATCTGAACCTGCTCCCTGCACAAGCCCCCCGTCACATCCCGTTTGTTCCTTGCAACTAGCTCACTAACTCTCATAGCCCCGTGAAATGCCAGCATAAATGCAGTCCGGAACAAACAGGTCTCGAACGGGGACGAGCATGTGTTAGGGAGTGTGGTCAGCAACTGGGACAACCTGTCTAGACCTATCGGTCGTCTTACGTCTACTCTGCGACCCTCCAGACGTTGCCACCCTCGCAGCGCTTTCTGTACCGTAAAAGACGCTGTCGGGTCCAGGATGCCATGGGCCCTGGCAACAAAGGAAATGGCGGCACGATGCCTTTGGGCCGTGGCCACCGATTTCCCAGCCCTACGTAAGGACATCAGGAAAAGTACTACCAACTCCTCCTGCCCCCAAAGTCCCCCTCTCTCTGCCCCCAAAAAGGCTAAATAGGCCTGGAACGCCCCTTCATATGCCTTCCTTGTCCTGGGTGCTAGACTCTCTCCCACGAGGTGACGAAGTTCGGGGCACCGAGAGACCAGAGAGCTTCGGGGAAGGGTGCCGGCTCCGGGTCCGCTGAAGGAAGGAAACCCGAGAAAGCCTGCATGTGAAAACGAGACAGTGCATCAGCGGCCTGATTCATCACCCCAGGGACATGTTTTGCTCTGAATACCACGTTCAGTTGCATACACAGTAAGACAATTTCTTTGAGCAGCCTCAAAATCAATTTACAACGGGCTGCCTGACTATTGATGCATTCTACCACGGTCATATTGTCGGACCAGAACACAACAGAATGATCTCTGAACCCTTCTGGCCAGGTTCTCAGGGCCACCAGAATGGGAAATAATTCGAGGAAAGCGATGTTACTTGTCAGCCCCTTCTCGTGCCACCATAGGGGCCACTTCTGTGCCGACCATTTTGTGCCGAAGATGGCGCCAAAACCTACGCTTCCTGCTGAATCTGTCCATAGCCCAAGCTCATCGGAGGACATGACTGGCTTGTTCCAGACAACTCGGCCATTGAAGTCCGCCAAGAATGCTAACCAAATCCGCATGTCCTGGCGGACCTCAGTCGATAACCTTGTGCGATGATGACCCTCCTTCAGGCCAACCATCGCTTGGGCAATTGAGCGGGAAAAGGGGCGAGCCATTGGTATCACTCTCAAGGCAAAGTTCAACATTCCCACTAACTGTTGCAACTGATGCAGTGTAACCTTGGATGCAGTTAAACATACTTGGAGGGCTGCCCTGAATTTCGACACCTTGCTAGCTGGTAAACGGAAGCACCCCTCCCTTGAGTCCAACTCGATCCCCAGAAACTCGAGGCAAGTCGTGGGACCCATAGTTTTACCCGGTGCCAACGGCACGCCGAGATGACCCATTAACACACAGAATTCGTCTAAAGCCTGGGCACATTCGGGACTACCGGCGGGGCCAAGGAACAGAAAGTCGTCAAGGTAATGCATTACATTTCGGAAACCCGCTGTCTCAGTGAACACCCACTGCAGGAAAGTACTGAATTGCTCAAAGTAAGCACATGAAATAGAGCAACCCATTGGCATACACCTATCCATGTAAAATGACCCCTGGAACCCGAATCCCAAAAGACGCTGATCGTCTGGGTGTACCGGGAGCAACCGGAACGCTGACTCGATATCAGATTTCGCCATCAACGTCCCGTGCCCCAGGCGATTCAAGATGGCTACTGCCTCATCAAAAGATGCGTATCGCACCGAACAAACTTCTGGATCAATTGCGTCGTTCACCGAAAGACCTCGTGGAGCAGACAGATTATGGATCAAACGGAACTCACCCGGGTCCTTCTTGGGGACCACCCCTAACGGAGAACAAACGAAACCTGGTACCGGAGGTTCACTAAACGGGCCGGCGACCCGTCCCCGGCTAACCTCTTTCTGAATTTTCTCTTGCACTACCGATGTATGTTGTAAAACGGAAAGTTGATTTTTGCACGTCCCTACACCCTGAAAGTCCCCTACCGGGATGCGGAAACCATGTGTAAAACCGTTCCGTAGCACCCCGGCAGAAGTACGATCCGGGTATTCGCTGAGCCAGGGAATCATTGCCAAGGTATCAATCGGGGTTGGTAAAGGCGCCCCTCGGCCTAGCTTAGACCTGTTTGGCGCCCCCCTTACCCCCATTCTCACCCGTTCTGGCTCTGCACGATGACTCAGGATGGGACAACCCACACGTACTACACTCATGTTTGAACTTACACGATCCCGGAGGCCTGGTACATTTCCCCTTGTTGAAATTAAAACAGAAACCCTTTTTCCCTGTATTGCCTGCGGGCCTTGACTGGTCGTCGGTGCTCGTACTTGGTCGAAAGGGCGTCCCCACATTTTGGCGGGAGTAATCAACAACATTGCTCCCGACCAATGGCATTCTTAACATTCCTGATTCTTTCATTTTGTCCCAAGTTAACGAATCGTAACAATCCCAAGTCAAACTCTTGTTATGTTCCTTTTCCTTTCTGAACAGATTGTCATAACAAAACCAATGGTTACCTTGATACGTTGTCGAGTAACCCATAATTCGTGATTGGTAAACGGGAAACTCAGGGAGCAACTCGGGCCTACGTTCCCCCAAAATCGATGTGAAAATACCCCATGCATTGCCCCAGTTGCCAATGTTCTCATTAACCTTAAAGGCGGCCATTTTTGCGCGCCAAACACTCGGATGCATCAAGTCCTTCTGACTTTTCACATGCTCCACATCATAATGATCAACAAGCAGGGAAAAAATATTCACGTACTCTCCCGCCCAGATCTTTTCTTTTATAGCTAACGGCACATGTTGTCCCAATCTCTCTCTACGAGAGGGTGCTGACTCGTCCCTTGCAATCGGCAGTGGCCGCTTACCTGCACCGGACGCAGCTTCTGCCGCTTGCGGCTTGTCTATCCCCGCCACTCTAGCTGCCTCTTTCTTCTCACGAAGCTCTTTTATCAGCGCCTGTGCCTCGGCAGCCGTGGCGCCATCACCACTATCCCCCAACCACGCTGCTAGCTGTGCTGCCAGCTCGGGGGGCATGTCTTCCTTGGATGTCGGGGAGACGACCCCGGGGATTGGATTCCCCTCTATCGGTACTGGGGTCGGCGCCTCGAGAGGGGCAGAGGGAACCGGGACGTCCCCACCGGCTGGAACCTTTCTCGGCCTCTTAGGTCTCCCTCCAGCCGGCGAAGGGCCCGAACCCTCCTCCCCATCTCGCTCCGCCAACCGTTTCTTTATGTCGGACATATCTTTAAAGAGTGCCCGAACCATCTGGTCAGTCGTCATTCTCTTTTCGCCTTTCCTGGGCATCTTCTTCGACGAAGTATCTGGAAGACAAAGAAAAAGATCAAAACGCTCAAAATTGGCTCTTTGTTCTGTCCCGAGCTCACGTGTAGCGAGGAGGTGCAGCTTCGGAGCACAAGAACAAGAGGACGTCTTCTGGCCTTGCGTCTCCTTTTATCCGTCTTCAGGGCGGGCGTAAACCCGCCCCTGCCCGTCCCGAGGGCGTGGCTGGCTGCGTCAGTGTCTAGGCCAGCCCACTCTAGGGCGGGAACAGGCGCGCCCCGGCTACGCCGCTTCGGGCATACCAGCCGAGACGCGCCTCCCGCCCAAAAATGGCTTCCCGGGGGGATCGAGGCACTCCGCCATACGTTCGGGGGGACCGAGTGGTCGCCCCTTTCCATGTGTGCTGTAGTTCCCTGCACTACCCGGGGCTACCAAGTCATACTACCTGCAGTGACGTGCCAAGCGCGAGACCCAGCAGACACATTCGACAAGTCTAACAAGCAATCACCACAACCCACAAAAATGTCCTCACTGCAGTTGCAGTTCACTAGACATAAGCCCTAAATCCCACCACTATCAAAGCTCTCTTCCACCACTCATGTAACTTGCTGTGTCCTATTGTGCTCCAGTTGAAGCAGATCAATCAAACATGCTCCAGCAATTAATCATCACAAACCTAAGCAATGGCTTCCTCTGCGAGCATCATAACTTTCAAAGTAGAATGCATCATCTACAATGCCACCAACACCAATAGCCTCCCATGATTGCCACCAAGATCAATACCTCAGGCGGAACATGGCCAACACACAGTGGCAGAAGCGTCAGGCCAGAATCGAGGAAGTGCAAGTTGGAAAAGAAAAGACAAGCCTTCTTCTGCAACATGCCCAGAATCTAGGACACATCCCAATTTACCTCCAGCAGGCCAACTAACTTCTCCCGGTCTGACAAGAGAAAGCACATCTCCTGAAGCAACACTTAATAATTTCATACCCCTTTGTGACCTTCCCAATGAAGTAAAACTATTTCTTTCAATCCCTCCCACCCCCACCATCCCTGTCCTTTGTCCCCACCTAGGTGTGCTCCCAAGGCACACCCAGTACCACCTCCTCTCAGCCAACTCCACGGCACCATGGCACCTGCCTGTACTTACCAAAGTTTCTTTTGCATAGTTGTTTCTTGTTTTTTAGCTATGTTTGTGATTAAAGAATGCAGCACGTACACACGTGTAGACACGCACACAGATTAGACAACCCCAAAACACAGCCTAGCCCTCCTTCTGTCCACAGTGGGTCTCTCACTTTGGAGGCACGCTCTTATTTTCAGATCAGCAACAGCATCTGGAGCAGGATTGCCAGATGTCCTAATACTAAGCCACTTCCCTTGATTCGTTTAGTTTGGTTAAAGTCAATTGTTATCGATTTATCCAACCATTTAGTTCCGCTTTCTCATTGTTACATCAGATTAAACAGAGGAAAGGGAGGAATAAGAGAACAAAAATTAAAGCCTTCTTTCAAAAATATGTCTTGCTCAGATATAAATCTTGATAAACTGCATGCAGCTGCAGATTTATTTTTGCAGGTTGAGTTAGAAGTTGCTGACGAAAATCTAGTTCGGTAATTTGCTGCGAAACGGCTTAATTTCAAACCTTATTTGTTTAATCTCTCTTTTAACGTGTAAGCATGTGCATGTCAAAACTGAACAGCGTTTTTTTTGCAAATGGAACTGTTCAGACGAATTCGGATTTCATTTTGGAAAGAAGAGAAGTTGTGATTGTAAATTGCTCTCGATTGGTTTCTAAATACAGCGCTTTCAAAACAGCACAATTTGAGTAGCCTTTGTCCATTTTTGGGTATGTTCATAGTTGCCCTTTGTTTGGGAAAAAGGTCAAAATTCAAATGTAATAAATGTGTCACTTGTATTTTTTAATAAGATTTCCTGACTCATGATTCTAAAAATCAAAAATAATAGTCATAAAAATAAAGCAAAAAGCAATACAAAACGGTGCAAAATGTTTGAAGTTGTGCGTACATACGTTTCACTAGCAGATTGTTTGTTCCATAACTCGGTTCTGTAATCACTTCAATTCTATACTTAATGTGGGAAACGTGTGTTGCTAGGCACCAACACATTTAGTTTTTTAAATGTTTTCCAATTAACATCATTAATTTGGGATGAGAAAAATAATTAACGTTGTACCGAGAAGAGCAGCACATTTCTGAAAAGAAGACAAGATTACGAGTTCAGGGTAAGGCCACTTGCCTGTTCCATATTCAGAACTGCTTGAAATTCTTAGGGGAGGAAAATGAGAGACCGTTTCTCAGTTCTTTAGAAAAACCCGTTTTCGCAAATGTATAACACTTTAGGAATTCTTGGTGTCTATGGGTAATTGGTGTGTGGATGGTAGGAAATGACTCGTTGTCATTTCTAACCTCCATTAATATTTGCTAAAAAGAGTTCACTTTTATAGGTTTTTTTGTAGCGTAGATTCATTTCTAGCCCCTACTTCATTAATTGTTTGAATAGTGACTCTGAAAAGGGGAACCCGTCCTCTGTCTTATTACTTATGATATGATATTGAGAGATAATATTTAGTTATGTATTTATTTACTTGGGTGATTCTTATTGAAAATCATCAGCATTTAATTATTGATACGCTCTTGGGACTAAGTACATCAAATGTCTATAGGACAGAGTGAAATTCACACGACCTAACCCCATTTTTGCCCATCAACGGAACCAGCGTACAACACAAAATAAACATAAGGGTTCCACGTGTCTCACTTGTGTATCACCATGTGATTACTCATGTTTGCTGTAAACAGCAATACAATAAAGCATGTCTCGATACCAGCAATGTCTTCTTGTTTTGAGGGATGTATGTCATTACTACGCATGCTTTTACAACGCATGCCTTTACCACGCAGGCTTTACAACGCAAGACGCAAGGGGGGCGCTGGATAGTGAATAGTTTAATTTACTATTCCAACTCCAGTCCCCGTGGATAGTAGGGAAGGTTTTGGATAGTAAATTAAACTATTCCCTATCCTACAGCGCCCCCCAGCGCAAGTCGTTTTAACGACTTGCGTTGTAAAAGTTGCGTGGTAAAGGTACTGCATAGTAAAAGTTGCGTTGTAAACGCTGTTCCCCGTTTTGAGTCACCCAAACATACAGGTGGTTTTTAAATTACATTAGTGCAGATGGTGCAGTGCTCATAGGTGCAGTGATATGAACATTAAAATATGATACATTTATTTATACAGTAGGGCTGTCTTCAAGTTTAAAAAGATGCACAGTTCATTGCAAATTCTGATTTCTGTATTAAATTACATAAACACTGTACAATTCCTAATCCAATGTCAATGTTTCGACCCAACCATTGCTCCAGCTGGTCTTCTCAGGGTAAAATATGCCTTCTGGCACAACATCTACAGGGTTAAATTTAGATATAGATGTTTGTTTACTCCTCATGCTTGGCCTATTTACCCGTGTATATATTTTATGTATACTCAAAATCGATATTTGTTGCATGTCATATGCTCAGTGACTGATTATTGCCTTGCTCTCGGTTCTGTAAAGCGCTCTGATACATCCGGGTCTAGCTAGCACTATATAAAACCTTTAAACAAATAAATAGAGAAAGCGCATTTACTTATAGTCTTTATAATAACAGCATACCTCTAAGCTGTGTATGGCCTTCATATCCTGAGGTTGTCTGATCGTGATTCCTCTAAATCGACTCATCCAAATCAAATGCAATGAATAGATACACATCAGTGGGTGTTGTTGTAAATTCAAGCAGAAGCATCACAGCCTAACTGTTCTCATTCCAGGAAAACGCAATTGTAGATTGTTTGTTTTGGGTGTGGGTCAGTCACGTACTGAGTTGCAACACAGTGCTTGCCAAAGCAGTAGCAGTATATCCAGAAAAGCAACAATTTATCTCTGTGAGCTGGGTACAAATGACCTAGAAGTTAGATAAATGTGAGGTCCGAGTGTGCTGCATGCATCTGTACTGGGTAAAAGGGTACTGTTGTATTCACCAGACATCTCCGTCAGCACATACAGTGCTGAGCAAAGGCAGCAATGTATCCGTGCTTCCTGGATACACATGCAACCTGAAGCAAAGATGACACCAGTAACCTGTATGTTACATCAATATATACTGGATGGAGCGAATCCTCTAATGTTGCTAATCATGTCTATAAATATCAAAGTTCCGCTATCTGTGCGTAGAAACTATTGGCCTGGGCCAGAGTGATATCTGGGAATGTCCCCGGTTTGATGTATATGTGTCTTGAACTGTTCCCGGTCATCCATCCATCATACTGAGGTGCTTATACCTCAGTGCCTACAAAAGTACCAACTAACTTTGCCAAGCATCTTTATCCATAGCAATTGGTACCTTCATCTGTGCCATGCAACTATCCACAAGTTTAATTAATATAACCTCTGAGAGTGTCTCACCTCTATTGGTCACAGGTGTCCCAGCCTAATCAGGACTGATGAGCGTGTCCACCTGTGAGTGGCTTCAAAGCAATAGAAACCTTAGGGAAAGAAGCTATGCTCTTATCTCACATGTTTCTATACACTAGACTGCTACTAGTGTCAGCCATCTTGAGTGGGTGAAAAATCAATTAATGGCACTACTTGTATAAAAGGAAGGCTGGAGGGGGTTAAAAGGGAACTAAGTAAAGGGAAGGAAAAAAGGGGGAGAGGTGTTGGCATCTCCTATATCTCATGATTTACAGGTCCGCAAAGTTTTCATTGTTACTGTGAAAATATAATGTATACAATATATATCAATGTAGTACCAATTCAAGAGTGCTTAAATTTAGCCCTCAGAACAACTGGACAACATATGTACAATTACAAGTCTCTATGTCTGATCGTAAATAGACCAAACACTTACATGTGGCCCCCAAAAAGTACTCCGATGTGTCAGTATGAAACACTACTTGTCCATTGAGGGAACTGTATATAGTTCAAAGTGACAATGACTCCTCTCTGTTCATACATATCATTAAGTCCAGATTTTTGTACATTTAGGAAGTGCCTTCCACCTGCATTCACGGAGTACTAGTAGCCCATTAAGTTTCCCTTCTTTGGAGTCATGTCTCACCACATACCACTGTATCATGTCCTCCATGTCCTGTGCCTCCAGGTAATGTTTTACTAATGGCGCTCCTTCATTTCATCAATGCGTGTGGCTCTCATTCTGAAAAATCCACTGCTTTACCATCTGAGTCATTTGACAAACACACATAAGATCACGAGGTCATATAATCATATATATAACATTTTTCCTGTTACAATTAGAATGTCCCGTCAATTGTATTCTTATGTTGGCCACCTCAATGATTTTGGTATCATTTGTGAATTTGCATGCTTGACATTTACTGCACCTGAAATGTCCCACAATAGGTGGCAATCTCCATTTCTCTGTTTTAGTTTCAGATCTCTGGGGTTTCCTGTATGCTCTCACCACGTGGTCCTGTATGTTTTTATTCCTTTTATTTGCTAACAGGGGGAATGTGACAGTGTTTCTTAATAATCTTGTTAATGGATTTGCTTGCTGGACTGTAGGTTGAGACCATGATCTTATGTTCATTGTTCATGTCGTCCCTGTCTTTAGGGGTAAGAAGTGTCTGTCTAAGACAGTAAGAGGCCTGTTTAAGGGCAGCCCGCACTATCTTTCTTGGATATCCTCTTTCAATCAGTTTGGTAGTGAGGAGTTCTGCTTTCTTAAATTCCTCACCTCTCTGTGTGCAACTCTTCTGAAAACAAGGAAAATGTCCATAAGGCAAATTGTTATTTAGAAACCGGGGATCAAAACTATCATATACTAACACAGAGTTTTTGTTTGTAATGTTTTGATATATAATTGCATACAAAGTACCACTGCTGTGATTGATTACATTGTCCAGATAACTTATATGTTCTTTGCTGTAATTATGGGGAAATCTTAAGTCAGGGTCTTGTGTGTTAAGCCATTAAGCAAAATCAGAGATACTACAACTAATGCCCTTCCAAATCATAAAGCTATCATCTATATATCTTATCCAAACTAAAATACTGGCTGTATATGAATTTCAAGGTGCCAAAATCTTGTCAAATTCAACCACTACAAGGTTTGCTATGTCCGGGGTAAAGCAGGCTCCAATATCTACACCCTTCTTTCATAGGTATTAGTCCTTTTAAAACTAGAAATGGTTCTTTTTTAAAGCAATGCCACTCAGTTGAAGAACAAAGTTGCTGTGGTAGTTTTTTCCAGGGTTAAATTACAGTTTTTACTTATTGTATCAAGAGCTGTGTGCTGAGGAATGTTTGTATTTAAATGAATATGTCAAGTGTGACTAGAATCTGTCTATCTATGCCAAAGTTAGTGTTCTCAATACAAGTTATGAAATCCATGCTATACTTGACTTAGGAAATGATCTTGGGCCCATATGGTTGTTGGAAAGATCCACAAATTTACATAGTGGTTCAACTGCTAACCCCACCCAAGATTACTTGTTCTCCCTGCGATTCTTGACTATATTTGTGCATCCTAGACAGAGGGTATATGAGGGGGTCCTGGGGTGTGGTCTAGTGATGAATGCATATTTTTTTCTCCGCTATAATACCCATAGTTAGACAAGTATCAGGGATGGCACTTATTTCTGTATCTATTCCCTGAACAATAGCCTGTAGTTTGCTATAGTGTTCCTCAATTCTATGTTGTTACAATACTGTCTGATCCATGAAGTAAATATCCTTTCTCTACATTTTACCCTGTAGTTGTTGTGCCAAACTGCCTGCTTTGTACTGAGGAGACCCACTGGAATTAGGTTGAGTGTCCAAACGTCAACACTAGATTAGGGATTGTCCAGTGTATATGTAATTAAATACAGAAACCAGAAATTTTACTGAACTGTGCATTTTTATAAACTTGAGGACATCCCTACTGAGTGTGTGTGTGTATATATATATATATGGGCACTTGTTCTGCCCCAAGCTTCGCGAATGTATTCGTGGGGCATTGGGAGGAGCAGGTGGCCTGGTCTCCTGCTAACCAGAAATGGAACGATCTCGTTAAATGTTGGTACAGGTATATCAACGACCTTTTTATTATTATAGAAGGGTCAGTTGAATTGGCTGAAGAATATCTAGAGGTACTCAACAATAACAACAACAATCTGAGGTTCACAGGAGAAATCAGTCAAAAAGAAGTAAATTATTTGGATCTGACTGTTTTTGTTGAAGATGGCAGTCTTCATACTAAGCTCTTTCGAAAGGCTACCGCTGGAAATTCTACCTTATATGCTACCAGTGTACATCCTAAGAGCTTAGTCAACAGTATACCTTATGGTGAACTATTAAGGATAAAGAGAAATAACACCAAGGAGAAGGAGTTCCGAAGGGCGGCTAGTAATAGCATACAGAGATTCAAAGCCAGGGGGTACAAAGAAGGGGTACTCAGGCAAGCCTTAAACAAAGTTGAGACTCTGGATAGGAAAAAACTGCTAGAAGACAAAACACAGAGTAAGAACACTGATGATGGGTTGCATCGTCTTATAACCACCTATTCTAGAAATGCCCCCGACAAAAAAACGCATTATGCGTAAGCATTGGAACATCTTGTTGACAGATAATGTCATCAAACAGGGCCTACCCTCTTATCCTCTAGTGACTTTCAGGAAAGCGAGAGCACTGAGAGACTATTTAGTCCATAGTCACCACGAAGAACTAAAACCCAAACCCAAGTCCGAACCCATGAAAGGCTTTTTCCCTTGTGGACGATGTAAGGCGTGCAAAGGGAGTAAACGCACTACACAATACAGCATACCAGGAGTGAAAGAGCCCAGGAGAATACAAAAATTTCTCACATGCACCACGCTGTACGTCGTGTACTGTCTGACATGTCCTTGTGGCAGAAGGTATGTTGGCAGTACGACGAATCCGGTGAAACTAAGAATCTTAGAACACCAGAGAGCTATTCAAAATGCAGATGTGAGCTACCCTGTGGCTAGACATTTTGACAAAGAGCATGCACGCAACAGGGATCTGTTAGCATACTTCTGTCTAGATTCTGTCCCAGTCAACGTAAGGGGTGGGGATAGACTACAAAAGCTCAGGCGACTGGAATCGCGTTACATTATAGACCTGCAAAGTAAAATGCCTATGGGATTAAATATGCATGAGGACTTAGCTGTCCATCTAGTATGAAATGATGACTGATATGTACCGACATTATTTGATTAACTGCTTCATTGCTTCTGTTTCCTTCTATTTTGAATTTCACTTTACAATCGATTACAATATATATATTTTTTGATATCATTGGGTTTGTAATTACCTTTACGATAGCTATACTTAAAGGATTATGCCCATTCAGGGCAAGATTGAGTAACAATGCGCACAGGTCTGATACTGCATTATGTAACAATATGGCCCATATAGGGCTTTATAGAACACCAATCGATTGAATGATGACTTAAAATTGTCGATTATGTCTAATTTATGAATTGCGTAACAGTGATAAATGCGTTTTCATACATATTGCTATATCTTATAAGTTATAGACCCGTTCCAAGATGGCGGACATCGATTTACTCTGTGTCCTACTTCTATGTCTAGCACTTATGTATCGTAAAGGTTTAAATGGATGGTGTTTGTTGTGGCTCTCCGTCTCATAACTGAGGAAGGCCGAGTGCCGAAAGCGCGTTCTTTTGAGAATAAATATTTGTGAACCTACCTTGGAGTGCTGCATCCTAATTCCCGTGGGACTACGGGGAGGGACCTTTGAGCTGATATTGTTGTCGGGTGCACCCCCGACTGCAGGCACCCGCCAAAGAGTGCAACAGGCAGGTGCGAGTGGAGCCTCAATATATATATTTATATATATATTCCACTCCTTCCTGCTTCTCCAAGCACGGCACGCAGGACACAAGGACCACCACACAGCTTGTCCAGTACACAAGGTCAACTTATTATCCCTTTCTGTTTCTCTCTGGCATGACGCGTTTCGGGTAGGCACTACCCTTTATCACACACACACATATATATATATATATATATATATATATATATATATATATATATATATATATATATATATATTATATATATATATATATATATATATATATATATATATATATATATATATATATATATATATATTGTATACAAATTGTCCTGTAGCAGTAGGAGCACTAATCAGTAGGTGCCCACGTCGAGACCAGGGCAGTGTCTCGTCAATATGCCACACAAAAAGATTGTCGTGGCACACTTCTTGGTAGTTTCAAGGTTGATTTATTAATAGGTCGTGAAAAAACTCCAAAGCGTTTCGAACCGTAGTTCCTGTTCACGGCAGTGTTTTAACATTTGTCCCTCTTTCATTTCATTATTTATAGCAATGCATGCTGGTGTCAACTGCAATGCATGCTGGTCCATGTAGTTTATATTTCAATAAACTTTATTAAGCAGGAATTTTTACATGCTCATACGTTCCGTTGGTTATGATATCACTTAGCAGGGAACCATTTGTGTTGCTAAACATTGCGCGCTGCTCTAATGTTAGACAGGCTACGCATATTACATTCATGATACCATGAATGGATGAATCAATGTCGCTGTAGCAATTACATTGTTCATGTGGGTAACTAATGACTGAGTGTCTAATTTCTTATCTAAGGCTAAGTGCCCTTTCCCCCGATGTGTATATCAGCCTTTGGAACGCATATCTTACATTTCTAAACATTGCTTATTATGGCCATCAGCAAAAACGTCTCTATTACTACAGTTATGCACTAAACAAAAGTACGTAGTTCATGATATCTCAATTATAGATGGACATACAGTTCCTCATCTCCATTCAAACCTAATGGTTGTTTTGTTTTAAATCTCATTATGAGCTTGGATTCCAATCTTCTGAGCTTCTGTGTCCGATTCCCACCTCGTTCATGCTGTGGGATGAGTGCCAAGCCAGAGTATTTAACATCTACCACCAGGTATGTCCAGTAAGTGCCACAGATTTGCGTTGCAGAGAGGTGTAAATAGGACATGGCCTTGGACCACCTCTCTGCAATGCAGCTCTCTGGCGCTTACTGGAGGTACCTGGTGGGCTAGTTGGCTCCCAAGGACCCTCAGGATTCAAAGGGAACTAATCCCTCAAATTAAAACCCGCCAGGGGGTGCATTTGCACAGTGGTAAAGGGAGGGGGCGGGCTTGATGGGATATGTGTGTACTTATGCATTCACTCCACCAAAACCCAAGCACTTATAAATTCACCATGCACTCTCCTTGCAGCACTCTAATCCAGTCACTACCCATGCACTCATGGAATGACCCATGCACTAACTCATGCACTGTTACAATACCCTGATCAGTACCCATTCAGTCCAGCCATTGCCCTGTCACTACCCATGTACTCCTCCAATCACCCAGCGAGCACCATGTACTTATCCAATCACTCCGCCAAAACCCAGGCACTTATAAATTCACTATGCACTCTTTTTGCAGTGCTTCCAGTCAGTACCCATGTATTCATGCAGTGTGCCAGGTAATAACACATGCACTGCTACAATCCCCTGTGCACTACCCATGCAGACCTCTAACCACCTACACAGTACTGATTCACTCCTCTAATTACCCAGGTTGTACCCATGCACTCCAGAATTCCCTCTGCCACTACCCATGCACTCCTCCAATCACCCATCCAGCATCATGTACTTATCCAATCACTCCACAAAAACCCAAGCAGTTATGAAATCACCATGCACTGTCCTTGTGGCACTCTAATCATCCAGTCACTACCCATGTACTCATGCAATGACCCAGGCACTAACTCATGGCAAATACAGAGGAGGTCATACTCTTTACAGGGTTACCCCAACACATAGTGTTCCCTAGTGAAGGTTGGTATGTTCACTGTAATCTAAGTGTCTTTTAGCATAGCACTTGCTCCGGTCCTGGTTAGTCAGAGTCAGTTAGTACCTGTCACTAAAAAGTTGGGGGCACAGGAGGACTTTCTACTCCTCTGTTGGTTCTTTCTGCACATCTCTTCTCTTGCTTCTTCCTGCACTTTTCCTCATCTTTCTGGACTTCTATTCCCTATTTCTGCATTTTTCTTGCTTCTTGCTGCACTTTTCTTCCTCTTTCTTCACATGTCCTAACTTTGTAGGCATAGTTAGAAATTAGCATTTAAAAAGCCATTGAAAATCATTTAAAAAAAACATAGGTTTCAGGCATGTTATAGTTAGAAATTAGCATTTAAAAAACCTTTGAAATTCACTGAAAAAACCATAGGTTTCAGGCACGTTATAGTTAGAAATTAGCATTTAAAAAACCTTAGAAATTCACTGAAAAAACCATAGGTTTTAGGGAAAGTTATAGTTAGTTGGACATTTCACTCATACAAAACCATAGAAATGCCCCGTTATAGTTAGTTCAGCTAACTATAACTTGCGGCACCTGCAATGCACTGCTGATGACATCACATATTACATCACTCATGACATGGTCAGTGACATCACTCATGACATCACTGATGACATCTCGAATGACATCACGGATAACATCACTGATGACATCATCGATGTGATAATTTGATGCATCTTCTCACACCCTAGTAGAAGCTTTGATACACCCATTCTAAATTACAGACTGCCATTCCCAAAACCATAAACACTCCAACACCAATAACTACATACCCACTCAATGATTCTTAGGTTTACACACACATCCACTCACTGATCCGTACAATCACTCATAATTACGGTCACTCAGTACAGGACTATCATATGCACTTATACACCTATATAGACACTCTCACACCACCACTCATCCATAGAGGTACTCACACACTTAGTCAGTCATGCAAATAATTAATCATACTGCCATTTAATCACCTATACAGTTATACATACACCAGCTAACTTACTCATACAAATACTAGCACTTTCATACGCTTATACAATCCCTGATACAAGCACACACTCATCCATAGAGCCACTCTCACAATCACACACTTTCACTTATAGTCATTTATATACTCCAACACACATATATACTGTCTTTCACATATGTAGTTACTCACACATGTACCACTGAGATATACATTCACTCACTAACACATCCATACCCACACTCACCCACCCATACACTTATACACCCACTCATTCTTCAGTACGCCTTTCCCTATATATTTTAAACATATTTAACCTTTACAGAAACACACAGTCACTGGATGATGTCATCAGTGATGTCATTGGGGTGTCATCAGTGATGTCATGAGTGATGTCACTGACCATGTCATGAGTGATGTAATATGTGACGTCATTAGCAGTGCATTGCGGGGGCGCGAGTTATAGTTAGCTGAACTAACTATAAAGGGAGAATTTCCATGGTTTTGTACGAGTGAAATTAAAAACTAACTATAACTTTCCCTAAAACCTATGATTTTTACAGAAAAAAAATTAAATATATATATATATATATATGAATAGGTCTCTGCTTGTATCGGTTTTGACCACAGGAATCACAGACCACCACGCAGCATTACGAGTGTCACAGGTATGTTTATTATCCTTGTACAGGTTTTCTTTGGCACGACGCGTTTCGGGCAGAAACTGCCCTTGATCACATATATATATGACGCTCCAAATCTCCTTAATAGTTGTAAGAGGACAAACAGCACTCGGAAAACAATGTTGTCGATCACACAGGTTTTATTATCGCGGAAGGGGCACACACAGACGCGTTTCGGCGTGCTGCCTTCGTCAAGGCATGAATACCATGTCGACATGTTTTTTAAAGCCGCAGACATTGTTTCGGACATCAACATAGACAAGGGACTTTCGCCACAACAATGAAAGGGGCGCCATCTTTAAATGACTTCAATGTCATATATTGAGCTTATTATTAACATTAGATGAAATCAAGCCCGTGGATGGCCATATACCCTGATAGAGTCGTGGTGCAAACGGTATACATTAGTTCATAAGATGAACGAAAATCAAGCCGTGGATCGGCTAATGTCCCTTCTCTTACAAGCCAGTACTGTCCATCATATTATATAACTTCACATTTTATATCATGTATTAAAATGTTACTAAATGAAATAGAATTTGAATGCGGCTAAATGCAGTAGGTATAACGGCGGATAGAATATGGCATGAAAACTATCGATTGTAAAAAAGTGCAACTAGATCATCACACTAGATTCAATCAATATCTCAGGTTCTGGCAGTAACATTAAACAATCTTCCTTAACAGTTCATTTCATTATAGGTTGCAAAGTTAAAATAATCTCAACTTGGTTCCTCTGCACTAAAAAGTTTTCTTTTCAGCTATAGAGAATGAATCACATCCTATTGCAGATCTAATTTAATAATTTCAAAACGTCATCACGAAAAACAGATTCAATAGATTAGATCTTACTGATCTGACTAAAATTCCAGTTCACCTGACAACTGTCAAATATTTAAATATTAGGATATTCAATATACGGAAACATCACATGTGTTTATGGAAAATCAAATCATAGGAGCTACATTTCAATTCAATTCAGACTAGGTCTCATTACAGCATTATAGTCTGACAATATTCAAATTCAAGTTCTCAATACAGTGCGGAGGTCAGTGTGTCTCATTTCCCCAGATGAAATGCCATCTCTTCCCCACTGTTGAGGCCTTTCGGATGTTTCGTTGAAAGGTCTATAATGTATCTCGATTCCAACCTCCGCAATCTTCTAAGGCGGTCACCACCTCTTACATTCGGGGGCACAATATCCAGACCGAAATATTGAAGTTTATTACGATCCTGTCTATGGGCCTCAGCAAAGTGGCGGGCCACTGGATAGGCCTGGTCCGCCTTATATATATATATTACTTACTGGCGGTCGCCAGTAGGTAGTTATAGTTAGGATTTTTTTCAATGTTAAATCTCAAAATTCTATTTGGAATAACTTTGACGCCGGTTGACGAATCTGCCTGGGGGGGATTTGTCAAGCGGGGGCTGAGATAAAAGGGGGTCCCAAAATGTGTTTTGCCCATGTTAATTTCCATAGGGAGGTCGACCTCACTTTTAGCCCGAACGGCTGAATGGATTTCCACCAAACTTGGCAAAATTGTAGGGACTGGTAGCCCGATGTGCCTTTGGTATGTCTCAAGATATGTGCTTCAGTGGATTTTGAGTGATTTAGGTTAAAAAAATATATATATATCTATGGCAGCGCCTCGGTACGCGCTCCGGGGAGCGCTCCGGGCGTGCCACGCGACTTGCGCGCAGAAAGCTGATTGGTTCTTGGGTGTCTGTAAACATCCGAAACAGTCCGGAGCGGCCGCCATCTTGTGTCTCGGTAGGATCGAGACACAAGAGGTGGCCAAAACAAAGGGGGAAATGACCATAAGGGGGCAGGGTAGACCCCCCCTGACCCGCCTAGGTATGATGTGGGGGCAATAAAAAGGTCCCTCTGGGCAAAAAAAAAAAAAAAAAAATTATTTTCGCGGGGGAGCGCACCGGTGAGCGCACCGGGGAGAAAAGAGAATGGCAGAGTTTAAAAATGTAAGTCATTTTATATAAATGGGAGGTAGTTCTGAAAAGAACTTTTTTTAATTGTTTTTGTTGTTTTATATATTTTTTTTTTGTGAACATTTTTTACTTTTTTTGGTTTTTCAAAACAAATTTATATATTTTTTTGTTATTTTAGTACTTCAAAAAAACAAAGGATTTGAAAATGGCTCAACAGGAGCAAAAAAAACCCAATAAAGAATCATTGCTTTAGTTTGTGAGAGCACTTGTGGTTTTCTTCTGCTCTGTTAATTAAGGTGATATTTTTTTCACCATAAGCAATAGTAGCCATACAATAAATACAAACTATTTTGAAGTTTGAGAATTTGCTTTGGATGTTGGGCACCATTTGCGCGGAGCGCTTCCGGGTGCGTTTACGCTGCGCGTCATAACACACATCGCGCGGCTACGCGATACGTCACGCTTACGCGACACGTCACAATGTTGTTTTCGATCGCGACATTGGCGCTAACGGGACGCTTCCCGGTTCGCTCACCGGGGCGCTTCAAAATACCACGCTTTCCAGGGCGCTCACCGGGGCTCCAGGACAAAAAAAAAAAATACCAAAAAAATAAAAAAAAAAAATGAAAAATTGTAAGGACTGGTAGCCCTATATATTATTCAGCAAAGTGCCCGAAAGCATTCGGAAGGGCACTCAACATCACTTTCGCCCTCCGGCCTAGTTATGCAGCTGAGTCACGTACCACAGTCATTACTCTTTTCGCTGATGCGTTTCGAGGCTTCACATCTCTTCTTCTTTGGCTGCTAAGGAGAGGCATCACAGGCTCACAGGAATGTATTTCCGGCATCTTTTTTTTCAACTACTTTTAATGAACATAAAAGCATGGACCTACTTAAGGGAGTGTAAGGTTACTCACCTCTATGGACTACTACAACCATCATGCCAGTAAGCAGAAGCCACGCCCACTTAGGGCGGCTTAATTCAATAAATAATGATTGATTGCAGAGGTGAGCTGTCCGTGTTTTTATGAAAGAGCCCATGAGGAAGAGGCATATTGGCCTCGAAACGCGTCAGGCATGGCAGCTAAAGGTTGAGAAGCAGGCTGGGGAGCTATTGAGAGGCCTACTAAAGGTTATGAATATGGAACATTTAATGAACATAAAAGCATGGAACTTACATAAGGGAGTGTAATATTAGTCACCTCTATGGACTACTACTACCATTATGCCAGTAAGCAGAAGCCACACCCATTTAGGGCGTTTTATTCAATAAATAATGATTGATTGCAGAGGTGAGCTGTCCGTGTTTTTATGGAAGAGCCCATGAGGAAGAGGCGTATTGGCCTCGAAACGCGTCGGGCATGGCAGCTAAAGTTTGAGAAGCAGGCTGGCGAGCAATTGAGAGGCCAACAGTCCGGAAGGGCAGAACACCGTTGTGTGACCTCTCTGAGCTCTAGGGCGTTTTGTTGATCCATATATATATATATATATATATATATATATATATATATATATATATATATATATATATATATATATATATATATATATATATATATATATATATATATATATATATGAAAGCTCCGAGTTACCCACAGTTAATGTTTTTGCACGGAATAAAGAGTGGTCTCAACGCAACACCGTGTACTGTGTGGATTGTTGCCTGTGAAGAAGAATTGAATTTCGAAACGCGTCGGCAGTCTGAGACGTGGTTGTGGGTGTATGGATGTACACCGTGGCTGGAGTGCTTCCCGAAACCGTGGGTAACTCGGAGCTTTCATGTACACGCGGCAACCCAGCCGTAAGGGGAAGCACCACCGCATGAAGGCAGGACAGCAGCGGGCCAACGAGCAGGAAAACTTACCCTGGTCTTTTGGAGCCACGGCACCTATGAAGTACCACGCACGCCTCGGGGCCCATCAGAGGGTCTTTTAAAGACATTTCCACATGAAACTGTACTTGGTGGACTACATTTCCCAGAACACCTAAGCCTATCAGGAGGCATTTAAAGACAGCCTATCAGAAGGCAGCTAATGTTTTTGCACGGAATAAAGAGTGGTCTCAACGCAACACCGTGTACTGTGTGGATTGTTGCCTGTGAAGAAGAATTGAATTTCGAAACGCGTCAGCAGTCTGAGACGTGGTTGTGGGTGTATGGATGTACACCGTGGCTGGAGTGCTTCCCGAAACTGTGGGTAACTCGGAGCTTTCATATATATATATATATATATATATATATATATATATATATATATATATATATATCCGTTCCAACTCCTACTCTCGGCAAAAGTGCAGAGTCCTCGACGTAGGTACAGACCACAAACACTGCGAAAAGTTCAATTCAAGGGTGGTTTATTGCTCTTCTGTCCCCAGCATGACGCGTTTCGGCTGCAACACGGCAGCCTTGATCACATGACTAGAAAGAACCAATAACTATGCTTATATACTTGTGAATGCTCCCAATCAGACTTAAATGCAACATAAACATGGAAAAAATACTTTGTAAACCGGAGCAGTTATTTACAATTCCATTGACAATATACAATGGTCCAAGTGCAAAAAGGCGAGTTCATTACTTGATAAAATATCTATCAATGAAAACACATTGCAAGGCAAATAAATATATTTACAAACTATTTACAAATAAATATATCATTTATACTGATGCCTATGGAGATAAAGTGCATTGCCCATTATATTCCTGATTTTGCTCCAATCCATGTATTAAAATATTATAAAGTTGCAAACAGTCTTAAAAATAGGGAACGTGCAATATATGCTATTTTAAAGTGCTTTTATAGTGACAATGTGCAAAATAGTGCTTGTTAAAACTGAGTTCTCTACTCTGATTTATTCAAGGGGATGCATTGGGGGTGGCACGTTAATTTAATCTCTATTAATGAAGAGTTACATGCCACCCTCTAACAGAAGTAAATGTGTGTAATGATTACAGTGACGTCAAAAAACTTTTTAAAGACAACGTGTGTATTAAGGCTCAATGGAAACATCATGGCATAGTGCCCAAATATCTAACATGAAAAGCTACACCATGGGGTACATCTCGGGGCCCAACAGGAGTTATAGGCTAATATTATGGCATAGTGCCCTTTACATTAGTTCAACGGGCAGCTTAATCCCAACGGATCCTTATTCTTGATTGAAGTGACAGGGTGGCTGATAAACCTTACTGTACTGTTCCCGCTAGAGGAAACAATAAAGATCCTCCCCTGTGTTCAAACCGTTTGGGATTCTGGTATCGAGTAATATGATATATTTACTCTCCAGTTGCCTTAACGCTTTCTCCCTGTTGCCCCCTCTGATGTTTTTCGGCACCGCGTCAATGATGAAATATCTCAATTCATTTAAGTTCTTATTGTGGACCAATTCAAAATGCCGGGCTACCGGATAGTTGCCATCTGAATTGACCACAGCCCGTAGGTGTTGCAGAATGCGGTTAAAAGCCTGCAGTTTGGTGCTCCCAACGTACCTGAGTCCACAGGTACATTGGAGCACATATACTGCAAAGTCCGTGCGGCAGGTGAAATGATCCCTGATCTTAATGGGAGTAGGGTCAAAAGCAGAGCAATACTCACTGGTGTTGACACCAAATTTGCAGGCCCTGCAAGATATACATTTAAAAAAACCGCATTTGTTGGAGATACGATAAGGTTTAATTACTACCTCCGGACTAGATCTAACCAACATGTCCCTCATGGAGGGAGCTCGTCTAAACACCACCCCTGGTTCAGCTGGTATGATGGGGGCCAGAGTGATATCAGTCTTCAAAAGGGGCCAATGCTTCTTCAGTATCCCTCTCACTTTTTTGTGGTCATCATTAAAGGTAGTTATGAGGCTGATGTTGTTAGTCTGGGTCTCAACCTCACTCTCAACTGGACTCGGGGTAACAACCCCAGCAATAGATGCTAGATAGTTATCTCTGTCCAGTTTGTTGGCTCTATCTTTCGCATCTAATAAGAGAGCCACATCATATCCTCGGGCACGAAATCTTTCCAGTGCCTCTTTCTGGCATCTTTCTAAATCTGATGGGGTGCTGCAGATTCTCCTCATCCTAAGAAACTCCCCATACGGGATGCTTCTGATCAAATGATTAGGATGGGAGCTACTAGCGTGCAGTATGGCGTTGCCCGCTGTAGCTTTTCTGTGTAAGCGAGTGTTTATTCTCCCAATTTCAATGTAAATCTCTACATCAAGAAACTGGATGACTTGTGTACTAATCTGTGAGGTGAAACCTAGATTAAGGTTGTTTACATTAATCAAATTGACGAATTCATTAGCTGACTCCAACGACCCTCTCCAAATTACACAAATGTCGTCAATGAACCGCCAAAAATGTACCAAGCACTTGGGGAAATGATCGGCCAATACTTTTGTGAGGACATGCTCCTCCCACCACCCCACATGTAAGCATGCGTAGGTGGGAGAGAAGCATGCCCCCATAGCCACCCCCCTCAACTGTTGGTATACCTCACGATTGTACAGAAAATAATTATTGTTCAGACATAATTCTAGCATACTCATTAACATATTGCTATGTTGGCTGTAAGATGTGCTCCGTTTGTTTAGATAATATCTCACTGCATTTAGTCCATCATTGTGAGAGATGCTAGTGTATAATGAATTAATGTCCAAAGCAATCAAAATAAAGTCATTGTCCCACTTGATGCTGTTGATTTTAGAAAGGAAATGGCCAGTATCTTTTATGTAGGATGGTAGATTTTCCACATACTCGTGCAGGAATTGATCGACATATCTGGAAATAGACTCCAATAAACTCCCCTGGGCAGAGATGATAGGTCGCCCAGGGACCGGTAATGTTTGCTTATGAATTTTGGGAATTAAATAAAAGAAAGGAGTGACAGGGAAATCATTTTTCAAAAAGGCGTGCTCTTGTTTGCTCAGTAACCCAAGGCGCTTCCACTGATTCAACTCTTTGTGGACTTTCTCTTTCAAGCTCTTGATGTCACCAAAGCTGCCTTTTCTATAGCAGGTGGTATCATTTAGATGTTTCTCTGCTTCTGCCATGTATAAATCCATTGGCCAGATGACAGTGTTGCCACCCTTATCAGATTTGTTGATTATAAGGTTTGAATCACTCCTTAGCTTCTTCATTAGTCGTTGGTATTGTCTCTCCATGTATTTGATTCTTTTCTTTCTGCGTGCAGTACTCATTCCTAAATTTTTCAAATCTTCTACAACTATGTCACAAAATGCATCAATATTGTCTTTCGGCATAATGGGACAGAAAGTGGACGGGGGCTTAAAGGATGTCACACATGGATGATTCATTGAAATCCCAGCCCTTGAAAGATTTTCCTGGGTAGAGCCTGGTTCAAACTCTACATTCTGTGCCAGTTCGTTTGCCACTTTCAAAGCATTTATATCAGAGGTCTGGAATACTCTAGAAGGTTGGGTTTGGTTGGTGATGTTCGCAGCCCGAACCTGAGCATTATTCTGTTTAAAATGTTTCCTCAATTTTAGTTTGCGGATAAATATATATATATAAGTATATATATATATACACACAAAGACATATACACATATATATATTTATATATATATATATAAATATATATATGTTTATATATATATATATATATATATATATATATATATATATATATATATATATATTTTTTTTTTTTTTTTGGATCTCACTGCGCCTATGAGCAATGCACTGTCTTCCCCATTGTAATTTGCAAATCACCTATTTGGAGAATTAAAACAAAAATATTATTGGTATCGAGAAAGGCTTTATTGTGTTGTTGTTAAAAACCAACATAATTTGTTCCATGGTAATACAAAAATGAGACCCATGGAACTGCTAATCAGATGACAGAGGGAGCACAGCTAAACAAGAAAGAGTCTGCTCAATATAAGCTATCCAGACAAGAAAATCATGATTTGCACCAATGTTTTCAATGTGAGGGACATGCTATTCTTAGATACTATATTGTGGAATGTTTTACAGGAAAGGGTTACCCTTTAGATGGAATAGATATTGTAGGAAAGCACTGTCACCAGCATGACAAAGATCTTGAAAACAGATATGGGAAAAGTGAGATTATCTATTATGACACAGCCTTAATTTTTTTTACACTTGAAAATGAAAGCGGACAGCTCTTGGGGACAATAGTGTCATGCTAAATAGAAATAGCCTTCATTTGACCTCGAACAGACTTAGCTGGTTGTGTCACATCAAAATATCCATGGTTAAGACATTAAACAACTCAAACGTGTAGCGACAAATTGAATAATTACTGCAGGAGAACACAGTCAAGCCTTTAAGAACATTTGTGATTTTTCCAAAGGCCTGGGTGCCTCTCAAGAAGAAGTAGAGCATTTCTGACTGTGAAAAGAGTGTCACTTAGTCCTATCTGGTAGAATTGGTTTAATCCCCTTTAGATAAGTTTAATACAATCAAAGTCCAATACTGAGAGAGTGGCATCTAGAAATCCAACCTGACCCACTTGTGACTCTGAATGCTACATGTATGGCCATCTCACCAAAATTGTGTCTGTAACCCAGGGGTCTCCAACCTTTTCTGTAATGAGAGCTACTTATGGTTAATGAAAATCATTCCAAGCAACAAACATTATTAGTGCTGTATTAATGACCACATCACACAGGATTATATTAGTGACGACCATATGCAATATTACCAGCAGTGAACACCTCTGCACACCTGGCAGAGTTGACAGTAGTCATGTAAAAAGGATTTGATTTAGAATGCCTTTAGATCTTTACACCAAGGTAATATTACTAGTAATAAGTGCCCCAGTCCAACATTATTTATAACTCAGATATCAACTTCAAATATATTTTGGAAATGTACAATTTTTTCTCAAAATGTTGGTGTAAATGTATTAATTCCTATAGCAACAAAAAATGGACAGAAGGTTAAACATTCACTCCAAGTCACAGATCTGAGTTAAATCCATCGTTTTTTTGCTCACCATGCCGCCCCGAGTTTGGACCCAGCCATATGCAAATTAGTCTTGACCCTGCTCCGCATGGGAACAGTCCAGCCCGAACTGCCAGGCCAAGAAAATGGTAGTAAGTTTAGGATTTTGTCTTAAGTTAGTTCTGTGAATCGGGCCCAGCGAACACTTTGAATAATAAGGTAGCTGTTTCTTTAATTCTTCTGGTCTATTTTAATTACCGATGTCCAAGAGCATTATTACAACTTTTTTAGAATGAGTGAACAATTCCATGTCTTTTCTGTGAGAGTAGTTGTACTGAGTTGTGTCTTGTTGTCATGAGACATGAAGCTACCCTCTCTCTAAGTGCTGTATTCTTCATACACCGAAGACCCGCAACAAGCGTAAGATTTGTGGAGGGGCAGCAAGCATGGTGCTGCATGAATGAGATTGTAATGTAAGCAGTTGAATTATGAAATGGTGACAAGAGGACGGAACTCTGCAGCAAAGGGCCTAGGAAACAGCTTAGTTGCTTACGGAAAACGAGAACACAAGTGGTGAAATATTATTTTTTGGGGGCTCTTAAAAACCTATTACTGAACCTGAGGGTAATAAAGTCTACCACTCTCCAGACACTTGATCCGAGTCACTGTCTTTACTCACTGTCCTGACCCTCTCATTGAGTGTTTTCTCTTCCTAACCCTAAATTTGCTAAGCTCTGTGCATCTCTTCAAATCCGTACAGGCAAAGCAATAACGTGTAAATGGACACACATGACGTCAGTAGATGTTCCCTGTTACTTCACACCTAGGTGTGAATCGAGAGCTAATAACACCTGCGACCCAACACAAATGTTATTTATGCTGTTATGGCTTTGTGGCTGCAGTTGGCACCCAGACGTAAACGAGTACAAAAGGCGAGTAATTTGCTGCTGGCCATGTAAGATTAGCTATTGGTAAGTAAATCACCCCGAGCATGACTGATGTTCTGTTTAGCAACTCTTCAAATTTCTTTGATCTTTAAATGCATATGCAGACTAGTACATAACATACGAAGGCATGATTTGGGTTACTGAAATTACTCGTTACGCCCTTCCGTCAATGTTCTTTTCAAGGATGTTTCACGTTGTCTCTCATCAGGAGAAGTGTATTATATTTTCATTTTGTAATGAATTCGTTGCCTCTTATTAGGCTTTTTAAGCTACCTTCTCCTTTTCCTATTTTACTTTTTTCCCCCTCTTCTTTCCTTCCTCTGCGGTTGGTTCAAAGACTTTGGGATGGGAAAGGGTCGTGGGTTGAGGGGGGGGGGGGGGGTCACAGTCGGAGACATTTGGATGGGGCTTTCATGAATGTAAAATGTAAAACTGCTGTTGCTGAATACATTTCGTTCTACTTATCTTTTTTCCGGTCTGATTGTGACTTGTGCCTTAGTGAAGCAAATGTCCTGCCTCATTCGGATCAGCATTAATTCACTCATCAGCAGTGCAGAATATGAAAATGTTGTACTTGGGTTGTAAGGTCTGAGTATCCAAGAAACCATATAATGATACTTTATACACATCATTAAAATCAAGAATAGCGAACTATTACATGGTTATTACATACATGTAGACTTGTGCAATAGACTTTTACGATTAGCAAGTGATCATATAACTGTGAGGTGAACAGATCCTTTTCCGGGTTGCCTTTTAGTTTTCAATCAGCATCCTGTCTCCAACCTGTCCTTGTGTTAAGGATCTACCTCACATGTCCTAATGAAGCATAGACATGACTATACTGGTGCTTCTAGACTCAACGTTTAATTCCTGGTGGACTTGCAGGGCACCTATGGGCAAGAGATGGATACTACAGAGTTCATGGGCACATCTCTTTTGTGACAAGTTTTGAAAAGCATACACTACATCTTCCCTAGCATAGCCACAGTTAAACTCTGACTCATGAAGAAGAACATAATACATAGAACTCTAATTAAGGTTGAAACGTCATTTTGGTATTGGTTTTCTTTTGCATTTCACAAAACTCCCATGACTCTACCCCGTGAAAGTCCACTACTTTCCCTCCAGATGACATTTATTAATGTAGAAATATGAACAATTTGCTGAAATTACAAGTTTATACTTTTGCAGGAAGAGTTTTTAACTTTTTCCAAAAGTTGAGCCCCGCACATGAACATGTGTGTGTACATACACACACACATGTGCACCTGAGGGCATTAAACACAGGGCGTGTCCACAGACAAGGCCCTGTGCCCAATCACACAACGCACACAGCGATGGACATCTTACCTTCTGAAAAAAACACCATAGTAGTTCACTGAAAAAACGAAAGGTTGAAGTGACATTATAGTTAGAAATTGTGATAATATCTTACTTTAAATTGAAAAACAACTTCGAAATCCTCTGAAAAAAACAATGGTTAATGTGATTTTAAAGTTAGACGAAAATGTTAAAAGAACAAAACCACTGAACTTCACCAGAGTTATCTCAAGTAACTATAATCGTGCCCTGAGTAATTATATCTAATACCCTTGTTATGCAATGCTAATTACCTCACATACTACAACTCTCATGATATGTTCTATGACACCATCAATAACATCATTGCAATATCTGAAATGACATAATTGATGACAACACAGTGCATGGCAGGGGCGCGAGTTATGTTTGCGTTAGGCACAAGTTGTATTTACTTGAGCTAACTATAACTGGTGAATTTCAGTGGTTGTGTTAGTTTAAAACGGTATGTTTTAATTGACATTTTCACCTTACTGTAACATCTCTTTAAGAATATATATATATATACATATACACATATATATTTATTTATGTATGTATTCATAGCTTCGAAATACTTTAAAATTGATACCTTTAGGTGTTTAGGACTGGGGAGATACAGCACATAAGGGGACATACACTGTACAATTTCAGGAGGGTAGTTTGTTATAGAGATGCAAACCGAACCACATGTCGATAAACATCCCTGAATAGATGAATGAAAAACATGTCGGGACCTGTCCTGATAATATGCCCTCTGTGAATATTTCTTCCACTAAGCCTGTTTCAGTGTGCTGACATGTTGTCAGATCTTTGGACAGGTACACAGGAAGAGTGTGATTTTCCCAGATCAAACAGTTTGCAAGCATAGTAGGCCCAAGATTGCAACACACTGCTGGGAGCTGCAGATTCCAACCATTTATCACCGTTTTGCATTTTGGTGAATTTAACTTAGACCTTGGCAGTTTTCCACTTCCTCAGGTAAGACTCAGTCTGTTTATTTAACCACATGCTTATTATCAACTTCCTACCTCCATCAGAGGACTCCAGAACCACCTGGCCTTTCATAAGGCGTTAAAGACCTGGCTCTTTCCAGCTTAGGCTCTTCTCTTTCCTTTGAAGTGTTTTCAGCCGTTGCTCAGTTAGCGCTCGGACGCCCCGTCACTGGGGCAGCTATGCGCTTTATAACATTTAAAAACACAACAAAAAATAATGATTCTTAATGCACCTAATGTTGCCAAAAAGAGAGCAAAGGAATAAGTTCAAAAGTGATTACCCAGGAGCAAACAATCTGGCCAAATGCGAGACTGTGATTAAAAACTGTATCTTGTGGTTCCACATTTCCATTTAATTCATTAGTCCACAAGTGGGGAGGCAGTGGTTCTAATGGCAAGGCCAAGGGGGTGTCTTTTCTGTGTAAATGTCAGTGTATTGTGAGCACTGCGCAGTTTTAGAATACAGAGTTTATTTACAGCATATTTAAATTACATTTTAAAGCTGAGACTAGATGTCAAATTTCCCAGTTCCATGGCTAAAACATACACACTTGACCACATCTAGTTCTGTTATCTGCTCACCTCACTGACGTGCCCTCCTTGTTAGGAGTCCTGGCTGGCTAGAACACTCACTGCATTTCTTTGGGTCCAGTGGCAGCAGGTGGTTACTGGGTAGTATGCCTGGTAGATACTGATAGTTACCTTTGGTGTTTCAAAGTTTAAGACTATATCATTCCATTCGGATACCAGAGCTATTCATTTTCTAAACCTGTCTCTCATAAGTGGCAATATCCAACAGTTGAGGCTTACTCTGGAGGTGGCAAAACTCAAATACATTATGACACAGTAATCACATTCAATAAGCTCAATCTCTATTGGAGTTGTATTGTTTAAGGTAGCTTGATTTTGGGGGGAGGGTTATAATGTAATCCCAAAAACCCCAGTGCTCTTTGCAATGCATAGTTCAGCACTTCCCAGTAAACATCTTCTGATGTCCCTGGGTGCACAAAGTTTCTCTGTGCATAGTGGTTCTCCAAAGTGATAATGGTACCCTGGTCCTCCCAGGGGCAAAACCACCAAGAGAATGTAAGAGACTTAGGTAGAGTTCGGAGGTGACTAGAGCATTGAGGGGAACGGTGGACAAAAGAGGGACTGAACTAGCAATAAAAGGTAAGAAGCTGGGGTCAGAGCGGGGAAGGGGGAGGAAGCTGTATAAGGGGCAGACCCAATATTATAATGTAAGAGGACAAAACCAGCAAGAGAAGAGAAGAGGCTTGGATGAAGAGAGGAAAGAGAAAGGTGGTTGTAACATGATCAGAAAGGGAAACTTTGAGACTGGGAGAGAAATGAGAGGTAAGTAGGGCATGGAAAGGAGAGGTGGACATAAGAGGGCAGAACCAGCATAAGAAATTAAGAGTAGGTGCAAATAGGGAGATCAGAAGGAGAGAGGAAGATGTAAGAGGAGCAGGACCAGCAAGAGAAGGGAAGACAGAGGGCATCGGAGAGAGGGGGCAGGAAAGGAAGACGTGGGGGTAGGGGGGGCAGAACCAGCAAGAGAAAGGTAAGAGGCTACAGCGAGAGGCAATGGAAAGGGGTGGATGTAAGAAAGGCAGAACTAGCAACCACATGTTATTCGCAGACAGACTGTGACGAATGCAAAGGAAAAGTAAAGTGTGTGTTTTATCAAAACATAAATGTAAGTGCTTGTGTTTTTTACTTGGTAATTTGAAACTATTCATAAATTGCTTCTCAGTTCAACAGTAAATGTTACAAAAAATAGAATCTTACATCATTCTAAACAAAGAACGTTTAAAGCCTGTTGTAATTCAACTTGTTCACTAACTGTAGCAGTGCAAGGTAGCATCTCGTGCACCCTGTACACATGGGCCTAGATTTCGATTGTGCCTGTAAATTCTTATCTGTGCGGAAATTTCTATTTGCACATGGGCCCAAATTAAATTATTGGGCAGTAATTTTTGTGGTAAATATCTCACCCTTGCATCCACCTTTAAAATTGGACTATAGCTTTCTAAGCACTCTTAAACTGCTTATCTAAGCCATACTCAGGCTTTACCATTCGTTTTCTGCGCAATTAAAATTATTTGTGTATAGCACATATCTAATGATCTTTTTAATAAAACAAGTATTTGTAGTAATAGATTATGCTATCCACGTACAATGAATTTGGCGTAGCCCTTCACCGTTATGCATAAAGTTTATTAAAAAGACAGTCTATCAGAAATACAAAATTCTCTGCCCCCCACTCATCAAGTCGGTCACATTCTTGACCCTGCTTTCTTTTCCTTCAATGAATGCTTTCTGCTGCCAGGTTTATCAGTTTGGGCTGAAAATGTTGGTGTGCCCTTGGCGTTCATGCTGCCTAGTCAGCTTCTCATTTACATAAAACAATTGTCCTGTGGGACTCGTTTGCAACATTACCCCATACGTAGTTTAGAGTTAAGGTAAATAAGTCAAGTTAAAATATCTTTATTTCGGTTGCGAGAACCATAAAAACATTAACAGCAACAAAAGAAAAAATACAATACATCAAAAACCACAATAAAATCTAAAAAACTAATCATAAAATTCCAGCTATATCATGTCATTCTTTTCATAAAAAGTCAGTTTAGGAGCAAACTGTTATCCTAATGGTCTTCATACAATTTTACTCATAGTGCTTCCTAATCGCAATAGCACCCCTGATATGATTAACTACTGCAGAGCTTATTTCAGCAGTTGCTAATGACTGTAAAAAATGTAAACCATCAAATAATAAACAATTAATGTTATAATCATTACAAAAACATTAATTGATTTTTATTCTTCAGATGAATCAATTCGCAATGAGACGCTTTTCTGTATTCAGCAAAAATGTAATAAAAAAGTTCAAGGTACAGGGGCAATATATACAGAGAACAAATCATGAACATACACATATATACAATTCGTGCAGAAAAACTGTACCAAAGGCTGGGTTGGTATTTTATTTAAACCTTCACGTGAATGCTATCAAAAGGATGAATACAAGTCAGTACAATGGAAGTCGATCACAAATCAACCCAGAGAGGGGACTTGCAGAAATTGTATCTGTACCTTGAGCAGGAGCAATATTTCCTGTACCTTCATTTGTGAGTGTATCTTCCTCACAGAGGCCATATTCATATATCTACTGTAGCTGGAGGACACTGCTGCTTTCTGAAAAAACACATTTTATAATTTTTCAAGTTGCAAAAAGATAATGCTTGCATTTTCTTTGTTTTCTACAACTTTTGACTTTTTCGAAAACCAAGATCCCACCGGAGAAGATAAAATCAATTTCTTCAATATCTTTATTACATTTTTTGGATGGTCTTTCTTCACAGAAACATTTTTCATTTGCTATGACTGTTTGATAAACCGCTTGTTGCCGTTGCAGTTTCCCAACAGTGTCAGGGGTTGATGAGAAATATTATTTAAGGTTACAAGTTGTCAATCATCAGCATCGCTAACGTTAAATGCAGCGCTTTCGACTCTCGCGGCGCTAGATCACAAAAACACATTTATTTCTTTAGGCTGAGACTTCTTTACTCCTGGATTCCCCTTTCAGAGAACATTTCGAAATTGAAATCAGTCTTTCATTCATATTTAATGTAAGTAGTGTCTACTTCTGCTGCCCTCAACAATGGTAGATTGTCCCTGGGACATTTGAGTGCTCCCAAGACAGGTACACAATGCTAAGCAGTGGATGCCATTACAGTACCACCCTCAAAGGGGAGTGGGAAGGATGGCAGACTGAGCACAAAGCAGCCTGGATGGCTCAGTGAGCTGGTCGCTCGTTAGTGTCAAATGTAATGTTCAGAAGGTCATGAGGCTCAGTCCAACTAGGTGACTCATTCTTTCGAGGTAGGCAAATTGAGAGTCGAAAGGTAATATTAGCGTCTTTTATTTACAGAGCAAAAGAGAAGCATATAGCTCTATATACAAACACGCTATTACACAGTCGGTATGCATGAGCACGTCAGAATGATATTGAAAAATGGTCTTCAGTTTATTTGAAGCTAGGAATCGGGCTCAGGGGTCAAGCCGGTTTGGTGGGGGCCTGTGTTCGACAATGATAGATGGTGGCCGTGCACTGCACTTGTTGTGAAATAGTTTAGGGCGTGTGTCGTGCTCCTATGGATTACTCTCCGCTGTGTTCGACCTCATGGTCAAATGATCAAATCCCGGTGGGTCCACTCAGCCTTTCATCCTTCTGAGGTTGATAAAATGAGTACTGTAGGGTAACAAGAAACATCTGTTGTACAGTAAAAGAGACTTGTGCCCTTTTTATTAAGTACTTATGTTATGTTAGGTGTAAAAATCAATCCCAAGAGACATGATGGATGTCACTATACACAACTAACTTTGGGCCTCAAAGCGACCAGGCCTACAGACAGGTGCATGGCTACCAGTGGTGAAGTTGAAGCATACACTGTGTCTCAGAGGTGGAAGGAAACCTGACTACAGCAGCCCCTTGAGCTCTGAGAGCAGCGGCGGCTCCTCCACAAGAGTGGAGGAGCATTGCCCTGCCTGCGGCAAGCGCAGCAGGCAAAAACACATAAATAAAATGGCTTAATAATGCCTTTTTATTTTGCCATCAGCTTGCCCTGTGTAAAGCGCAAGCGTGAGATGGTGTGCAGTGCTGAATCCTGCTATTGAAGGAATACTGCGGCCCCCTTCAGTGCGCATGTCGGGTTGGCTGGCTGGTTACCTAAAGCCAGTCTGACATGCGCACTGTAGACCCAGCAATCCCTAGGCTGTGATTGGAGGCACAGGCCCCCAGCCTCAAAATAAGCGTTGGGTTAGCCTGCTCCCACCAATCCTGGAGCTGCTCTCACGCTTATGAGAGCAGCCCCAGGATTGGTTGGATTGTGTTACACTGAGCAGGAAGTAATTCCTCCCGTTCCTGCTTGTGGATGTTAAGGAGAGAAGTGCCATGCTGGGCGAGAACGAGAAGTGCATCATTTATGGTGAGTTTGGTGCCATTGTGCCCCACCATATATTTTAACCGGTAGCCACCACTGCCTGATAGTGTACCTAAAAAGCCATGCTGCAGTTCCATAGGTGAACAACCATTAAAGATTACTTAAAATTTGTTTTATCCTGGTACATTTGATGTGCGTTCAGACAGAGGTCAAATGTCAAGCTATATCTTCTCACAGATAGCTGCTTATTCTTTTAAGTAGGAGACTGGTGTTTACTGTTCTTTCCCTTATGACAAAGTGTGAGAATTGAGAAAAAAGTGAACTATGTGACAGTCTTACAGGTGTGAAAGGAAATGCTGTAGGTTGTCACTTCCTTCTAACACAACAACATTTAAATACCTATAAATCAGGGGCCTCCAACCTTTTCTGTGATAACAGCTACTTGGGTTCAATAAAAATTGTCATGAACTACTATTGTTATCAGTGTTGTATATTGAGCAGACAAGATTATATTAGATGGCTGCCATATATAAGAAAACTAGCAATGATCAACTAGTTCACCATGCATGGTTGCCAGTGGTAATATAAGAAAGGTGTTGTTGTGTGGAATGCCTCTACATGGGTAATACATAACAGCCATAGATGTAATGCCCTGGCCCCAAGGTAATACAAAGAGTAATCAGTCTCCCTTGTGCCACATTACTCATCAATTATTAGTTGCAAATATATTTTGGAAATTCAACCATTTTTCTTCAAAAATCAGCTTATGAGTTGGGAAAGTACACACATCTACATCAAAAGTATTTGCTTTTAAATTTTGATATACATTATATTAAGGTAACCAAGCAAAAGCTTTACATTTAGTAGGCTGAGCTGCACACAGGAGAGCTGCTAATGGGTAGCTGGAGCACCACCAGTATATTTCAAGCTACTCATTGGAGAGGCCTGTTATAAATCAACAGTACAGAAATTAAAAAAATATATAAACATTTAGAAAAGCACAAATGAAGCACTATTTTTCTAATTCTGAAGTGTAATGGAATCAAAGATTTTAATCGGATCAAAACAAGTCAAGGCACTGTACTCAGTGATGCACAAATGACAATTTTTTTCTGAAACCCAATTTCGGCACATTATCATTTGTGTGCTATATAGTTTTATCAATAAAACTGTATGTCTGTTGGGGGGTGTTAATAGAAAAAAAAAGACTTACTGACTTAACTGAAGCTGCCAGTCGCCTTGCGCCTCAATGTTCTGCTGCTTCCTGGTTCCAGCAGATCCTGGGACAGCATCAGAGACTCACAGTGCAATCCCAGTGTTGCTCTGATGCTATTATAAACAGCATGAGAGCAGCGTGGGGATTGGCCTGAGCAAGCTGGTTTAACGCTCGCTCAGCACAGGAAGTCTGTGCTATTTCTCCAACCCAGCTGTGCAATACAGCTGGGTTGGAGAAACCTAACTGCGCATGCCTGTTTGACTGAGCAAAGACAGCCGGCTAAACAGACATGCCCACTTAGAAGTGCACACACCACTTCGTTCTTCCTCTCTCCCATGACCTGGCCCCGCCCTCCCTACACACGCTAGCTCAGCCAGCAGCTGGAAAATAAAACAATAATAAAATATCACTTTATTTTTCAACTGGCCAGTGGAGCGGCATTCCTCTGCCATTGCAGACAATCCTATGCTGTCTCTTAATGACAGTGGCTGCCACACAATGATTTAGTAATATATTAACCCTATCCGTGCTGATGACGGAACCGCTCCGTCATCAGCTGCGGTGGCGCTGTGCTGATGACGGAGTGGTTCAGTCATGGCCCTGCCGCCTCGCCTGCGCGGCGCTGATTTCGCGCCTGCGCGGCGCATTCTATTGAAAGGGCGGGGCCATGACGGAACCGCTCTGTCATGAGCACAGCTCAACCGCAGCTGGTGACGGAGCGGTTCCGTCACCAGCTCGGCCCGCTGCACGGCCGCCCCGCCCCCTTAGCACTGCGGCGGAATAGCCGCCGCAGTGAAGGGGTTAATGACAGTGGGCTCCTAAATGCAACACCAGCTACATTCTACTCTGTTACCCCTCTTCTGCTGAAAAAGCATGGCTCATTTGTGATACTTGATGTTAGTGTGATACTTGGATTTTTCAGAATTTCTAGGGGTTTAGTCATGCAATATTGATGGCCGCACCCCCAGTCTGAAAATGTTTCCAGCACCACTGCCTACTGGGTACATAGGAGATCTTACAGCGCTGGCAGCTTTCTGTTAGTTCTGTCCCATTTCCTCAGCTGCAGAAATCAGTCTGTGAGCAGCAGAATGTACTGAAGCACCCGCGGGGTACTGCAAAGACCTCGTGGCATGCACACTGAATGGCCGAGCAGTGCCCATGCTCACTTCGGTAAATGCAGAATGCACCATTAGGGCCTGGTTGCCTGACACCAGCAGATGCCAAAGAAGGAGTGATGCCCATGCTGCTGGCCGACGGCTGATGACAAGACAGTCACAGTAATCACTGCGTTCAGCCTGACAGGTGTAGGGCAAACTATGGCAGTCATTAAAAGAACATAGACTTCCTTAGGATAGCATGCTGGTACTGAGGAAATGAATGACTTGCATGTTGTCTGTTTTATTTCATGCAAATAAATGCATAAGTAACTTTAAAGCAGCCTTGTGGGGCAGCTAATGCATAATTCTTCTGTTTCACATCAGAAGTACGGATCGCCATCCTTGTGCCATGTCTTTGAACGAAGCTTGCACTGGTCCTCCAGTACTATGCTTGTTCCATGTCTATCAGTGTCTATCAGTGTCTATCAGTGGAGTGGTGTGGCTCACTGGTTAGAGGCGGCAGACCCGGAAGCAGAGGACGGCCCGGGACCAGGGTTCAATTCCCGACGCAGCAGGGTCGTGGACCTTGGTCCCCGGACTCGATAATTCTCATCTCGGTGCCTACTCTAATCAGGGGTTCCACTCGGCAACTCTGGGCATTAGCTTGCCTCATCTCCACAACGGCCCCATCAATTCTGGGGATGCCTGGCTCCACCTTGGGGACTCCCAGCAGGGACCATCCCACATGGAAAGCCAGGACGGGTTCCCCAGAGTTATACAGTGCCAGGAGACCTATGGACGGGTAGCAGTGCGCTTTAAAACCTCAAATACATTAACATCACGTATTTTATATGCTTATTCTTGTTTTATGTGCATTGATGCAATATATCTTTTTATGGCAAAAAGAAGATTAAGAGATTTTTGACTGACTGACCAGCTCTGTATATTTTGGGCATGTGCGGCAAGAAACCCCTATCCATCTGCTCCTTGTGTTTATCTACTTTTGTGTGTTTTTTGGTCTGACAAAAAGGCTGTTTTAGCTGTGTCACCAGCCTATTGTTATCTAAAAAATAATACATCATGTTTTCTTAGAAAAAATGGGCTTTGGGTAAACCCACTCCAGTTATTTCTCAGACAGAGTATCATTCAGACATTAGTTCAGCTCTTCAGAACAGAATCTAGGCGTCATTTTCGACTCAGATCTCTCATTTGACCACCATGCCAAGACTGTAGCCGGCAAATGCTTCGGGACAATAAGATCCCTAAGAAAGTTCTTTAACTTCCTCCCTCTCGACGCCAGAAAGAGCGTAACAGTTGCCCTTATAATCTCCCGATTAGATTACTGCAACGGCTTACTGGCAGGGACAAAAAAGAGCACTCTCGCTAAACTCCAGAGCGTGCTAAATACAGCTGCTCGACTTGTACTCAAACTGCCCCGGAGAGCTTCCACCTCCGCAGCCCTTCTTTCCTTACACTGGCTACCTCTCCACAAGAGAATTCTATTTAAGATTCTAATCACCGCTTTCAGAGCTTTCAACAAATCCGGGCCAAAATACCTCCACAAACGTTTTCCCCACTACACCCCCAGACGATCTCTCCGTTCGTTACAGGACAACCTCATCCTGCCTGCAAAGTACAATCTGAAGACGAAAGGAGGTAAAACCTTAAGCCACCTAGCCACCAAGGCATGGAACAATTTGCCCAAACACCTCAGGCAAATAACACAAGAAAAACCATTTAGAAAGGCTCTGAAGACTTGGATCTTCAGCTTTCCCGATGATCTCACTAGAGCAGCCATCTAATCCCGCTCTGTTTCCCAGACCGGCCATCAAGAACACTTAGCGCCAAGATGCTCCTTCCGGAGCGAACGCCGCGCTTTACAAATACCCCCACAAATACAAATACAAATTGGACAGTGGATCAGCTCTCTTTAGCCATGGCTTTGGTGCCAATGATTGGCTCTGCCTAGTAGACAACTGCTGGTATTCAGGATGTCCATCAGTCTTAGTAACAGCATTTTGCCTATTAACTCTGTGTTACTCTGCATCCAGGGTAGTTTGACCTCAGGAGATATGTCCTTTAGTTCATCCCCCAGCAGCTCACCTGCAAGTGCAGACTAGTGCTTATTGAGTAATGAGAGTACCAGTAGCTGTGCTGCCATTGCTACCGGACCATAACTTACATACACAGAATAGCTCACTGCTGCAAGCTTCAAAACCACGCCATCTTCGTGAAACAGTATTCAACATACTCTGTATACATTCTTCACTGTTCCAAGATGGAAGAAAAGTGTGAAACCTTAGTTTTTAATTTTGTATTGAAGCACATGCCCTCCACATTTAGTTGCATATTTGTTGTTTATTTATTTGTTTTAGCATATGCGTGTATTACAACGAAAAGTACCACTTTGCTTTTTAGAAAGGGAGGATTGTTTTTTTTGATGCCAAGACTCTTCCCAGGAAAAGTTCACAAAGATCAGACTCACATAGTCTGCAGTCATAGTCCACATGTGGTTGATGGGAGATTAGATAACCTCAAAAGACATCCAGGCTCAATTGTAGCTAATTCAATAGTTTTGAATTGCCCTAGTGGACCAACGCACCATATGGTCAACCTGTGCCTCCTAAGCCACAATCTGTCCAAACTCTGCTCCTTCCTAGTGAACGGTGTACCTCTGTGTTAGCATTCTACTTGAGTGAGTGCAGGATAGCCGCCATGTTTTTTTAGTGCACTGCGATGGGTGTGCGTGTGTGAATACAGGATTAACATTGTCTTTTGTGAGTGCAAGGTAAGTGATCTACAGATTGAACGTTGTCCATGTGTGGGTGCAGAGTGAAGCATATGCCTCTGTGAGTGGGGCATGAGGGATGTGCCTCATTGAGGGTAGCAATGTGAATGTGGGGTCCGAGAATGTCATGTCTTTGTGTGCATGCACTTTACAAGGGCCACACCTATTGGCTTTGTTAGTGCTTTTTAGGATTACACCGTTGACTTGCAGAACTGGAAGTGTAAATTCAATAGTGTGTGTATGAGAATTGTAGCTAGTTTTGAGTTGGCAGATTAAGGCTCTGTCGAAGGAGGTGGAGGATTGTTGAGGCAGCTGATAGACTGAGACGTCACATGAGTGTTGAGGCTTCTGATAGACTGAGATGTCACTCTAGTGAGGGGGGCCATGTACCCTTCTTGGCTAAGGGCCCATTGCAACCTAGCTACGCTACTGCCTACAAAAATGATTAGACATTCCTACTGTGTGTAGCTCCTGCATCTAGTGGATGAGATTGCATGAGTAGCACCGTGCAGAACCTTGGTTTTCCCATACCTGGGAATAACCCAGTGCTTCATTTGAACTGGTGGTTTTCAGTACTCGGCACCGACACTTAATTGTCTCCACCAGCGCTTTTGACAGTCTTCCACATGGTGGAGCTGCTTGTCTAATTTAGAGATCTGTACAATAAGTTGTTTAATTATTCTATATACTTTAAAAAATACTTATACCTGGCTCCCTATCCATTCTTATAGCTTTAGGTGCTTGGAATAGTCTAAAAGGTCACACTAGGTGTATGATGTTTAGTAGTTGTGTTGGAACTGTCATTGGCAGAGCTGAACGGGGCAATAGGTAGAGCAAGCTGCACTGACGCCTGACAAGTCTCTAGTACTTATTTATGTACAAATTTAGTACTAGTGTACCCCCCCAGTAGTCATTATGCAACTTTAAACTTTGGGGACTGTAACTCTCCCTCCATTCCCCTATCAGGCCATGTGGCTCCAATGGCGATGACTTGAGTCCATGTACAGACTTCCCCCAAGTGAGACAGCTGGAGAAGAAAATAGTAAAAAGTAGAAAACATAAGAAAAAGCAGCACAAATTAGCCAGATGAGCTGTGCCTCCTTTAGGGTGTGGGCATAGCACTGGGTCCAACCTTTCCTTCTTGTTCATCTTAGGGCAGGCAGAGGAATAAATGATCCCATGATAAGTCATGGACAGAGGAGAGGAGGAATTCTAGCCTCATCTCCAACCTGATACTTTGACCCTGGCAGGGGATTCAGAGCCATGGGCAGCGGAAGGGTTTGCATCACTGATGCCCTTTAGTCCCCAAATCTGTCGACTTTTGATTAAATGGACTTAGATGATTTTGCCTTACAAGTGATGCTTTATAAATATTAGGTACATCGTGGTCTAATGCGGTCGATGTATAAGACACCCTCTTGAGTCATTAAAATCTTAAGTTATTTTTTGTTTTCTTTTTCAATTCAAGTTTTTTTTTCTGGACCAGATGTAAAGCACATGGGTAAATCTGTATCTCGTCTTTTATAATAGATTGTGTTTTTTTAGTGAATTCATCTTATACTGTATGCACCTGCCAAGAACCCATTCTGCACTATGCATGCCATTTGAATCTGTGCAGAGGGGGTTGGCTGCCGGGCACGACTTCAGAACAGGTCCTACTGCCATCAGCCCGTGCGTACTAAAATGGCTCTGCCCCAACTATTTTCTTGATTGTTTGAACTTTTCTTTATTAAAATGTGCAAATTTCATGAAAATCATCAATTTAAAAATGTGTAATGTTTCCGAAGATCGCAATTTAGGAAAAATGTTTGCTTTTTCTAAATACAAAAGGTCAGCTTTATGATAGCAAAATTTCGATTTTACAGAGGGAACATTGTTATTTTTTTCGACTTTTTAATCCAATTGTCACGCCTCTGAGTGTCACCTTGCACTTTCCTGGGCTGAGTCACCCGTCCTTCTGCCACTCCTTTGACGTGAAATATGTCCCCTATTGCACAAACTGATCCATTCATCCAAATTTGCTATTTTCAAGATTTTGGAAAACATCTTTTGATCCCTCTCATCAGAAAACCTTGTCTTCAATAATTCAACTGTGATTGACAGAATGTGCGAATTGAAACATTTCGCGATTTGAATCAACAATTTTTACAAAAATGTTAACCTATCAAACCCATCTGTGTCTTTTAGTAACTGATTTCTCGAAACCTACAGATCGGATTTGCCCACAACTATCAAAGGACAGTGTATTTGGAGAGTATTACATTCATGCCAAGTTTGAACTAACTCTGTTCAGCAGTTTTTGCTGTAGCAGTGAGCAAAAGTTCCCATGGGAGCAACAATGGAAATCACATCTCCTCCTTTAACTTATTTTCTCCCGGACAAAACGGCATATATATTAGCTTGATATACCTTAGCTGCATAAGCTAAGTGCCAAGTTTGGTGCATACTTATCCCTAGAAACCAGAGTTGTAGGGTTGTCTGCCCAATGAGATTCGCACAGGGCCTGGCCAAAACTACAAGGTCTCTTCAATGGGATTTTACCTTGCTGCACACATTTACTCCCTGTTTTGTCCTTTTTTAAAGAAAACAAATAAATATCCATAAATGTCATTTTACAAACCATATATGCAGAGGATTGGTGATTCTGAATGTATGGGTAGATCTATAGATTCATCCCTACAACGTGTACACTAATGCAATAAATCCATAAAATAACAAATTAACAGCAATCAACAGTTTCATTTTCATCTGTGAAATGTCTATTCATCCAACTTTATTTTAAAAATCTGATTACATATTTGATAGACAGCAGATTTTGGTATAAAGCTTGACCCTTCAGTTCTTACTGGGAAAAAAATAACTTCACAGGGCCAACAAATCATATTAAAAACTACATTTTGTGGAATATTTCTGAAAAAATATTTATTCTGCATAATTCAGATATTGATTGCATAGAATGGATTATCTCTTAATAATGCTGCCTCCATGGCATTTGGATTTTGTAAGTAATGTCCCATTCGTACATTGCTTTCGTAAAATACTTCAGTTCTTTCACTCAATGCTTACCTTTTAGCAAGGGAAGGTGGCATTTCTAGAAAAAAACATCAACTGAGACACAAAATTGAAATCCCTTGAATCACCAGACCTTCGGCAAACGTATTTCTAATGGACCCTGAAAGAAATGCCAGTACGGTAAGCATTGCAAACTTACAGAGAGGACACACCCACATTTTTTTAATCAAGGTATATATAATCTATGTTCTAATGGCGATAATTATCTTTTATGGTGTTGTGGCTGTCTCCCCGGGAGTGATCCACTAACCCATATAATGAACAAGAAAAAGTGTGGAGTCTAGAAACACTCGTGTTCAAGTCCAACAGTTATCATGTGAGAAAATAATATTCAATTATATTTTGAAGCATTCCATTAGTGTAATTTGGAATAGCTCAGTTTTCATCACAGCTGGAAAATGTGTTGATTGGGTCATTGAACCTGTGAGTTTTTCAAGGTATCAAATATTAGTCGCAAATTTTGTCGCAAGATTTTAATAATATACATTTAAAATCAAAAAGTCAGCAGTATGTCCTTTGAAAAACTTCTCTATGGTTTGAGGCGTAGCATCTCGCCAGTTAATCTGGGGTTGTCTACGAGTCATTTACAAGTGTTCTTAACTGATCTTAACAGTAGGCATCTCTGCATAGGTACACTATTTGAATGCACGGGAAGGCTCTGATGCACCATTTTAGTTTGATAAGCATGCATAATTGTAATATTTGGACAACCAGTTGGTATTACATTTAGGATGTTTTGCTTTTCAGGCACCCAGTATGTCATCCTAGATTTTACGTGTTTCTTGACTTAAAGAGTCAAAAATCATATTTTGGGAGTTTGAATGTAGGTATGATTCCCATTATATACTTCTACTTATATCAAATTCTTTAAAGTTTTTAACTTTGTGGAATTCCGAAAGGGTGGATTACCATATAAGATCACTCTACCAGAAAGAACATCTACACAGGACCTGGAACAATATAAAAACCCTGAATTGCTGGCAGCAACCCAGGACACTAAATGGAATTGTTGCAAATGCAGGGGGTTGCCCTAAAGGCTTTGTATACAAAAGTATACATAGGATTCATTCATTCATAAATATTCCAATTTGATACCTTAATATAATGAAACAAGACAATCATATATTTGTAAACTTTCTTAAATATAAGATCTCTTTGCCAATGTGTGAGATCGGACTTTAGAAAAACTCACATACAATCTAAACTGGAAAATATATTATCCATCTACATAGTTTCCCCCTGGAATGTATGGATAGACATTCCTGTCAATCAAGCATTGTTTATTGTTAGATGGTAGAGCCTTGCTTTCCCCTTCTCATCTGTACTTCCACTGAAGGTCTTTGTATGAAATCTATATGAAAAAGCTTGAAGAAGTACCAACAGAAACTAACGATCTATGTTTTCAGCATTATCTCAACTTTCATGAGCAACTTCCAAGGTTAGTACTTATGCCTTTATATATGAGGCTAAAAATACTTTCAAAATCCACCAATTCGGTTGCACCTATGAGACAGCTAAATCAGGATTACTTTATGATTTTTTTCCAATCTTTCTAAACTGCATTGTTCTAGTGAAGATACATCCCCCTGTAGTTGAAAGTTTAGCTGAGAAACATTGCCCCTTATAAAAAAAATGCTATCATGCTCTTCAAATATTGAAGAAGGCTCCAAATAAGCAGGCAATTGTAAATCAATAGCTGTTTTTTTCATGTGTGTGTCTGAAGTTATGCATATTTTTATAATTGACTTTAAATCTGAGTAGCTGAGATTATATGTGATTGTTTCTCACACTTTAATTTATACAGTTTACAAAAATAAATGAATTTACAGTGTCTAGGTGTACTTCTCAAACAGCCAGCAGTTAGGAGTTTGCCCAACCTAAAGGGTTCCCCTTTGCTGATTTCGGGGTCCTGACCCTCAGTCTTAACACATAAGTATGCTGTCATAATCCTGGTTTGAGTTGTGTTGCCTGATCTTGAGGACATTTACCACAATAACCTAGCTATTGTTTATTGCTTCTGTTGTATCAGGCTAGTGCTTAGACTCTTGTTTCTCATGTAGACCCTGTTTACTTTACTGCTACCTTCTGATTGTTGGCTATCACCACAGGGTTACTATTTGTAGTTTATGGTGGTATGTTATCATGTCAAGATACATTTTATTTTATCTGGCCCCTTGGCACTACTGGAGTGTATTGCTTGATTGTAGTTTGACATAGACTAGAGGGAATCTTCGTGCAGAATACATTCTTTGGACCCTCAACCTGAATCTGGGCCTATGTATTCATATCCCTAGTTTCATTGTATTAACTTATTTTGAGAGAATTTGATCCTATTCATCAGAATTAGACTGGACTGGTCCTGCAGCTTTCCTTTAGTCCACCCCTTCTCATTTAGGCTGAAGTGAATATTTCAGAATGTTCACGTTTAATAATGTTTCTTTCGCAAATGTTATACGGTGTTGAGGTTTCTGTGTATGTATGTTCCTGCATGCATTTGAACAGTTGTTCTAAGAACCCATCTAGTGAAGCTCTCTAGTCAAGCAGCACAGTGAAATGTTCCTGGTAGGCTTATTATTTTTTGTTCACCATTTATCCGATTACTGTATGGTATGATGAGGCTATCAGTAGATCTGACATGGTGTACGTGCATTCAGCCTCTCTTTATGTCCCTGAGGAGCCAAGAAATGGTCTCCAAAGAGAAGGAGTAAGGAAGGATTTTTGTAAGTGCAAACGTAGGCCCAAGGGTGGTTTGGCTCTAGGACAACAGGGTAAACCACAAGAAGCTATAGAAGGAAGCCCTTAGCAGAATAGGTAAGATTTCAAAGCTTTTTAAAAACTCCCTTGACACAGTAGGTGCCGGAGAGACAAATGGAGCCAGCTCCAGAGTTAGGAAGCCATCACTGAAAAGAGCAGGCCACTAAAAAGGAGGTTTCTAAAACAGGTACCAGAAAACAGAAATAGCTGAAAATTCTAGATGAGCCTTGGGAATGTAATCTAGGCTACAGAGCATTCCAGAAATGACTATCAGCAATATCAAAGAGAAGTTTCCTCTTCCTATAGAGCATGAACTAGGGGAAGGGTGATGAAACAGCAGCCAGCCTTAAGCTACTGTCCCAGTGACAGCTCTTTGCCAATCGGGACAGGTGGAGGACCCACCTTTCTCTGCCTCAGCACATGGTGCCACAGACTATCCTGGTTACAAATAAGTAACTTAATCTTAATATTGCAGATTCTTGTTCCCCCAGATATCAATAGCCAATAAACAGGAGTGCAAGTTCTGCTGAAGCACAGAATGAGGATGAGTAAAGTGCAGGATCAGCTGGGCTTAATCTACATTAATGACAAGATGCATACTAAAAGATATGATGAAGGCCAGCAAGAGTATATAAATATCGAAACACGGAACAGATATCCCCTGAGGAACAACCCAGATGACTGACATCTGAGTAGACTAGAACGTTGGATAACCTAGCAGTACATAGGGGACAAAAGGAAAGAGAAGCAGAAAAGGGCGCCTCCCTGCAGTCCCACTTTAACTATATGGTGGATTAAGATGGAATGGTTCAGCTTTTAGAAGTGGAGAAAAGAGCACAAAAATAAGACCAGTGGGGTGGCCAGCACCCAGGATCAAACTTAAGTCATCCAAGATTGACACTGATTAATGTTCCTTCCATCTCCCTGGATAAAAAACAGTTTTGAAATGAATCCCAATCTGCTTGGACTCTAGGTGATTCAAGAACCAGTCTGCCAGATGCTTTTTTGGAAACACATTGTAGCAGATAGAACGAGGATTTTTGTTTGGATTCTCAAGTTAATCATCATTACAGCACATGGAATTTGGAACCTGAGTCTGTGTAGAACTCTTGGTGTTCCTAATAAGTTGATGCCAAGGAACCCACTGAGGTTGGCTTAGTCAGTGTTTGCTAAGAAATACAGATCGTACACAACTGCTCAATTTACCGCTGAAGAATGAAGCTGTATAGCTACGCTGAGGTAGCTACACCATTCCCTGAGGCATTTCAGTCTACTTTGTGGAACATCTCCCTTGTACCTTTGGCTATCTTACAGAAGCAATTTTAACAAAATTGATAATCATTGAATTAAATTAAGCAGTTTTGTAAATTCCTGCAAATTACAAAATTGTGCTGTTTCTGGTAACATTACTAAAGTATCTGTACTGGTTGCTTGAGCATTTGAATGTTAACAATTAATGATGGCGCAAACAACTGCTGCTATATTATATACACTGCAACTTCTTATGAATTGTTAGGAAAAGGGTGGAATGTGAAATGGATGTTGCCCTTTCCCAGTGATTCTTATTAGACTGCATCAAGTTTGTCACAGCAGTAGTGGTCACATACCATTTATTAGACACTTAATCCTGAAAGGTGGTAATTTCCATTTGCAAAGTGGAAGCAGTCATGAAAGGCATCTTCCCATTTGGGAATAATATGGGCTGTGGTGATTTGACTGAGCACATAGCAGTCCAGTGGACTGCTGCAGGCTCACGTCATTGCCCTTGACATCATGCTATTTGTTTTTGTATTTCTGCCTTTGTCCATTTGAGTGAAAGGCTACGATTTTGAATTTTTTGCCAAAGCCAACGCTGGAATGTAAGTTAACAGTCCCCTTTGCTGGCCTTCATTGTTCATAGATCCAATTTGGTTTGTAATTGCGACAGGAATCCTGCGGTATAAACATGCAGGGGTTGTGAATGCTACTGGAAGTCAGTTTTAGCACTGTAACAGATTAATACATCAGTTGTAGTGCAAACAAATATTTGGGTTGCATACCAATCTCTCAGCTTTATGACCTGAAAATAGTACATTAGGTCTATTGTGTTTATTTGGGAAACTTCTACAAAGCTATAACACAGAAAAAAGAAGACCAGGTCAATGTATGGTGTGCTGTCCTAAATGGTGTGTAGGAATCACACGGATACCCATGTGGATGGATGTGCTAGGTTTCACTGGGCTGAAGAAGTCCCATCAGACCACCCTCTCGGCGGTATATCATCATTTGCGGATGGCAGTTATTCCATAGCCCGCCTATGTAGCAGTGCGGGCAAGGAAATCAACCGTATTCTGCCAACGTAGTGCCCAAAATTAAATGTGTAATGAAGGAAAGCAGTGCTGTGAAATAGGTGATACTTAAAAATGACTACCTAGACTGCGGGGATAGCTTGACAGCAAAAGTGTAGGTGTCATGATTAAAAACACGCCTAGTAGCGAGAGAGTAGAGCTACATTATGGCGCTGTGTGGAATGGTCGACTAGTTTCAGCTGTTACGAGTGGTGCTCCAGCTTTCATCAGGACCTTAAATAAAGTGCGCTACTGCCAGATTAACTAAAGGGTGTACAAGTATAAGGAAACATAGATTGCATCAAAATACTATATAAATGGAGACATATCACCCAGACTTGGAAACTCGGAAGATAACATATCCATGTTACCACACAGTTGGCCACATAACTCCACACACACAGGAAATGCCTCCTTGTGATATAGCTAATATGCTTATTTAGATATAGCTAATATGCTTATTTAAAAATGCAGGACGTAAATTGTTCATGCAGTGGTGTTGTTGTCTTGATTGTGTGTGTGGAGTTATGTGGCCAACTGTGTGGTAACATGGATATGTTATCTTCCGCTTATCCGACAGGTGGAACATTTCTTTCCTGTCTGCAGAGGACACAGAGTTTCCAAGTCAGGGTGATACGTCTCCATTTATATAGTATTTTGATGCAATCTATGTTTCCTTATACTTGTACACCCTTTAGTTAATCTGGCAGTAGCGCACTTTATTTAAGGTCCTGATGAAAGCTGGAGCACCACTCGTAACAGCTGAAACTAGTCGACCATTCCACACAGCACCATAATGTAGCTCTACTCTCTCGCTACTAGGCGTGTTTTTAATCATGAACCGCCAGACTTGTAATCAGGGCCTTAGTGCTGGGATGGAGAAAGGTCCCCAGCAAGGCTCTAGAGAGTATGTGCCTCTGCAAAAGGTTCTGCATAGCATGCCGTCGCCTCCACCATTTTTAACTGCCTGCACATCCTCTGCAAGATTTTCAAATGGATCCCCCCAACTGCAGGAAAACTGTCACCCATGCACTCATAGCCAGCAGACTGGACTACGGCAACACCCTATACGCTGGTATCAACAGAACCCTTCTACACAAACTCCAAACCATCCAGAACACCATAGTCAGACTCATCCTCAGGGCACCATGTCATGAACACATAACCCAACATCTACGAGACCTCCACTGGCTCCCCCTCGAGAAGAGGATCACCTTCAGACTCCTCACCCATGCATACAAATCACTCAACAACATCGAACCCAAGTACCTCAACGAAAGATTATCGTTCCATGCACCAAAGAGGAACCTCCGATCTGCCGACTTCGCCCTGGCAGAGGTTCCCCGCATCCGCAGAAACAGAAGAGGTGGGAGAGCCTTCTCCCACAACGCAGCCAAGACCTGGAACGAACTCCCTGTGAACATCAGAGGCTCCCCAACCCTGCACACGTTCAGGAAGGACCTCAAGACATGTTCTTCAACTGATCCGGAGCTGCCACCCACTCCCCCCCAACACCTTGAGACCCTCACAGGTGAGTAGTGTGCTATATAAAACCCTGATTGATTGATTGATTGAAGCGATAGTGTTTTCACCTCCACCTAAGCACACACAACAATCATAAGTGTGCACGGATGTGCTTCTGTATTATGGAAAGAACCCCAGAGTGTTTTTTTTCTGGACTGTTTACTGACCTTTTCTACAATCTGGTGGTCCATTTTATGCTGTTGATATCTGTGATATTACCACAATTTCAGAACTGCTCTGATTTGCAAATGTGGGCCATTTTTCAGCTATCTGATTCACCAATGGGGCCCCATTTTTATTTTGATGCCAACACTAATTTCTGTCCCAGTCTGACCCAGCAGCAAAGTAGTTGCAGGACAGGCCTACTACCTGTCAATTTCAAATACGACCAGTCCCCTACATCTGGATGGTTTACCCATCCACATGGGATATGGATGATGCATGGGTGAATTTGGCTACATGTGTGAAAGAAGCTTGTGGCGGGTTTGTGGTGCATATGACTATGACCACACTGGCTTCTATTTTGTATGTTACAGAAACCAAGTGGTTCTTAATATGGAGGGTCAGGAATAGCCAAAACAGCTGATATGAATTGAAGGACTCTATTGGACATCCCTGAGATCCTTGTAGTGGACCAGACTGTAGTGTTTTAAGGAGAGGAAACAATGGGTTCCTTTGAAGCTAGGGAGGGGCCCTCCTGCCCTTTCCTCGTACTTTGGAAGGCCTACTTCTCCACAGGTGAAAAGGTAGGTGAGTGAGAAAGCTTACATATTTTGTGCCCTTGTTTTGGATTTTTCCTGACAATATTATGCCAGCTTAACCTCACTTTCCTGCTCACCCGCTGGACAAAGACCATGGCTAGACCTGTCTACGTGGAAATAGCAAAAGTACAGAACTGCCCGGAACCAGTCACTGATTTGAAGTGCTGGAAGTGCTGGAATAACAATGCGTATTTACAACTTGACTATAAAGCTGAGTCAAAATGTTTCAGCCAGTGTGCCAAGATTTCCCGATCAGAAGCCTGAGGATCAAACATCTTTGGAGACCAAGAGAATCCCATGACTGTTATTGTTGGGGTAGTGTCCTCCAGCTCCGCTTTCCAAGTTTGGAATCAGTATTATGGGAAAATTTGACAAGTCCTCCACAATAGGCTGCTCAGAGTCTCCTTCAAGGACAAAGCTGACCAACTGCTTGGGAGGAGAAATGAAGCTTTCCTTGTTTCCCATGAATGAGGAAAAGGTTGCTTTGAAGGTGAGGGCCATGAAGGAGCCTAGGTGAAACAACTTGATGACTCCTCTGTGACTTCGGGAGGGACCTGCACTGCTATGCCAGGGGTGAGACTCGCGGTCCCGGAATTGGTCCCATCAAAGGCGAATGCACAGACACCTGAACCAAACGATGCTAGGGGGATCTTGATGAAGGTGGTTCTGAAGCCAAATTTTCGAGCACCAAAATCTATCCTGGTGCTGGAGAAGCCACTGGCTGTCATGGTTGATGTGCAAGTGAAATCTTACCAGTGCTTTGAAGAGACGCTCACCAATAAGTATGCTAAACACAGAGAGTAATTTTACACATCTTTATTCCGCTGCGTGTAAGTCAGAATTCAAAATTCTACGCCTGCCTTCAAATCATCCCTCCAACGCTTACGTCACAGGCCTATGGTGTTCAGTGATAACCAAATGAGTTCCAGGATTCTTTTATTACAAGACACTAAATCTCCTGCTTTGTTTAATAAAAAGTCACAACTTTCAAACATAGATACATAACTAAATATATGAATAAATACATAGATATACAGGCAATTACAATTCTTCAATTAAGCATCATGGCACCAGAATCACACGTCTTGATTAGGTCACTGGAAACCAATAATTGGTAGTCGAATTGTCAGTGATCTGTACATGTGAGGTGGAATTGTCAGCAGAGAGAGAGTCTTCAACAGTCTGCCTAGGCCTAGTCTCTACATTGACAACAATGTTTTGTGAGTGATGAGCCACATGTCGAAAATGAGAGGAATTTCTCGTAAGTGACTTCCCAGGACAATGGGCAATCACAGTGTGTCCTTTGGTTTGGTAATCAACCTCAAAAAGAGCATCAGATTTCCTATGTTGTATTGTCTAACAAGCACTCAATCTCCTCTTGTAAAAGTGATGTTGTTTGAATGATGTTGTCGGTCAGCATATATTTTTAACTTTTGTTTGTGACCAAAGTCTGTGGTGTGAATGTCTTCTTCATTCTTAAATCTGAGGTTGGCCCTTTGGGGCAGCTTGGTCATCATGGCTCTTCCACACATGAGAGTTACAAGGCTTTCCCCTGTTATTGAGCGAGGGGTCAAATGGCAGGCTGGAAGAGTAGTGTTTAAAACTGCTTTGAGGTCGAGCTTCTCCAATGCAGCACGCTAAACATCATTCTTTAGAGTACTCATGAACCGTTCTACCAGGCCATTAGCCTGGGGCCAAAGAGGAGTGTGCTTTTTTGCTGCCTCATATTGAGGTGATTTAGAAAATCTTTATTTATCGCTAGCAATGTCTCGTATGTATCTCGAAATTTAACTTGCCTGTCCAAGAAAGGATCGTAACACAGAAATGTCTTGTGGGGGATTTGCAGTAGACAATTCTTGCACTTTTGTTGGATCAGGTTTCATACACAAAATATGAAAGACATGGCCAAAGAATTTCAAGCTTTTTTTGTGGAATTCATATTTGTTGGCATTCAGAGTTAAGCCTGCATTGGTCAGCAAATGACATACTTGCATGTTGTAGCTCCGAAAACTAATACTCATCACTATAGCTAAATTCATTTACTACAGGCTGTATGATACGTGAAATGACGTCTTAGAGAAGTTCTGGAGCAGAGGATATATCACTACAGAATTGCTTATAGCGAAACAGACCAATATGCGTAGAAAAGTTTGTAATGTACCTGGATTTTTCGTCAACCTCTCAATTGGTGATATCCTTTATTTAGGTAGAGTTGAGAGAAAAACTTTGCACCATTCAGTTGATTTATCATATCAGCAATGTGCGGACCTGGCTATCTCTCTCCCTCACTTGCCTTGTTGGCTTGATTCATGTCAACGCATATGCGTACAGCTCCGTCACTGTCTCTTTTGGGCACTGCAGTAATGAGTGAAACCCATGGTTTGGGACCAGTGGAGCATTCAGGGATGTCATGTTTGAGTAACAAATTAAATTCCTTTGCAACTGCGTCTTGCAAGTGAAACACAATTTGTCTGTGTCTTTAAGCAACAGGGAGAACAACCTCATTTATGTGTAAATTTACTTTCATTGTTTTGAGTTTTCCCAGCCCATGAAATAATGAACGAAATTGACTTACAATTTCATGATGAGCGTTCATATCGTAGTTCATTGATATCAGTCCCATATCAGCGAGCAGTACTAAAACTCAGCAAACTGGCGATTGAAGCTGTTCCTTGAAGTACACGAATAGGTGCTTGTACCTCATTTTTCTTGCATTTCATCGTGGCTACAAAGGATCCTTAACTCTTTAAAGGCGTGAATCAGCTAATGTGTATACTTTTGTTTTTGACTTAGTAAGTTATGGTAACGGTAACAGTTCTTGATACTTCTCCTCAGGCTTGATATTTAGTAACGCACCACTGCCAATTATGAATCGTATCGAACACTTATTTATTTTAGAGTTATCTTCGGACAACGTTTGAATGTGTTTAGTGCTTCTTCATGTTGATTTTTCTTCACTTTGAGTTTTTTTCTCACATTTGACCAGTCCCACATATGTATGCCGTTCTGGGGAAAACAATGACATTGCACAATTATCATTATCCCTTTTACTGGAAACTGAAACTGACAAACTCTTTGGCGATGATTTACGTGATGATTGACTTCATTCAGTCATGATTTCCCTCAGTTGGTGTGACCTCTTAGCTTTGTGGGAGTGTATCGAATGTCGCTGTGGTAGTGTTCGGTCGGCTATTTAGTCTTCACGCTGCGATGTACTTACTTTTCTCTTCGCCCTGCAAGCCGTCACAAAATGTTTTGCTTTTCCACAGCCGAGCATGTTTGCCCAATGATGTGACATTTACCTTCAGGTGGAAATGACAATCCACATCTGTAACACAGTCTCTTTTTCTGTGGAGACATCGCCTTCTTTCCCTCAGCCTTTTGCCTTGGCTTACTTTTCAAGCTCATGACTGACGCGCTTTGGACATTTCCGGCCTTCAAGTCAGTCGCATGATGATTAGCACGCTCTTCAGTGTGAGCAGCCTTGAGGACTTGTTAAAAACTCAGAGTTTCCTTCAGCATTCTTCATTGAAAGGAATCTGACCGACATCCATCGATTACTCTAAGGCACATAGCTTCCTCATCATTAGATTAATTGAATTTACATTGCTTAACTAGAACACCCAGTCTCTCCACAAACTCATTGATGGTCTCACCTGGTCTCTGGTGCTCTTAACTGAATATATATCTTTTATAATCCACATTTGGCACTAGATTAAACTTGACATTCAACACTGTTTTGATTTGTTCATACATCACTTCACCTTCTTGTGGTATCTTTGTCATCGCTTCATTCACTCTTCCACCAGCCATGTTCCTCAAGTAATTTATAATCTTTATATAATCTTTTTCATCTTTTGCATCCATGAAATCATCAAAAGTCTCTATCCATGTAATTTATCTATTGACAATATTGTGTTTTTTAGCAGTATGAAATGCTGTTGGCGGTTTTAAGAATGCAGCAGCTATATGTACATTGGTTGACAGTAGTTGTCTCTCAGGTGCTTCTTATTGAAGTTGATTAGGCAGGGCTTCTCTAGCGCCTTGTGACTGGCTGGCTCTGGAGTCAGCCTTAACAACTTGCGAATCTTGAATCTTGCCCTTGCTCTCCATTGGAGCTCTCTAATTGATGGCTGTCTGGGGAGTTGTCCTGGGCCCCTGTGTGGCAACTTTGGTGGTGGACCACTTTATCTGGGGACAACTCTGCATGCACAACCTTGGGCCCCCTTCCTGGGGCCACTATGCAGCACATCATTGCATGATTAGTTGTTAGAGGTTTTGATAAGTAGATGAGCCTTATATACTACTAGTCCATGAAAGCATATAACATTATATTTTGTCGGGTTTGTGCTTAAATGTTTCTTTACAACAACCTGGTTCATCTCTGCTTCGTAGCACATGAATTTCAATTGGATTTGTCCTGAAGTATTGCTGTGCGCTGCTTCTATAACATGATTGCATCTGCCTTTGGCATTCATACTCCATATAGCATATGACATTGTTTTGCATAATGGCGCAGTACCTTTTATTTGTTGCTTTCTTTATCTTCAAGTGTTTTATACAGGTTGGTGTTGCCCTGAAACTCCACCTTTGCCAGGGTTGATTCTTGCACTTCGACTGTAGCACACGTGGGACACACAAGCAGTTTGCTGGACCACAGCAAAGTCTCTGGAAAAGCGCTTTCCATGTACGGACTTCGTATCCCCTATCTCATTGCCAGTTGTAGTGCCCTGTCAGCCTAGGGACTTGCCAACAAGTATGCCAAACACAGAGAGTAATTTTTCATGTCTTTATTCGATGCATGTAAGTCAGAACTCAACATTCTAAGCCTACCTTCAACTCATTCCTCTAACGCTTATGTCACAGGCCTGTGGTGTACAGTGGGAACCAAAAGAGTTCCCACGTTTTATTACAGGACACTACAGAGACCTAGCTTGTTTGGGTGGTGGGTTCCGACTGGGATTGGACCCTAGGAAGAGCCCAAGCCACAAGACCGCCAATACAAAATGCATCACGACCCTGACAAGAATCTTCCACTTTTGATCAGAATGGGTACAACTGGCACTCTCAACATCAGGGCAAAGACAGCATCACTTCCGTTTGGTGAACACCACTTAGACAGCATGCCCTTGCTGACAGCGTCAGGTGTGCTTTTTTGGAAAAAAACAACAGGAACTTGGACAGGTATTGTGACACTGGACCCAAATGAGGGGCTAAAGAGTGATTTACTAGGACTATGGAATAACTATGGGTGGATTGAGCTGTAAGTGCTCCCTGTATAGGGCCATAGAGATTTCCCTTTGTAGCGGAGAGGGGCCATGGCACCTTACTGCCATAAACTCTCATTGAGGATACAATGGGTACTACTCTCATTTGCAACCTTAAGCAAATGACCTCTCTTGATTATTTTCAGTATTTCTAGTTCTGCGAATAGTAACAAAGCACTTTTCTTTTTACAAACAAAAGTACTAGCTGGACAATGTTTTATTGATGGCTGTTTTTGCTTATTAAGTACTGAGCTCCTAACCTCACTCCCACCTTTTTGAGTATGCCTTCGACTACCCGACTTCACTACTTTGAGAGTCAAGTTCTAAAGGTATACTTTGTGATCAGTTTTGGGTTCAATATTAGGGCTTAGACCTGGGAAGTGAATGGTAAGCAGCTCTGCTTCACACAAAATGTGCACAGTAACCCACTGTGGCACTGGGATTCCTGAAAAAGTACTCATAATTTTAGGGGCTGCTACTCCATTTGAGCAGAGGAGCGTTGCCCCGGCTGCTGCGAGGGTAGCAAGCACACACAAATAAGTAAAATAGCGTATCAATACCATTGTGCATAAATGCTGCAGTGTGAGGGCGGGGATGAATCTAGCAATTGCAGGATTACAGCTGCCCCTGTAGTGTGCATGTCAGGTTGGCCAGCCTCTATTGCTACGGCCAGCGCAACATGCGGTCTGTAAACCCAGCAATCCCCTATCTGAAACAGCCGGGGAATTGATGGCACAGGCCCCCAGCCTCAAAATGAGTGCTGGGTTAGCCTGCTCCCACCAATCCTGTAGCTGCAGGTCTAGGATTGATTCTATTGGTGTCCACTGAGCAGGAAGAAAGTCCTTCCCTTTCCTGCTCATGAACGCTGATCGGGGAGAGAGGTGCACACCCGAAGGAACAGTATATGGTGAGTTTGGCGCTGTAGCGCCCCACCATATTTTATAGTCGTAGCCACCACTGCATATTTTGCAGTTGGGTAGTTCAGATGCAATAAAAATTCACAGTGAATTATGGTGGGCAGGCTCCCATGCACATACATCCTGAGTCGCATAAGGGTAGCTATGCAAAAAACAAGCACCATACAGCCGCCTAAGCACTCAGCCATCAACAAAACATGACACCTTCGATACTATAAACGCATCAACAGGCAGCCATGCCTGAAGAAAACACAAAGGCAGGCATCCCACTGCACGAAGCCATGCATACAGGCACACACATTTCATACACAAGCATGCATGCACATAACTGCCAAGTGGTCCCATGCCATATTTGACCCATTCGCCCAATCCTGTTTCTTGTCCACAAGCATTTTGCTTTTTGATATAGCTCAAACAGATTTATAGTACTAAAACAATCCTACAAAACCCAAATTACAATTGCCATTTAATAAAAAGCCAGAATTGGCTGAAGTTGTCACACTTGACATCGCCCACTTGGCAGGTAAGCCAGACACAAATGCATACATCGACAGATTGATGGAAAAACACACAGACACACATTTGAGCATTATGTGAAAACGTAATTTGTTTTTGTTTTGCTGTTCTCAAATGGATGATGTGTTTTGGCAACCAGGGTATTGAATGCTTGTATTAGTCTGTGTTTGCTTCTGTTTCAAAGCAGATGATGGATGCCTACTATAAATCATTTTAATTGGGACACAAAGAATAAACCTTACAGTTCGCACACTGCTGTGTGTGGATACTGAAAACGAATGAAGGCTGCATATGCCTGGAATGTGTTTCTCAGATGCCATCTAGGGGATGCTGTCCTCCATTAAAAGCGATCCATTCCTCACTCTTGGAGTTCAGTTTTTGACATCAAAAGCTTCAACAGATGACATGCCTTATTCTCAATTCCTCTCAACCGGCTACTATCCATCACACCATATCTCAAGGAAGTACACCTTTTGTGGGTGGTAACCCAGATTTTTCACATTTTGCAGGATCTGATTTTTGCTGATTTTAGAAATCTGGGCACTTTTTCTCTGCTAACCGAGAGTAAAGTGTCTGTGATCCCCCTCTAAACATGGTTACATCCGCTTATTCCTGATTGGCACATTTACCTTGCCTACAAGTTCCTTGTTTATGGTGTAGAAAGTCCACCCAGGGCGTGGAAGTTAAAAGCCACTTGTGGACTGTAGCACCTATTGTGCCATCCATTATAGTGACAAAGCAAACATGGCTAGAGGCCTACCCTGCGTAGCCTGACTGCTACAGTGTAAAACCGGCAGTGGGACCTCTCAATAGCCCTTTTTGTCTGGTAAAGACTCCCTTTTAAATATTATTAAGTCACCCCTATGAAGGCCTGGTAGCCCACAAGACAGGGTGCTTGGCATTTAAAAGTAGAATAAGTAGAAAATTAACATTATTATGTCGCTACAGTCACAGGGCCAATAAAAGCTATTTTCACTGTAGCAGGTCTAGCTGTCCAAGGTAGAAAATCATTCAGAGTACAGAATAAAATATTGATACTGTATCCTTCAGAATGGGATCAGCTAGAAAAATTATTAAGCAACTATTTTAATAGTTATTAAAAATCAATTCAATGATAACGTCAGAGATTTGATCAATATTAAAGATATGTAACTTTTAAAAATTACCTTTTCCCTAACTAAAATTCCTAGGGGGTAATTTTTATTAACTCTCCAGGAACTTTCAGACTTTGTTCAGCCGAGGAAGAGGTGTGAAAAGGGTATGAGATTTTTCCCAGGATCACACAATAGGCTGACCTGAATGGGCAGAGCTGATTCCACTAAGCTCAATATGATATGCCAGGTGTAAGCTGCGGGCATTCTGTTGACACCAAGTATCAAATCCTGCCAGACAGGTCTGTTGAGTCACATGTAACACTTTGAAGCACTGGAAAGAGAGAGAACAGAATGCCAGGACAATTCTTCTTGTTAAAGGACCTTACTTTTGCCACACCAGACATCTCTCTCTAGCTTTGTTGTGAGTACAGTGCCTGGTTCAAATTACGTTTTAGTATTAGATGTGAAAGGACACTCGTGATTACCATTGTGCACTACCCTACACACTCACAACCCTCAGAGTCCAAGTTTTGCGTGGCCAAAGACTTTCACCTTCTTGAAAATGCTGATAAATGCAATTTTGGGCCTGTTTGCAGTAAGGCAAACAGGAACTAGTGAATAAAGAGTAGGGGTGCTCCTTGAAACGTTTTACCCCATTGATTTAGGTGTGCCCAAAATAATCATCACCAACTGCCTGGTGCTGGGCATACATGTGGCACTCCAAGGTAACTGGACAGAACACTTTTTGTACCTCTGGAAAATCAGAAGAGTACTGTACCTGCTGAAGGTGACCTGAGAAGAGCCCTGAAGGACTAGACATGCTACCCCTTGTATCCAGGACAAAGAGGTGTTGGTTCACCTTCTGTGTAGCTACAGGGACAAAATGAGCTGCAAGATGCCTTTTCCAGGTGTACCCAGCTGACCATTGACTAATGAACCTGGACCCTTTGAGCCTTTAAGTGCCTCCTCTGGATTCCAGGGGCCTTTAGAAGTATTCTCATGTGGCTGTGAGCATGAGATGAAATTTTGGAAACCTTTGAAATTTTTCCTCCAGTCCGACCTCCAGATTTTCATGAGGACCAATCCACTTGTTTTGTCCATTGCAGTTGTCCTGAAATCGCACCTAGGTCCCGGTCTACCATGAACATTGACTATCATTGGTGCTTGACTTTTTCTTGGTGCTATTTATTCTTAAAACTTTAAAAATTCATATCAATAGCTCCTCTTGTAGGATAATTGGATTTTTATTATTTTGGTGTTATTTTGTTTAACATACTTTACTTTATTTTTCAAATTTTTACTTTTATACTGTTTTATTGTTGCATAAATATTTTACACATTGCCCTAAGTTTAAGCCCCTCCACTCTGTGCCACAGCTACCAGGTGGTGGAGTTTAAGTCTATGTAGTGACATTGAGAGTTCACCCTGACAAGAGTTGTGATTATTCCATGAGGTGGGCAGTTGCCTACCTCAAATAATTATCCAATTTCTTACAATATCTCAAACTGAACAGCCCCCATAAAGTAAAATATGCATTGTACCATCTTGCTATAGTTCCTATATTGCATTTACTGTAAGGTCTGTGTACCATCAACCCCTTTCATTTGATATGTTCTTATAAATAAACAGTTACGCACTCATAAACAAATATAAAGACTCAACTTTTTTCTTAGAAGCCTGCTGCGGTCTCCAAAAATGAGAGCTCGTACACACCTATGGCAACTACTGGCACACATTAATCTCCATCCTATTTCCCAAATCTTTTTTATTGACATTGTTTAGTAAAAAGAACAATACAAAATAGAGCACTGTTAAAACCAAGGCATCACATACCTAGACACTTTAAAACCCTTCCTCCCCCGAACCTTCCACCTCCCAGTAGGATTCTCAACATTACTTGAAGGTTCTGCTGTGGCTCTCTGTTCACAAACAACAACAGTGTCAGAGGCATCACAAATAATACCTCTGTAGTCATTCCAGTTTCCCCAAATTTTGACACATTTTCGAGGACAACCCTGCCTTATAGACATCCCTTTCAGCCTGCATGCACCAGTTCATGTCGTGCTTTCAACCTTCTAACTGGGGTGCCTGTTCTGCATTTTGGCAATATTTCTTTTTACAATGGCGAACCCCAATGTTAACCTTATAGGTTCCATACAAAGCTGGTCTGTTTACTTCAAAACATTCAGGAGATATTATTTTGCTGTTGGGGTGGGGAGGATCCACTTACTTTGTTCAGACACTCAATTGCCGCAACCCAAAGGCCCTGTTTTTTGGACATTCAGAACTGGTGTGGTAAGAGGTACCCACTTGGCCCCAACGCCGTCTGCAATTGGCACTTGTTGTCCAACCCATCTTGTACAACTTGTTTGGAGAATATTACAAATGGTGAAGGATTTTTTATTATACTATGTGGAAACTTAAACATGTGGTAAAAGGTACCCACCTAGCCCCACCCCTGTCTGCAATTGGCACGTGTTATCTGACCCATCTTGTACAACTTGTTTAGAGAATAATACAAACGGTGAAGGAGTTTTAATTATACTATGGGGACACATGAACATATGGCCACCTCTCTAGGGGAGACTGCATCTTCCTTCTAGTCGTCATCCTCGAGATCCCCCAGATTGTGTGTTCGGCGCTCATGCAAGTGTGCCAGGGCCTCTGGTGTGTTTGGAAGTCTTTTCTTTTATGTCAGTGACATGGCCTTGCGCTGCATATTTTTGTCAAGTAGTGTCTCCTTCAATGGTGAGGACGCTGGTAATACCGTGTTCCTCTGCAGTGTCGCTCTCATTGCATGTCTGACCTGCAGATAACGATATGTCTTGGTAGGAACTTACTGGTAGTCTTGCTGTAAGTCTTTAAAGGAAACAACGTTACCCTGTTGACATAAGTCCATGCCTTGGAGATGCTGATCAGATTCCACTTATCAAAGCCCGGAGGTGCCTCAATGTTCCCAGTGCAGCTGTATGGCCGGTGTGATCCTTCCGCTCCAGTCCAGGGTTTGAGTGGCTGTGTGTCAGATGTCAACCACTATTGCTGTTGGTCCCTTGAGTTTCAAACACATGGGAGGTCTGTAGAGTGCTCTTAGATAACCTCTCAGTTGCAGTGCTAGCCTGTCTATTTGTAGGGTGGTTCTTCGGGGACCCAAAGACTTAGACATTGATAGTGGATAACTGCGCTGCCCAGTAATACTTTTAGATGACCGGCATGGTCACTCCAACGTCTCCGACCAACGTCTTATCAGTTTATGTTGTGCAATTCAAGCTGTGCCGCCATCCCACAACAGCGCTCTGATCTCACTCTCTATGGCCTTAAAGTACTGGGTAGGGGTGTTTTACAAAATATATAGAAAAGGGGGCAAAGACATCATTTTGAACAGGGCAGCTCTGCCCAGGAGCGTCAGCTGAAGGGATCTCCAATGTTGGACATCTCGTGTTAGTCTGTTTAGAGGTTGTACCAGGTTCTTGTAAAAAGATTATGTCAGGTTCATTGTGACATAAAGTCCAAGGTAGGGGAAGCCTTTGGTTGCCAGTTCCAATGTGCAATCATGGGGAATTTTTGGTGGTCACCATTGCATGTTGTATATTTGATATTTTGGCCAATTTATTGTGCACCCTGAGTAGTAGCCAAATATATGAAATATCTGCATTAACCTGTCTAGGGTAAGCTCCGGATCTGTTGGGGAATCCTGCTCAGCACGTTATGGAGCCGCCTCAGGTTTAGTGTGGTGCTACAGGTGAATTAGGCCTGAGATCACCTTGGTGAAGTGGGTGGCCAGGACCTTGGACAGAATCTTACCTTTGCATTTAGGAGAGATATTGGCCTTTAAGAGGCACAGTCCTTAGGTAGCTTCCCCTCCTTTGGGATTACCAGTATGGTTGCTAAACGTTGGTCTCTGGGCAGCGCACCCAACCAGCGACTCTCTACAAACATCTTCAGGAGATGTGGGGCTAATTTCTGGTTCATCGGTTTGTATAGTTTGATCGGTAACCTGTTAGGGTCGACAGCCTGCTCTCGCTATTTCCTTTGCTGTGATCCCCTCTTTGAGGAGAGCTCATTCCGGGGTAGGTAAGGTCAGCATTTGAATGTCAGCAAGAAACTCCAGTGAGTCCTCTACAGTGGCGGACATCACAGTGGAGTATAGCTAAACATAGTAGGTGGCAAAGACAGCTGCCACTCTTTGTCAATCACTCACCAACTCGCCTTCCTGCAAACGCACTTCTAGCACCCAGTGGCTTGCCTGCTCCCTTTTATCAACCAGGCCAGCAATTTGACGGCTTTGTCACCAACTTCATACACTCGGTGTTGCGTTGCTCTATGACTTAAGTGGGTGGCTTCTGTCGCTACATCCCTGTATTTGCCTTGTTTGAGCATAAGGATGCTTCTTGATTTGGCACTGTCCTGTGGAGCCAGAATTCTTTCAAGTGCCTGGAGTTCCCACTCCAGCTAGTCTAGGTAGGCTCCTTTTTTTTTTTTGTGTCCTGCTATTAAGGCCAGCACCTGTCTTCTAATTACTGCCTTGTAGGGTTGGCGCCAAGTAGACCGATATTGTGTTCTCAGTTAAGTAGTGCTCTGTTGCGGTTTGGAGCCCCTTTTTGAACTTGGGTCATTTAAGGTACCATGGGTTGAGTAAGAAAATGCATTGTGAGATGTCCTCCTCCAAGTCTCAGTCTCAACCACGTGGGAGAGTGATCTGTGATGCTTCATGCCAAATAATGAGTGTCTGAGAAGAGGTGAATGTGCCGTGTGCTCCTGAGTTAAATGTGAATTGCTGCATGTGGGGGTTGTAAACCGCCATATATCGGTCAACCCAGTGCCATGAGAGAATCCACTAGTGGGCATCGAGGGGAAATTGTTTGCCTGTAAGTCCAATGGCCGCGTTCATCACACAACACCAGATTAAAGTCACACTTTAGTATCAAATTTTCATCTAGTAATTTGAGGAGTAGTGCGTCCAGGTCATGATGAGTAGTTTCATTAGGATGTAGCGGGACAGATACAGAGCAGATGTTGATGGTGTGTCTTTCCCAGGCTCCCAGTGGGAAGGGTATCTGGCCATATCTCCAGATCTGTAAATGGGAGCGACTTCCTAATCAGAATCCCCACCCCTCTGGCGTCAGTCATATAGCCTGCATGTGTTGCTAGTTTGTAACCCCATCTGTCAAGTGCCATATAGGTGTTTCCATTCAAATGAATCTCTTGTAGCAGAGCTACATCAGGGGCCTGTCATTTAAGACTCCCCTTTTTACCTTGTCACCCAGGCTGTTGACATTCCATGAAAAGAACGTAAAAGCTGGTGTATCATGTCACACAGCAATCAGTGTGGTTGAGGAAGTCTATGCCATGGCTGCAAAGACCCATATGCTGAACCAGTGGCGAGGCTTGGGGAACCTCAGCGTTGCCCTTGTTATGGTGTGGTGTCTGTGCTCTAAAACTTAACTGCCCCCTCTATTGGGGCCAACAATAAAAAGCAAAAACCCCAAACTCACCCCTGACTCCCTCCATTAGGGCCTAAAAACTGCCCACCACACCACCTTGCAGAGTCTGTCGCCCTTAACCAGAACTAAACAGCCAGAGACAGTGGCAATTACCAACATTGCACCTACCCGCCCCCCCTAACTAATTGTTGTGTGTTGCCAAGAGACATCCTCCATTAGTGCAGGACCCACCATAGCAGCTCTTCTGCAGCCATGGGAGAACATACAAGGCAGTCCGTGCCATCAATGCCCTGTGCCAAATAGTACTAGGCTGGTCAGCCCTCTCCATCACAAGTCCAGGCGCTGTTCTAGTGGTACCCTGTTCTGAGGGTCCTGTTGCGGTGGCAATCCCTGCTCGTTGCTTGGTTTGTTGGCGTTCTTTCGGTGGTCCGTAGTGGTCAGCTCGCTACGTTGACGTTGTGGAAGATTCTTTAGTTTTGCTACTGTGACCTGCCTCCGTCCCTCTAGCCAGACCCATGTCACCTCTGATGTAGTAAAGTGCTAAGTTTTCCTTTCAGCCACCACTCTAAGTTGCACTGGGAATTGCATAACTCTGCACCGCTGGATCAGCTTTCCAAATAGTTCTAGGGCCAATCTGTTTAGTCGCTCACCTGGGCCCCACCACTATGCCCAAGGAGCCTGTTGGCTGCCCCCTCAGGTAACTGTTTCGGTTAATGTGGGCCTCCCCTGGAGCACAGATGATGCCCCTATGCTCTCACTAACATCTTTGTATAGTAAGTGTGTCCGTGACTAGGCTGTCAATGGGGGAGGGTCAGCTCAGTCTCGATTGGGACCCCCCGGGGCACTGCTGGCAGATGTGCTTGCATTCTGCTTCCCTCCGCCCTGGGGCAACAAATTATGCCACCCTAAGAGACCCTCATCAAGCATATGCAAGACTGCCATGGCAGGCTGCATGTCTTGGTGCAGACAAAAGTCATAACAGAACATGTCACACATCCCTGTGTGCCTTGTCCCTAACACTACATGGAATATTTTAAGTCACCCTTACAGCAGGCCTAACAGCCCTAAGGCAGAGGCTGACTATTGACGTACCATAAAAAATAACATAAGGATCTATACTTACCAATAGCCCCAATACCAATTATCCAATAACCAGTCAGTTGGCAGTGAAGGAAGTTCAATTGTTTATTATACAGAATACTCTATAGAGGAGCCTCTCCCATCCTCACCCATCCAGGTGCGTGGAGAAGACCGCTGGCTTACATTCAAAACAACACATATATACTTTCGACATATCGCATGAAACACCGTAAATGGAAAAACACTACTTGGATCTTGGCCCTCGAGGAAGGACCATATATGGCACACATGATTAGTACAAAGCTCTGCATTAGTTATTATTGGGGAGGTCAGGAGGGGTGACTCCCATTCGTCTCAGTGCCCGGGAGTGCAGGCACGGCGCCTTCAGGAATGCGCTTATCGCACCCAAAGCCAGAGGCGACCTTGAGTCTCAGGACAGAGAAAGAATAACGGGTCTTCAACTGTCTCCAGCAAATCAACTAAGTTAGGGTCTGACAGCCATTGGAAGGTAGCACGTGATTCACTGTTCATGCCTAACGCAGAGAAGAAAAGATGGCGTCTGTATAGTTTCGGCCTACACAAGGAAAACAGGACACACACGCACAAATATCCTCACTAACTCAGGGAAAGAAATTGAAGATTACATTCTGTGTATACCTGTATACTAGAAATATATAGATACATCATGCTAACACAATATACATATACGACCTATACCACAAACATAGGGGAAATCAGAGTTTTATCCCTCAAGTATTACATGTGAGGGCGTATCTGCATGAGCAGATATGCCCCTATGCTCGTCAGTGGTATTACTCCCATGACAAGTGACAAGGGAAGCCATTTTAGAACATGTGCTGGACACTGGAGAAAATGAGTTCCCCAGCTACATGATGACTTCACTGAAAATAGGGATGCTTGTTATCAAACATCTCATATTGGTAAACACACACTAATGTCAGTGTTGGATTTATCAATACATGCACCCAGTGGAGACCATAGAGGTAGCCCTTGAAAACCTACCAGCCTCTGGTGTGCTTGTTGTCTGGTTTCTGCCAGCCCACCACCAAAGACACTGTTCTGACCTCCTAGGGTGAGAGTCTTTGCTCTCAGGAGGCCAGAATAAAAGCTTTCTGGAAAGAGGGTGTAACACCCCCTCCCACAGGATGACTTGCTGATTAACCTCCTTGACCTGGCAAGCTTCAAAGAAGCTGCCACCTTTGGAATGGGAATCTGGCTCCCCTCTCAGGAGAGGGAGCCACCCCCTGTCCAGAGCCCCCTTGGCACATGGACAGCTGGGGAAATTATCTAGTCAGGTATGCGTGGCACCACCAGGCTAGTACCTCCCCTATGGTGGGTTACTGTGAGGTGGACATGATTTTGTAGAAGTAGACATCTTTGTGGCATACTAAGGAGTTCTGGGATAGGGTTATGCCCACTTCCCACCGGAGGTGGTCATATAGGGGGTGTAGTGACCCCAAGGATCAGTAGCCCATTGGTTACTACTGTACACTCCACTAAGGCCCCTAAATCAGTATTTAGCGTTGTCCCTGGCACCAGAGAAGCAGATTCTGATGACCTAAGAAGAGAGAAGACACCGAAGAGCCACTAAAGCAAAGAGAAGAAATAGGAACATCGGACCTGCCACCAGCCCCACCGGCCTGTCTGCATCCCTTGCCGGAAACTGCACCAAAGTTGACTCGTCCTTCAGCTGTTGACTCCAGAAACCTGGGAGGACTGCTTGCCTTTGATAAAGATCCAAGACTACCGTGAACAGTGGACCTGTTCTCCTGCAATTCCAAAGAAAAGACTCTGAGGCGTCCGGAACCCCCAAAACCTAACCTCTGAAGCCACCACTGCCCCTGTCACCTCTGGCCCGAGTTGAAGTGAGCCACCGGTGTCAACCTAGGACCCCAAGCTCTCCTGTGCCCAAGTCCATTGTTTTTTCATCCCTCGTCGACTCACTGAGGTCACCTGCAGCCTTATTGTGCAAGCCCCCTCAACTGCAACTGCTCCCAGTAAGGAAAACCCAATGCCTAAATTCACCTCTGCACCCGTCACCCCTGGGCCTTGGAGAAGAGTACCAAAGGTGTCCCTACACACCCGAGCATCGTGAGGCATGAGTCCCCTTTTTGGTTCAGCCCAACTGGCCTCCTGGCTAGAACCTGCACCCTCTTTTCACACAGACTGATCCCCATAGAGTAACATAGGCCTCCCAATGCTGTTGTACACCCTTAACCTGGCCTCCCATTGCCGCTGGTGGTGTACTGCGGGTGCTGCCTTGACCTTTGCCCCGTACTCACCTTAACTCCTGGAGATAGGTTTTGGAAGTCACCGCACTATATCTGCTTGCAGAACTTGTTTTTCCTCCCATAGGATAACATTGCAGAACTTAGAAATTGCACTGTGCCCACTTTTTAAAGTAAAAAGAATGTATATCTAACAACGTAATCATCAGAACAAGTTTTCTTAAATGCCTAACATATTTAAAAATACTTGCTATTTTTATAAATTGGTGTGGAACTCTGTAATATCCTCAGGGTTGTACATATGTTAATTTACAGCTCTGTAACTAGCTGTTCAGGCAGTGTGAGTGTTCCGGGTAGAATGTTAGAGGGATTGACATGGATGGAATGCTTGGGTGCCTGGGGTGAGTGTTGTCAGTTGGGAGATGGGCTGAGCAGCTAGTAGGCTGCTCCTTCTGGGGCTGCTTGTTCCTGACTTCAGCTTCTTGTTATCTTACTTATGGACTTGATAAACTCCTACTTAACTCAGCTACGTCTACCTCGACTACCTTATTACCTGAACACATGTACTAACCCACTACACATTTTTGGGGACGATCTTGTGGAGACATACCTGCGCTCAACGTGCCATCTAACAGGAGTTGGGACTATCCAGTAATGATTGTGGAACAAGCAAAAACTATTTTCAAGATAAAGGTACCTCGACAAGCACGCGCAGTAGCCCCACCAGTGTCCATTACATCGTTCAGCCCTAGCCCAGGTGTGCTGTGAAGTAATCTCAACACTTGGAAATAAGTCATCAAAGCTGCATCTCAACACCTGGAAACAAGACATTAAAGCTGCCTGCGTATTCGCCTCTACAAAGGTCTACAAAGCCACAAAAAAGTCTATGCAGCAACTAAAAACGTCTACAGTGCCTCAGGAAAAAGTTTACAGTGGCTCATGAACAAAGGTAACCAGTAGATATCTAAGTTTTTGCCTCCAGTGCGTAGTGCAGTGTTTCTGTTGACAGTAAGGATCATTTGTGACTGTTTAAAGGTGCTATACTATGCCTTTATGAGGAATTGGATGGAGAAATTTTTAACGTTTATCCTGCCAGCGCAGAACTGGTGTGTGTGCTGATTTAATTTTGAAATACTGGCTCCTTGGTATTTTCGCAGGGTCTCTTTGCCTGCTGCAAGTGTGAGAACTACACAGCGAGGAAAGAGTTTGTTCAAATTTGTTTCAATTGGTGTTTGTTGTTCCTACTATGTGGCAAGTAAAAAAATGACAGTTGCGCTTTGTTTAAAGATACAAAATTGGAACTCGCAACTTACCTTGACCACCGTGCCGTGTGGAGCCTCTCATCAACTTTCCATGACGTCTTCTCCTTTCGTTGTCATCAATGCTGTCTATGGACATTTGGCAGCAGGAGCAGGCCGTGAGCCACTCAGCATGCATCTCCTGTGCGTCCCGCCATCTTGGAGTTGCCGTTTCCAGGCTTTCTGCATCCTGTGTTATTGATGGTTGAAAGTGCCCTCAAGTACCCTGCCAACCATTGTTCAGTCAATAAAGTTTTTCATTATGGTTGAATCCACTTCTGCAGCATCGCAACGTGAAGACTTCCTTTCTCAACATGGACTATCCTCATTTTCTCTCAAGTGTTCGCCTCTTCAGTTCATCGTTTGGGTAGTGAGTCCTTCAATTCAAGTCACAGGACACTCAACACCAGTTCTTTCCATCTTCTGTGGGCATTTTCACTACTGCAATCTACTGCCAAGTAGTTTGATATTCTGGCAAGTACTTTGTTTCTTTCAAGCTCTGATGTTTTTCAGTTTCAGTAGGCACTGTATCTGTTGCGGAGTACTTTCTTCTGAAAGAACTGTTGCTCGCCTGTCTAATCATCCAGGTGACAGGAACACCTTTCACTTTGTCTTTGTAACAAGCATGTTTGTAGCTTACAGTACATACCAATTGGTTGAGGCTTCCTTTCAAGAAAAATGTGTGTATTTCATAGACTGTCATGCTTACGCTTAGTAACTTATTTCTACTGCTGGGTGTACTCCCTCTCACGACTGTAATATGGTGATGTTTTTCATCCATGTTTTTATCACAGTTGTCGTATCCCGGCGTAAGGGATGGGGTGGGTTTTAGTCCCAATGTTCCCTCTTTCAAAGTTTGGTTCAAGGGGTCTTTTCCCTTGTCAAGTTTGGAATGGGTGTAAGCCCCATTTCAAGGTCATTTCACTATGCATTTCTGCTGTTAACCCTCATGCTTGGGTTATGGGGTGATAATCCCTTTTCTACGTGAGTTGGACACATTGATCTTTTGGGTGTGTCGGGTGTTAGTCTCACCACTTCATTGTTCGTCATTTGTGTGTAAGTCGCACAGCGCTTCACCTTGTTGTGTCCAGTGTGTAAGTCGCCCTACGCCTCACTTTTATTTGTTGCGTGTAAGTCGCCCTGCACCTCACATTTTCTCGTGTGTGTATAAGTCGCCCTGCACGTCACCTTCTCTTGTGTCCAATGTGTAAGCCACCCTGCGCCTCACTTTTCATTGTCGTGTGTAAGTCGCCCTGTGCTTCACGTTCTCCTGTGTGTGTAGTAGTCCCGCGGCTCACTTTGCCTGTGTGTGTAAGCCACCCTGTGCTTCACCTTGACACTATGTGTGTGTGTGCCACATTGTGCAGCACCTTCTCGTGCTCTGTGTGTTTTTTTTTTTCCAAAGCAACACCTACATTTATTTAGTTATGGGTTAGCCCCACATGAGGGGTGGCCTGTAGGGTTTCCCTCATATGAGGGGTGGCGTCTAGGGTTTCTTTTCCCTTTGCCATTGTCTCCTTTCATGAGGACCTCTTTTTCACGTTAGGTCATGCTCACTTGTTGTTTGTGAGCTCTTCCTTCACTCTTTATATCTTTTTGTTCACTATTAAAGGAGGAGGATGGCGTTAGTGTTTTCTATCTCTTTCTTCCTTCTTTCCTTCCTTGTTTGGCTGTTTTCCCTCTTGCAATGTGGTCTCACACTGATCCCTTGGTTTACAGACTTCTTGCATCGATTGTATATTTACTGTGCATAGTTTTCTCTCTTCATTGTATTTTCTCTTTTGTTTTTCATTTCGAGAGGAAGAGGATAATGTAATATCCTCAGGTTTGAACATATGATCCTTTACACCTCTGTAACTAGTTGCTCAGCCATTGTGAGTGTTCCGGGTAGAATGTTAGTGTGATTGACATGGATGGAATGCTTGTGTGCCTGGTGTGAGTGTTATCAGTTGGGAGATGGACTGAGCAGCTAGTAGGCTGCTCCTGTTGGGGCTGCTTGTTCCTGCCCTCAGCTTCTTGTTATATTACTTATGTACTTAATAAATTCCTACTTAACTCAGCTACGTCTACCTCGGCTACTTTATTACCTGAACATGTGGACTAACCCACTACAATCTCCTTCTTGAGTTGTGTGTGTCATTTATTGATCATTCAGTGTATTTGCGAAGGTCTTGCACTTCTCTGTGTTCAGCCTAAGACTGCTCGACGACACTACCCCCAAATAGAGCACTTTGGACTTACATAGCAAGCCCTGTCCACTCAAAAGGGAACCCCTGGACTCTTTACAAGCTATATCAGATGTTTGATATACCACATAAAGAGCCAGCTTCCGACACAGATGTTGGGGTATTTGACTAATGGGTGGGGGAGCCACTCTAGCAAGAGGCCATCTTCATTGGCGGATGACCACACCCATCAAGCTCTACCATATTTGATTCGTAGAGAATTTCTTTTGAAAGGGCTATCTGATTTACAGAAAATATTAATATAAATGCAAATGTTTAGTGAGTTATGCTCCCTCTGGTTACTACCCTAATCCCATAATTGGAAATATACATTTTCTTCTAACAGAATTGTAGCTGGTAGTTGTGATTTAACACAAGGCTCCTCAGGAAATCTTTCCAGCTGCTCCACACAGCTTGTCAGGGCTGCAAGATGTACCGAAACAAACTAGGAATTTCAATCCCATCAATCAACATTGTGTTCAGGTCCTTGGGACATTTTTATGTGCCTTAGGCCTCATAGAGCAGCCCAGGCATGACTGTGGAGAGCAGCAGTTTATTTCGCAGTGACATGGCAAAAACAAATGATTTCATTATTTTTTAGCCACCCGTGTGGAAACCTGCTGGGATTTATTTTGAGTGTCCTTTGCCTCATCACCTTGCATGGGCCTGTTCAATAAGAGTACTTTTCATTTTAATTGGAGCCCACAATGGGCCCCCTTACTATTCAGATGATAAGTGGAGGCAGAGGCGCAACTAGAGTCACATTTCGGGGGGCTCCAAAAAATTTCGGGGGGGGGGGGGATAGGCAGAGTGGAGATGCAGTGGCTTTAAGAAGGGGTGAAAAAACAACAAAGCCTCGTTAACAAGTAAATGGTCTCCTAAAGATCTGTGAAGTACTCGGGTGGGGCTGTGTATGTGCCCGGGAAGCTGTCTCAGCCCAGGCTGACACTCACGACAGGGAGGGGGGGCGGGGTGGTATGGCTGAAGCCCTTTCAGCCCAATGGGCGTTGCGCACCTGAGTGGAGACGGGGTAACTGGGGTCAGAGATACCAATTCTGGCTTGTATTGCCAAACCAATCAGCAGAAATTCTCTGCCTTATCCACCAATGATGAAGCAAGTTCAGTAGCACAGGACCCCCAAGGCCATGGGTGCCCACTAAACCATGGGCCTCATTTATGAAAAGTGACGCATCGCTGCGTGAAAACAGCGATGCGTCACTTTTCACTGCGCACTCCTTACAACATCCCTGATGTGTCATATTTAATGTATGACGCATCATGTCACAAGGAGTTACAGATACGCCAGTATTTCTGACGTATCTGTAAGCGCAAAAGTGACGCATTGCTGGAGTGTGTCACAAAAGTGACGCAACTCCAGCAATGCGTCCTTTCACATGGGGAAAGCCCCATGTGAAAGGGCTTGCATCAGTCTTACGCCTGCTGTGAGGAAGGCGCAAGATTTTGACGCAACAGCGTCCTAAAAGTGACGCAGTGAAATCTCATAGATTTCACTGCGTCACTATTACGAGGCTTTTTGCGGGGGAACGCCCCCTCTGCATACATTATACCTGACACAGGTATAATGTGGCGCAGGGGTTTAAAAAGTGACGCATCTACCTAGATGCGTCACTTTTAAAAAAAAATTACGCAACGAGGCGCATTCTTTACACCGCTGGTGCGTCACAAAAAGTGACGCACTGGCGGCGCAAAACAGACGCAAGGCCTTCATAAATAAGGATCCAGGTTGATTTGCAAACCGATTCAGTTACCATATTTGGTGTAATGCCTTAAATTTAACCTGAGCTTAGTGTCATGTCTTCGTTGCCTATGAGGCGAGGACATTAAGGCTGGTTAAGCAATATATTGCATTCTGTCTGTCAGCCACAGGCCACTGCGGTTCGCATCTCTGATGAGGCGGAGAATGGAAAAAAGTTGAATTGGTTGGGAATGGCAGCCTGATGAAAGGACGCCATCTTGTTTACGATATTTGGGGTTAATTATTGCGTGTAAAATAAATAACGTGTTCAGTAATGGCTGCATTTGTGACTGTTTGAGCGATAGCGTGTACGTGCCTGTTGTTTTCATTTGTGGCCACCGGCGCAGCAAGATTCTAAGGGCAGTTTACACAGACAGCACTTAAAGGCAGGTATTTGTTGTGATAGCATCCTCGCCATACTAGTATCAATTTGTAATGTCTTCTTTATATAGCAGACTATTGTTCTCTGGCTAGAATTTGTTTTACAATTAGTTATTGCATGCAAACCTTTGTCAGCTGGAAAAAAATGCTGAAAACCACATACACTAAAAGAGGTACATTAGATTAATTTAAAGCAGTAATTGGAAAATAAGACACCATAACTACCAAAATGCTGTTTTAAGAGACCCTTATAGTGCAGTTCCTTGTATGCTTTTAACTACAAATAGTGGTCCTTAGAACAAAAAACTATAAAAGAAGATAAATATAGACCAAATGGAACTATAATTTTATGGGAAAAAAAGTCCAGCCGGACAGTTTATTACCCTGATACAAGAATAATTATGCAACAATAGAACACTGAGTGTGATAGAAGCGGGGCACCAGCCGGTGTCCGACTAACACACTTGAGAAAACATATAACAAGGACAAGAATAGCAGGCATAGTAGGACATCTGATTAGGGTAAATCATAAACCAGACAATCTGTAACATACACATATGCAAAGAAAAATATCCAACAATTTATGCATTTAGTGTAATGGTGTCGACGACGTTTCGAACCACACTTAATAAAGGTTCATCCTCAGGACAGAGAATAATTGCCTTAAGAATACACATTAGTAAGATTATCACTGGTGTACATATAAATTTGCCATAATGAAAGAAGAGAAGGGAGACATAAAAAGATAAAGACATATCAATAAAACATTGTTAAAACTGCGTGCATAATTTGCATGACTCATACCATGCCAAAGTGCTGACGGCAGCGGGGTGTGGTACATGCTCAGTGCAGGCAGTGTAAACAACGAGCGGAGTAAGGCTAGTGGCGCAGCGTATCAATGGTGATTACAGGTGACTCTGGCTAGTGTGAGTCAGGGTGCAGTAGTGATAAATAACTGTGTAGGACGTGAATCTACAAAAAACAAGAGTGCCGATAAGTGCAAACACGTAGGTAAAAGGGGGGGGGGGCAGGCTCAAGAGCGAGTGGCTTACCGATAGTGTAGCACTCAATTCAGGAGAAACTTGTTAAATACGTTTAGTTCCAGGGCAAAAAGGACCATAGTGGATCTGATAAGGGGGAAAAAGGGGGGTCGGTAAATTAACTCGGACTAGTCCCGCAATGACAAGAATGTAAGGGCAGTTCATACCTGTAAGGTTGCCCTCAGAGTAATGGGATCTGTACAGATGAATATATAATTAAGGAATGACAAGGAAATAACATTTAAAAAGAGGACATGCGTGAGGGATAGGGCTTACCCGGAATCAGTGGTTCTCGGTATCCGGGTCTGAAAAAGGAATAAACAAACAGGCGGCGTAAGTGCCGGTAATCTCTTTAACCGATCGAAGGTGGACAGAGCGCCGAGATAAGATCTCACCTGGTGATACAGTGTGCGAGGCCACAATGGGGGTTCTGGCTGGCAAGGGGAATCAGCGCAATGAAGGCTGAAAGGCAGGACGCGATGTAGTGAGCAGAGGCGTCACGTGAGGGATGTGAGCCAATCGTCGTGCGGCAAAGGGTGTCAGCCATTTTGGAATGGGAAAGAAACCCAAGAACAGGGCTGTGATATTGACAATAATAAAACGAGGTGAGATCTTATCTCGGCGCTCTGTCCACCTTCGATCGGTTAAAGAGATTACCGGCACTTACGCCGCCTGTTTGTTTATTCCTTTTTCAGACCCGGATACCGAGAACCACTGATTCCGGGTAAGCCCTATCCCTCACGCATGTCCTCTTTTTAAATGTTATTTCCTTGTCATTCCTTAATTATATATTCATCTCTACAGATCCCATTACTCTGAGGGCAACCTTACAGGTATGAACTGCCCTTACATTCTTGTCATTGCGGCACTAGTCCGAGTTAATTTACCGACCCCCCTTTTTCCCCCTTATCAGATCCACTATGGTCCTTTTTGCCCTGGAACTAAACGTATTTAACAAGTTTCTCCTGAATTGAGTGCTACACTATCGGTAAGCCACTCGCTCTTGAGCCTGCCCCCCCCCCTTTTACCTACGTGTTTGCACTTATCGGCACTCTTGTTTTTTGTAGATTCACGTCCTACACAGTTATTTATCACTACTGCACCCTGACTCACACTAGCCAGAGTCACCTGTAATCACCATTGATACGCTGCGCCACTAGCCTTACTCCGCTCGTTGTTTACACTGCCTGCACTGAGCATGTACCACACCCCGCTGCCGTCAGCACTTTGGCATGGTATGAGTCATGCAAATTATGCACGCAGTTTTAACAATGTTTTATTGATATGTCTTTATCTTTTTATGTCTCCCTTCTCTTCTTTCATTATGGCAAATTTATATGTACACCAGTGATAATCTTACTAATGTGTATTCTTAAGGCAATTATTCTCTGTCCTGAGGATGAACCTTTATTAAGTGTGGTTCGAAACGTCGTCGACACCATTACACTAAATGCATAAATTGTTGGATATTTTTCTTTGCATATGTGTATGTTACAGATTGTCTGGTTTATGATTTACCCTAATCAGATGTCCTACTATTGCCTGCTATTCTTGTCCTTGTTATATGTTTTCTCAAGTGTGTTAGTCGGACACCGGCTGGTGCCCCGCTTCTATCACACTCAGTGTTCTATTGTTGCATAATTATTCTTGTATCAGGGTAATAAACTGTCCGGCTGGACTTTTTTTCCCATAAAATTATAGTTCCATTTGGTCTATATTTATCTTCTTTTATAGTTTTTTGTTCTAAGGACCACTGTTCTTTACAATATAGTACCTACCCATGGTCCTTAGCTTATTGCGCCTTGGGTTCCCTTGTCTTGTTTAAATAATTTAACTACAAATAGGGCACTATGCAAGTGCTTATTATGTACCTTATGATGTGATTTGGTTCCCGGAAGTGATTTTGGCGCGGGCAGCACTTATGAATCCAACAGAGTCCTGTTGAATATTTTTCTGGGAGAGTCTCTATTGTGCAGTGCTTTGAAATCTATTAACTGCACATATGGTAATATGTAAGTACTCATTATGCACTCCACGATGTGTGATTAGTTTCCAGAGTAGATGGTTTTAAAGCAAGAGCTTTTTTACATTGCGGTAAACAATCATGGAACTAGGTAGGAAAGCGGGGTGCTCATGGGAGCAGACTTTTCGTCACCTCTTCTTTTTTATTCCCATTGACAACTTATATGTGTTCTATAGGGAACTCCTATTGATGACCAGATTCCTTCCGTGATTTATTCTTGGAATGTTCTCTGGACCAAATAAGTAGCTAAGGGTTAAGAGCATGAGTCATACAGGGGTCCCCATGGACACACATGGTAATATTTGATAATGCATTATACTTACCTCTTTGTGAGTTTCTAATCCTGTATGGGGCATTGCACGACGTGGGGTCTTACACTAGTACAAATTGGTGTTTAAGTAGTCGGGCAACTTTGGATGCTCCTTTAAGGTTTAAGACCAGCATGTTTCCCAATTAGTATTTGTGAGCATGTAGACGACACAGACATCCATCTCTAAGGGGACGGTGATGGAGGCTCTGCACTTCTATGTAAATAAAACTAAGATAATAATGTGTTGTGTTTCAATGTGATACTCTTTTAGAATACGGTTGCCTGTCTTCCACTGATCCCGAAGATGCCTGGAAAGGGGTATAGACCGAAACGTGTTGACCTGTGACTTGTTAAAGGAAACAATAAAAGATAAACTTTATTTTGAATATTAATGTGGATTAGGTCTGTAGAAATGTATAATTTGTTTCAGGCTTGACTTTTCTCTGGCCACCTCAAGGTGATTGATGTTCTCATAAGAGAAACATACATCACCTGCAATGTTTGAAAGAATGATCAGGATAGGCAAGAAATGACCATATAATGTGTACACATGTTGATGTTTGATTTCTTGATGTGTTGATGTTTATATATCAGTTTTTGGTACTTTAAGAATTTAGTAGTGCAATGTTTCTTGTTTTGATGAATCATGTGATGATACACATAATGTGATGGGTGCATTCTTATATATGACAATATTTTGAGTAAATACATACAAGTATTGAAACCTAGATGTGTGAGTACTAGCAGTCTGAGCTCCGCTTTATACATTTGGTGTTATGCAAACAATTCAGTTATGTTTTGCATCAGTATTATTTATAGTGATTGATCCTTGCGTCCTTCATTCTTATTTCTTATGATATTTGCCCAAGGTCAGTGAAGGTTATTGGACACCCCCTTTCTCTTCTTTCTGTTTTAACACCTTCGCTGCTAAGGCAATTCCCCTCCTGTGCTGGAAATTGCTATTTTCCTCATTTTATGACGAGCTGGGCTCGTCATCAGCACACGACCACTGTGCACCATGACGAGCCCAGCTCGTCATCAGCATCGAAAGGGTTAAGAGACTCAGGTCCAGATTTACTGAGATTTTGCATCGGGGTTGCATTACTTTTGTGGTGTATGCCCGACGCAAACTCCGTTTTGCATTTACTAAGTAATGCAATGCAGCTTAGGGCGATGCCTTGCAGTACTTTGTGCCAGCTAGGCACTGCTTGGGTGGAACATGTAGAATGGTATCCCATCCTGCACAGAAACAATCCTGCCTGCAAAGCAGACATCCTTGCAGCATGACGCAACTGTGCCTGCATCGGCGCTAGGCAGCACACCACTAGTTTCCTCAGGTATGCTGGTCATCATATTATCCATACTGAACTTTCATTTAAGGACTCAGGGCATTCTGGAAATTTTAATCTTAATCTTCTATTACCGAATATGTCTGATACTAATGATTTGTAAAGAGAAAGACTGGACCTGCATGCAAGATGTTTTGTGCATGTGCAGTGATCGGGGAAAGCTCAGTATGTTATATGTCAAAGAGATAAAGATTAAAGATTGAAAGATTGAAAGGGGCAAGTTTAGCATTTTCATGGAAATTGAAGCATTCTCTCACTCAGTGATTTTTCCACCACCCCAATTTTGACTTTGTCAACTAAAGAGCTAAAGAGCAAGCGTGCAATATTTTGTCTAGCACATATCCGTCCCTCAATCCATCCTTCCTTCTATGTGTCCCTCTTTCCCTCCATGTGTATTTGCTAGTTTGTGTCTACCTCTATTTGTTTTTCTATTGTTATGGGTGTGTCTTTATTATTGTCTTTGTTGGCCTCGGTGTTTTCATTATTGTCTTTGTTGGCCTCTGTTCATGGCTTTATGGTTATCCTTGTCTTATTTTGACATCTCTCCAGCAATCCATCATGGTTCCCAACTCTGCATTGAGTCCTGATTTTTCAATTTGTTTGTACCCTTCTATTGCTATCCACGTATTCCCCTTTCTTGCTCCCTTCCCGTACTGTTTGCCACTATTCTTGTCTGCTTCCTCCTTCCCAACTAGGAACCTAAAGTTGACTACTCTTTAGCACTCTGTTTTGAAGTTTTACAATCAATTATCATCCTTTCTCCTTACCTCATTTTAGCTTTCCTGTCATCTTTCGTGCCTCATTGTAGCATTAAAAAACAAAAAAAAACAATGTGAACATATCTTTTGGTCTGTGTGGGTGGGTGGCTGTGTACCTATAGATGTGCTTGTTTGTTGTTTTCTTTGCACGGGGGGGGGGAGGTTTGCAGGGGTGCTAATCAGTGAGAGCATTGATTCTAATAGATATATTTCTTTGCATCTGGGCTCTGGGTGTATAAGCTATCTCAAAGTATGCCTGGATGTTTTATGCAGGGACCGGTGCTGTCACACCAGGCACCAAGCTCGTCACGGTCTGCATTTTAACATATCTAATAGGTTTACAAGAGGCCTGGTGCAGAGCTCTTTGTGTGCCCAGCAACATTCAGGAACCATAATATTGTCAAGATAACTCTGGTGATTAATGTACTAGCGTGTGAGATCTGTGTTTAGTCTAGTCACAGTTCTGACTCGTCATACTATACAACAGCGGGCTAATGGGTTTACTGCATGTGTGTAAAATGCAGATCTCAGTATTGTATTCTGTCCAGATAGGTCAGTGACTTACTGATATTGTCTCAGCGATTCTTTTGTTACTTGGAATTGATATGTTGTATGTAATCCTCCAAATATAGCACAGTGATCGATGAACCGGCATCAAAGATCTGCATGCAAACTGCAAGGCATCGGTTTATAATCTCAATGTTTTATTCCCTCAAATCACATTTAAGGGTTGCTAAAAAGGCTTCTGTTGGATGGTAATAATCTCTTATAAGTTAAAACATCCCTGACCACAGCCTTACCTTTTGAATCCTGAGTTTGTGTTTCCCCGACCAAGCGCTCTTAACATACAATACCCAGTAGTATCGATTAAATGTGACTCCTACACATTGTAGCCCCCATTGTCTTATGTAACATTTCCTGTGCATTGATTTACAAGCTTGTATTATTCATTGTCTCTGTATAATACTTGTCTGTGGCGCATTGACACACTGCATTGGGATGTGTAGTGCTATAAAAGAAGTGAAAAGAGAGAGGATATGGAGAGATGAGGGGCACCGTGGTAGGGGGGCAGTGAGGAAATCTGTGGTGAAGGAGGTATTGGGGTGGCACCAACAAAGATTGACAAACTGGGTGCACCTAGTCATAATACCAGCTATGGGTTGTGTGTCTATTTATGTCTGTGCATGCTCTATTAATGTCAGGCCTTACTCAGCCAACCCTGAGATACAAATTATAATACTAAGACCCAAAACCTGACATAGAGCTTGAACAGTGTGTGCTGCAAAACAAAGTTTGGTCTTTAAATATTCATGTCCCTTAGGTTCAGGGACTTAAAATGTGCCACAGCGCTGATGCTCCTCGATTTTGAGAAGGCCTTTGCAGGGGCGGCTCCTCCATTAGGGCAGAGGAGCTCCGCCCCACTGCTTTCTCACAGTGCGCGAAGCAGAGAATAAAATGGTAATTTAAATGCAATTTTTTGTTTAAATTTCTTTATTGGTATTCTCTACTTTTTGGAATAGAGCTGTCATCATAGTCCTGTACGATGAATATAAGCGTGCCCCTACATGGGGAACGTCCCCTTGGCACTACAGTGTCCCCTGCCGGGGTTGATCTTTTGATTAAAGTTTTGACTCCAAAATTATAGTGAATGGTCAAATCTTCATTTTATTAGTTCATAAGGTGTTTAAAGTACATGTTGTTCAAATTGAGTTATTCTTCACTCCCAACATGTAAAACATAGATCCAATGAATTTCGGGTAGTCATACCCTTTATCAGGGAACAAGTATCTGTAAACAAATAAGTAAGTTGAATACACGAGGAAACTAAAACAAGTATGAGTAAACTGTGACCAATTGGATGTGTATTACATAAATTACATAAATGGTCAAGACTTGCTTAGTCCTTAAAAAGTCTGCACCAGAAATACTCGGAAGGTGTTCAGGGAAATTCAGTGCTCAATACGTTGGTGGGGGTGTCCGATGGTTAACAAGGCAAAACTGATTTGTATCAATATCAGCAGAAAAAACATGTGTCCAGTGTACGCGGTGCCGTCAGGTTAGTGTCCAACAAAACCGAAGTTCAGTGAGTGCCATGCCTGCATGATCGTAGGAAAAAGTACCCGAGTATTAACGGGATAAAACGGTACACAGACAAAATATCGATTTTTTAATATCGATAAGCAAAAATATCGAAGTTTAAATATCGATATACAAAAATATCGAAGGTAAGTAATATCGACAGTCTAAATATCGATATTGGTATGATATCAGTAATATCGAAGTTGTAAATATCGATGTTAATAATATCGAAATTAATAACTTTGATGTTACTAATATCTATTTTTAAATAAATTTAGTGTATATTATATTGTATTAATTATGTTTTATTATTTTTTTAAATGTTATTTTATTAAATATTGTGTTTTACTACTGTAGCGGGTTGTGGGTTTATAGGGGAATAGGGTGGGAAGTAATTTAATTATGTTAAATTAATTATTAATTATTAGGAATTATTAATTAATTAATTGAGAATTAATTTTAAATTATTTTTAATTAATTTATTAATTGATAAATATGTTCTGTAGCGGGTTATGGGTTTATAGGGGAATAGGGTGGGAAGTAATTTAATAATAATTAATTAATTGATATATGTTTTTATATATTTTAATTAATAATTAATTGGTAATTAATTTCTATTAATTACTTAATTAATTATTATAGTTTTTTTCATATTTATAATGATTCATTAGTTGGTAATTAATTATTATTAATTATTAAAAAAAATAATTATAGTAATTTTTATATATAATTTATTGTTATTCTTAATTAATTAATTGTGCAAAATAATATTAATATTTAAATTAGATTAATTACAGCAAATGTGCTAATATATTTACTTTATTGTTATTGTTAATTAATAATTATTTGGTAATTAAATAATATTAATTAATTTTGGGTACAGGGGTATTTTTAGGGTTCAGGGTCAGTTTTCAGTTCATGGGTACAGGGGTATTTTTAGGGTTCAGGGTCAGTTTTCAGTTCATGGGTACAGGGGTATTTTTAGGGTTCAGGGTCAGTTTTCAGTTCATGGGTACAGGGGTATTTTTAGGGTTCAGGGTCAGTTTTCAGTTCATGGGTACAGGGGTATTTTTAGGGTTCAGGGTCAGTTTTCAGTTCATGGGTAAAGGGGTATTTTTAGGGTTCAGGGTCAGTTTTCAGTTCATGGGTACAGGGGTATTTTTAGGGTTCAGGGTCAGTTTTCAGTTCATGGGTAAAGGGGTATTTTTAGGGTTCAGGGTCAGTTTTCAGTTCATGGGTACAGGGGTATTTTTAGGGTTCAGGGTCAGTTTTCAGTTCATGGGTACAGGGGTATTTTTAGGGTTCAGGGTCAGTTTTCAGTTCATGGGTAAAGGGGTATTTTTAGGGTTCAGGGTCAGTTTTCAGTTTTTGGGTAAAGGGGTATTTTTAGGGTTTAGGGTCAGTTTTCAGTTTTTGGGTAAAGGGGTATTTTTAGGGTTCTGGGTCAGTTTTGGGTTTTTGGGGTACAGTCGTACAGGGTAAAAATTAAATAAATTTAAATTAAATCAATTAAATGAAATTACAAAATATAAAATTACATTAAATTATTAAGTTTTTAATTTATTTTAAATGTATATGTATTAGTTTTAATTTTTTAATTATGTTTTAATATTTGTATTTAATATTTGTAACATTATATGTATTTTATAATTATTTTAACATTATTATTAATACATTTAAAAAAACGATATTTTTAATTTCGATATTTTTGTACTACGATATTATTTTTTCGATATTTTTGTACTTACCTTGTTAGGGATAGGATTCCGATATTTTTGACTTCGATATTTTTGTCCCGATATTTTTGTATGTCGATATTTTTGGTTTCGATATTTAGTCAGACATTCGGATAAAACATGTGAAACAATATAAGCGAGAGAACGCGTATAAAACATATGTGATATCTTCAAGCTGGGGTCAAACAGACCCGGAATTAAGTTAGTGGCGAGCATTACGTGATAACAAGCATCGTCTGATTCTCAAAGTTAGTGATATATTACACAACCGGATTCGGTTAGTCATGGGTGTCCGGCTAAACAAACAGTGTGTTAACATCTGAGACGATGTCTCATCAATGGTGTTAAAATATGCGGTATAGTCAGGGACGGTTACTTAATGGGATTTCCTCAGTCAAAAGTTTGCTAGTCTCCGTAGTTCGCAGCGGGTGTGTTAGTCGAGCTTGAAGTAACAGAGGTTTATGTGGACGCGGAGTGCGTAATGAACATAAACAAAGGACTATAGGTGGAAGGTGCATAGTCGCCATGTTAGAGTGGAATATATTTGTGAGTGTTGTCCTAACGCTCGCTAAATAGACTCATGTGTGATATATGCTGACATTGTTAAAACAAACTTGTGATGTCTCTAGATATGAAAGTAACTCAAATGACAGAAATACAGGTTGTCAACATAATAAGCCTGGTGGGAAAAAGGATTATTGATGTCACATAGAAAACAACATAAAGTATACATATTCAAATGTAGGAGATCAGCCAGAGACTAAAATGAATTAGATTACAAGTAACAACTGTACTCCACTCTATCATTCATCCCGAATGGTTTCAGGGTTTCCAGTTGATTAATCCAATAGTTCTCTCTTTGGAGTAGTTGCTTATTGTTGTCATTGTCATGTACAACATTTTCAAATGTATACATAATACATACAATACATAAACAATGAGTTATTGCACACATTTCTAGAGGTTGTTATTGTTGCTAATGTTACATTCCGTAGTGTTATGGTTTGTATCTCGGTTGAGTATGCGCTCTGGGGTCCTAGTGTGCCATCGCTATTTTAAATACCATTTTATGTTCTGCTTCTCGTGCTGCGAGAAAGCAGAATGCAGGGATATGCCCGGTCGGGGGCCGGTGAGAGGGCGAGTCGGGGAGGAGTGGCTTGCACCACTCTGAGTACCCTGACTGTTTGGTCGGCCCTGGGGCTGACCAAAGCAGTCATGCACACTCTACATTTTCTCTATATAGGCAGCCTACATAGAGAAAATGGCCTCCCTACAGATGCCGGCAGGGCGCTGTCCGGGACTTCACACCAATCACAACGCTGTGTGATTGGCTACAGGAGGGGAGAGAGTATTCATGTTCCTGTTCTGGAGTGGCCCAGGAGCAGAGGCGGTGCGGGACTGGGATCAGGTAAGTTTTAGGTTTATTTTACCCCCCGCAGTAACCCCTGCGCGACCTTCCCTCTCCACTCCACCACCCTCGAGAATTGCTAGCGTGACTGGGCCTTTGACTCCTTGGAAAAGGCCTTTCTCCCGAAGGTGCTGGTCGAAATGGGTCTAGGCCGCAGGTCCTTATCTTATGTCTGGACCCTGTACTCTCAGGTCCAAGTGCATGTGAGAGAGAATGGAGTGGTCTCCCTCAGATATACAATTAATCGAGGCACCAGATAGGGGTGCCCCCAGCCCCCTCTGCTCTGGCCATGGGCCCCCTAGTGAGTTGGATATGCTGCGACGCCCAGATGTGCGGCTTTGACTCAGGGATGGCACTTGAAGACAGAATTACCCTCTACGCCAATGACACCCTCTTGTCATGGCACAACCGACGAGGACCGGGCCCTGTCTCATGTTTATACTAGACACTTACGTGGGAGCATCGGGACTGCGGGTGAACTGGCCTAAGTCACTCCTGGTCTCCCTTTGGGGGGATAGGGACAGCGAGACTTGGCACCCTGCCCTACCAAACAAGCGCCTGAGTTTACGTCATCTGGCGTTCCATGTGACATGGGAGCCGGACCTAGCATGGAGCATCAACCTTATCCCCCTCACACCTAGGGTCCAAGTGGATCTCTACAGATGGATGGGGCTGTGTTAGCATATCGCTCATAGGTGACGTTTGAATGGGTGACCATCTGAAATCCTTGCAGGATCTTCAATCAGAGTTCTCTCTTCACAAATCATACTTTTCCAGTTATCTCCAACCCTGACATGATCCCTCCAGCTACTAGGAGGCACTGGCCGGACCCCCAGATTTTAACCCTCTGAAAGTCTGAATTCTCATGGGCTGGCTTATTAGGGGTGGCATCTCCCATACCCAGACCCTGAGGGAGTGATGGGAGGCATGGTTGAGGGCAATGGAGGAAGCTGACTGGAGGGAGGCATGTATGGTGCCACGAAGCATAGCAATTTAGACCCAGCTGTGCATTGTCCAGCTATAATACCTGCATTGTACCTACTACACACCTATTGTTTATGGAAAGCCAATAAATTTCCAGACCTCAACTGTACCAGATGTCGTGGAGAGATGGGGGACTTCTACCACATGGTATAAAAGTGCCCTATTATCTAGCAGTATTGGCTGTCTATATTTAAGACCCTGTCGAGGGTCCTGGGTCATCCGCTGGAGGCATTGCCCAGAGACATGCTGCTGGGCCTAGTGGATGGGTTTGGAGGCGCAATAGGGGACAGAACCCTGCTGGGTTTGGGTACATTGATGACTGAAAGGAACATTGCTAAATATTGGAAGTCCCCCCCCCAAGGTAACGGAAGCTGAGCATATAACGCTCCGCTAAATAGGAGGAAACAATTTATCTAACCCGTGGATGCCCTAGAAAGCATCAGAAGATATGGGGGCAATGGTGGGCATACCAGGGACTGTACTCTGCAGATGGGTGAACTCGAGGGGGTGGTTTAAATGTAGGACTTGTATGAATCCGTTATATGTGTGCTTGCTCTTTTTTCCTTATATTCAAACAAATAAAGTGTTTTTACCAAACAAAAAAATGCATATCCCTTTTCAGCTCAACATTGCAAAATTAGATATGACACTATTTTGCAGTAGTTGCTTACTTGCAAACACATTAAATGGTAAACATAAGCCAAGAGGTTCCCCAAAACATACTCCCACTCAATGCTTAGTTTGTATTAAAAAAAAAAATGAAAGCAGGGTTCCTAAGATTTTCTTGGGAACCATTTGCTAGCACTGTTGAAAGCGAAAGCTGTCTAGACTGGATTATATCTGTTACCTTTTACTTCTCCACCCTAGACTTCATGTGTCTCCATGTCACAGTTTTAAATACTTTTTCTAGCTCCTTCTTTCTCCCTTTTTCTGCTTTTCTTAATCAAGTTCTTGATCAAAATATGATGATCGAATATAAGTTCTGGTCCACAAAAAGGAGTGCGGGTGCCCACCACATGCAACCATTGGCACAAATTATGCACTGATCTCACCTAATTTGCATAATATATTGTACCATTAAAATACTAAAAATTATCACCTAACATGGCTTTTTTCATAATATGGATTGTTGTTACTCTATTGAAACTGTATAAAATGGGACGTAAATGGCATCCCAGTTAAAATATATATAACCTGATTCTGAGCATTTGCATGGAACACCAACCTACTGAGATATTTGTTTATTTAGTCGGAAATACCAAACTTGCAAAGCCCTGACTTATGCCTACATCAAACTTCTACAGTTTGGAAATCACAAATCAATCTTAAAACCATCTCCTGATCACCCCAATCAGTGTATTGAGGTGTCTGTATTATTTGACCGGACTGACAAAAGTATTTTATTGTGCATTATAGTTTCTCACTGCTCAATTCACAAAATGAGTCGAAATTTAGTTGTGTAGGTTGACTTCTAGGTTTTAAATGAAATCTCAAAGTTTCTTGGAATTCACAAGTTTCCAGTAGTAACCCTTGTAAGTTGAAACTGTTTCGTTGCCCCTGGGACACTTCTGGAATTCATTTGTAATTTTCATTTTTGCCTGAGCAAATATTTGTGTTTATTTGATCACTTAAAATTCCATGACCAATTGCAAATGTATTTGGTGACCTTTTTCCCTCTATAGACACAGTATGTTTTCCTATGCAGAAACACCCTTTCTGTATATGCTCACCAACTTCACTAGTTTTACCTCCAAGGTGGCAACCTTTGCTCTGACTGAAAGGCATTTTTGATTAACACATGTAAAGTGCCTGGCTGCCTGATCATGACATGGTTATTGTTTGCCAGGCTGACTTTTGCTCAACCTGGCTGACAATAATCTTTGGAAAAATGAGAGGGCTAGACCCTTGGCACCCATAATGAGGGGCCGGTACTGGCACACACATATGTAATCTTGGTTGGAATCTTTCATGTGCTCTGCGCATTATCAGTTACATGAGTATATCATGCTGCTAAAATGGATCAGTGAGTTAAGGCTTGCTGCTGACATCTGCAAATGGTGCAGAATCTTCCTAACCTGTGTCAGCTGGGGCTTTTCTTCTTCAAGCTCTGCCTTAAATTGAGTGGAAGCAAAGAAGATGCAGGCAAAGAGCACTTGGGTTACAAAAGTAGATGGACATGGAAAACCTGGTGAGCGATAATTTGTATCTGGGAGAGGCAGTCTGCATGGTTTTTTTATAGGGTCATTGTGTAATCACCAAATCTGGAAAGTATTTGCTTGTTGTCAAAACACAATTAAATGTCACATTTTTAATCTGGATGATACTGACAGGTGGAATGAGATTAGCATTAAAGTGAAAGGCAGCATAATGATGATCTTTAGAAATACTTACATTATCGGTCCTTTCCCAGAGTAGAACACCTCTGGTGTGATTGTTTTTTTTGTTGACAGAAGTGGTTTGACCGGGGCAGGTTCAGTTTCAGTCATGTGAGTTGCTAGTGATGTTGCACTAATGGTGCACAGTGTTGATTGTACTCTATGTATCCTGTAGAATTAGAGTGTGATAATATTTCTCATAAGTGGCTTTCATTGCTGTGCCTTGGCCAGCATCCTGACTGGGTTCTGTCTAACAGTGGGTTTCACCCTAGACAATATTATTGAACTGTTTTGACCATTTATTCTGCCAATTTGACTAAGGGCCTGATTACTAGTTTGGCGGGGCGGTGCTGAGTCTGCCCCACCGCTGCACCGCCAACCCCGTGGTCAAGTGGCCCGTCTGATTACGAGTGCTTTTCATGTCTTATAGGCTTTATTTATGTTCTCACAGCGGTTCCCTGAAAATGGGCAGCACAAAAACTGTCCCTGCACCGCATGGACTAATATGGCTATCCCTGCAAGAGCTGAGGTGCATACATGTTCCACCGCATGCTCCCCATGGGGTAGAGGCACAAGGGGGCATGTAGGGACATTTGTTTTCTCTCTGCCCTAGTTTTCATGGCAGTGGAACCGCCATGAAAATGTAGTGGAGAGGAAATTTATAAAATGCTTGGTGGGACGGCAACGATCCCGCCAAGCATATTGCAGCCGCTACCCCGTTGCACCACCACCAGGGAATGGCAATTCCTTCTGGGCTGTGGCAGGGCAATGGAAGTCCAACAGCTCTAATTGTAATAGGCTGATCAGAGGACCACCATCACAGTGCCCTCGCAAGTCTGTAGTTCTGTGGACCGCCAGAGTCATAATTGATCCCTAAGAATGTTTGGTGACTTGCCATGGTGGTATTTCAAGGGTGTTTGTGTCCTCTACTTGTATTGCTGCAGGGACTCTTCCATGTCTGACTGTGGCATTTATGGTCAGAAATGACCAGTCCTATGCATAGTATCCATTTGTTGATTATAGATACTTGGCCGATATCTGGCATTGGGTCTAGTGCTAGGAGCCCACAGCTGCCTTAATACGTTTGCTCCCAGAGTTCAGTGAATTGTTTGAGGTTGCAATTAGCTCAGGGGCCAAGGTGCTTTGTTATGGCATTGTTTGGACAAAATATTGAGTCCTAAATATTGTATGGACAAAATATTATGTCATGACTATCGGTGACAAGAATATTGTGAAGGTAAGTTTCTATGGAAAAGCAAAGTTTTACTATATTTAGCGCCACATGTATGTACTTTGACAATATATATATCTTCCAAGGTACGTAGATGAGGATTTAGGAATAGTAAATCTATACTTTCCTACTTGCACTTACCTTCTCAATATTTTGATCCTCAATATTTTTTTATAAATTTAAATAATTTTTATTGGAGTTAAAAAGAGAGTACCAAGATTACAATCAGTATAAGGAAATAGCAAAAATACATATCTTAAAGGTAAAAAGTTAAAAAATATGTTACTGTTATGATGAAAGAAAATCACTGTACAATGCACTCTTATACTATAAGGTAAGTAAAAAGACAGTAGAGTACCTATCTTAACATTAGTTAGTCATTTATATATTTTAAGACGGAATAAAAGGGGAAAGAGAGGGGATATGAAAGGAATAGAAGAAGAGGAGGGAGAGAAATGGCAAGGAAAAAAAAGATAGACAAATAGAAATTAGGGTAAAGATAAGTATGAAGATAAAAAAGTAGTAAAGGGTAACCAAAATAAATCAGACTTAATTTTCGGAGATACCAGTGAAGGTGAAGAAGTAGAAATTCTATGCTCATCACAAATAAAATTCCACCATGTTAATGTGCATATTTTAGAATTATCTTTCCAACAAGTAAGAATAACCTTAAAAGCAAGAGCATAAAAAGGTCAAATAACTTTGATTTGGAAGAATTGTCATGGAAATCAACAGACTTAATTCCAAGAAAAACATGTTGAATTGATAATGGAATACAACATTGAAATATCTTAGAGCATTTAGACCAAATGGATTTTCAAAAGTTTAAAACATTAGCGCAATAATATATTAAATGAAGTAATGTACCAGTAGAGGAAAGACATGACCAGCAAAAAGGTAAAGTAGAGGGATTGATTTTATGGATAAAAACGGGTGTATGAAGCACTCTATTGTATAGGAAAAATAGGGATTGAGTAATACTGGCAGCTTTGGAGGTAGTAAAAATGTTGTGCCTTAATTTATCCCATTTTTGAGTTGGGAGGGACATCGAAAGGTCTTGTTCCCATGCTGTTTCAATTGAGGATTTTAGTCTATCAGAGATAAGAGTGGATAAAAAGTTTATATATGAGAGAAGCTTTAGGGTTAGACTCAGAAGTAATATTGTATAAAGGAGTCAAGGGAGTAAATGGAGAAGAGTCAACAGGGAAGGTTTTAGTTAATAAAAAAGATTGAAGTACCTGTGATAATTGGGAGTATCAGGATAAGCAAGAAAAAGGAAGACCATAACATTCTTATAATGTAGTGAAGGGCATAATAGAATTTTGAGATACTAATTGGTGAACATATAATATACCCTTTTCTTTCCAATGTTTAAAATAAATGATTTATGGCAAAACTTAATAAATGTATTGTAACGGACAGAGGAGGCAAGAAAAGCTTGATAAAAATCAGAGCTAAAAGTGAACAATGAATGTAATAGATGTTGGGAATTTTTTAAGATAGGATGTTTGGAGATAAAAGTGCAATTGGTCATAAAGATAATATCATAAAAAGAAAATTCATGTAATAGAGAACGTTCAAAATGAATCTAGACGAGTATAGGGGAGTCTTGATATTCTCTATTTCAAACATAAAGTAGTCTAATTAAAAAAGCAGTATGATATAGTTTAAAATTAGGAGACCCATGCCCCCTTCATTTTTTGGTTTGATTAAATTGGATAAGGCAATACGGGCAGGTTTATTATTCCAAAGAAATTTGGAACAGAGAGAATTCATTTGAGTAAAGCCATAATTAGGTATGTAGGTTTAAAAGGTAACATAGAGAACAAAAACAGAATGAGAGGTGCAATCATCACTTTGATAGTATCCAATCTACCCCACCAGGATAAATGGAGAGGGGACCAAGAAAAGAGTGAGTTTTGAATCTTAAGTTTTAGTGCATTAAAATTTTGAGCGAGAGTGTGAAAGATGGTAGGTGAGAACAAATCTTTTATAAAGGAAGTAGCTTCTAAAATAAAAGATTGATCAGATAGTAAGGAGTTGTTGAATCTCCATCGAGCATGTTTGGGAGTCGCAAGCGATAAATCAAAAGAGGATAAAACAGGGGCATGATCAAAAATAAAAATAGAACCAATCTCTGAAAATTGGATGGAGGGGAGTAAGTATTTAGAGATCAAAATATAATCAATTCGAGACATTTTTTGATGAACATTTGAAAAAATGTAAATTAAAATGTATCAGGGTTACTAGTTTTCTATACATCTTAGAGTGGACCAGAGGCAATAGCAGATTGGAATGCCTTATGTGATTTAAATTTGCAATTAGATTTCCTGTCAGAAAAAAAAGTGTCTAGCCAATCATTGAAATCGCCAGCAATAATACAATTAGGATTAGTAATGGAGGACAATTTTAATTCAATATTATGCCAGAAATCTGGATCAGACTTAACCGGTCCATAAATATTTTAAAAAGTGACCTGTGTATTATAGATAGTGGCGTTGAGTAATACCCATTGTCCATTCGTATCACATTCAGTTGATAGAATTCGAATTTTTAGTGATCTGTGACATCATATAGCAACACCACCCTTATGGTTAACAGCTGGAGAAAAAATAACTTGACCCACCCATTGACGTTTAAGCTTAAGTGATTCAGCATTGTTACAGTGGGTTTCTTGCAAAAAGGCAATGTGACAATTAAGTTTCGATAAATGTGAGAATACATTTTGATGGTTAACAGGATGACCGAGATCACAGACCTTCCATGAGACAACATTAAACATGTTGATGAATAAAGACAGGGGTACAGGAACATTGGTGACAAACCGCAAAAACAACAATGGAAACAAAAAGACACAATGCCCCAATAATTGAATAACATGGAGGTACTAGCAAAATAAGAAAGAAGAAAAATAAATAGACACTCATACAATTATAGAACAAGGAAGAGGGAGAGAAAAAAGGAAGAATAGAATGGAAAGGAGAGTAGAAAAAAAGAGGGAATGAGAGAAGAATTAAAGAGATAGAAAAATAAAGAGACAGATCAAGGGCATAACGCCAGATCTGAAGGAAGGGGAATAAGAAATGAGAACCAGGCATGTCAGCACCCAGAGGCAAGAACAATATCAAAGAGAAAATAAAAAAAAATAGAAAAAATTCAGGCCCACGACTTCCATTTCGATCATTTTGCCTTCCATAGTGATCCAGTGGTCTTCAATTTGTTGCAGTTTTTTATTGGTAATATTCATTTTAAATCGGGTTAAGGGTACATACTTCATCTAAAATTGTATCTAAAACCAGATTAGGAGACAACCGGATTGGAGATGGAGGATCATTTTTGGCTCTTTTAGGTTTAGTAGCAGAAGAGGATGCTTCAGCAATATTAAGGGAGTCGCTGGCCATCTTAATGATGTGCACCAGTCAATGAGAGAGCTTTTAAGAGGTCCGTATAATAGATTACTGGTGAGAGAAAGTTCAGTTGAGTTGTGTGAGGATAGAAACAATGTGGGGAGGAGAAGGACGATTAATTATATGTAACAGGCATACGTTTTCACAGCAGGTTGTGGAGCAGAGAATTTATTGACCAACGAAGATCGTAGCGCTAGCGCTTGACTGTGACTAGGATTACTGCAAGCATTCTACTTTGTTTTACTGATATTTTAAAAACCTATTGCGTGTGATAATATGTGTTTTTAAAAACTATTTCTGAGCTCTTACTTGCATTTTGCTCGCTACTCCCTGGTCCACCACAGCTTCTGTGCTGATTGTCGTGGAGGGAGGTTGAAGCGACACCACTTCCTGGTTCCTGGTTGTTCCATCCTGGCCAGCCATCTTGGGGAGGTTGACGGGCTAGTCTCCCCCTCGCCCTGACTATTTTAGGGTGGGAGTCATTCGCGCACGATCATTGACCAACGAAGATCGTAGCGCTAGCGCTTGACTGTGACTAGGATTACTGCAAGCATTCTACTTTGTTTTACTGATATTTTAAAAACCTATTGAGTGTGATAATATGTGTTTTTAAAAACGATTTCTGAGCTCTTACTTGCATTTTGCTCGCTACTCCCTGGTCCACCACAGCTTCTGTGCTGATTTTCGTGGAGGGAGGTTGAAGCAACACCACTTCCTGGTTGTTCCATCCTGGCCAGCCATCTTGGGGAGGTTGATGGGCTAGTCTCCACCCTCACCTAATCTATAATACCTCTCCCTACCTAGCGCAGCGGTGACGCGCAGCGGTAGCGCCGTATACGTGCCGAAGAGGCGCCAAAGAGTAGCCAGTCTGCGCCAGTCAGCGGCACGGAAGCGGACGGGGCCGGACGGCTATTTACTTTTCCTTTACCTGAGCTAGTGGCAATATGTGCCTTAGTATGCTCACGTATTCCAGCCCCGAGCTTCGTACTCTCCGTCCTCCGTGTGGTCGCTGCCATCATATATTCCCAGGAGGGCGGGCTCTGAAGAAAGGGTGTAGCGCATGTGGTTGGCGCCTTCCTGATCGGAAATCACTTACACTGGTTAGCCCACCCATCCACCATCAATGTTTACTACTGAATACCAGATCCTTACCTGGCCACGCTCTAGACATTTGGAATATGTTACAGGATTCGAAGGTATCCTGTTTGTTCCTAACGGAAACTTGGTTGTCTGACTCTTCTTCCCCCGATTTGGCAAACGCCGTACCCTCCGCCTACAATATTTATAGGAAAGACAGGCCATCTGGTAGAGGTGGTGGAGTGGCTATCATAGTAAATAAGAACATAGCATGTCGCACATTCCCTGTAGATAATATACAGGGCAGTGAAGCCCTTGGCTTCACTTTCCAGCTCTCATCTTCCCAGGCTTGTACTGGTATTCTTGTTTACAGACCACCAGGCTCGGTGGGGCCGTTTTTAGAAGAACTGCAGGCAGCCCTATCGACCCCATGCCTTAGGTCCAATCATTGCCTTCTATTGGGTGACTTAAATATTCATATGGACAATAGTTCAGATCCGGACACTCAAAAACTGTTAGATATTACTTCCGTGCTGGGCCTATCTCCTTATGTGGCAGGACCGTCTCATAATAAAGGCCACACATTGGACCAGATCTTTTCTACTCTTCCTATCTGTGTTGACCCTCCCATGCCAGTTTTGTGGTCAGATCATTTTCTCATTACTTTTTCCATCCCTGTCATGGCTTCATCACGGTCCAAACCTGTTGGGTAGTTAAAGCATCTCTCTAAATCTTTCCATCTTCTTACTAGAGAGATGCTATCAAATGCTTTAACAAACTTCCCTTGTCCCACCTCTGACAATGTAGAGGATTACATTGCTCTCTTTCATAACTGGCTCACAGATCGTCTAGAGAGCTTGGTTCCGGCCAAGAAACAAAATTCTGCCGATAAGAGGACATCTGCCCCTTGGTTTACCCCTCATTTAAAAAAAAGCACGACAAGATCTTAAGAAAGCAGAAAGAGCATGGAGGCGATCTTACGATCATACTGAGAGGCTAAATTTTAAGACGCTGACTCGAGCCTACCATAAATCAATTTGGGAAGGTAAAAAATCCTATCTGGAATCTAGAATAAATGAAGCGGAGCATTCTTGCAAGGAAATTTTCAGGGTGGTAAAAGATTTCACCTCTCCTTCTGCTTATACTCCGACCCATGCTCATTCAGAAGCTTGGCTGAAGGAATTGGCTGTCTATTTTGTACAGAAAATTACCACTATTCAAGAATCTCTCCAGGCCACTTTTCAGCAGCATACGATGAGTCTGGGGTGTCCCTTGCCAGACCATGGTCCCTTCCTGTGTGATTTTCCCCCATTAGATCATGAGAGTTCTCTTGACATCTTGGCAAGTCTTAAATCCGGATCTCCACAGGATCCTTGCCCTGCCAAGTGTCTAGCAAATATGGCACCTGTTCTAAATGACCTGGTAAATCCCATCCTGAATCTGTCGCTCTCTTCCGGGGTAGTTCCCAAAGCTTGGAAGAGCGCCATGATCCTGCCACTCATTAAAAAACCAGCGCTCGACCCTTCAGTCCATGCCAATTACAAACCCATCTCCCTACTCCCTGCTCTGGCAAAAGTGACTGAGAGGTTTGTTCACAGATCTATTTCTAATTTCATCGAGGAAAAGGGTCTGTTGCATAGCACTCAATCTGGCTTCCGTGCAAATTTCAGCACGGAGACTGCGCTCCTTGAAGTCACAGATGCCATCAGGGAGGAGTTGGATGTTGGAAAAAAAGTGGTACTGATTATGCTAGACCTGTCGGCGGCTTTCGACACCGTTCCCCACGCACTTCTTCTTTCCAGACTCTGGGACTTTGGTCTGCGGGGAACGGTGTGGAATTGGCTTAAATCCTTCTTAGCCGACCGCCGGCAGACAATCTGGGCGCCTCCCTACTCCGCCGAAATGTCACCGCTAGAAGTGGGGGTTCCCCAAGGTTCCATCCTGAGCCCCCTCCTTTTTAACATCTTTATGGCCCCCCTGGCGGTGACGGCGGAGTCTTTCGGCGCCCGGATTGTCACCTATGCTGACGACACCCAGCTCCTCTTTGTAAGCAACAAGGATGGCCTGTTTGACGATGCCCAGGTCAGGGGCTGTTTGAGCGCTGTTTTTGAGTGGTTTGGACGTCATGGGCTGAAGTGCAACTCCGACAAGTCGGAGTTGCTCTTCTTTGGTTGTACCTCTGAGCCTGATTGGAAACCCTGGTGGCCGCAAGATATGTTTCCTCCCACCAGTTCGTCTTTGAAAGCCAAAAATTTGGGAGTTATGATTGACAATGAGTTATCTTTCGGACCGCATATTTCATCTCATACTGGGAAATGTTTCGGCATCCTTCGGATGCTTCGTAAATTCCTCCCTCTAGTCTCCATCCAGCACAGAAAAATCATTGTCCAGGCACTGATTGGCTCTAGGCTGGATTATGCTAATGTTTTGTTTCTGGGACTTCCCAAATACCTGGTCAGGCGTCTGCAAATCGCCCAGAATTCTGCAGCCCGAGCCATCTTTGGTCTTCCAAGAAAAGCCAGAGCCACTGATCTTCTCTCAACACTGCACTGGCTTCCTATTGCTAAAAGGATTCTGTTTAAAACTTTGACCACGACTTTCAAGGCCCTACATGGCATAGGCCCCAAATATATTTCCAAACGATTGTCCTGGTATAACCCCCCCAGATCTCTCAGATCTTCGTCCCTATCAAAAATGAGTGTTCCCATTATTAAGCGTGCTAGAGCAGGAGGACGGTCTTTTCGCTACTTAGCTTCTCATGCTTGGAATGACCTCCCAATCTCTTTGAGACAGACTTCTAGCCTTCTGTCCTTACGAAAGGACCTTAAGACATGGTTTTTCCTTAATTTGATGTTGCTTCCTGTGTCTGCACATCCTCTCAGTGTTATGTTCTCCCTTCTTCGGTTGGGTTTCCTTCGATAAAGCGCCGGGATACTCCGTGGAGTGGCCGTGCGCTATAGAAGTATAAAAATAACATAACATTATGGTAGTTCCCACTGGCTTGCAAAACATGCAAGGAAACAGGGAACAGAAGACCTCCTGAAATTCCGCCCCACAGCTTATAGGTGCACATTCACATCACTTCAGGTTCAATCCCATAAGAGAGCAAGTGCATCTAATCCACAATGCCAACAAGTTCAGCAATTATATATCACAGGGGCAATAGGCATAAAGTAGGCTAGAGACAAAGCAGTGCAGGTCATTTGTAGAAGTCTCTGAGAAAGAAGGGCATAACGTATAGCAGGCATACAATTGAGAGTTCGGGCTTTACAATGATAAAACATAGTTGGCCAGAAATGAAGAAATAATGACTTGAGGAAAGAAGGCAGGCTCATCCAAAGCGCTGGTAACATTTCTGAGATCGAGGAATAATGATAAGAGCGGCGTGCCGATAAAATGGCAGGCGCTCGCATGTGAGGGAGAATGTCGTCACTGCAATAAAAAGAGCAGGACAAATCTTTAAAAGCTCCCACCTGCTGCAAGTGCGCAGAAACAATGCGAGGCACAAGACCAGCTTAGAGAGCTCTGGCCATGGTCTCGGAGGGGCCGAAAATCAAGTTGTTGGCTCCATGAGGAAATGCAGTCCACCTGCTTTTTGCCTCAGCGCAGAAGCCACGCCCCAAACCTCGATATTTTTGACACAATATTTTGCGCATACTGTCAGTGATTCGTTTTTAATGTTTTCCAATACTTTTATATTGTTGCATCTAAACAATGAGCTTGCCATTGAGGAATATCTATGTGTATGTCATCAGTCAGTTTGGCCCTTTTCCAGTTTGAGAAGAATTGGGTTGCTACCTCTTAGTTTTGTTTTTGAAAAGCCATTGGGAGTGCCTCTTTCATTTTAGGTATTTTTGGCCCTCCTTACATGTTGATGGCCTATGATAAAACAGTTCCCATCTCTCCCGTTTACGTTTATTTTGGTATCCCTCTACAGCATTAGCTCGGGCAAGGGACATACATTCCCTCCGAAGGAATACTGGCTGAACAATTTAGAGTTCATTGCTCCCTTTCTGAGCAGACCTGTGTTTGTTCCAAATGCAGTCAGGATTCATGGCTTATTCATGGCTTATTGGCTTCCCCAAGAGTAGTCGCTATCAGGTGCTCTTGGAGTCACAATTACCTTCATTCTGCTCGGCCACCGTGGAGGTTTCTCTCCAGCAATTGTCCATGCAGTTGTCTCATTTGATCCACTGCTTTACCTCGTGCCAACCTCACTCTGGGTTGCTTGAGCATAAACAGTGACATTTCACAACAGCTCTCCAGCACCACATGATCTTCTGTTCCCTTTCTCATCTCAACGTCTGGGTCTCTAATCTGGGCATTGTGTAACAAAGAGGAAGAGAGAGAAACACTAGAGAGAGCCAGACAGAAATCGAGAAAGAGAAAGCCAGAGAGAGATAGAGAAGAAAGACTAATCACTCAGCTCCTAAATTCAGTAGGCAGCCCCATCTTGACATCCTTATGATGTTTGGGAGGAGGCACAGGCCTCAGGGTCTTGATGGCCTCTCCTAGAGTTCAAATGTGAGGAATTTGGATGCTGCCGTGCCCTCTCTTGTTGTTTGTCCTGCATGAGGGGATCCTTTCTCATGTCTGACGCTCTTGGGCACATTGGTAGATGGAACCCAGTGTGGAACTCTACAATACCTGTCTCACAGTCAGGTTTGCTCTTCTCCTCCTGCCAGACCTGTGAATCATGTAATCCGAGGCGATGCGGCCAAATTGCCTATGTTTGACTATGTGGCCAATGAATCAATGCTCACCGCCGAGTTTCTCAACTGTTCTTATTGAAATAAATTTGATTGTAGTTTTAAATTAAATAAATCTCTGGACCACCTGGTTAATATTCAGATCCGTTTCTAGAGAGGTATCAGTAAACGTAAGTTCGTCAACATGTTGTTATTGATCAGTGTACTATGTTCTTGATTTAAGCACATGCATCATTCAAAGGTAATTGTGGAAAGTCCACTTGTTTACCTTTTAAATTGCCCTCTCACTACATACGTACACTTCCATTTCCATGTGTCCTTTCATCATGTACACCTTAGCAGTGAATATGTTTCCAATCTGAGATGCCTTTCTGATGTGTCCATCTTTAATACAAGTGCTGCCTTCTATGTACAATGGCTACCTATTTACTAGAATGAACAAAATGCGATGATGGAATGCCTGAAATAATCTCAGAAACTCATAATTCGTTGTGGATTCATCCCAGGCTAGCTGGGCGTTATCTAACTGCTCAGGCTTGCTGGCGCCTTCTGATGGTAAAGTCAAGGCTGAGTGGCCCTCCTCTGGAAAGGCACTGCAGAGCTAAAAACAATGGAATGGAATGCGCCCAGAGCAATTGCCATACGTTTGTGCCACCTATTTGCGGTCGCCTGTTTGAAAACATTACATTACATTTTCAATGTATAGAGGCAGGAAGATCGTGTTTTTATAGGGCTGATGCCTTTTTTTGTTTGAGGGTTGCATTTCAATTTCTCAGTCTTGTCGTTAAAGGTGGCTGCATCAATACCTCTAAAGAAAAATAATGCATGGAATTATGTAAAGACAACCAACATGTATGATTGTGGCTCTTCTTTCGAAATCATGGCTGTCGAAATCTAACTGCCCACCACCTACATTATTGGAAGACCAAGTGATTGGAACATGCATCACAATACATTGACTGTCTTTCATTTGTTTTCAGGTTGCCTATTTGAGGATGATCTGTGCAAGCCTTTTGAAATCTGCCTCAATGGTAAGTTCCAATTAAATGTTTTTTGTTTGGCCCACTTCTATTTCGCTCCCTCGTCACATTCTGGCATGTCCCATATGTGAAAGCAAACTATAACACTAGCCTAAAATAGTTGGTACAGTTGATATAACACATTTCACTGAATGTGTATTTAGAGTAAAGCAATCAAAGAATAAACGTGAACATGTAACTGTTTCTGATGTTTGCTTTTTTAACACTCTAACTGCAGCTGTTTATGTCTGATAATGTAATGCATGTAGATGGAAATATAAGCTCTATAGTCACCCGGGGGTTGACATGGGCTTACATAAGACTACCACTACCACTTAATTTGCTCACATTTTGAAATGCAACAAAGGACACGTAACTGTGGTATAGGGTATGCTTTGAATTTGAGAAGAATGTCATATGGTGTACTTCAAATCTGGTATTGGTAGGACAAGACTCCTAGTGTGAGGGGAGAATCGCATGCATTATAAGAGTTAAAGACCTCCCAACTGTGAGAAATGGACCACAGATGTTTGAAGATCTTGACAGAAGCATATTTTCATTTAAGAATGACACTGTGGGGAAGATCTTTCAGCAGAGTTTAATTTGAGTGTACAATGTAAATCAAAACATATATTCAAACATAAACATTTAAAATAAAGCACAACACAAGTGTCTATGTATTAACCAAATATCCTATTTTAGTGACTTATAAGCAACATTTATTTTTTAATGCAGGCATCAAGTTAAAGTACCCTATGTTTAGACTTGTAGACAAAGTGAACATTCAAACATAATGAAAAATTTCACCCTTGGAAAATCTAAAGTAAAATAAATCATTAGACCCAGGAGTTTGTATGCACTCTCAAAATCACCTACTAAGAAGCTGTATTGTGCCAAAATCACAAAATACTCATAATTAGACCATTTTACGGCCAGTGTAACGGCGCAGGCTAAGAAATCACCCCTATATAGTGTGTCAAGATTAGTTAGATAATATCCTTCAAAGGCCCTTACGATGCCCCACATTCTGCCACAGAAGCGCAAAGGGTACCGTCCTTACTGGGTTCCATAATCAGGCAGCCATGGTCTTCTAAACTTATCACAGGTGCTCATGCATGCTCATATGACAGGAACACACATTTCCCAAACACCTGACTTCATTCCTAGAAAGTTGGCCAATGCTCCCTGTAATGCCGCAGAAACATGCGTATTCATTCCCCCTGCTGGTCAGCAGTTACAGCAGTTACACTTGTCCATGTGTCATCAAGGTGAAATTCCTCTTAGAGACAAAAGTAAAGTATAACGTTGTCACTCGAAGGGGGAAGTAAGAGGAGGAGATTTGTCCTTTTGGTACCCCTGCCATTGCAAAACCATTGCTTCCCACCACGCAGACACCTTTGCACTATGGCGCAAGAATGTCTGGGTTGGCGCATAGCAGCCAAAGGTACGCCATTGGAGGAAGAGAGCAGAGCAGCGCCACATCTTGGACAATACGGTGCAGCTCTGCTCTCTACTGTTTGTGTAAAGCAATGCAGCAATTTTACTTGCTGCCCTGCAGTGTGCGACTTCTTTGTACATCTGGTGCTATATTTGCTGGTAAATAACACATACCCCATACAAAATGTCCGTACACAAAACACATGCTTGAAATGTAATATTTTGTTTATACCAAGTATTTAAAATCATAACAAATTAAATGTGTGTTTAACATGTCTATTTCTAAACTGTAGTGATAAGAAGTGTTAATTGCTGCAACTTACTTTATATGAGTATCAAAAACCAACGATTGAAGGTTCAACCGATTGATTTCATCTCTGCAACACTAGTCTTTGAGGATTGTAATGTATTGGGGAATGCAAGGGCAGGGGCATATTAATTTTATTGTGATTTGAGTGAAGAAAAGTATTAGTGCAAACTTCTTCTTGTTAATGAGACTAGGTAAGAGATTCCGTGGTCTGCAGAAGAGTGCAGTAGCTCATCTGAACCAATTATTGAAAAGTTAATGTGGTTGTTTGTCTTTAAATGTTTAATTTATCAGAATTGATCTGAGCTCATTAATAAAGGCTTGCAAGATTTTTTTAAGTGTTGATTTACATATTACGGAAGAAAATAAGAATACATATTTATGAATGGAGATGATTTTATGTGTGAGTCTTTCTTTGAGTTCGACCCAATTTCAAAAGTACGTGGCGTTCTGAGTAATCACTCTGATTGGTTGGATTTGGGAAGTGGAGAGATTGCTAAATACATTCCTGTCAGCAAGTACGTTGGTGACTCCCAACTGCCTCAGGGATAAGGAACATTATATCACTTTCCTCTCCAATTTTCTCTTTTTAATTTTATCTTCAGGTCTCTGCTTTTCTTTTCACGCTTTTCGTTTATTTTCCATTTTAAAACTACATAGTTTATTTATTTGGAGTTGTTTAAAAACACTTGTTGGTGCTGCGTAGCTACCTCAGAGCAATGTGGAAAAAGGGCAGCACAGCAGTCATACAACTGAGATGAACATTTGGAATGGGTATCCTTGAAACTCAATTTCGTAGTAAAATCATCAGAAAGGATCCTCCACTTATCGAAAGGAGCTAGCAACAGCAATATATATGTCAATTACAGTGAAGCCAATGTGTGTCCACAAGGACCACAGAGAGGATGGTGTCCAAACCATAAGGGGTTTAATGGCAATTTAGTGAAAGTTACAATGCAGTCAATAATCAACAAATTAGTACATTTATTAAATAAGTATTCATATTCAAATGATCATGCAATCTGAATTAGTATATTATCAAGAAAAAGATGCAAAAAATAACAACATAAAGTAGGTAGACTATTTGGTAGACAGGTTCCATACCAGGATTTCTCTATTCTAAATAAGTATTGACAAGGGAATAGAGAATTTATAGAGAAGAAGGTGTCATCATCAAAATGAACCAAGTTTAAGGATAGCCACGGGTGCTCAAGCATGAAGCTCAACACCCCAGGCAAAGGAATCGGCAGAGACAAGAAGAGATCTTCTCTCAGCGAAGTCAGGACAGGGTCTGCTAAACTATACTACAAAACACATAATTAATACGTGAAGGAAAACTCATGAAGCTTCACCTCATCAGTTCGCACCAAATGGCCCAATCGTCTACTGTCATTCTCTGGGAACAGGTACACTCCCTAGTTTCCCCGCGCTGGACAAAAAACACACATCTGCATGAACTTGGATTTATCCCTGGCCCTGTCTGCCTGATACAGGAGGATCTCTCTCATCACCATGTTCTGCATGCAACAGCCACATTTCAGTTAATTTCTAGCTATCTGACATTTTCAATCAATCAATCAATCAATCAGTGAAACTTGTAAAGCGCGCTACATACCCGTAGGGTCTCAAGGCGCTTGGGGGGGGGGGGGGGTGCCGCTACTGCTCGAACAGCCAGGTCTTCAGCTTCTTCCTGAAGGAGAGGTGGTCTTGGGTCAGGCGCAGGTCGGACGGGAGGGAGTTCCAGGTCTTGGCGGCCAGGTAGGAGAAGGACCTTCCTCCTGTGGTCGCTCTTCGGATGCGGGGGACGGCGGCGAGGGCGTGGTTGGCTGATCGGAGGTGGCGTTTGGGAGCGTAGAGGTTGACTCGGCTGTTGAGGTAGCTCGGGCCTTGGTCGTGTAGGGCTTTGTGTGCGTGGGTGAGGAGGCGGAAGGTGATTCTCTTGTTGATGGGGAGCCAGTGAAGGTCTCTCAGATGTCCGGAGATGTGGCTGGATCGTGGGATGTCGAGGATGAGTCTGGCTGAGGCGTTTTGGATCCGCTGGAGTCTCTTCTGGAGCTTGGCGGTGGTCCCGGCGTAGAGGGCGTTGCCGTAGTCCAGTCGGCTGGTGACGAGGGCCTGGGTGACGGTCTTCCTGGTCTCTGTGGGGATCCACCAGAAGATCAGTACAATAACAATAAGCAAATGCTAGGTAACGAGAAGCCTAATAAGACACCAGCAGAGGGAGAACAACATGAGACATGCAGATCATTTCATGAACTGGAAATGTATGAAACTCAAGCCTGGTTACAAGTTAGGCCAACTTTAGAAAACATGGCTTCCTAACAAGTGCAGTTAGCTTGAGTAAATTAATGAATTTTTGGAAATATATATGTGGGTCTCCTCTAATAACTACAACCACCTGCTACATTGGAATACAGAATAATTAAATGTGGATTAATACTGCTACACACACATAGAGTATAACCTGCATATGAATGCATGGATCAAATTACTCGGCTCTAAAAACAGTGATTGCTGAAGTGTGAGTTCTGTTTCTGAAAAGACTATTGATAAGAGACAGTCTTTTTCTCTATGGTCTTTATTTAAGTGCAGACTTTACCTCTGTATGTGATGCAATCTGATCATCAGCACCTTGAAGACTCAGTGAGTATAAATTTAAATTATAGCAGACACCATCCGTTTGTGACTAAGCAGATAAGTAGTACAGCCAACATTCAATACGGTCAATGATTGTATCAGTTTCCTATGATGGCATTGTATCATTTCTATGTTCAATGCACAGATATGTATCCTTTGTTGTCACAGCCATGACTCTGTAAGGGTATTCCATGGTGCTTTTTCAAAATTCCTAATACATACATCAGAAACGGAATGCTCCCTCCCTCACTTTTATGTCTGTTTCAGCCCTCTGCATATGGGAAGGGAATGAGCTTGGAAATCCTTTGGTTTGATGTATTAAATCAATGTTCAAAAGAGGAAAGCACAAGATTAGCCAGTAGGACTATGAGAGGGAAGCAGGACTGTAGTGAGGAAGAGTAGAACTTGATAATGTAAAACACAGAGGGGCTAGATTTTGGCAGAGAGGGTACTTCGTTGCAATGGTGACGGAGTGCCCTCCCCACTAAAGTTACAGTCCGCACTCCCAATTTAGAGGAGGGCAGCCAAAGAATGTCAATGAGGGACCCTACTCTGGCTCTATCTCTGACATTCTCCTCCTACAGCCCGACGGGGTGCAGGCCATTGGAGGTTAGCCACCTGGCTGACCACCAACCTCAGAGTGGTTGATCGGATGACTGTTTTTTGCTGTCTTTCACTACCTGGTAAAGCCTGTTGGTCAGTAACAGTAAAAAAATGTTAAAAAAATTACAACCACATCATGGGAGAAAACTGCAATCTAGTATGTTGTGGGGTTCGTTCGTTTTTAATTTTCCAAAAACAAACTACCATTTTGGGAGGCTATTAAAAAAATTATGCTGTGTAAAACTTTAACGAGCAGCCATCCTGTTTGTTGGAGCTGTCCGTCAAACTTTTACAACATAGGTACTGTCATGAGACCAGTCTTGTCAATATTACAAAATGTTGAGAGGGCTGGTGGACAAAAGATTTAGTGGGTAAAGAAGGCCTCTCACCATGGCGGGGGAAATATATTTTGCCATCTTGACAGTGTTAGTTTTGTCCACCAAGTTTTAAATCAGCCCCAGAGTCTTAAATGATGTTGCAGTTTAGATCAAACAGAATTTATTTATAGGTTTGTAATTCACCGTAGCTCTTTGGAATACCACTGTAAAAGTGGAGAACCGTCAAGTGAGGTGTAATACACCAATATATATGTATCTTTATAATTGGTAGCAACGTCCACAGTCATAGCCCTGCATGGTAGTCACCAGTAACTTCTGAAAATCGCTTGGGAGAAACTAGGCCACATAAGCTGCATTAGACTTGGAATAGAGAAATTAATGTAGCATGAATCCCGTAGAAAACGATTTTAACCATTCAATCTATGTTAACAAAAGGGACTGCATCCGCTTTGGTTTCTGAGATGTGCCCAATGGATTTGGGAACATGAGATTAAACATTATGAGCCGCTGAGGCTAGTATTAAAAGGTTTGACTGTGTGCCTGTTGCACCAATACTTCAGAACAAAGATCTTGCGATTTTTCCACTCTTCCGAAATAACCTCCATTCATCTCTAATGAAGGGGCAGTTCGGGCTCATAAAAGGCTGGTAGTAGCGAAATATGGCTTCTTCTGATGGATCTCCAGCAGTTGAGGTAGAAGGAAAATAGGTATCCTGGAAGCTAAGAGTTTCCTAGAAATGGGCTCTGGCCTCCTCAAGGTTACTCTCCTCATGGTTCCCACCACCATATCACACTCCTGAATCTCTTTGCCCAGAAAAGAGGTAGAATTAGGAAACAAGCAGGAATGTTGAGGTATCAGTTCCCCTGGAATCCTCTTGTCAAACACTGCATTTTCATTTCCTCATTGTAGTATGAGGGGCTGGAGCTAGAACATGAAAAGGAACAATACCAGGGAGTCTTAAAGTCAACTTTTATATGAGGCCTACATTTCTTTTTCTTGTGTCTGCTTTCTTTTACCCCTGTGGCTGTCACAAGAAGGTAGAAATGGAAATATCTTCTAAGCAAAGTTCTGTTGTCTTTCTGAAGACTGTTTTTTCCTAGAAACATTGCTTGACCCCCAAACAGTACTATTACCAACCGGGGAAAAAATCCCAAAACAATAGTTCCCATGTACCGCAAGCAAACTAAAAATAAGGCGGGTCATCACTTCCATATGAAAATACTGTACCCTTCTTTAAAGCTGTTCATACTTTCCTTCACCTGAACTCTTTTTACCCCTTTAAGGTTATCACTGAACGTAAAACCTATATCTTTGGGAGCTCAAGATACCCCAAAACCTCCTTTTCTTCATCCAGCCTGAGAGCTGTTTTCGAAACCTACGGTGCCCTGAAGTAGATGTTTCAGTTGCCTGAGGGTGCCACTCCACACACGTTTAGGCTGAAGAAATCTCTCTCTTGCAACTAGGTATGCCTATGGCAGCGTTAGGCGTGGGAAAATATTATTGAAATGGTAGCCCATGCCATATCTACATCATGGATGACATAACTATGAACCCCAAAAAGCATGACCCCACCTAAGAAATACCAAAAAAGAAGATTGAATGACCCACTTGTATCCTATAAACATGAGGCTTCAGTCTTATCAGGAAACCAGAAAACAGGTGATATGCCTGGAGATTTCCCCTACCTATGCCCTTGCAAAGAGGTAGGGACTTAAAACCAGGATAACCTTAGGGTAGAACACTTCCTAATATATTTAAAGGTAAAATATGCGATTGTTTATAGGACAGGTCACCCTCTATGACAGAGGACTTTAAACTTTGTAATGCTGAGGCCCCATAGGAAATCTGTTTTCATGTCCGGCCTCCTCCAATTCTGATATGTAAGAGAGACTGGATAAAATATTTGGAAGCGCAGATGGCTTTGATGAGTTAGAGGAAGTACATTAAATTGCACCGTGGGAATTGCATTAGAGCATGTAGAGTACAGGACTGTGACCTTCCACTTTTCTTTCTTTTACTTTCTCTATATTTTACTATTTTTGTGCCTAATCTCTTCTGTCAACATCTCTCATAGTCCCCTCTTCTGTCACAGCCTTATTTGGCTGTCATGGCCCAATCCTGCCCATTTCTGCTAGCACTATCCACCTCTTCTTTCAATGGCCATCTCTTTCTGTCGGTTCTATCTCGTCTCTCTCACTGCCCAACTCTCCCCTCCTGTGTCTTCTCTTGTTAGCTTTCCTTGCCCCTACCATCTTCCTGTCCTATGCCCCTCACTAAACGTCAGCTAGTAGCATGATGGTTAGACTAGCCACTCTACACATTGAAAGGGAAGGGAACCCCCTCTAACTTTTCAATTGTAGGTCTTGGAGAAAAGGGGGACAACAAGTAACCATAATATATCGCAAAACCTCCCACTTGACCTGTATTTCTTTTTCAGAAGGCTGAACAGCTCAGTTGGGCTACCTACATTGGAGACATGATGCACAAACAAGTTGCTATTTTATCAACAACAAACACATTCTTCAAAAAATCATTTTTTTCATTGTCTGTCAAAAAAAGTTAAGACATACATTATGTTCATCATTTTTTTCATTTTTCTTTTTTTACATACATGTTGTTCAATTAATAAAATCTTCATTTAAGTGAAATTCTTTTATATAACCCCTATAGATACACCACATGCACATACTAGCCTCTCACAAACACATTCAAACTCATTCATGCCACACAAATTATCATACCCACCCAAGAACACATACACATATTGGTCATACAAAGGACAAAAATGTTTCAGTCTTTGTAACCGTGTTGTGGGCTGGGTGTTACATAGACAGGTCAACGCACGTTTTGGTGGTATTTGGCAATTTGTGACCACCTTCTTCAGGCCAAATAATGTTACAAAATTAAGGCGAGTGGTTGGGGTATATCATCTAGCTAAATAGGTTTGTTGCTGAACCACTACAAGATGAATTGCTCAATATGGCGAAGTGACGTCAATATTATTTGGACCTCTCTCCCAGGGAAAACACGCAAGTCTTTACTCTGCACTGCTATAAGTGGTGTCACACCGCATGCATATCCACTTGAGCTAGTTTGATATTTAAAAGGTTTTATGGGACCCCTGACAGGTAGTTCATCACCAGGACCTGTAAATCATCTTTCTACTATGTAGTATGGTGTTGGATCAAGTGTAATTTAATGGGTCCATGATGTAGATTGAAGATATATACGTAGATGCCTGAATATCCAATCGGCCTCTATTGAGGTTCAGCGTGTCAACGGACGGGAACAACTCTCTTCACCTTGCAAACGCGGGGTGAGAAGAATCTGCACGGTGTGTTATTTAAAGGGAGCTCATCTGTGATCTAGCTGCTCTAGTCTATGTTTTTTTCTTCTCATTCCGGGATTTGTACTCATGGTTTTATAATGGGATTCACACGACTACAAGTCTCAGAACGCACAGAAATAACAGGGCTTGGGCAGCTAGTCTCACATGGACCTAGGAATCTTGGCAGAGCTTTGATAACTCATAAAATCTAAGTCAGAGGAAGAATCGATGATTCTTCTCCAGCCTTTCAGGGGGCTGATGAGGTGAAACTTTTCCTCTGAAAGCCTTGCCTTGTCCACCTATTTTTGCTGTCTATGCTTACCTGAAATATTTTAGGTGTGCCATCCCAGATGTACTGAGACCCTGCCTGTACTCAGTAACTGGCATTGCACACTGCCGTACAAGCAAACATTTGAACTGGGTAAGGGAGAATTTGAAAAACAATCAGGAGGGTTGATTTTCCCCATTGACTTACATTGATGAGGAGAGGGTTTTAGGTGGGTTACACCTATAATGAAAACATTTTGGCTTAAGAAATTAGGAGTCTCCCGTCTGAATTGGGTCTGTTGGCATGTATGTTCTGTCCTGGCAGCACTGAGATGTTTTACACAACGCAAGCATAACAGCTACCAAAAGAAGCCCAAAAATACATAGGCCACCCAATAACAGTGACATGGGTATCAGCCATTGTGTAGGTTAGACTTCCTTTGAGCTGTTTTCTTTAAGCAGTTGTACTGGCACACAAACATTAGGAAAGGAAAGAGCCTTGAGTTTCTTAGTTGTGGAACTGGTGGACCCTTTCAAATAACATGTACTCCCCGCTTTGAAGACCTCTGCACTCCAATAAGCACACATGCCAACTTTTTGAAATTAGAAAAAAATGAATTTTTGAAAAACAAATAAGGGGACTTTATTTACCCAATTCAAGCACATTGAATCAAAGAGTATATTAGGGGCGAGACAGCTAAAATAAAGTCTTTTTTTGATGAAAAAGTTGTGGGCCTCCCACCTGAATCGGGTCTGCTCGCATGTAGGAATAATGAATGTCAATCAATCAATCAATCAGGATTTGTAAAACGCGGCTGCTTCATCTCTTAGGGTCTCTAGGCGCTATCCGATAATGATGCTAGTTCTCCTATTGGTTTAACATCCAAGTTTTGCGGTACGTCCTGAACTGCTGGAACAATGGTGCCGCGTGGCTCTGAGGTGCAGCGGGAGATCATTCCAGGCCTTGGCCGACAAATAGGAGAACGAGTGGACTCCGATTTTGGTCCGGCAGATGCGATGGGTGGCAGCTAGGGTGAGACTGTGATGAGGAAAGCGGTCAAATTGTCAATAAATTATAATAGAGTTTAGAAAGAAAAATATAAAAATGCTGCAGAGACCATATGCAGTGTAAATAATGCATGTAGTTGAAGTTGTATAAATGTGGAACTATAGTAATGTCTTCAGAACTGTGATAACTGTTGTACTTTATTGTCAATGAATTACCGATTCTGCTGTGCTTTGCATAGTGCCTGGATTCCGTTTTATTTTCTTCTTATGGTGGTTAATTGCGTTTGGGATATTGCTTCTTTATAGAGCATTTATATTGTTTTAGCCTGAATACAAATCACTCTTTTATGTTTTGTATTTCACTAATATAAATGTAGGTAGTCAACATTGACAAGGTTTGTTTGATTTAATGAGAAGTGTTGTGCAACGAGTGAAATTATATGAGGTATAACCACAATATTATTATTTATTAATACATACATAAAAAGTTTGTAGTACATTTACCAGGTAATTTGTCTCATTTTTCAGATTCTAAATTTAGGTTTTTTGAAATTTTCGAATGAGGTCAGAGAAATTGTTGCAGGATCATAGCTTTGCGAGGTTAAAGTAAAGGATTGGATGAATAAACCAAACACTGCTACTTATTTCTTCTTATCTCAGGCCCAGTGTGCAGACACTGCTCATCATTCTCTTGTTGCTGGGCTCCCCGTGGAGGCACTGATTTCTGTTTTTATTGCTTGCATGAAACCCTTTGAGAAGGTCATTCAGGAGATCTTACTGCCTGTGCTTGTCAGGATAACAGCGTGAACTTCTGCTTAAGTTTAAATTCAGGGATGTCATGTTTAATTAATATTAGGCGTGAAGTTTAAATGGTGTTCAGGGTTTTGAAGTATAAGAAGATCGGGCTAATTGATACATCAAATTAATTACTTGCTGTGGCAAGAAAGCGAACAGTTTTAAGGACTGAGTTACATTGAATGCTTTAGTAGGAAAAAGCAAGGGCCAATTTGCACACTCCTAGCTGGATCTGCACAGAGTGTACAGTTCTCATGAGGTTGTCCACAGTGTGCTCTTTTCCCTTCTTCAGAAGAGGGACTTTGGGAACCAAAGTGCCTTTGGTACACCCAAGAAATGTAGCCAAAGTCTGCCCCTCCACTGATGGGTTAGGACTGTCGGCATCCTAATGCAGACCCGGATGGCGAAGGGGTAGACATGATTCTATATATTGATCTGTGCCACCACACCTGTGCACGTCAGATATGAAGATGGTGGACCTCGGGCCCCTGGAGTGGGTTGTCGAACACTTCAGCAAAAGCCAGGAGGCCTCACCTGACCAATAGTAACAGACAGGCATTCAGTTAGCGTTAGTGGTCTTAGAGGAGGCCAGTTACTTGATGATGGATGACATTGCAAGATTTAGGTCTCCGTGAATTTAGTCAATATAAAAGAGGTCGTTGCATTTGGGTCTAAAGTGTATTTATAGCTTAAGTGAACCTACAGGATGTGTTTTTTCCAGGGAAAGTTTTGAGATGTTACAATAGTATAAATCTGGGACACAATATGCACTGTTGTGACTACATAGGAAGATTTACGTTATACATTACAATGTCATACACTGACTTTGCTTTTGGAACATGCAAGTTTGCGCAAGGTGGCGCAGAATGCTCTAAAGATCACTTAGGAGATGTCAAGACTGGCATTAAAGTAGAAGAATGGTCATTTTTAGTAAATGCAATTCCATATGTCAGTTGACAACAATTCCTTTTTGCACGGAATCTGCCTTTCTGCATCTGTTTTTGCATTTCCTCTCCCATGTGTTGTTTGATTTTAAGGAGCTCGAATACTGACATTTTGGACTTCTGGGCAGCTGAGAGTCTACTAAGCAACCCCTCACTGCATAATATTTTGCATTAAAACTAGACAATCTAGCAGCAACTCATCTAATCAAGGATGCTTGGAGATATCTATACCCCAATATAGCAGGCAACACGTACTACTCTGCTGCACATAAGCTATGCTCACGCATAGATATGGTTTGGATCTCCGATTTTATCCTTGACTATGGTAATCTGCCTTAGATTCACTTCCGATCATAACCCTATTATGCTGACATTTGAGATAACAACGGAAAGCAAGCTCCCCGTGTGTTCTCTTTCCCTAGATATCTGTTCTCAGATACTATCTTTTTAGGCCAACTAAAAGAACATATAAAGGAGTTTGTAGAATTCAATATCCACTCTGCACCACCAAGGATAGTATGGGATACATGTAAAGCCAGCATCCGTGGGTTTTCCCAGCAGTATATATGGCAACAAAATAAAGGACGTAGGAATCAAGATGAGAAAATGACAACGGATATACTTAATATGGAAAACTTATTGTCTGAAGCGCTTATAAAAGGAGATGACGAGAAGGCATTACGTCTCAAACTAGTTGATCTAAAATCAGTTTTAAAAAAGGTTCTTAGGGAAAAAAGTATAATTAAAATCAAGAAATACCAACTAAGCCAATATGAAGGTGGGGAACAGATAGGGAAAATATTAGCATATAGAGTGGCCGAGAATCGAGCACAGACGGCCGTTAAAGAAATTAAGGGGGCCAATAATCAAATCTTTCAAGACACAAAGGCTATTTTAAACCAATTTGCACAATACTACCAAGAGCTATATACCCCGGAGAACGAGGTGGATAATGACAAAATTAAGAACTACCTAAACTTAAATAAAGTCTTACCTATTGACCCGGAGCAATCTGATCAATTAGTTGGGGACATTACACCGACAGAAATTAGAACAGCTATTTACTCTCTGGCATCAGGGAAAGCCACAGGGGAAGACTCGATTCCTATAGAGCTATTTAAAACATGCGCAGAGGAATTAATACCACTCCTGTCTATAGTGATTCAGGCTATTGGGAAAGGGGAGCAAGCACCCAGGTCATGGAACTTAACACAAATTATTTTTTTCCTAAAAAAAGGCAAACCAGCTGTTGAAAGAGGGTCCTATAGACCTATATCCCTCATAAATAGCGACGCTAAAATATTCGCAAAAATACCATCTACTAGGCTGGCACCATTAATGGCACAAATGGTATCACCTCAACAACACGGCTTCATCCCTAAAAGGGATACAACGGCTCATTTTAATATGGTTATTATGGCTTTTGATGTGGCACAGATTAAGTCAACCCCACTCGGTATGATATTATTAGATGCAGAAAAGGCATTTGACCGGGTGGGGTGGGACTTTCTATGGGCCACATTACTTGCTTTTGGTATAAAGGGTCAATTCTTGAACTGGATTCAGGCACTATATGATAAACCCACTGGTAAAGTTTGTTATATGGGCAAATGCTCATCTACCTTTCCGATTGAACGGGGGACCAGACAAGGGTGTCCTCTATCCCCTTTAATATTTGCCCTTATAATGGAACCATTTTTGATCGCACTACAAGGTAGGGATCAGATTTCCCCTTTTGTTAATGGAGCAGACTTACTTAAAATAACTGTATACGCGGACGATATAGCGATATACTCCAATGATGTCGAAGAAGTGTTAAAGGGTATTATAATAGAAGCGGAGGATTTTGGTTCAGTATCTGGATATAGATTAAATAGTACTAAGACTCAAATTGTTATGAACCACAGACCATCAAATCCACTACAAGGGGTATGTGATTTGGCTACATACCTGGGGGTAAAGTTTATATCAGATGTTAATTTAATACTGGCGTTAAACTACGAGCCTCTATTAAAGGAAACAGGTATATTATTCAAGAAATGGCATAAACTACCATTAAGTATTATAGGCCGAATTAATTTAGTAAAAATGAAAATACTACCTAAGTATTTATATCTTTTTCGCTCAATCCCTTTACGTATAAATAATTCTTATTTTAATAGATTGGACGGAATTATTAGCAGCTTCATCTGGGGGTATAAGAAAGCCCGCCGCGCTGTTTCACTCCTTAAACTTCCATTTATCCAAGGAGGACTAGGCTTATCGGACATAAAAGCTTACTATTTGGCTGTTTTCTTGACCCGCTTCCAAAGCCTAATAATTCCAGATAAAAGTATGTATTTCCACAAATTTGTGTTAGGGGAGGATGTAAATATGTTCCTCTACAAAATAAACAACCCCAATTACTTTAAACGCGTTAAATTCAAGACTATACGAGATCTTGTTAACATTTGGCGTTCCATTTTGGTCAAATGCAAGACTTCTAACTTTCATCATAAAACCCCACTGTGGTTCAACCCGGGCTTACCTGAAATATTCCAAGATCTATGGGCCCTTAGGTGGTCAGAAGTGGGTATTACAAACTTGGGAGATCTGTTTGATCACAACGGATTTTGCTCTTTCGAACAGTTGAAAGCTTGCTATAACATATCGGAGGAAGCCAGTTTTAAATATTTTCAAATAAGAGACTATCTGGTACGGAAACTAGGACTATTGAAAATTCAGGATTCAGATTTGTGGAATTGTATATATAAAGAAAATGATAAAGCATGGATTAGTTTAGGCTATAAAATCTTTATTAGCCATAGAAATGATGACTCTGTCAAACTTGCAGAAAAATTTACTAGGAAACTGGGAATTGCTGTGGCTCCTAACCTAATTACTTCTTCACTAAACAGCCTCCACCGATCTATACACTCTTCCAATTTAAAACTACATTTATTCAAAACTATATGTCAACTATATTATATACCAGATAGGATTCTTAGATGGGCAAACAATAATAACTTTAACGAGCGCACAAAATGCCCAAAGTGCAATACAAGTGCAGCGGACATAACTCACATGTTTTTTTTCCTGCCCACAATTAGGTGAATATTGGAATGATGTGACTGAGGTTATATCTACGAAATTAGCTAGCTCTATTGATTTGACACCTGTAGACGTGCTTGTCGGTTATTCCGGGGGGGAGAAAACTAACATTGACTTACTCAATATCGTAATCGCATGTGCGAGATTAGTAATAGCAAGGGCTTGGATACAACACAACCTGCCGACAGTTATGGAATGGTGGAGCCTAGCTAAGTAAATCTATCATATGGAATCTGCTTTATCTACAACACGGGGTATTCAGGCTAAGTTGAAAGTGGAAAGGATTTGGGGATTGATAATGTCATGATACTTCCCTTTTTCTCTGTCTCTCTTTATGTCTTTTGTTATTGTTATGCCTTCTTCTTGGAGATACGTTTTACTGGGTGGAAAAATTGATTATGATTGCTTTGCTTTCTCCTTTGATGGAATTAATGAATTTATTATGTTTTTTCTGATTAAATGATTATGTACTTGTCCCATGAGATGCAAATAAAAATCTTTAAAAAAAAAAAAAAAGAAAGAAACTAGACAATCTATTTGGGAAGTGCTACATGGAATATTTGACTTTTATATAACTCCAATATACTCTAGGACTGTACAAGTCTCACAAAAGTCAAAGGTCACACGTAGGATGCAGCAAACATTTTCATCACCCTTGGGTGGGACTGAAAATTGGCAAAATAGACTGCAGGCCAAACTGTGGTGGGGTAACTTCAAATTAAGATATTTCTGATAGTTAAGGTCTATGTCTGATATGAAATAAGTCATCTTTATGATTTCCTGCAACTGAGGACCCAGTTGTCTATTACCCAGATTTAAAGAAGCATGGAAATGGTGCCAGTGGTATGTTTTAAAAGTTCTATTATCACGGAAGCTGTGGCGGTTTTATGGACCTAGAGTTACAGAGTTTTAAAAGAATCTCTGACTAATTTGAGACAATATAAATATGTGATAATCATAGATTTCTAGCCAAATGTCACATAAATGATGTTTAGAAATACTTCTACGTTCCTCCAAACTTTTTTCTATTACCAGAATGTGAAGCATTATTTGTGCAGGAGGCTTTGTGTAAGTAGTTTTAATGAGGTTCTCTCTAACTCCAGAGCACTAAACTAGGTAAAAATGATTTTCTGTGCCAGACATAAAAAGGTCTTCAGGCCCATTGGCTCTCAATGTATGTAGTCTATCAGAAAGACAAGGGGCCTAAATAAAAGGATTTGACACTGACAGAACAGTTTTACCCATTTCTTGGTAGCAACTTGTGAAAAGAAGGGAGGGAGGTGAAGTTTGACAGCTTAGCCACACATAGGCATGCCTGACCTTCAGTCATCCCAAAAATATTTGCAATGAGCACAACTGCAGGGAATCACTTTAAAAAAAAAATCTTTATAGAGCTGTTGGGATGGAATGGTTTAGGGAAACGTCCTAATAACTTGTGAGTTACTCTTATAAAGTAGGACCATCACTGCCTAGAAACTAGACTCCTGCTGTAACAGCGAAAATATGAAGTTTTCTGCATGAAAGAATTCTTCAAGCCTCTAGAAGAGGTTTGGTATAGTAAATGACTTAATTTATCTATTGAATCATTGCATAAAATGATTATTCCCAGGGCCAGGAAAGTTAGTCCCTTGCCCCCCCACAAGGGTAAATAAGGATTCAGGGGCAGATGTACAATAAGTGGCTCATCCCTGCTGATATGCAGGGATGCGCCACTTATTGTGCGCCATGCCTCCACCACCATTGATGCTCCGCATTTACAATGCGGCGCACCAATGGGCAAAAACGGCACAGATGCGTGACGCATCTGTGTCGTAAAAGCGACACATTGCTGGAGTTGCGTCGCAAGCACGATGCAGCTCCAGCAAAGCCGCAAGGTCCCTATCTTGTTAATGCTTTGTCAATCCTTACGCCTGCTTCAGGCAGGGGCAGGGTTTTGACGCAGCATGGGTCCCAAAGTGGCAGAGTGATTTCACTCAGCCACTTTTATGAGGCGTTCCTGCGCCGTAACGCCCCCCCCCTGCGCAGGAACGCCTCCTTCTGACGCAGGGCTTTACAACGTGACGCATCTCCCAGATGCGTCACGTTGTAAGTACCCCGCACCCTGGTGCTTCTTTTGCGCCGCCGCTGCATCACAAAAGTGACGCAACAGCGGCGTAATAGGGGCGCAAGGGGCTTGTAAATCTGCCCTCTAGGATTTATCCAGGAGTGCCTACTTCTGCTAATACTTTTCACAAAGGTGGGAGTGAGCTAGAGTTTCAAGCAACATAATATGCTGCCCTGACCTGGCTAAAAACCAGCAATACCAACAGGGACTGGACCTTTGTCAGTGTTTTGAACGAGAAAGGTCGAGCTGACCTTTCTTCCACTGCCATTCTTAGCAGGGTGCCTAATACCAGTTCTTGAAAGTTTGGAAGAAGTTCTGCAACTTTTTTGAAGTTGGAACTCAAACATAATTTTACAGCCTGATTATCAAAGACCCGTTTTGCGAGTCTTTAATAGCGATTCATAAGGAATCGCTATTACAGACTCGCAAAACGGGATTCATGTAGGAATCGCAAAATAAAATGCGATTCCTACAAATTCCTTCTTTGCGATTAGCAAATTGCTTATTGCAAATAAGGAATAACTCCCCATTCATTCCTATGGGCCAAAAGGCCATAGGAATGAATGGGGAGTATTCCTTATTTGCGATTAGCAATTAGCTAATCGCAAATAAGATAGCGATTTAAAGGGTGCCAGGGGTGTCCAAAGGACAACCTGTAGCACTCCTTAAATGCAAATTTAAACAGGTGTTGGCACACACATGTCCAAAGGACATGTGTGTGTGCAACATGCAACTTAGAAAAATGCTTTTAAAAGCATTTTTCTAAGTTTTCGCTATTTACCACGAGGTTTGACCTCGCGGTAAATAGCGGGCCGAAATTGCGAATTCACAATTGTAAAATGGATGATGAATTGCATTTAAGGAATCTCAAATAGAGATTCCTTTAATGTAATCACTCGCAAAATAGCGAAATCGCTATTACCGATTTTTGCATTTGGATGATGATTCCCAAATGCAAAAATTGCGCTCGCAAAGGGCCAGATTCTGAGAATCTGGCCCTTTGCGAGCGCAATTCACCTTCATGAATCTGGCTGTTACTTCCTAAGGACCAGGAGAGGGTGCCATGCCTACATGAAACCTCGGCCACCACTTTTTCCTTGTTTATCCTTAGGGCTTTAGAGGCCATAGCTGGAGACTATCAAGAAACTGCGAAAAGAAGATAGCTGACATTGTGGAGCCTTTTTCTTCTAAGACATGCTGTCTTGTCCCACTACATGCTTTGTGCTCCATAGTATTTCTAAGTCAGAAGGTGATACTGCTCACCAGGATAAAACAGTAGAATTTACCCTCCCCTCATTCTATCTTGTTTGGCAACAGAAGAGGCCTACGTCCATCCCATAGAACAGCAATAACTTTTAGAGTTTCCATTTTGCATTGATTCATACCATCTGAGATTCTCTTAAATTGATTTCTATCCCTGTGATGACATTTTACTCTTTAAGTAATATCCTTTTTTTTACTAAATTGTTTTGAGTAGTTTATATGATGTATTTCTTAATTTAGATGTGGTGCTGTTTAGTACCACCTATGCATTTCCTCCAAGCCGATTATGGATGTTTGTACCAAGCTACCAAGGGTAAGCCCAGCATTCAAGAAACTTGCTATTACTTGTAGGTAGCAAAATGATTAACTAGTAGCTAAGTCACTGCTCATCTCGAGAGAACATTCTTTCTCTAGGTAGCATTCCAGTTTTCTACACTTGTGAATAGCATAGCCTCCTTTACAGTCTGTTTAAATATCTCTGTGCTCTCACCATTCCCAGTAATGATATGGACTATCCTAATGATGCAACAGCTAAGCATCATTTATTGAGCAGATGTTGAAGCTTACAGCTCTGTTGTCAATATACTATTATAATGCTAATGAGTTTCACATAAATCATCTGAAGACACATCAGCAGGAGAGTCAGAGGAGCAGCAGGGATTCCTAACCATCTAAAAGGGAATTTATGCATTTGCTTTTTTGAAAATCTGCCCTCTGGAATTGCTATGACTATTAAACGGAGAGTACAATTCACTACTCGTGTTCATGACAACTGTGCCAGAGACTGGGTCAAGTTATCACGAACAGTCTGTCACTGTTGAGTCTATTTGTGTTCCTTTTCATAGTCCTCTTACCTGGCGTTACACCCCTAATGTTCTCTGGAAATGTCCCCATGTAGCCACTACCATGTACATTGCCTCTGAATCCCCACACACTCTAGGCCAAAAGGAAACATTTAAGGAAACAAATTGAAAATCCCCAAATTATTACGAAATAAAAGTGAATGTTACATTTATCAAAGGGGTAAAATCATGGAGTCCCCAAATAATCTCCTACCACAGATCCTTCACCTCATAACTAACCAGATCACTTCACCCACACAACCCACACAACTGACCACATATCACCACACTCAGACCCTCAAAACCAAAACAATTGAGATGTAAAATACAAAATAGATGCTCGCAGCTTTAAACCACTTCAGCCAACCAAAACTATAAGAACACATTTAAATTGAAAACAAAGAGGCCCAACATTGAGATACTATTAAGACAAAGAAAATCACTTCCGGTAAAAAACAATTGGCAAACAGGCCAAAAATATAATCCTAAAAAAGCAGCTACTGAATCCTGAAAGAAAAAAAAACATTAAACAAAACAACAGCTAAAATCCAAATATAACCCAAAGAGATAAAATAAAAAAAATGCACCATCTGTCAGAAAATAAATGGAATCCATCCTCCTTCATTACATTGCAATAACACCCAGAATAACTTTGCAAGTGACAGAAAATGTGCGTATCCTGTCAACTGACAGGACCACAACGTCAGAAAGAAGACCAATAAAGAAAAACTATTGTGTTAGGTTAGAATAAAGTAAAACACATAGAAAAACAAAATGGGCCACTTTTAAAATGGAAAAGACAAATACGCACAACAAAAAGCAAAATATAAATCCAATATTGGTTCCAGAGAATGAAAATTAAAATTCCGTGCACATCCAAAGTCTAGTTATCTGTGAAAAGGGACTTCTTCTTGGCAGGAGTGGAATTGGGCTCCAGCTGGAGTGATTTTTGATTTTGCTTAAGGCTGTGTGTTTCTTTTTTTAATCATTTTCCCGATTTGTGTGTTTTGGGTGTTTTCACTTGGACTGAGGTTTTGTCTTTCTGAATGCGATGCGAGGCTTGCTTCTACTCAGTGTGTCTGTGATGTCATCACAGAATGTTGAGACTGGGTTTACTGAAAGCTGCATGTGCGAGACAACTAAGGGATGTTGACTAGAACTAGAACTGAGTATGGAAGAGGGCTGTAAGCAGGTCTCCGGAGAATCCTGTATGCGGATGGTGTCAAGGTAGAGTATTTTTGGACCTAGAGGACATCCCTCTTGGTTTATGAGAGTGGTCCAATATCCCTACATTATTTGACACAAAGTTAGTATTATGAACCCTTAATTTAATGTAGCACTGTCGAGTTGAAAGGTGGAGGTGGTATTCAACAGATATCCTGTGAAACCCAGGATCCCAGTTACAGTGCTTTAATGTTATGCATACGTCTGTGAAAGAACAGCCAGCAGCTAGGAATGAATAGCTGTGGGGCTGAAATTCTGTGAATAGCATGTTTACAGAAGTTAACCCTCACAAATGTGTTGGAAAGGTCATTCAACATAGTATCCTCAATCTTCCTTATTTCAGAATGCTTTCAGCTATGGGCTCTCTATCCTTAAAAATAGAAGCGTAAATCTTCCAGATTTCAGAATCTTTTCAGCTATGGGATCTCTATCCTTCGACATAAAAGCATAAATCTTCCTCATTTCAGTATCTTTTCAGCTATGGGATCTCTATCCTTCGACATAGAAAGGTAAATCTTCCTCATTTCAGTATCTTTTCAGCTGTGGGTTCTCTATCCTTCGACATAGAAGCGTGAATCTTCCTCATTTCAGTATCTTTTCAGCTATGGGTTCTCTATCCTTCGACATAGAAGCATAAATCTTCCTCATTTCAGTATCTGTTCAGCTATGGGTTCTCTATCCTTCGACATAGAAGCATAAATCTTCCTGATTTCAGTATCTTTTCAGCTGTGGGTTCTCTATCCTTCGACATAGAATCGTGAATCTTCCTGATTTCAGTATCTTTTCAGCTATAAGTTCTCTATCCTTGGACATAGAAGCATAAATCTTCCTGATTTCAGAACCCTTTGGGCTATGGGTTCTCTCTTCCTTCGACATAGAAGCGTAAATCTTCCTGATTTCAGAATCTTTTCAGCTATTGGTTCTCTATCCTTCAACATAGAAGCATCAATCTTCCTGATATCAGAATCTTTTGGGCTATGTGTTCTCTATCCCGGTAGGATAACAACAGTCACAACAGTTTTGTCCCCCAAGCAGTATTGCTGATACAACGTATTAGAACAATTGCTGAGGCTGGAAAAACCCACAGGAGGATTTTTTAGAAGAATAGTATACTTTATTATTGAAACTCTATTTTTAATCTAAGCTAAAATATGAATTTAATAAAAATCCAATAATTAATATATTGATGTTTCTAATAAAGATTGTACTCCCATAGAGTGTAAAGATAACAAAGGTAAGATTTGGAAACAGGCGCTAACTTCATGAAATTATTAAAACAATTTAACTGGTGTTACATATATCAACTGTGGGGGGAGTTTTGGAAGGAGCTTCGATTAACGTGTCAATTGCGAGCACGGTATGCCGAAAAAAGTTCTGTCCTGAACCAAAGAGAAGGACAACGAAGGAGGAAGATTCACGGATCAAGCAGGATAGGCGCCCATGGCTGATGATCTTTGGCCACGCCCACTGGTGGCCTGGTCTGATCAGTATAAAGTGAATCCAAATGGTTTGATGTGCAAAAGGTGGGGTTAGGGAGTGCGGGAGAGGTAGAGTGTGTTCCTCAGTCTTCGAACCTGCACTTCCAAGGATCTGCTTCTGTGTATCTTATGCTTGAACTAATAGGTGGGTGAGTTTGACAGTGGGTGACAGAAGGAATTTGGCTAAGGTGTGGTGTGGAACAAGTACTTCAGACTATTTTCTCAGAAGGCTTTGTGGATGGTGCAGAGAACATTGAATTTAGGTTTACGACAAAGCATATTAAATATAGTTTTTTTAGGCATAGTAATAATTAACAAGTAATGCTATTATATTTGCATTATTAAAAATTAAACATGGATTGTTATATAGCATAGATACATAACTTTTGAACACCTATGTTTAAAGTAAAATATTTCCATTTTCAGAAAAAAAGTGTTTCTTCTTCCATTTAAAATTGAACACATATTTGTATGAGGAGACATTATTTGAGAACAAATACGTTTTGTGTTTTAAGCGTCAAACATACGTGCTTATGGCATTTGTTTCTAAATGATAACTGCTTGTTGCTTTAGAATAGCAGTGTCGTAGCTAGACCTACTCCCACCAGGGGCGGACCCTAAGTTTGCCAACCGGTGCAGGGAAGAGCGGGGAAGGGTGATGGCTGACGGATGACTCTTATTCGGGGGGGGGGGTTGGGCCGACGGATGCCTCCTCTCGGGGTGGGGGATGGTGGTAGTGGACAAACATAATTCTTTCACCTCTGCTTCCCCCATAAACAGTGTCGTTTGAGGTGGACCGCCCGCCCGCCCCACCCCTAGCTACGCCACTGTATAATAGTAGCTCTTGTTTTATGTTGTACACACGCTCATCATGAAGAGCATGTCCTCCTGCTCAGCCACTCACTCTCAAGTGTTTGACTTCCTGTTCAAAGCCACAAAAACCCTGGGCACAACAATCACATTCCACATTCTGTGCTGGAGAAGGAAGTACCCCAGGTTAACAAATGACACATAATCTGATTCCAATGGGGTGCAAATCTAAACATAACATAACGTAACATAGCATACCATACCTGCCTGCCAGTGTTTGGGGATGTCTCATCTCAACCATATGACATATATGGCTTAGTTTTATTCAGGACCGTTAGAACTCCGTGCATTCTAAGCATTCATTCAGCTGTTAGCTGTGGCGGTTGTTGGTGTGTGTGTGCATGCACAGCTCCCCATTACACAGAACTTACTTGAGCTGCCTTGAGCTCTCCTGCAGTATTGGTGATATGATATAAGATAAAACTTTAACTTGACTACGGTGAACTATGAAACAGAGCACAGAAAAAATGGCGATTACAAATACAATTTAAAAAGCAATTCATTGTTCACTTCGACAGTGTATCTTTCACTTTATACATAACATCCCAAAGTGTCTACTTAAAAGATTGATTGAGAGTTTTGTAAAGCGCAGCTAATGGGGAGTCCTGGTGCTAACACTTGACTCGCTCAGGTACTGGAGAAACTGAGTGGTTATAGATTGAAGTGATCTGCTTTCAGAGATTTCATGAAACGCAGATAGGTTACAGTGGAATGGAGAGATGCGGGCAGCTTATTTCAAACTGTAGGAGGGAGGATTTGAAAGGATATTCTTCCAGCAGTAGATTTCATTATTGAGGGATGGCTTTAAGGCTGGCACCAGTAGACCTGAGATTTCAAGAGGGCACTTAGATGGAAAGCATACGCTTCATATGGCCAAGTCCTTGACTCGTGGTATCCAGTGGCGGCTGGCAAAGGTAAGAGCTGTGAGGCGGTGAGACTGGGTGGGGTAGGTGTCGGGGAAGTTGACATACGACAAATAAAACCACTTACCTTGTGCAAGTGAAGTGTTTTTTTATTTTTTATTTACTTCAACTTGTCCTGTCTTATGTTGACTTCCCCGACCCCCACGCCACCCGACATACCGCTCTTACCTTTGCCGGCAGCCACTGGTGGTATCATGATAGGAGAAGCATTAGGGGAGAGAATATGGCCCAATGGCTTGGGCGGTCAACCTCGGAGCTGGGAAACAGGGTTCGAGTCTTGGCAGGGATGCTCAACATTGTGTGATTCTGGGAAAATCACTTAGTCTCCCTGTGCCTAACAAAAATTAATATGTTCGTATGTAACGTAACTGGTGCTCATGTAAAGCACTCTGATACCTTTGGGTCTAGTTCGCGCTATATAAAAATCCACACAAAAAAGGCCTTTGAAAATGCACTCTATCTTCACCAGAAGCCAGTGGAGGCTCTGTAGGTGATGAGAAATGGACTCGAATTTGTTATCCCTAAAAGATGGCAGGCAGCCACTTTCTGTACTGCCTGTAATCTTCAAAATTGTTTTTTTTATGGTACGCCAAGGTAAACAGAGAGCAACCGAAAAACATTTAAGATTTTATCGGCACTTCAGAATGAGCCCTTATCGAACAACAAAAACTTCCATTATATATGGCAGATAAGGTGTGAATCTAATAATACAGGATAAATAAACACTAATCTACAAAGTCAGAGCCCTGCAGCATATGCCAGGGGCCCTATACATTTATGTCTGCATGCTCGGTAGAAAGCACAAAAGAATTGAAAGTTCATAATGACTTAAAGTGATTGCTCACCACATGGGCAAACATTCAGCACGTCAATTGAAGACTAGCCTTTGGAGCAACTAAGCTTATGTCTACTAAAGCACAGTGTAAATCTAATCAAAAGATTTAAATCATGGGTGCTAGTCAACAATAAAATATACCCTTCTGGTCTGGAGACATTATCAGCTGCAAATGTGCCCAGAAATAGGGTTTGGATAGTTCCAAAGCTAGGAACCAGTCTAATCTATGACCAGATACGCTTCCATGAAATGGGGTTTATCAAGAAATGTGATAGTATGTGGGGCATAACACAGAGGTGACAAACTGATCTGTGAGATGTATCATGACCATGGCGAACCACTGGAAGTATACTGAATGTTCTTTCTCACAAATATATTTGCATAAAAAATTGGTAAATTGTGACCCAAACTGATAGAGAACAAGATAATGGGATGAGCCCCAAAGTACAAATTGGCCTTATTGAATTCTTTTAGTACTTTGTTTGTCCCAGGCATTTTCTGGCTCAGCTTTGTACTATGACTAAAACAACCTCATTGGGGTAAGGTGTAGGCCTTTACAACCTATAGTATGACCATCAAGAGAATATGTTATAAGGGACGTCAATGCAGGGTACAGAAAGTACTTGGCCCAAATGTAAGCAGGGGTATTCATTTTTAAACCGCTGCATCAGTAGGGAGTTTTTACTGAGTCGGCTACCAACTGTCACCATTTTACATTTTAGTGTTTTTAGGAGCAATCTGGTTCATCTTATTTTTCACTGTGTTTTTTTAAACATAACCTGCATATTCACCCAAGCCACTGACAGAACATTGCTGCCCCCCAATAACTCTGCAACACTATCCAACTTTTTCCACAGCAAAATTGCAAACATCTAAAGCAACTTTGTCCACCAATGCAACACCAAAGGACTCATCGCTAACTACCCACCACCAACCAAGATTTCGACCTGACTTAATGGACAACTCCCATCAGAAACAACACAGCAGCAAATATGCACACCATCCACACAGGGGCCCCAACTGACCCATGCCCGCACCACATCAACAACCTGGGAACATCGCCAACCCACATCTTCAACAATTCTTTCACATCTGCCTTTATCCCGGATAAATGGAAACTTGCAGATATCAGCGTCCTCCAAAAGAAGTTCACAGCCGACCTGAATCAACTGAGCAACCTCTGACCTATCCCCCTGCACCCCTATCCAGACAAAGCGATTGAGAAGGTCATCAACAAGCAATTCCCAACCCATCTTGAACTACACCATCTTCTAGACAACACTCAGTCAGGATTATAAAAGAACCACAGCACCAAACCAGCACTCATCGTGGCCACTGATGACTATCAAATCATCCTGGACTGAGGATAAAAAGCAGCCCTCATCCTGCTCGACCTCTCTGTGGCCTTCAACACTGTTTCCCACAACACCTCATCAGAAAATTCAAAGAGATTGGCATACAAGGATTCGCCTTCAAACGGATTGGTTCCTTCCTCACGGGAGGAGCCCAAATGGTCAGACTGCCACCCTTCACATCAGACACCAAGAAACTGATATGTGGAGTCCCACAGGGATCGTCCCCCAGTTGCAAATTTTTTTACTATATATAACACCGCTCTCCAACATCAGCTGATCACAAGTCATCATTGTCATCTCCCATGCCAATGACACCCAACTCATCCTCTCCCTCACAGACAAGACAACCACCAACAGAACCAAAATCACCAATTGCATGACACTTGCAGGAGTCTGGATGCGAACCAACTGCCAGAAGCTCAACTCCAACAAGTCCATTATACCTGAACAGCTGCATACATTTGGCCAACCCTCCAGGCATCCGTAAAAATAAGCTGCAGGCTGCTCATTCTCCTTCATCACACCCTAGTCATGGAACAACCTCCTTCAACACATCAGAGCCTACTCCTCACGTCTTTTATTCTGGAAGAAGCTAAAGACCTGGCTCTTGATAAAAGCACATTGGGGACCATACCCCTACAAACTTGCCCAAGTGCCTGGATACCCTCTGGGGTGATTAGTGTACTTTACACATCAATATAACACAACAAGGCCAACCCAACCTCCTTGTTGTATGCATCTACCAGATTGCAGTTTTTGTCGTGATTGGCATTTCTACATATTTATCAAACTATGGGTTGATCTTGTGGTGGGTGCAGGCAAAGAATTTACTTGGGCTAATCAGTGATGTAGAAATCACTTTGTTGCTCGTAGCAAAGGTTGTCAATGTTGCATGACGAATTGTTTGTCCAAAAGGCAGACAAAGGCGTACATTGTTCTAGATACAATGAGGTTTAATATTGTCTCTGTATCAGCAAACTCCCATTTCTGTCTTCTTATTTTAGAGACTGACACCTGATTATGTGGTCTAAGTGCATTGATGCAGCATACCCGATGCTCTAGATGATCACCTTGTCTTCAGAAAGTGGCTAATGGTCATGTTTGTCTCTTTCTGTGATTCTAAATCCTTTTTGCTTTGGTAACGCACAAGACAAAATATAAATGAATAATAGAGCTTGTGCACAGGTCCTAAATGTCAGAATAGCTGGTAAGCTGGCTCACAGAGAGGCAGAGTCCGGTGGAGTCCTAATAAATACTTGCTAATACCTACGGATCAGGCTTACTCAAGATGGCTGTGTACCTTGCTGCAACAAGATTGAGAACAGTAGCCCAGTGAGTTTCAACAGCAATCACCGCCACAGATTAAATACATGACAGAGGTAAAATGAGCTAGGTAGCCTGATTGCTGAACGTTGTTGCCACTTTGTTGCATTTCCGCAGCCTTCAAAATGAGGACTCAGATGTAGCATTTTGCTTAACTAATTTGGCAATGTCCATTTACAAACCACCCAGCACCTTTTCCTAAATTTTTGTGAGTTTGATTTTTGCCACTATTTTGACTGCAGAAACCACGCCAATTGTGTGCAAAAATGTAAGATGACTGAATCTGTGGTGGTGCTAAAATGTGTAACAATACCTATTGCACCCTCTTGTAACTAGAGCAATAAGGTGTTGGTAAATATTTTACAGTTACTTCATCATCTTTGAGCCTCCTTCTGAGGCCACTTAATTAAAAAGGTAACAACGTGCCCATTAAATACTGATACTGCAGAATTTGGCATTTTCCAGGTGCTTTATAGTGTGCTTATTTTGATCCAGTGATTGCAGGTGGTAGCCCATCAGAGAGTAGAATAGGTAAAGAAAGATGGAAAAACAGGGGCAAAGAGAGAAAAAGGAGATGAATGAAAAAAAACTGCGGGAGTGAGATACATAGACAGGGAGTTTCAGGGTTAAAGAGCCATGCGTCACTACAACCTTAGATAGAGCCAGAAGCGGCATTCTGAGTAAAATTCTTGACCCGGGCACTTAATTGTTTACAAATTAAGCAATGGCTACATAACAGGGCTTTCCAAGTTCTATCCTTCAGAATTTGGGTCAACATGGAACTGCTAATATTTTCCTCCATTGCAAGCTATGAAACTCTGAATACTGATTTTTTTCCTCACAGATTTTGTCAGATTTTACAGCGGTAATTTCACTAAAACCTGTGATCCTGTGCATAAACAAACCATAGTTACCACCCCGAGAAGAATAAAAGCTTTTACCTCTAACTCAACATCATTTAATAGCAAGTTTGGGTTCTACCGCTAAAACCACTGATATTAACATAGTTCTAGATTTATAAAAGTAATTTTTTGGGGGGGTTTAGATGTGCGGCTACATAACTCGCAGGTAGGTACTGACCTCTAGGGCAATCGGACAGTGGCCGAAAGGGTGACCTGACAGGTCAGTGTGTGGGCTGGTTTTGTGGCTGTTTTTGGGCCTGTTTATTGGTGTTGTAGGCCAATGTTTACTGTTGATTTTCTTGATATCACCTCATACACTGCCTGCGGCAAGCACACATGCATTATGCCTCCCATACCTTGCCAATATACCTATACACCATGGGCCTCATTTATGAGAAATGATGCATCGCTGCGTGAAAGCAGCGATGCGTCACTTCTCAGTGCGCACTCCTTGCGAAATTCCTGATGCGTCATATTTAATGTACGACGCATCATGTCGCAAGGAGTTATAGATACGTCAGTATTTCTGACGTGTCTGTAAGCGCAAAAGTGTCGCATTGCTGGAGTGTGTCACAAAAGTGACGCAACTCCAGCAATGTGTCCTTTCACATGGGGCAAGCCCCATGTGAAAGGGCCTGCGTCCGTCTTACGCCTGCTGTGAGGCAGGCGCAAGATTTTGACGCAACAGCGTCCTAAAAGTGACGCAGTGAAATCTCATCGATTTCACTGCGTCACTTCTACGACCCTTCCTTGCGTCAATATGCCCCCTTGCATACATTATACCTGGCGCAGGTATAATGTGGCGCAGGGGTTTACAAAGTGACGCATCTACCTAAATGCTTCACTTTGTAAATATGGCGCAACAAGGCGCATTTTTTACGCCACTGGTGCATCACAATAAGTGACACACCGGCGGCGTAAAAGTGACGCACAGCCTCATAAATGAGGCCCCATATCTTTACAAGTTCAAAACTGCCCCGATTTGCAAATGCGGGTTACTTTTTTAGCTATCTGATTCGCTCATGGGGGCCACTTTTAGTTTGGTGCCTGGGCCTGTTTTTGTCCCATTTCTTGCTCTGCATACTCTTCAGGTAGAACAGCACTCAGTAGGCAGATGGTGACTGGAGCTACAAGGTTTTTCCACCCTACTTCATCTCTGTAAATAGGACCACTGTAAGTGCCCTGCTGATATACGAGCCAGCGCCAGCTGCCTGATCCTCAGAGGGGGTAACCTGGTTTCTCGCAAGCTTTCCCTCCTCTCTCTGCTGCCGAATTCAATCCCTCCTTTTGATTCACGATTTCCTGCGAAAAGACCAAACGGCTGAGCCGCTGATCTAATTATTTCAAAGTAACATTGTTCTGGCGAAAATAAGTCATGGCCGCTTTTTCAGTGGTAATCTCATTGTGGGGCCTCTGATTCTCTTACACTGCGCGCAAAGCAGACAGCTAGCATTCGTTTATTTCTTCTTTTTAGTAAACATTAGCCTTGCCACGCTCAACAGTAAAGGCCAAACGACAGTATGCCATATGCAAGTCCCAAATAAATTACAATATTTCAAAGGAACCCACGAAATTCTGTGTTTTATGCATGGGCGCCATTTAGAGGTCGCAAGGGGCCCTGGCTGCGAGCCCTGCTTTGCCCTTTGCTACCCCTGGCATTGCCCTTTGCTACCCCTGGCACTGCCCTTGCTGCCCCTGGCCTCCTCGCCAAATGGGGGCCCAATGAGCCCTGTTTACTTTCTGGGGATGCATTGTATCTGGAAAATATATATATTTGTTACAGCTCGTGCTTCAGAATCCATTTAATGTGTCAAAATGGAGATATTTTTAAGTGTATGTGATGCGCACTCTTAATGAATTAAAATGTTATCCAACAGCGGCTTAAAAAATACCCTCGTTTCAGGGATCAGCCTGATTTAAGTTGCACATACAGTGCAAGGCCTCTCTTTATCTGCTTATAAAATGCAGTGAGGGCTTCGAGGTGATGTATTTCTCTGGGCCTTGGTACCTACTGCTAAATGTACATTTTTCATTTACAACGCCATGCAAGAACTGCCTTTCTTGTTTGTAGCCTTGGCACCTACTGATGTTCATTGCAAAAATCAACAAGCATTGATCAGGCCAATAGGTCTGTTTTTGAATGCTGATATTTTGCCTTTACCATTGGCAGTTCAAAGGCAGCCGAGTAAGCACAAGCACTCGTGTGTTAGGACGGGTGTACATTTTCAAATGTTTTTTGTACTAAAGTTTTGCAGAGAGCATTCAGGTGGCCATCTGTCCATGCGCATGCAGACACACAGACTATTTTGAGGGGCTTTTGTGGTGGTGTTTTATGGGAACAATTTGGAAATAGAGGAAAAGAAGAATTTACATTCAGTAGAGGGAGCTATGCTCTTGAGAGGAAGATCAGTCAGGGGCGTCACTGCATTACGAACACATCACACAATGTAGCAGGACAACCCATCAACATTTTTCCGTGCCACCTTTCCCCTTGTCCGGGGTCCTATGATGTCATTCTGGGCAACAGGTGTGTGATGTCACTTCCGCTGCACCTGGTATTTTGGTGAATCAACTTCCATGATTTTATGGTGAAATATAATTGTTTGACTCTGCAAACATAGATTATTTCCAATATTGCCCATACAGTTATCTGTATAAGGTACACTCTTTCCCTCCACTAATACTGTACGTAAGAACATGAATTTATGTCCCCGTGCAGCTCCGTGATCATATAAGGGAATGCCACTAGTAGGCAACTTCGGTTAAAAGGATACCGATCTCTAAATGTACTTGTAATATTGTGTGAGTTGTGGTGTAGGTGGGAGGTCATTTCTTCCTGTTGGTTTACGGTCACCATCACCTCTCATCCGCAATGCACGGGGTCATTCACCACTAATGCAATTGATGTTGCTGATGATCCGAGACCAAGAATAAATGTAGACTTTGCACTGTGATAATGAAAGAAACCAGATTGCAACCAGCATTTTGAAGGAAGCAAATATTTGAAACCATTTAATGTAGGCCATTTTGAAAACACAAATGTCTTTTAAGCTTGAGTTTATTAACGGTGCGCGACAATCATTCAAGCCCAAAAAAATCACAAGATCCAGACAATCTTTAACCTTGCAACATCATGGCTACAATACAACTGCAGTTTATATCTCAATCTTGCAGGTCACCTTCTGACATGCCTCAGTTCAGATGTTTGTCCTTAGAAGTTCTTGTATTCAAACTTACCAACAAGAAGATCAAGATCCCTCAATGTACTGAATATACACCTCAAAATCTCCTCAGTCGACAATACTCAGCAACTCAGAGAATTATGTTCTCTAACAGCACTGAACAACCAGAGATTCAATCTTGGCCAGCCAACATGATCCAAATGTCTTCAACTCCCAGCTGACACCCAACAACAAATTACTTGCATTCAGCCTCAATGCAGACCTATTATTCACATTATGTCACCAAGAAAACTAAAACTGAAGGCCCCAAACGTCCTAACTATAATGCAAGCCTTGGACCTCTCACACCTCGAAAGAGACATTGCACTCTTGAACACCACAATGGCATTACTGAATAACATCGTACATTGTGCACCTTGTCTTGTTTATGGCTTGAAAAAGTTGAACCCCCATCACTCCAACACTGAAGGAGCTACAGGGCCTACCCCTTCAGGGTCTCATGATCATCAAGAACCAGCTGCTTATCATATAAGTTCACAAAAAAATAACAACTCTGCATACTTGGTCATGAAACCAACCACCAAAGACAGCACACACCATCAAACAGACCACCACCAGAATGGAAATGAAAAAATGCAAAAAGTAGACCTTCATAAATGCACCCACAATTTAGAAGAGCATTCCCACTAACATCAGAACTATTCCTACCCTCCTAAAATTCAGCAATAAATTGAAGATATTTCTTCAAAGACCTCTGACAAACCATACAGTAGGAGTCGATTTCCTGCCTTACTGTAAATAAACGTGACTTTTATACTCTAGGGCTCTTGTCAACGGTTCATCTCTCTCCTGCTTCCCAGCTAGGTTCGCACTTTACAGTCACCACTACATATATACAGGATGCAGGGATGTTGCCTCTGCTGCTTTTTGTATACAGTGCATGGATGATACCCCTGCTGCTTTGGCATCTGCCCATTGGCATCTTGTTTACCAAAGGGGTTAATCAAGCAATTTGCATTGTCCACAGGCCCATCAATATTACTAGACCTATGTATTGTCTTACCCACACCTTATTCTCCTCCTAACTAATGTTCCCCCTCAGATCCTTTTTAGCTACAGAAATGGAAATTTCAGGAGTAGTGATGTAGAAAATTCTCTTTCACTCCCAGTGGCTGCTCTGCGGACCAAGCTGCATTTTCATTTTAGGGTGATAGATAAAGAATGTTTAATTATTGAACGTTTTGCAGATGGTGGGCACTGACACTTTTGTGGAGACAAGCACTTATTTTTTGTTATCAAGCTTTGGCCCAGCAGAAGAGTGAGAAAGGCAGAAATGGGAGAGAGGAGGATGAGAAACACAGACAAGCATTAGCAAAGCCAATAGGGTGACTTAAATGTGCCAAAACTTGTAAACCCAGTCACTCATAACTGATTGTTGCACATGATGCATTCATAAATGCTGTTTATCACATTAAAACCTACCTTACGTGCTTTAGAAATGCTTGGAAAAAGTAGCAAACAGGATTGCTTTCTACCAGCCGTGGCCGGTAGTGGGAGTGCCTGCCAGGTGGTGACGTGGGGAGTGGGAGGGGCAGGGTGGAAGGGGTAGTAATGTATGGATTACGGACCTTAACAGGTAAGTAAACACATAAATAAAACGAATTTCGTTGCGTGCACTGCATCACCAAATGCGATGCAGTGCTCGCAACAATTTTTTTTAATTTATTTATATGTTTACTTACCTATTAAGGTCTGTAATCCATACATTACTACCCCCCCACCCTGCCCCTCCCCCTCCCCACGTCACCGTCCGGCAGGTACTCCCACTACCTGCTGCGGCTGCTTTCTACATATAATATACATAGGGGACAAAAACTGAACGTGACCAACAGCGTGATGATTGAGTTTTCTTTTCAGAGATAACATAGTTCCTATGCATTCCAATGGAAGTACTTCCTGAAAGGTGGTCAGGCCCGGACTGGCCATAGGAGGCACCGGTCAATCCCCCGATGCGCCACACAGGTGGGGGGCGGGTTTGGGCCCCTGCGGGCCGTTTTTGTTACAGGGCCGTTTTTGCAGCATAGCTACAAAATCGGCCCTGTAACAAAATCGGCCGAAAACCGGCCCCGGCAAAGAGCTCGGCGGCACCTCCAGCTCCCCCACCCCAAGTGGGGAGGGGGGCCGGCCGAGTACTTTGCCAGGGCTGGTTGTGGTTCCCAGTCCGGCCCTGAAGGTGGGATGATAAACTTAATAGCTAATCGCGTGAGGTGAGTGACTTTTAATCCATTGGGTGGAGCTGAAGTCCACTCTCTGTATATTTTAAAGAATTGGTAACAATACATCTTGCAGACAGCCGCGGTGTCGAGTCACTTCTAACAATTAATGAGCAAGGTAGAAAGCAGAGAAAAAAGCAGAACCTGCAAGAGTGAGATTAAGAGACATGAAATGTGGAGTGGTGTAAGGATGAGAGATGAGGTGGAATCAAGAGTAGAGAGACTTAGGACCTCATTTACGAGGCCTCTACCTGCACTTTTGTGCCACTGGAGCGTCACTTTTTTCACGATCCGCTGCTGCAACATATTTACAAGGCCATGCAAAGCCACTTTTCAAGGCCTTGTAAATATGTACCCCTTTCACGCAGAACAAAGCGTGAAAGGGGCATGGGTGTTGCTGTGGGTGTTCCCATGCATTCCCATGGAATCTGAAGCATCCCCAGATTTACGAGGAACCATAAACCTGGGCCTGTGCCAGATTCTAACGCCACCCCATGGTTAGAGTTTTGGAGGCACAACGAGGAGAAATATTTGTATTTCTCCCTGATTTTCCTCTATCTGTACTGCATTCCAAATCACACATAGAAAGAGGAAAACACTTGTCGTGATTGTTTCCTTGCGGCGCTGCCCTGTGCCAAAACCTCATAAATGAAGCCCATATACTTTGACAGGCAAGGTGTATGGCAGTGCAACAGTAGACCCTAATAAAAACTTTTGGCCCTGAACTTTTGTTTTTTTATATATTAAGCACTGAGTAACATCCACCTTCTTTTTGAGTGCACACACAAGGCTTGGCTTTTCCCTACATCTGGAAATTACATCTGAGAATTTATTCTGAGATGGCAATAACTAAATATACTAACCCCTTCGCTGCGCGCGTCGACCAACGGCCGTCGCGAGCACTACCTCGGTAGTGCTGCGCATGTCTGCTGGCCGACGCGGCCCCGCTCACTCGTTTAAACCGCCGTTCTGCAGCAGAATTTGCTCTGTGGTTAAGCTGTTAACAGAGACTAAGTGACGTCAAGCAGGTTGTACATACAATTCAGCAATCAACCTAAAACAGTTGACATGAGAGGTAGGACCGTGTCTATGCATGAATATTTATACCCCATGGTTTGTACAGATACAGGGGAACAAATCAAAACAAACTTAAAAGATCGTTCCCAAGTGACACAGCAGAGCCTGAATTGTTGCTTGCTTTCATTCTCAATGCATAATTTGGCTTGAATTTCCGAATAGTAAACTAATTTAAACCAATTTGTCATGTTTTCACTAATTATCTCTTGTACTTCAGTATTTAACCAATGTTAAATAAATCGATATCAGCCTCGTTTGTCTCTGTGTTTTGTTGGTGTGTTCTGCTGGTTCGTTGCCTTGGCATTTTATGGATATGGCACTCAATTCCTATTTTTACATTACAAATGTGTGTCTCCGGAGATGGGAGAAAGTTGGCAGGTTTTACAAGCATTGATTGCAATTTAGTTAAATGTCACCAACTGCTCCGGGTTTCACATGAAAACTCACAAAATATGCCTCTTATTTGCAACACATCTGTTGAGAATAATATTGAGACCATAAAAGCGAGAGAAAGAGAAAAAAAGGTATATAAGGGTGGGGCGAGGTAGAGAAGGAGCGAGAGGGAAGAGACAGAGAGGAGAAGAGAGAGAGAGGAAGAGACAGCGAAAGATTGAGAGAAACCTAGTTAAAGGAGCAAGAGAAAGCGAGGGAGAGGCGAGATATAGAGACATAGAGAAAGTGAGGGAAGGATAGTAATAGAGAAGGATGTAAACCAGAAGAAAGAGTAAAAGCGAGGGGAGTGGATGGAGAAGGAAGTAGACGGAGAGAAAATGAATGAGAGAGTGGAAATGGTAGAGCAAGAAAGATGGAGGGTGAGAGAGGGAGAGAAAGACTATGGGGCATATTTACAAGGGCTTAACGCCGCCGGACATCACTTTTTATGACCGTCCTGTGGTGTTAAGTCCTTTGCCTTATAACAAGGTGGCGTTACACCATTTTACTTAGCTTAACGCTGCCTTGTAAATAAGGCTACTTTTCACGCTACACTTGGCATGAAAGGGGAGGGCAAAGGGTGTTGCGGTGGGCGTTCCGCTGCAACCCCATTGATTTTGACACTGCCCCCCATTTACAAGAGTGGTGTAAATAGGAGGCAGTTCAAAAATTAAGAACAGGTGAGTCTTAACCTGGCAAAACAAGGATACATTTTAATTTCTCCTCTTTTTTGCTGTTTCTGTGTGTGCTATAGAAACAGCATAAACAATTGTTTCAAAAGTGACTATTTACAACTTCTATGTGTGCTTCACAATACCTCACACATACAGTGCATCCCTCCGTTTTCAGAATGGCAGAGCGTGGAGTTAGCAATTTTTACTTAATGCCAAGCTTCACCATTCCCTTATAAATATGCCCTTTTGAGAGAAGGGGAGGAAGAGGAAAAAGGAGAGAGAGATAAATGAAATTTAGAGAGAAAGGGTGAGGAGCAAAGATGTAGGAAAGCAACAAGGGTGCCAGAGAAACAGCATGAGAGAGCAGTGAGGATTTGAAGGCGTGGTTTTGTGGTGTGACAGGATGTCGGATGTGGGAAACTTTGAGGCAATGTAAATTAACTAGAGACTCCCGATGTATTGCTAGGTTTTAATGAAGCCCAGATCGGGTTTATGGCCGCTAAAGAAATCTTTATCCGGTCCCAGATCACAATATAGCTAAGGGTAAGAATCACATTTTTCCTCAGACAAGACATTAGTTTAAAACCAAATATAAAACCTGTGCTTAATTTGAGCTGGTGTTTGTGAGTGCTCGGCGACAGCACTTAATTCTCAACTCTTGCACTTATGAGGTTCTGCCACATGGGGGTACCCTTTGTCTCTTTTTGAGATGCACACATCTACAGTGTTTAATAATTCAATATACCTTAACACTTAACAATACCTGCCACACTGTTAGTAGTATGAAGGTTAGTAGTTGTGTTAGTACTGGCTCTAACAGGGGCAATGAGTGGTACAAGCTGCAATGACCTCCAGAAAAAGTCCCTGCACTTACGTTTTTACAAATCGATCACTGTAGAAAACAAAATGAGCGTGTACACAGTGGCTCTGCTGTAGAGGTGCCACTAATGAATCCTGCCCATGCGATTTCCATTTTATCACAAACAGCCTGGCCCAGAGATTGCAAACCTTTTTGTTTTTTTACAAACACAGTAGGGCTTGTTGGTGAGTGGGTTGGAGCAGCATTTCCTGTGGCTGACCTAACCATTCTGGTAATTTACTCCGACGCTGCATAATAAGCAAATTAAAACCTGTTTGGGAGGCTTTCATTCAATGTTGATTCCCATTCTCGCTAATGAGAGAGAAAAGCAGAAACAAAATAGACGCTGGGAAAAGGTGATGATTCACACAGACCATGTGAGCCATAGAAAACCTTGAGAAATCGAACAAAAAAAAGCAAATAAAAATGATCATTCTGAGCAGGCAGTGCGCAGCGCCAGGGTTTTTAATCTAGAAGTGTGATTGTGTTTATGTTGAAGACGTGTTCATCTGTTTCCTGGCAAGCTTAGAAATATCATGCTAACCACGTCAGAGAAAAGTAAATGCAAACTTTTATGGACAAACAGGGCGTGACTGGGAGACTAAAAACAGCCTTGGTAAATATGCTCCAAGCAGCCCTCCTCCTTTCCTCTCCTCGCGCTACCTCTCTCTTTCCCTCCAGTTTCTCTCTCTCCTCTTCTCCTTCTCTGATTTCTTTCTTTCTTTCTTTCTTTCTTTCTTTCTTTCTTTCTTTCTTTCTTTCTTTCTTTCTTTCTTTCTTTCTTTCTTTCCTTCTTTCTCCTTAAACCTTCCAATGCCTGTTGCAATTAACCTCGGGGAGCACGGAAAGTGACAGAGGAGGCCTGGGCGCCCAACCCACTGGGGGATGCCCAGTGGAATACAAGACCTGCCAGGCCCTGAAGGCAAATGAAAGGTGTAAATGAAAAGTGAAATGAAAACAGCTGAAAAAGGTTACGTGTCTACCAGGGGCGCAACTTGAGGGGGGGGCTAATTCGTCCAGCAATAGGCAGAGTCGAGATGAAGGGGTGTAAAAACAACAAAGCCGAGGTAAAATGTAATGGTTTTTTAAAGACCTGTGAAGTACTCGGTGCGGCTGCGATAAGCTCAAAAACTGTCGGTGTGTGTGCCCGGGAAGCTGTCTCTGCCCGGACTGAAGCCCTTTGAGCCATATGGTGCATTGCGCACCTGGGGCCTCGTTTATGAGAAATGACGCATCGCTGCGTGAAAGCAGCGCTGCGTCACTTCTCAGTGCGCACTCCTTGCGACATTCCTGATGCGACATATTTAATGTATGACGCATCATGTCGCAAGGAGTTACAGATACGTCAGTATTTCTGACGTATCTGTAAGCGCGAAAGTGACGTATATCTGAAGTGTGTCACAAAAGTGACGCAACTCCACCAATGCATCCTTTCACATGGGGCAAGCACCATGTGAAAGGGCCTGCGTCAGTCTTACGCCTGCTGTGAGGCAGGCGCAAGATTTTGATGCAACAGCGTCCTAAAATTGACGCAGTGAAATCTCATAGATTTCACTGCGTCACTTCTACGACCCTTCCTTGCGTCAATACGCCCCCCTTGCATACATTATACCTGGCGCAGGTATAATGTGGCGCAGGGGTTTACAAAGTGACGCATCTAGCTAGATGCGTCACTTTGTAAATATGGCGCAACAAGGTGCATTTTTCACGCCACTGGTGCGTCACAAAAAGTGACGCACCGGCGGCGTAAAAGTGACGCACGGCGTCATAAATGAGGCCCATGATGTCTACTGGCCTCACATACTAGCCAGACAGCTATTGGTGCATTTTGTATTACCGAATAAATCGCTAAAACTGCTGCCATTTTTATTATGCTATGGAAGTGTACTCCTGCACTTAAAAAGGGGGGTGCAGCTAGCCCCTTGTCCTATACACTTTCTTCGAAACCAGTCTGCTGCATCATCTACAATTGCGACTGGCTCACTTGCCTACCTTGCTGAGACATTCCACCTCTCCAATGGTTGGTCGGCAGACCCACAGCTCTATGGCGCAACGTCCAAAGGTGCAGCAGGTGCAGTGGCACCGGGGCCAGTGTTCTGAGGGGCCCACTGAACACTGAATATTGTTGCAATTTATAATTCAAAGAGCAGCTAAAGGGGTCCATTTCCCTACTTGCATTTAGGTCCATGACATACTGGATACTGCCTCAACCAGGGCACCATCAGAATTGAGTCAAACACGTGCACATTTAAAACAAACACAGAGACCATCTCTGTCTGTGCACCCATAGCCTCCAGCATCACCCCAGTGTGAGTCAAGACATTTGCAATCATGCTCCATTTCAGGATGCAGCTGAATACATGCTTCTTTAAGCGACACAACAGCATAATACCACTGGACTCTCCCTCTCTTTTACATAATTGTCCCCAAGGCTACAAAATCCTTTGAAAGTACAATATTACATGAAGAACACACCCTATGCCATTAAACTGATTACGCCATCGCAATCTCCTTAGGATGCCTTCATTTAATGATTCAGACCTCCAGAACTCTCAACATTCATACTACTCTACCATACCAACTTCATGGAAATAATCTATTTATTGAGGACTAATTGACAGTACAAACAACTCATTACTATCACCTATTGATCGCCTCATCCTTGGTGACATCAACATTTAGTGGAGCAACAAAGATGACAAGGCAGTAAAGTACTTTCCTCTTACATAGCAGACACAAAATGAAAACATATATCCATAAAACCTGTCCATGTCAAGAGTGCAAAAATAAGGTGATTGTGGAAGACCCCATAATAAATGACTGGTCTGACTACTTCGCCATACCATTCTGTATGGCAACATGCTTCTCCACACCATTACAACCCAAACACTCTCATAAATGGATCACACACACTATAAATACAACCCAAGAAGCACTGAATACCCCAATCCCTGAAGAATTCCCAGGCACCATGATTTAGGGCAATCCCAAAACACAAACCCTTGAGAACACTTTTACATTAGTTGAACACCATAACTCTTCCATATTTGCTCCACTATCCAAAAAGTGGATCAAAACTGGAGCCAAAAGATGGTGATTCATTCCATCCTTAGATACACAGAGGCAACATATTTGCTGCCTAAAACACAGATGAATTTATCCAGATGAAGGCAGGGCCGGACTGGGACCCAAACCGGCCCTGGCAAAGTGCTTGGCCAGACCCCCAGGTGTTTGGGGCTGCGGCCGAGCTGTTTACCAGGGCCGGTTTCTGCCGATTTCATTACAGCTGCCGATTATTGCGGCTCTGCTGCAAAAATGGCCCTGCCACAAAATTGGCGCCATGGGGCCCTAAACCAGCCCCTGACCCTGGCGGCCCACCGGGAAAATGCCCGTTGCCCCCTATGGCCAGTCCGGCCCTGGATGAAGGAAACACCAACCACTCACCCTTAATGAACATCTAAAACTGCAAAGAAGGAATTAGAAAACGAAACATCTCAATACTAAGCCCTACTTGCTTACTAACTAAATCTATATAGGTAAAAATAGAGCCGACACACTCTTCAAACTAAATAAGAATGCAAACAACTGATTCTTCCACAATTACACAAATTCCAAACTTCAAGGAGTTGGTATTCTTCTTCCCAAATAAAATAGGCTAAATCTGCACTGACACAGCCAATAAGCTAATTACTGTCAACCACAGTGCCACTGAAATGATACTGAATAATTCACAGGATTACTGAACTTCCTTTAAAAAGGTTAAACCAGAATCCTTGAACGGAATGGTCTCCCCCGCATATCATTCCAGCTATCCCCTGAACACTCTGCCCATTAACTTAGTTCAATCAAGCAGTGTGTCGCTCATTCACATCAGAAAGGTTATCCTCAATGCCTTCCTTGAACAAGGTAGTCTTCCCTTTGCTCATGAAAGTGATACAAAAGCTATTGCACAATCACAGGTCTATTCTTCTTGACAAAAATGTTTAGCAAAACAACTAAACCAGTAGATTTCCATAAAATAGTCTACTGAACCCCAATAAATCAAGCTTTAGTACTGGGCACAGCACTGAAACTACTACTCTCAGTATTTGCGAAGATGTATACAAGATAATAAGCAAAGGAGATGTATGCCTTCTGTTATTCATTGCCCTTTCTGCAGCAATCAGCATGGTTAACCATGAAATCCTACTGAATACACTGCCTGCCCTCTTTGGTGTATGGGGCACTGTACCACTATGGTACCGTTGTTATTTAAAAGACCTCTGGCAAATGGTAAAGATTAACCACATTTACTCAACTCTCCTAATCCCCTATTCGATTTGACCTAAGGATCTGTAATAGCTCCATTTCTATTTAATCTATATGTGGAACCTCTGGCAAACTTTCTGAAATTATTGGGCCTTTTATAGCACCAACACACAGATGACTCCCAGATCTGCATAAAGAGGAGAGGTGTGGGGCAGCGGTCAGAGCAGCTGACCGCTGCCCCACACCCCACACCCCGCTGGGCTCACAGCTTGATCCCTGGCAGCAGGTCAGCTCAGTATCATGTGACTCTGGGCAATAGCCCGCTTAATCTAACGGATGGCCCCCAGCACCTTGAAACCCTTAAGGTAAGATATGTTCGCTCTTTACAAATTGGAATTAGTATATTATCATAAAAATAGACAATAATATAATAACAACTGTTCCCATCGATTATAACCTATTGAATCAACAGGACAATTAAATGCCAACTAGAACAAAACAGAACACGTCACTATTAGCAATAAGCCTAATAGCATAATAACTAATAAATAGCTGCATGCAACCAGGGTGCACAAAGAGTGAGACAAGACAAGAACATTACTAGCAAGCCTAGCCCAACAGGATACTGAAATAAAACCCATTACGGAAGTGCTAGACCCCACCGGAACCCTAGTGTGTTCCCAGGCAGAAATCCTCCAGTTATTCCAACAGTACTACACTGAAGTATATAGAAATCCAGTACAAACTGAGCAAGTAGCAGTAAACCATTTCCTTGATCCATTGAAACTGCCACAAATAGCAGCGGCAGAGAAAACTGCACTAGACACAGAGATCCAATCCACAGACATTACCCAAGCAATTCATGCCATGGCCCATAACAAAGCACCACAGCTTTCCCCCTTTTCCCTCCAGCTGGTTCCCCGCCTTGTGGAGGTGTTCGCAGAAGTGCTAGACAAAGGAGAGCTCCTGGGATCCGTCAGGAAGTCAATCCTTGTTGCATTCCCGAAACCAAACCGAGACTCGCAACAGCTGGCCTCATATCGACCCATTACATTGCTATCTGCTGACTGTAAGATACTAGGGAAAATAGTGGGGAATCTCTACATGCAAATCCTGTGACCACTGGTCCACCCAGACCAATGTGGATTTGTCCCAGAGAGAAACACTTTCTAAAATCGACGCTGATTATTCCATGTGCAGGACCAAGCAGGCCCACCCTCCCTAGGGTGGCCAGTCTCATTCTGGATCTCGAGAAGGCCTTTGATACTCTCACGTGGCCATACCTATTCACTGTCCTGCAATGGACAGGGATAGGCCCGACTCTCCTAGTATATACACGTCTCTTATACACTAAACTTACCTCCCGTGTACACATGGGACGATGCAGATCATCCGTGTTCCAAGTGGAGAGAGGCACAAGACAGGGCTGCCCACTCTCACCTCTACTGTTTGTCCTAGCGGTAGAGCCTTTTGCCATATGATTGCATCAGGGGGGAGAGGAGTGTGGCATCCCCATAGTGGGTATCACACATAGGGTCTCCATGTACGCGGATGACCTTTTCATATATGTGCGGGATATCACTGACGTCCATATGCACAACTCTTGAAGAATTTGCAGAGGCATCCGGGCTCAGAGTAAACTGGGATAAGTCCATGGTCTACCCATTGCACCCTGGCATTGCCGCTCGAGACGTTCAGATAGGGGAACAAAGCATAACATGGAGCATGAGTGCCCCCTGTACCTCGGGGTTCGCTTGTATCACTCCCCATCTGATCATTTCGAAGGCAATCACCGTAGAGCGCTAGCTGGGATTAAATCGGCAGTGGGATTCTGGAGGAACCTCCCTTTGGCCCCAATATGACGAGTAGCCCTAGCAAAGATGATTATGGTCCCACGTCTTTAGTATTACTTTACCAGTAATCCCACCAGAGCATTTTTCAAGGACCTAGACTTTTTACTCAGCCTGCTAATCTGGGGAGGAGGCAGACATAGAATATCACTGACTAAGTTACAACTGCCCACCACCCAGGGAGAGCTAGGGGCACCTTCCTTCAAGTCATACTTTCTAGCGGCGCAATTACAGTGGCTATCCTATTGGATAGCGGGCAGGCACTTGGGGGAAACTCTGCCTCTTGCTGCTGCCCGGCACTAAACCGCGAAGCTCGCACCTAATATAAGTTTCTGTGGCTTGTAAATGCATGCAGAGAATACACCGAATGTCCTCAGGGATGCCTCTGTACTCTCCCTTGCTGCGTTTGGCAGACTGGCTCAGACCAGAGGCGTACTACACAACTAATATGCTCCGCATATGAATGGAGCACTCCTTCACCGAGATAGAGTGCATCTTCGAGGAAGGACAACTGCGACCATTCCACCAACTGGTGGAAGACTATGATCTTCCCACGGTCAATTTTTACTTCATAGACAGATCATAGAAAGCTACCGCTCATTACATGATTTGACCGAAGGAGAACCAGCAACACATCCGTTCCTACACGCAATCGTGCACATGGGGGCGGGTCGATACCTGGTCACTTGGCTCTATAATGCCATATGGCAGCTTCTAAACAAACCATTGGATGTGCTACAGGTAACATGGGAGGAAGAGCTAGAGCGCCAGCTGCACGATAAGGAAGGGGAGCAAGCGCTCCAATATCCTAAGAAGGTTTCCTGAAACGCGCACTTTAAAAACATACAACTTTACATTTTACACAGAGTGTATCAAACGCCAACGTGCCTCCAGCGATTTTATCCATCCACACAGTTTCTTTGCCCCAGATGTCAAACCCCAGATGCGGACTTTCACCATATGTTCTGGGCCTGCCCTAAAAGAGGCCCATATTGACACACAATTCACAAGACCCTCAGGGAACTCACAAGCCTTCCTAACATGAACATATGGGAGGCCTGCGCACTAGGAATTTTCCGGAGACGGAAACAGCACAAAGTACCAATTTGCAATACTTCACTGGTATCACTATTGGCAAAAAGAGGCATAGCTCTCGGCGGACCATCAATAGCAGCCTGGGTGGGAGTGGTTAAGCATGGGCGAATTTTGCGAATCTCGCGTTCGCGAATTTTGCGGATTTGCGAACTCGCAACCTGCAAAATCAGCGAATTCTCGCGAATTTGCGGATTTTTTTTTTGTGTTCGCGCGGGTTTCTGCCAGGTCGCGAGGGTTTTTGTACAATTTCGCAAACGCAAACTTACCTGTCGGGTCGCAAGTTTTGCGAACTTGTTGTTTCTGCGTGTCCAGCCTGTTTGGGACACTCTTCTTCATCACTGCCACCCTCTGTCACCACATGCCACCCTCTGGCTCACCCATGCCACCCTCTGTTTCATCACAGCACCCTCTGGTTGTCCAGTGTACATTATTGTGGCAAAGCAAAGCACACCTTCCCTGCCTCAAGTGACCTGAATTAATTTGGGGCTGATTAATGTGTCACAGAATATTTTTTTAGCTGGCACCTGCTTCCTTAGTGCTTCCTGATTAGTGATCTTTTGCACTTGCTAAGTGCTTTCATTGTTGCAAAATTAGTTACAACACCTGCCCTGCCCCAACTGACAATAATGAATTAGGGGCTGATTAATGTGTCACTGGATTTGAACTTCCAGCCTGGCTCCTGCTTGTCTCCCTTAGCTGTAATTCAGGACCTTTGTGGCATATGTGTAACTATTCTGAGGGTCAGAGCAGGGTCACATAATAGTTGCAAGTAGGCAACTGAACTCTAGAGGGGCCCCTCAGGAAGCACTTCAGGAAATGGCTACTAATGATGAGCTTGAACTTTTGAACCTGGTAAGTAGTTTCAGTTTTGCTAAGATCGTATTTCTGCAATTTAGCGCTTATTCGCGGGGCGCGAAGTTGAACTGGGAAGCCGCGAACTCACGCGAACAGTGCAAGCAAGCCATAAAATCCGCTGCTCGCGGATTTGCGGATTTTGCGGGAAATTCGCGAATCTTGCGGATCGCGTATTTACCGAAAATCCGCAAAATCCGCGAGCGGAACGGATTTTCCGCCCATACTTAGGAGTGGTGAACAAATTGGCAACAGCGGAGGAGGAAACACTCAGGGAGGAGAAGGTAAAAGGAATACGTAAGCCCCCCATATCCATGGAATGGACCCTAATGCTACACCAATTCAAACAGCAAACAATGTCAGACAGCTCCGACACCCCGTCAGAAACCCTGATACCCTCACAACCACAGGTCCAGATCGACAACACAGTAGCTCCCACATAACTGCAAGTGCGCACTGAGGCATGACAAAGCGACCACTCGCATACTAGTTCAAAAAGATAGACAGTGGCAGCTGGGCGGATCCCAACCCATTTACTTTACACATAAGCGCGAGTGAAACACGCAGATGCCTTGTTACCCTGTCTGACTCAAACACCTCAGAATTTATGAACGCTACCCCAGTTAGAATCCCCAGTTAGTAATTAAGCATTATAACCAGTAGTTAAAACACTGGCAACCTAAGGGAAGGAGATGTATCATCATGTGAAAGGACATGCAAAGTTGGGTGGATCCCATTATGGCAGCAATTATACTATATATCAGATAACTATCAACCCAGAGATACAACCGTGGTTCCACAGATTGGAAACACGCGAAACAGTACCAATTTACATGTACTATCATGCAATGTGTTTCTCTTAAGACAATGGTACTAAAAATACTTGGCCAAAAAAAACCTAGGAAATAGCTGCTCCAGCGTACCCAAAAAGTCAGACATCTTGACGACGAGCTAAACCTTGTCTCTCAAATCAATGCATCTACCAAACCAGTCGTCCATCAACGAAGATGAATGAAGAGGTTCAGCTCGACAGATGACCTCAAACAAGTTGTACAAGCTCTGGAGATCTCACTTATCTTTGCCTCGTAATTATTTATTTACCTCCTCCATGCTCCTCTTGAGGAACTATCTGCTGATCAAGAACTTTAACTTTAAATAAAATGTAATCGTGCTATTAACCCCTGCTTCATTCAACATCATAATGCTAACCTATGAATTTATAAAGTCTTCCACCATCATTTGATATCAAATGTCTACTTTCACCATCCAAACTATATATCTAACAGTATAGGTGTATATAAACAATTGTATTTACAAATATTTAAAGAACTGTCTGATCAAGCACATAAAGTCCAAGTAAAATCATAACATCAATTCCCACCCCATTAAACAACATTCTCCTGACTTACGATCTAAAACTCTCCTCAATCAGCTTTTTAAGGCAATATGTAAATTCCACATCTTGATTCTTTGAATTTGGATTTGTGAATTTTTTGAGTGTGAACTCTACTTATATCTGTGGGAAATCTATCATTATTGCAGATTTACCCCTTCATAAATGTGGGGGTAATGAATGGCAGAGGGTGTTTGGGTAGCCCAACAGAAAACACATAACAACCACAACCATAGGAATTTACAAAACTTTTGCAGGCAAATTCCATCTCAATTTCAGATATCCACCATTACACTCCAGATTGTACGGCCTCCCAGTTTCACGTCTAACTGGACTGGTCCACTTAACCTCTGGTACATAATTTGAAATGGTAACATATGGGCCTGCCAACCCACACTAATTTTTCTTTCATGTTTCAATCATCTTATTTTCATAAGGCAGCCAATAATCCCAATTCTGAATATATACTTTAAAGGTAAATGGAGGGATGTCTATATGTATTCTTTTCATTCATTTTAGTTAATGTGTGACATTTATAGGGTACAAACTTGGCTTTCTGATACTGCTCCACTGGCATCAGCTACAGATTGAATGTGGGTAGCACTAGGCAGGGCTTCATAAATTACCCTTCCATGCCACCCTGTGATAACTTAGATTTTTCACCAGAATTACAAGGAGGATATATTTACAAGAGGAGCAGGTTGACTTAGTGTTAGACCTGTCATCTTTAGGGTGATCTTCTGCCAACTTTTTCATAGCTTACTTCCACTTTTTGCTATATCTGTTTGTTGGTCTAAGGTCTCTGAGCACTTTACCACTGCTAACCAGTGTTAAAGGGTATGTGCTTCTCCCCTAAACATGGTCACATTAGTAAATACCTGATTGAAATATTTTGATCATATTTAGATATAAGTCCCTTGTAAAGTGGTACATCATATACCCAGTGCCTGTAATCTAAAAGCTACTAGTGGGCCTGCAGCACATGTTAGGCCACCCACAGAAGTAGGCTTTCAAACCTGTCTCAGGCCTGCCAGTGCAATGCCAGGGTGTGTGTTTAATTTCCCTTTTATTACACATGGATGGCCCTAAGGTCGGCCCAAGGTAGCCCTAATGACAGGGCGCTGTGTAAGTAAAAGGTAGATGCAAAAAAAACAGATGATGGAATGCTGAACAAATCAAATATTCCCTCCAGTCACAAATTCGAGTTGAATTCTTTGTTGTTTTGCTCGCCACGCCATTCTAGATTAGCCCAGCCATATGCAAATCAGTCTTGACCCGGCACTCCATGACAACATTCCAGCCCGAACTGCTAGCTCAGGTCCTCCCTAGACCAGAAACAAGCATATTACGACCGGTTTCGGGGTATCACCCCTTATCAGGCAGGCTAGCTTAAATCTGGTGGCATAGCGAGCACAAACCCACGTATGGCATACCCTTCCCACTTAGGGGGACATATGAAAAAAGAACAGATGATGGACGGAATGCTGAACAAATCAAACATTCACCCTCTGTCACAGATGTGGGTTCAATCCATTGTTTGTTTGCTCACCAGGCCATTGCGGTTTGGACCATGCCATATGCAAATCAGTCTTGACCCTGCTCCTCATGGGAACAGTCCAGCCCGAACTGCCATGTCATTCCCTCCCTGGAGGAGAAATAAGCAACCTGGGATTGGTTTCGGGATATCACCCCTCATCAGCCAGGCTAGCTTGAATCCAGTGGCATAGCAAGCATGGGATGCACGTCTGGGCAGACCCTTTCCACTTAGGACAACAAATACAAAAAGAACAGATGATCGATGGAATGCTGAACAAATAAAACAATCACCCCCAGGCACAGATCTGGGTTAAATCCATTGTTTTCTTGCTCACCACGCAAATTCAGTTTGGGCCCAGTCATATGCAAATCAGTTTTGACTCTCTGTCCTAATGGGAACAGTCCAGCCTGAACTGCCAGGTCCTCCCCAGAACAGAAAAAATCATCCTGGAACCTGTTTCAGGTTATCCCCCACATCAGCCAGGCTAGCTTGATTCCAGTGGCATAGCCTGCATGAGACCCAAGTCTGGGCATATCCATCCCACTTAGGGTGAAAAAAGCAAAAAGAACAGAAGATTGTCGGAATACTGAACACAGTCGCCCCCAGTCACAGATCTGAGCTAAAACCATAATTCTTTTCCTAGCCACGCCATTCCAGTTTGTTTATTTATTTATTTATTTATATTAATGTTTTACAGAGCGCGAACTTGACCCGTGAGGGTATCAGAGTGCTTTACAGGTTCATAGAGTAATACAAGAAAGACGGTTGTCACATGGGAAAACAATACATCAGAGGGTTATGCAGAATCAAGGGTCATATGGTAGGCGGGGAGTCAAAAGGGGAATGTGCAAAGGAGGGAGGGGATGAAAGCTGTACATAGGAGCAATTTACAGAATAGAAGGTCATACATTAGGGAGGATGTTACAGGGGTCCTTTACGTTAAGGGACTGAAAAAGAAAAGAAAGCTGTACCACAGTGTACTTTACAGAGTCAAAGATCATACAATAGACAGGATATCATATGGGTGCTAAGTCTCTCGGTGGCTGTGGAGCGGGTTAGCCAAGGAATTTACCGATGAGGAAGGCTTTAGCCTCTTTATTGAAGCGTGCCAGGGAGTGGATACTTCTGATGTCAGGCGGGAAGGAGTTCCATATTCTTGGAGCGGTCCCGGTGAAAGCCTGGTTGTAGGTTTTTATTTTCTTAAAACGTGCAGGCCAGAGTAGGAGGGTATTAGCCTATCGTGAGTTTCGGCATCCTCCGGATATCACAAGCTTCTGTGCTAGATACGCCGGAGAGTTGGAGTGTAAGGCCTTGTGCGTGATGCATGCTATCTTGAAGTGAATCCTCGCCTCGAGGGGAAGCCAGTTCAACGCTTTCAGGTGAGGGGTGATGTGATCGAATTTTCTAGAGCCAGTAAGTAGTCTGGCGGCTGCGTTGAGGCAGGCTTTTAAGGGTGCCATAGTGACCTTAGGTAAACCGGAGAGGGTGGAGCAACCATATTCCAGCCGAGAGATAACTAATGATGGGACTGCTAGTTTTAGGTCGGGAGCAGCTAGAAAGGGTTTCAGTTTCCATAGGTAGCTCAGTTGGAGTCTGGCGGATTTGGCCTTTGAGTTGATGTGGTTTCTCATGTTTAGGTTGTAATCCAAGGTGATACCCAGTGATTTGGCAGAGTCCACAATGGTCGGGAAACAGTTTAAGGCTGTGATAGCTTTGATCCAAGTGTGTATCTCAGAGTTGCTCTTGGTCGGGGAGATTAGAAGAAACTCAGTTTTATTAGCATTGAGTTTGAGTTGGTTTAAAGCGAGCCATCGGACGGTCAGTTTCAGGCCCTCATTCAGGGTGAGGATCTCCGCAAGTGATGAGATTTTTATGTAGATCTGAGTATCATCAGCGTACATATGGAAGGAGATATTTGCAGTGCAAAGGATTTCGGCAAGAGGTTCCAAATAGAGATTAAAAAGGGTGGGGGACAACGTTTATCCTTGAGGGACTCTCACCGTGACCAAGGAGGAGGAGGAGAGTTCACCATTGATTAGGAATCTCTGAGATTGATTTTGGAGGTAGGGACTAAACCAATCAAGTACAGTGCCATCTAAGCCCATCCTAAGTTTGAGGCGTTCGAGTAGCATCTCGTGGTTGACAGTGTCGAAGGCCGAGGATAGATCAAGGAGGATTAGGAGACATGTTTTGTCTTGGTCCAGGGCTTGAAGAGCATCATCGACAATGTGGAGCATGGTGGTTTCAGTGCTATGTCCCGGTCGAAAGCCGGATTGGCAGTCATCGAGTAGGCGGAAATTGCTGATGTGGTGACTTAGCTGTATGTGAACACGTTTTTCAATCACTTTCGCCAAGAGGGGAATGTTGGAGATTGGTCTAAAGTTATCTGGGGAGGCTGGGTCCAGCGATGGCTTTTTTAGAATGGTGAGGACTTGGATTGCTTTCATTGAGATCGGGATTGATCCCTGCCGGAGAGAGGCGTTGATTATCGCAGTCCAGCAAGGAATGATGGATTTGGTAACAGTCGCAAGACAGTTCGAGGGGAGTGGGTCGTTGAAATGGTTGTTCGGGTTTAAGGAGGAAAGGATATTTGCGACAGAGTCTTCATCGTAGGGTGAGAATTCGGACCAGTGCGTTAGATTCTTGGGTGAGGTCTGTGTCGGTCGCAGTGATGGAGGAGGCGGATGGTCAATGTTGGGTGGGGGGAGTGAGGCAGCTTTGAGTTCGGTACCTAAGGTTAGGATTTTGTTTGCGAAAAATGAGGAGAAATCTTCGGAGGAGATGAGAGACTTGGGGTTTTCTTTCGCTGTTTTGGACAGTTTGTTCGAATGGAGTTTGATCATCTCAAAGCGTTTCCGAGGCTTGTTCTGGGCATTTCCTAGTTCCGCTCTGAAAAACTCTTTTTTGATTTGAGGATGTTTTTGTTGTAAGCATTTCTGGCCTGGTGGAGAAGTTTCAGGTGATCTGCCGATGGTCGCTGTCTCCAAATTCTTTCAGCTTGTCGGAGTGATCTTCTCTCGTCGTTGAGAAATTCTTCTAAGTGTGGAGTTTTGGACCTTTAAAATAGTCACCTAAAAACATCCGAACAACAAATTCCAATTCACTCACCTGTTATCAGGAGAGAACCCAGTGCTGCATCTTTTAGCCCAGCACTGACCCTGAAAAGTAATTCTAAGCATACTTACAAGTAACTTGTATTTCCTTCCATAGGAATCCCCTTCCTATGAAAAAAATGAGTAAATTTAGATTTGCGGGTCAGGCTCTGGGGTATGGGGTCCCCTGGGCCCAAAGAAAGTAAATGGAAGGGGGGCGATACAATGTAATGTAATTTAAAAAATAAAATATCTAAAAATAAATAGTTTAACATTTTTTTTGTAAATCAGTATAAAATAAATAAATAGAAGAATAAAGACATTTAAAAATTGTCATTTACAAAACCCTTGAAATTCACTGAAAAAAACATAGGTTTCAGAAATGTTATAGTTAGGAATTAGCATTTAAAAAACCTCCGAAATTCACTGAAAAAACCATAGGTTTCAGACAAGTTATAGTTAGTTGGACATTTCACTTGTACAAAACCATTGAAATTCCCCCGTTATAGTAGTTGTACTAACTATAACTTGCGCGCCCGCAATCCACTGCTGAGGATGTCACATATTACATCATTCATGACATGGTCAGTGACATCACTGATGACATCTCAAATGACATCACTGATGACATCACTGATGACATCATCCAGTGAATGTGGTTTGGTTCGATATTTAAATAAGTATTATATATATATATAGCAATCTGCCTTGAAGACTGGGTGCATGTATAAGTGTCTGAATGGAGGATTTAGTAGCAATGTGATTGACTGTCTAAGTGACGAATTAAAAGTTTCTCACTAAATATATGGGATAGTGATTAAACTTTGTTAATACCTGTATCACTATATCTCTTGTTGTGTAAACTACTACATAAGTTGGTTACTAGCAATGTGAAAGTCTATATTAGTTATTAATTAGTTAAGTGAGTATTTGTATGGGATAGTGAATGAATGTGTGTATGGTTGGGTGGGAGGTGTGTGACTGTCCAAAGATGTGTGAAGAGTTGATTTAGTAGGTATATGAGGTTAAGACTGTATGTGGAAACAGTTGTTTGGGTGAGTGAATCTGTTATGGGTATAGTGATGAGTAAATATATTTCTCAATGATACATGTCCTAGAAACTAGAAATATAAAAAGCAGTGTATGTGATGCCGCCACGGAAAGGCATGCGGTCTTCACTTTGGGGGGTCCCCTGCGGGCCCCCAGAGTGAAGGACAGGTGGGGGTGCATACGGGGGGTACATTAACAATTAATGTAAATGCAAATGTGCATTTTTAGCATTGTGGTGGGCGGTGCTGAGAGCACCACCTGCCACAATGTTAACAATGCAGGATGCGCCCGCCACTGTGGCGGGCGCATCCTAATACCACCCACGGGACCCCTGCCCTTATGGCGGGCGGTCCCGAATTCTGATAGGATGGCGGGCAGACTAAGTCCGCCTGTCATCCTAATGGGGCCCCTAAGTATGAGTTACTATCTATATCAATAAATAAAGCGGTGTTTGTGTAAGTGTGTAGCTTAGTAAATATAAGTATGATCAATTGTTTACATAAGTGAGTAGGATGACTGCGTAAGTGAATAGGATGTGTGCTGGTGTGTAATGTTGATGTAGGTGCATAAGTATATTTAATAGTGTTCTATTGATCGTTGTTAGCATGTATGAGTGAATCTAAAGGTAAATGTTTAGATGTGTGTGTAGATGTAGGAATTACTAAGTGGGTTTTTATGAACTTGTATTGGTGTGTCAATGGTTTCAAGTATGGTACTTCATATTTTACAATGAGTGTTGAAAAGTTATACTAGTCTATGATAAGATGTATCAGAATGTCACGTGGATGATTTCATCAGTGATGTCATCAGTGATGTTATTTGAGATGTCATCAGTGATGTCATCAGTGATGTCACTGACCATGTCATGAATGATGTAATATGTGACATCATCAGCAGTGGATTGCGGGCGCGCGAGTCATAGTTAGTACAATGGTTTTGTACGAGTGAAATGTCCAACTAACTATAACACTCCTCAAATCTGTGTTTTTTTCAGTGAATATATGTATATTGGTTTTTTTTTAAATACTAGTTTTTATATATATGTGTTACTCCGCCCTGCTCTAAGAAAAACAAAAAACTTGAGGTAATTGTCCAAAACATTCTAAACATCACAACCAATTTACTACGTTTGTTCTAGTGGTTCCTTACAGATGAACATACAGTTCTTCACTCTGATTGAGGCCCCACGTCATAAAAGTCCTGAAATTACATATCTGGCGGGATTCTCTCCTTCTCAAGTTTTTTTCTCGGTCACCACCTCTCACGTGTTGTGGTGTTGTCTCTAAAGTATAAAATCGTAACAGTTTCCAGTCCCCTTCATGATTACTTTCCATATGCTTGGCAACAGCATTATTGAGGTCCTTGTTGATCGTTGCTCGGACGTGTTCCAAAATTCTTTTTTTGAGTTCACATTTCGTGCTGCCAATGTATTTTAAGGAGCACGGGCACTCGACGACATAAACAACAAATTGACTCTTGCACATGATTAGTTCTTTTATTTGCCACATTTTGTTGTTTGGTTGTAATACCTCCGTAGTGTTTTTTGCGATTTGGCACACTTTGCATGAGTGGCATTTTAGGAATCCCTAGGTTTTCAACCATTGTGTGCCTTTCTTTGTCTCTTGATTTTGATGGTGACAGTGTACCAACTTGTCCCTTAAATTTTTCGCTCGACGGAAGCTGACATTTGGATGGGTACCCATTATTTCTGCTACCGTAGGATCTAATTGTAGCAATTTCTAATTTGTTCTGAGGACCTCCACAATTTGTTTTGATTCTCTTGTGTAGTCTAAAATCAGTCTTACAGGATTCTCCGTCAGTGATTGTGTATTGGGATTGGTTGGTATTGTTTGTTTTGATTTCAGAGTGTCCTCTCTTTTCTTCTCATTTGCTCTAACCCAACATTTTATGAAAGTGCCTTTTTTGTATCCACGATTTTTAAATCTTTTGCCATCTTTTCACTGTGTTCTTGCCATTCCTTTGGTTCTGAGCAGATGTGACGTAGTCTAAGGAATTATCCTTATGGGATGTTATCCTTTACTGATTTTTTATGAAAACATCCTGCGTGTAGGGTGGCATTTGTTGATGTCATCTTCCTATATAGTGTGGTTTCCACTTTATTGTTCAAATATAATACTATATATATATATATGCCAAATTAGTCAAAATTACATTCTCTTCTGTTTGGAAGCTTTTGAATGCTTTTCAAGATAGTAATAATGCTATTTTGCTTCAAGTGTTTGAGAATGAACCTAGCTTTTTCATTTTAGAATCTGAATTATAAATGTAATGTGCCCTTTGTGCTGCTGGCATACTGAACATTTTGAACTGGGTTGTTTGATCTAAGGTAATAGATGCCAGATTTAAATCTCCAATCTGTTTTAACTGGTATTTCAACAATGACCTTCTATCCGAAAATTTGTGGCACAGAAAATTGGCACGTTCCTAAAAGCAGACTAGATCCACTTGTTTTTTAAGGGCTAGCTTTATTTTTAGATGGCTTCAAATATCTAGATCATTTGATAGTGTCAGATTGATTGAAAACGTCTTCTATAAAGGTTGTGTGCCTGCATGATTAATACACTGTAATAATGATATATGTGCTTATAAAGTGCATTCTTCCCTTTGCCTGCTCAATGGGTGGTGATTTTAATTATTACACAACCCAGGGGTGCTTATGTTGTCAACCACAAAGGGATGAAAGGCTGATTGAATGCACAAGAACTTGAATTTGTGACCTTTAGTGGTTATTGGGTATTTATTATTTTTTAATGCACTGTGATACATCATTACAGCTGATGTACTAGGCAAACTATGGGAAGGAGGAGATGTGGCCTAACAGCCAGAGATGCTGACTCGGAACCAGCTTCCAGACCCAGTGCCGTCTCATCACCCTGTGATTCTGGACAATTCACTTAATCTCCCCATTCCTAAAAAAGTGAATCTGACCTTGTGATATGGTGGTTGGTTAAAGTGCTCTAAATTACATAAAGGAGAAGGTAGATCTGCCCCGTATTTGATCAAGTATAGGCTCAGTAAGAGTCCAGAATCTTCAAAAGTCACCCATTTTAGCGCTCACCAATTACTCAAGACCGTATACAATTTAAGCAGAAGCACTTTTATAGAAAATATATCATTTTTAAAGTGCTCTAAAGCCTCAACCAAATTCAGTCGGTATAAAACTACACAAAAAAATGAAAAGTAAAAATAGTTTGAGATATTCTGGTTCAACCACAGTGGCGGTGAGACAGATCTTAGTCTTTTCTTGATAGAAGTAACCAATTTCTATGTTATCCAGAAACAGACTATTAGGAAATAAAGATGATATTGGACATATAATCAGTCTGTATTACTGAAAAAGGAATTGGAGCTTGTAACTCTTACAGTTTTGCCAGCCACGGGTTCTACTGTGTTCACAAAGGGTCTCAAACGCCTAGTCGCTGACATCATTATAAAAGTCCTGCAGCTGACAGTGTGCTATCCCTAATCCCATAATAATGGAGTCCAATGTGCTTCGTCCTTAGTGATTCAAGAAACTAGTTTAATTATGGTCAAAAATGAAAGTTGGAGACTGTGCTGCAGAAGCACCATTCAGTTTTAATATGCTGTTCATCTGCTGACAATATTCCTCCATTTAGTTTTTGCATCAAACACTAATAAGGTTTTGGGGCATTGATTAATTCGGACTCTTTCTAAACGTACGTGTTGGAAATTTCATATAAAAGCTTTTTTATAGCCCACCATCTTGCTAGGGTAACAAGGTCAGGGTTGCTAATTCTAAGATTTGCAGAAACTAAATGCATCTGAATTCTTGAGAGCAGAGAACGATTCTACATTTTAATCGTTTCATCTGGTTAGTTTCATACCACACATCCATCCTTGCACTTTTTAAAAGAGCTTAGAATGTATGACAGTGCCATGGGGCACAACGAGCATCTGTGCATACTTTTCAGCGTCCCCAAGGCTGCTCCATAGTACATCATACGTACGGGCAGATGCTTATGCACCCCTTATGTAATAGTGATCCCACACATGTAGGTTGACCAACCGTCATTAAATTTCACTACCGTCCATCAATTGGAAGTCACATCCGTTGTCCGTGAAGATCCCTCTTACGGATGACTTTTGTCCGCAATTTGGAGGGTTACAGGGACCTACCCTGCTCAACTTTGGGAAACCTCCCTGCAGGGGTCGATTCGCACGCTGTGCTCAAGAGTAGCCCCTCCCCAGTCTCTCACAGACTGTGATGGACCCATTGTCAATCTTTCTTCCGGCTGACTGTGGCATACAGAATGACAATGGGCCAGTCTGGGCAATTAAGGCATGTGGTGGGCCTGAAGGCAAGGGAAAAAAAATTAAGACTTTAGATGGAAGTAACATTGTCCAGTTACTGTAAAAAAACAAGCATAAGAAATTGGGTCCTACGCATTTCTACAAGTTCGAGCTTTTGGCACTAAAAATAACAATGTTTACCTAATACCTAATATAAACTTATTTTGACTTGCTGTTATGTTGGTTGTCTATTTACTTATATATTATTGTGCAATCTCCTCTGATGTGTCTGTAAAACGTACCTTTTATCCCAAAGTTTTCTCCTGAATTTTGGCCTTCTGTCCTGAAATATTGTCCTAAATTTTGGACCTTTTGTCCTGAATTTTTACACTCACCATCCTGAATTTGCACCCATGCCAGTTGATCATCCTACACGCATGCACATTTTGCAACCTTTCCAGCTCAAGGAGGCGTTCCCTCATTTGCATGGGCAGATGGCCCTACGCAGTCAGGAAGCTCAATTCTCCCCGAATCTGCGTGATATTGCTGACATCAGCAAAGGGGCAAATTGGGTCTTAGGAGGTGCACTTAGGGCCCAATTCTGAAAGAGTCTCTGCAGTTGTGGCGGAATCTCCACACAGCACACTCTCTGCAGTGAGCCACGTGGAGACTCCACCAGAAGTGTTGATCCTCCAACACGACTGTGGATTCTCTTTGTGTATGGAGCCCGCAATGCATTTGAAACAACTGTCATTGCAGTACTGCTCATGGCGTAGGGGAGTTCGTGTCTGCACTGGGGACAGCACTTTTTTTTCATAATTGCGCTCACTGTCACGGTCTGCTCAAGATTTTAACAGGCGACCGCGAGGGAAAATTACTTATTTATTTAATTTTCCCTTGTGATCATCTGTCGAATCCCCCCCTCAACCCGGCCCCACCGCTCTTACCTGCACGGGGCGCACCTGCGCACAAGGCACACAAAATACGCATGCGCCACTTCGCCTTTTGGGCCCCCTGCAGACTGTCTAACTATTCTGCTTAATCCTTTTGCTACCTACTACCATAGAAACAATACTACTTTATAGTGAGCTTTTCTGCCTCCTATGTACTGGCGTATATCTCTGTACTTATACCACCACTTTGTACAATAAATTATGTTTTTTTATACAGAAGCAGGCATGGTGCATGGTGCAGAGTTGGAAACGTGTGCCTATGTGTAGTACAGCCCCAGGTGTCTATAAAGACAACCTCTTGTCTCCCGAGGACTTTTAAACAAGAGCACATTAACTCAGTCATTTTGGGGCTATGTATTGAAATATGCAGAAAGAGAAAAAGCAATAACAATTGCGGCTTATAACTAAGTTGATTCATTTTTATTGCCTAGAGAAAAATTTACTTTGTCCGAAATTTGCAAGGTCTCGTGTCTGATTTACGTGGCGGCTTGTCGTGTAGAGTGAAAATAAAACCGTGGTCTATATGATCTTAAATGCTCTCTTTTGGCTAATTTTTAGGACAGGTTATTGCTTTCATCTCTGTGGGTCTCTGTGTTTTTTTAATTTTGCAATGCCAAGCAGTAATGAGCCTGGGAGAACCAGGCAATAAGATATAGACTTCAAAAAACGAATACACTAGTTTTCTCAGATTGGGAAAGTTTTATCACAGATAATTACCAACCGTGATAAATACCTCGCCTTTGCATTTCCCCCCAGTAGATTTTCCCAGGTCAGACCAGCTGCAATTTAATGAAAGGACAGGTTCAATAAATACCGGATCAGGCAGATTTTGGAACAAATAGCACCAAAATTCGCATGTTATGCCCCATTTGACAGAGCTGAATATGTAGCAGGTAATATTTATAGTCCATGATAAATTCTGATCTCTGGGGCATCAGTATTTATCGGGTGAAGTAAATTTAATCTACCCCTCTGGGACACTTGTAATCAAGGCCTTAGTGGATCTATTAAAACCTGGGGCTAACTACAGTAATAACTTTCAACAAACTGGAAGCCTAGTTTCGGTATCAACTTACATTTTTCACTTTGCTTCTGTACAGTGTGTGATAGGCTAAGATGATATTACTGGTACACTTTCCAATATATTGAACCTGGAAGGACTTAAAGGTTTATGAGAAACCTCAGTTGTATGTGTACAGTCAATGGACGCAGTTTGCACACTGCACATGGGTGCTTTTCGTATTGTAAGTTTATTTTCTTGTGCTTTTAAACATCTTCTGTAAGCATCGCTGTGTTTTATTGTAATGTATTTTATGAATATAAATTACGTTTCATACAACATGTTTGAATGCAACCAAAAATACAAATTCATTCACCGTTTCTGTACCATGGCAATAATTGACATTCTGTTTGGCCACTACCTCGTCAATGTTACTAAAAAAGAATGTATGACGATAAAACCATACATTTACAACGCATGCCTTTACAATGCAGTTTTTACATCGCAACATCCTTTACAACGCACTCCATTACATCGCATGACACTACATCGCATTTTTAGAAACTACCTTTACAACGCTTTCCATTATATCGCATTTTACCTTTACAACGCATACCATTACAACGCATAACATTAAATAGCATTTAAGGTAAGTATTGGATAGTATAGGGGTAAAAATTACTATTCTAACTCCAGGGGGTGCAACAGTAGAGTAAGTGTTGGATAGTATAGGGGTAAAATGACTATTCTAACTCCAGGGGATGCAACAGTAGGGTACGTGTTGCATAGTGTAGGGGTAAAAATTACTATTCTAACTCCATGGGGTGCAACAGTATGGTAAGTTTTGAATAGTGTAGGGGTACTATGCGTTGTAAAGGTATGCGTTGTAATGCCTGCGTTGTTGTGACATGCGATGTAGTGTCATGCGTTGTAATGCATGTGTTGTAGTGACATGCGTTGTGAAAGATGTTGTGATGTAATGACTGCGTTGTAAATGTAGTGCGATGTAATGGTTGCGTTGTAAAGGATATTTCCCACTAAAAAACAACTCTCTTCATTATTTCTGTTTTCATTGCACTAATCGTAAATAAAATCTCAGACGTTGTGCTATTTTACTTGAAGAACATAGGGCCTTATCTAGACCTTGGTGGAGGGTTACTCCAGTCACAACGGTAACAGATATCCTGTCTGCTGAAATATAAATCCCATTATATCCTATGGGTTTTATATTTTGACGGATAGGATATCCGTCACTGTTGTGATGGAGTAACCGATCCGCCAAGATCTCAATCAGGCCCGTAATCTTGAGGGAGCACTTGATTAGCTTAACACTCCTCCCGAATTGCAATCAGAAAAAAACAATAGTCCGATGCTCTTCCAGTCAATGATCATGGCATCAATTACATAATTTCCTGTTTAAAAAAAAGAAAAACAAAACGCAAACTTTTTTTGAGTTCATGGATACACTTAAATTAACCATTCAAGCAGGTTACTTCAAATTATTAACTTCATAGAAGTACAAGTCGCACTCTATATTAATGGAAAATGACCTAGACATAGATTAACATATTTTCCTTAACTTTTCCTCCAAAATCAAGCTTACTTATTTTCAATTAGTGCTTAATATCATTGTTTTAGAACCTGTGAATAAGATGTTCTATTATTGTCCATCTTAGTAAGACTCCATTTCTCTACCTCAGAATTATGACATTCTGAGTTGATCTTGTCAAGGTTTACATTTTCAACCAACTGATCACAACAAACATCAGTAAGCAGCACTTAACAGACTGAGCTATCATGATGACTTTCAACAACAATTAGGAAAACAAACCATGCATTTAAGGATGTACTTTTTTCTTTAATTGTTCCCTCTCCTAGGTAACCTTTGAGGAGTTAAATAAAGAAAGATTTAATTTATGGTGGCAATTTTCTTTAAAGTCTTCGGTAAAACCTCTAACCATATTAAGTTTAGCCACTGTAGAATTTCTTACTAAAAGAGAACTAGTTAGTCTGCAATGGAATCTGCAGTACTGTTTGGAAAGTCAATCCCAGATTGTTATACTAATTGATGATTATACACTATATATAGGTCAAATCACAATTGTGGCAGAGATACTTTGTTTAAGATGTCCCTAAGCTGCCACTGAACCTCCACTCTAGGCCATAATTTGATGTTTGCATCAAAGGACTAATGTAACCTTTCTGCACTTCAGTGAAATCACCAATACCTTGCTTGGTCCTGCCTTACGATCGGGCCGGCTTTAGCACTGGTGGTGCCCAATGCGACAATCTTTTGCCACACCCCCCCCATTGACCACCTCCTCCACAGATTCTCTCCCTACCCCCTCTTTCACAGTCTCAATAACCACTCTCTCTAAGATGCATTTAATTAACTTTATAGTGTCACTCATTACAGTGAAAGGTGTCAGAGCACTTTACATAACACACATATTACACAGAGACACTCAATCATAGGTGTGTAAATCATTGTATGGAAAATGTTACATAAGACAGAGGACAACAAGGGGTTGATTCACATGTCATCCATACAGGTAGGCAGTATAGTTGAGGAGTACATGGTCTGGAGAAGCACAAACTCTGAATTTAAAATGTAACACAATGGATTGGGGCCCTCTTTAATAACAAGAACTGATTTGTACCCAAATGAGCCCTTTTTGCAACATTAAAATAATGAAAGTTGGGGAAAAAATCCATTGCTCTAATCTATACCTTGAAGCTGCATGCAGTTCTTTGACAGTTAATAGCTCACTGTAAACTGCAACTAACAAAAGAAAGTCTCTGACAAAAGCAGTAACCCACTGACCTGTTTACATTATATTCACTTTGTGATCTGCATAGTACACGTTCTTTGCAGTAGGCATATTAACCCTCTGCGCTACCTTACAATGAATCAATACTTCCACGAGTCAAAACTGCTACTAGACAAAACTCCAATCTCGCCACGAAGAATATTAATCACCAGAGTTTTCTTGACATTTTAATTGTTGCCTGAAAATTGCTGGAGGCCAGGAACGCAACAGCAGGTGCTTCTTTTAAGCACAATATAAACTAGCAAACAAGAGCCCCCATGCGAAGTCAGCACCCGGTGCGGTGGCACCGGTCGCACCACGCTAGATTCCCTGCTTACGATTCCCCAAATCAGAGTTAATGCTGAATTTCAGGTTCTTCAACTCTATCTTTTATTCATGATCCTGTTAGTTGCGGTTTCTTTACAGTGAAATGGAGTCTGAATTTTCTCGTTTTCAACATAGATCAAAGAATCAAAAATGCCACTTTTTCTTTGCTGATTCTGTAAATAAATCATTAATTTATGCTGAGGCCTTTCTCCAAGACTTTTTTTAATCTATTTTGTTAATACAAGGCTATACCGCAAAGAAAACCCAAATAACACTATCCATCATGGCCAAAGTTTTCATCCAGAAAGACTCAAACTGAGCATCCTGTATGGTGAATCCCAATGACTGAAAAGAAACTTATCACAAACAGAAAAAAATCCTTAGCCATGCTAAAAAATGACAAGTAGATTTTTGGTCAGATGATATTCCAGGAACACAGTCCAACAAGGGACAGAAAAAGTAGAAAAGAAAGAAAGAAATGCTGATACAACAAGGAAAATCAAAATAGGACAATGCAATATGTATAAAACGTACATTTACAAAGGAATCAACAAAAGTAAGAAAGATTCTTGACAAACACTGGCATTTGGTTAAGGATTATCCAGACATTAAGTCATTTCTGCGGCTAAGACCCACACTTACTGTCAGACAAGGGCATTGTGAATCTCCTGCTTTAGCAGCTACAATGTGGATAGGGTTGTGCAAGGGCTTCTTCTCTTCTCTGCAGTTCCGCAGTCAAAAGCACTCAGCGTCGGGCCCTAGGGTTGTCTTATTAAAAAAATACTGTTAGGAGAGAGAGGAAGATAAGAAAATACTGAAAAAGGACAGGGATGATAAAATAAAGAAGCAAGTGGGAGCAAAGAAGAAAGAAACATGAGTAGGCAGAAAAGGTAATGAAGGAATGAAGGCTGAAATCAAGGAAGGGTTCAAGAAAAGGAAGAAGGAAGAAAAAAAGGAAAAAAGAGTGTAGGCAAGGAACGACAGGGGAAGGAAAGGAAAGAAGGGGGAAGGAAAGGACATTTGATAAAAGAAATATGGATGATAGTAAGAAACGTAGGGTGAAAGAAAGGAAAGAAGGGTGAAGGAAAGATAGGAAGGCAAGATAGCTTAATGGAAGGGTTAATGGCTTGGTAGGTGGACATGTGAAAGTATGGAGGATGGAAGAGTCAATGGAAAGGTGGGCAAAATGATCATTTGGTGGATATGATCTATTGATAGATGGGTGTGTCAAAGGATCAGTGGATATATGGATGGATACATTCATGCACAGATGATGGAGTTTGTGAAAGATTGGATGATGGATGAAAGAATGAATGGATGACAGAATAAAAAGGTGAAAAAGTGACAGTCAGTGGCTGGATGGGGGTGAAAGTATAATTGGATAGATGCTTGGATGGAAGAGTAAACGGAGCTCTTGTATGGGAGGTTGGGCTCACTTGTTTCGCTTGCTTGATACAATCAGAGGTTTGGTTCAAAGTGGGCGGTATTTTAATTTTCTGGCTACTCTCTTTCTTTCAGACAAGTAAATCTTTTAAAGGTTTGTTGGTCCACAGTCATTTTAGAAGTAAGAACGAAAAGCAGACTTGGTTAATAAGAAACAGCAAAGGTTGTTCTATCTTTAAACATTGCAGTGTGTGCAAGAATGGGAAAAACCTGAGAACACATCAATTAAAAGATGGACAAGAAAGGAAAAATTAAATCGAGGATGGATTGAAACGTTTATTGTACACATACTAAAATACCAATGTAAATTAAAATATGCTGGCAGTAAAATATGCATCCTAAAAAATGTTTAGGACATATAAGGGAAAAAAAGACAAAACACTTTATATATACGATTTCACATTGCAACCATACGACCCTACGCCATAGAAGGATTTCAAGACTGGAGAAAGGTGGAGATACAGTGAAAAAATTGAGTTTATTGGAGTCAAATAACATATTGTTAGGCATGGAAACATGATACCTTTTGGTTTGAACCGCAACAAGAAATTGCTTGTGCATTTGGGGTTTTGAATAAGAACTTTAGCTGGCAAAATTACAACATTCATTTTTTGAACTGCAAAGTGAGGTCATAAAGTCAGGCTTAGTTAAATAAAATGGGGTGAATAATTAATACCTGTCAGATAAATGTATAATTTGTCACAACATGGTGCTCAATGCATCGTGTTGGGTATTGGCAGCTGCAAAAGAATTAGTCTATGTTGGCTAGGTAATTAGAGTGCTGTAGATTTGCTAATCTACAGCTAGATTTTCAAACCGCATTGGACGATGGGAAAACAAGATCCCTTGTCTAGTGGTATTCATTGTTTTTTAAATGGATTCACGGATCCTCTGTGTTGGATAAGTAAATTACCCTTCATGATAGCTCTATCTTTTAACCCTTTGAGGCCCATGGACACATTTATATGACGTTCTTTCCTTAAAAACTATAAATGCATTTACACCAAAACAGTTAAAGGGCACATCTTTAAATTAGGTTCCAGTTTCAAGTAAGGATTGTTGTAACTCTACTCAGCAATTTTTCCTTAGCAAAGAGTAAAAATTCCTATGTGAGTTAAAAAGGAGAAGGCTGCTTATTTGACCCTCACTTCATTACCTGCTCCCACCGCCGGACTGTGGACACAAACCAACCCTGGCAATTCAGTTGGACCGACCTGGGATGGGGGTGCTAGTGAGAAGCACTGCTGCTGCTTTTGTTAGAGGGGGCCCCCTGTGTCAAAAATGGCCCCCATGACTCGCCTGGTGCCCGCTAAGGCCAGTCCAGCTCAGCCTGCTCACCAGTCGGCCCTGAATGAAACTTGTTATGTTATCTTATTTTAATCTTATGAAGTACACAGCTCCCCAAAGGTTTCCATGCGCAGCCTGACAGGAACAGAAGGAGGATAGAAGAACTTTGATTAAACAGCCAAGTTTTTAAACCCTTTTGAAAACTCCCATAAACTTCTCATACTGAACATAGTCTGGATAAAAAGTTTTTTGGAAAGTTTCATGCCAATTTGTCAAACAGCACCAAATTCATTAACAGAACAGAAAACAACGTTTCTGTTGAAACTCCTCCCTACCCCAATGGGCAGTCAGCCCTCACTGTGCACGGCCTTCATCATAGGGTATGTAACCTCATTAGTAAAACTCTGATATAGGAACAATGTTACCACAGTTCAGAAATGTGGTATTACTATTTCATTTAGAGTTTTTCCATTAATATGAAATAACCTCCAACCTTTTACCACAAGTATTTCTGCGAGTTTACCGCTTTCAGGATTTTGCTTTGAATATTCCCCACATCTTTTTTACGCCTGTATTGTGGTATTGCCACATTTTAAGTGCAATACTAATGCACGACTTTACATGTGTGGTAATGATAAAATATGGAACAAGAGCCATATCAAACATTTCTACTATTACTTTGTCACTCCAAATGAAATTAAAGCCTAGCAGCACGCAGCCAGGGTCCTATTGGGTAGGGGGGATTAACAGCCGCTGACCGTGGCTTGACCTTTGGTACTGCAGCATGTCCAATGCCACAGTGTATCTCAGATATCAAGAAGGCAGTTCCAGGAGCAGAAAGTAAACAGGGTTCTAAGAGTAATATTGCTTTCTGTACATTTTTCTTCTCCCGGTTAACCACCCAGCCACATATAGGAGGCACTGGGACAAGGGGTCAAACAAGTAATGTCATTTAGGAGTCAAAGCCTGCATGATGTCACTTCTGCTACCCCAGGGATGTATGTCGTTACAACGCATACTTTTACTCCGCATACCATTACAACGCGGTATTTACAACGCATACCGTTACAACGCATAGCGCTTTGGGGTGCTGGATAGTGGTAAGTATAATTTACTATTCTAACTCCAGTCCCCGTGGACCCTAGGGAAGTGTTGGATAGTAAATTAAACTTACCTCTTATCCTAGAGCGCCCCCCAGCGCAATGCGTTGTAATGGTATGCGTTGTAATGCCTGCGTTGTAGTGGTAGTGCGTTGTAAAAAATGCGTTGTAACAGGTGCATACCTACCCCAGGCATTTTGGTAAACTGACAAATAGTCCTTTCAGTCCTTTGTCCTGTATGTATCTTTATACTAATGCATGAGTGTAACTTGTTAGATTTAGGAATTGACAAGAAGTATTGTTCAATCAATAAAAGCTGCATGATTCCACAGCAGCTGCTGGGATTGACGTGACTGCCAAGTTGCAAGGCGATTGCCTTCTGGCGGCGGGATTCACTTCATCAGCCACTGAACATGTTTTGGAGCCCCCTCCGGCGTTTTAATGATTGTAACACTAAATATTTTACAGCTGGAAAGTGGTGGGCCTTTGATTTAATCAGCTCAGAGGCGGCAGCTTTTATGCATGTATTGTGAAAGAGGCAACCTAAAATTACCTTGTAGGTCTGCTTATGCCTACAGTGGATTCATTTCGCTGCCTTATTCTATAACACACACAATACATAACATTAATAACATATGAAGGATGGAAACTCCACACGCAACACGAAACTTACTTTTAACATAAAGCTTCAGTTAAGGTTGTCTCTTTGTTGGAAGCCTTTCTTTTGCCACAATAAACTCAACATAATTTGTATATGCTGCTATACATAAACCTGCTTTTTGCTAATTAACAAGTCAAATTCACGTATGTGATGCACTCACGAACAGAAACACTCACACATATTTTTAGTGTGAGAGATTCTTCTTCCTGGGATGGGAGGGGGGTCAAGATTGGGACTGCTGCCCGAAAATTTGGACACAACTTCAAAACATGATTGTTTTGGGCTAGCCAAAACCTTTCCAGTGCCCTTTACCTAGCAGGAAAACATTAGAGATGTATTCTGCCAATGAATGAGTAAAACATTATCAGTGTGGAATTTGGAAAAGGACTCCCCACCCCCCAAAAAAATAAAAAATTTGCAACAGGACTAGAATTTTTTTCTTTTGGGAAAATATATTTGAGAAAAAAAGTTTCAACGTGCAATTGCACTAATATATTTTCGTATCCCTAAATTTACAGATTGCAAATAAACTCATGCAGAAATGTTTTTGCATAGTTGGAAATTGCGATTCTCAAAACCAGCAACAGTCACAGCCTCACAGGCGTACGTACTCCTGGAAAGCTTCGTATAAAAGGTCTTAAATGTGCTTCAGACACTGGCGGAAGCCTTTAGGACTAAATATCCGAATTTATATGTGAACTAGCAGCCCGCCCCAGCGTTGCCTGGGGGCAATAAGGCTTCAGGGCCAACCGCCCGCCCAGGCCCCCGCCCGCCCCGACATTGTCCGTGCATGCCAATGCACGGACACGGACCAGGCCCCCCTCCCACCCCGACTCACTCCTGCCCCCCTCCCGCCCGACTCACTCCCGCCTCAATTCACTCCCGCTTCCTCCCGCCCCGACTCACTCCAGCTCATGTCGTCTGTCTGCCTCACTTCACCCCCCCTGGGACGCCTCCCCCTGCATCACACAGTCTAAACTTTCCCTTTCCTTACCTGTGCCGCCGCTCCTCACTGCACAGCCGCTCCTCACTGCACCACCTCCTCCTTCGTCGTCATCACGCACGTCGCATCGCGCTCATCATGCATGTTGCGTCGCGGCCAGCGCTAGGTCCCGGCCGGCGCTACTTTCAGGGGACTACTTTGTTTTGAAACTTAATTTTTTTAATTTACTTTTTAAAAAAAATGTATTTAGCCTATGTCCATCTACACACCCTGACATTTTCATAGATGTATCGGGTGTGTAGATTGGCGCTGTGGTTCCCGAGTTTACCTGGCCAAAAGGTGCAAGTTCTCTCTTTATAATAGTAGTATAGATAGATATAGATTGGGCCCCTGGTTCCTACTAGATGCCTGCATCTTTCAGGCAAACGGAGACCGCAAACAAGCACACAGTGGCTGCAATGGAAATAAATGCTCTGGAGGCTTTCCCAGAATGCACTTCTGGCTGCTGGAACTTTTTTGCATGTGTGTGAAGTAGAAAAAACTGTTGAGATTTCATTATTCAAGGTTTTGAGGAAGATGGTGTTCCTTGCGCCAACGTAAAGGATTTCAAATTGAGGCACGTAAAGAAAACGCTGCAAAGGGAAGCTGGCCGGTAGGCCACATGTAAAATGATGAACAGGTATAAGGGGATTCTTCTTCTGTATCGGCATGAGTTCCTCTTTAACCGAGAATGTGCAGTTTCACGAAATTACAAGATGGCAATACCCTTAATATGCTACTATTGCTCAAAGAATGACCAGTTACTGCTGACTGCAAGATGCCTCAGCGAAACATTCACATAATTGATGACTATGCATGCAGCATAACATATTACCATGCCATAATACGATGGATGAATGCGTCCTCGTGTCTTCTTTGGTGAGAGCTTGCCATCATTTCATAGAATTTCATTTAAAGTCTTATTGCGTTTTCTGTCTGAGACTCATTGGTGGCTCCTCCGCTAAGGCAGACGGAGGAGCGTCAACCCACTGCTCTTTGAGCAGTGCAAGAAAATAAAAATAAAATTATAATAACATGCATACTCAGAGCCAGGTTAGGGTGGGGCGAGGCTGGCCAGAGTAGGGGGAGGAGTGGTAAGCACTCTCTAAGTGTGCATGGCGGTTTGGCCGACCCCCTTGGGCCGGCCAAACCGTCAAGCACACTTAGCATGCTCTCCACCTTGCTGTGTTGCACAGCCGGGTGGAGAACTGTCCCAGGCTCCCACGTACTGCCTAAGCGGCCAAACAGGTAGCTCAGACAAATCAGGACGCTGCTGTCATACTGGTGACAGCAGTGTTGTGAGCGGCTGGTAGAGTTAGGGAACCCGGGTGCTTCTGCTGCGTGCTGCCAGTGGCAAGAGAAGAGGATGGAGGAGAGGCAGTTGTGCATTCACAGGTATGTTTCTTTTCTTTTCTTTTATTCCCCTGGCCCACCACCCTGGTTTGGAGGCAGGCGACACTGCTTAGACATGTACTGCGTGTCCTGATCTATGGGGCACATTATGAGTGAGCTGCCCTCCTTGCAGCACAGTTATCGATAGATGGATATTGGTAACTCGTGTGGGCAGGGGGTGAAGAATGAATTCCCATTGCAGGTTTTTGGCTGATAACATGCAAGAATGTGTGTTTGTTTCCACAATCACTCCTGTATCTTTCCCACTCCATTTTACCAATACATTAGTGTTCATTTGAAATATTTCTGATACACTGTGTTCCAGGAGATCTCCTCGGCCTGCTGAGGCTGGTCGCTGTAATTACCCCCCCCCCCCATCAGGATTAAGAGGGCAGTCCAGGCTCTATGTGTGATTATAATGACCAACAAATCAAAGACCTGTATGCAAACGGCCATTCTTTGTCATTTTTCTTTTCATATTTTTTTGATGTTAGTTTGTAGCATGAAGGAAGCAATTTAAAGCTGCCCTCAAGATAACCGGCTGAACAGCATAGACTTTCAGAGCGAGGCTAGCTTGCAAGATGGCTCCATGTATTAATGCTCGCCCCTGACATCTGTCTTGATCAGTAATGTATCCAAATGCCGATTTGTATTATCAAGGAATCCTAAAAATCCATTACTGAATCTGATAAACCTAAAAAGGCAATTGGATGATTCATAAGGAAACAAAGTAACTTGGTCCAAAATAAAAAAAAAATGCAGAGGCTATTTTAGTGTCATTTTGAGGATTAGTACATTCAACGGGATCTAGGTAAACTCAAATTTCCTGGGAGTCTTTTGTGCAAATATTTGAAAAAAATCAAAAAGTCTTAACTTTCTGCTAGGGATATTAAATTATAGACGGATGAATGGGGTATATTGAATTTAAGCATAAAGGCCAAAGCAATTACTAGCAATGAATGTATCACATTCTATCATAAATAATTTCAGGATGCCTCAATCATTTATGAGGAAAGAGGAAATATGCATTTGGTCACAAGTACATGAGCAATTGTCTGTAGGAGCTAAGGAGTTAGACCCTTAGGAATGTGGATTAGGCTGGGCCATATAACTATCAATAAACTATAAATGTGCCTATACCACAATTATTTTAAGCTCTCATTATTCTTGCTTAGGGGTCAAACACAAAGCGAAAGCGGAAGGAGTGAACGGCAGGCTCCTGACCTCAAAACCTCGGGATTTCCCTTACAAATTGATATTTCGAAATACCGGATTTTTATTGGAACCAATATTAAATAATGATGAAGAATTGCAATGAGCAAATTGAAGTGTAAATAGCCTTGAAAAAGCCCTGGCGCGAATCGCCATAGGGGGCGAAACACGTGTCGGCTGTTCATGTTTTATCAAAATCAATAAAGAACTTTTTCTTTACAATAATGAACCTCTGATTCAACTTATATGAGCAAGGATTCAGCCTACAAATATAAATAACTGCTGCTAACACACTCACTACCCCCCTAAAGACAAATTCTTTTTGTTTGTACCGGTATTTTATTCATACCTTTTGGTTTAAATTTTATATTTTCATTTAGCACATTTATGTATGAAAAGGAGAAACAAGGGGAATCTATTTTATACAAAATTTACAAACAAATATACAATTATTTACAAAAACCATTTCAAGTCCACATATTCACCAAATTTCACATACTACATCAAAAAGTACAAAGCTTTACACACAAAAAAGAACCTTTACACAAACAAAACAGCCATTGATGACCTTCCTAGTTTGTAGCTGAATTAATCAATATCCAAATATACAACTAAATACTTTCAAAGGAGCAAACAACCAAAATTCGCAAATTTCATTGGTAGCAGAACTTAATTCCAGCTATCTCAGAACAAAAACTTGGTTCCATATATTTTGTGTTCCTACAGCAGAGGAGCACCAAATATATGGAACCAAGTTGTGCAAAGATTTGAAAAAAAAAATCAAAAAGTCAACTTTGTGCTAGGGATATTAGATTATAAATTGGTATAGGCAAATTTATAGTTTATTAATTGTCTGTAGGAGCACAGTTCTGGATATGTCTTCATGTTTAGGTAGGCTTGGAAAGTGACTAGCTGCATTCACTTTATGTGTATTCTCAACTCTGTTCCAAAAGTTACCAATTTCCACTCTTTTATATACTAGGAGTTGTTGAAATAATCCAGCATTAAGATTACTAAATACTGTAAAGCATTATGATAGAAATTAGTTTTGCAGTTGTCTAGGACATGCACCTAAGCCAGCAGAACCCACTACTCTAGTCAGGGTAAGAGAGTTACACACCCTAGATAACCCCTGCTCACAACCTTGGTAGATTGACACAAATACACACACCACACACACACCCACACACACACACAAACACACACTCACACACACACACGCTCTCACAGACACACACACTCACACACACACCCACTCACACTCACACACTCTCATACACACACACCAGTGACACAATAAATACACCACAAGAGACTCCACACAATATTAGATAAAAAACATCTCATATATAACATATAGACCACAATCACATAAATCACTTTGACAACTAAGCAACATATAGCATATAGACCACAATCACATAAATCACGTTGACAACTAAGCAATTGTCATAATAGCACAATTAGTACAAAAGAGACTTATATGTTGCATACTTCATAAAAAACATCATCACTGTACATAATATGCAGATCCTAAAATTAAACTCGCTATCCTATCATTGCAAAGCATAAATTGACATAAATCATATCATCAGGGCATAAGATGTGCATATGTTACAATCCTGTATTAGCACTTTTTGTCTTGACCAAGGTAAGGCAAAAACGACATATACCCATATATTCAGGGCAGGCAATGCGACAGTTCATGAAATAACAAGTGCCATCACCATAATATGTGAGTCACAGTGCACTTGCACTCCTTTCATACGTTATACAGTAAATACTGTCTGACTACAGGGCACAGGGACCACTGTGCACCTTTGACGTTCATTACGGTACTTTCTATTTTCCTGGCCGATCAGCCTCCACCAGGGATCTGTCTGGTGAATTAGCACAAGCGCCCCCATTGCACAAATATCCCCAGTATTTACCAATGGGGTGGAGGGAGGCACACAACCAGCACAATTCTGGTGGGATGCACCCACGGGGATCTCCAGCATGAAAACTAAGCAAGGCAGTCTCCCAAAACACTGTGCCATGTTTCAGCACCTTAAATTCACCCTGCAACTGCCATTCTACAAATGTAGGGGGGTCAGGAGCCCTCCGGGACATCGCAGAACACCTACCAACCCCGTCGACAAGGCCTCATCCAAGAAGGAGTGCATGGCGTCTGCGGAACTCACACCATGGGTTCCTACGTCGAGGTCTCTCCCTATTCTTAGGAAGTAAGCACTAGGCGCGTCCCTCACCAACACGTCAAAAATGCGGGGCTAGGCACCTTGCAGAGAAGTCTTCCCAGGGTGCACCCCCATTGCATGAACAAAGTAGAGAGAGTAGAGAGGTGGGACCCGAGGACACTCAACCCGAGGGCTCTTGTGTGATGGCACCCCACCAAACAGCACAGCCTCATCTCCGCACAAAGGATGCCGTCGGCAGCTGTCACTGCAATTCTCCCCAGCCACTTTTCACCAGGGGAAAGTAATGCTGTGCACCCCATGCTGGTGCTGAAGGGGGCACAGCATGGGGGAAGCAGGACAGCTGTATGGCCTTTTGATGTTGATGTCTCAGCAACAAGCTCTAAATATGTGCAATGAAGGGAAGAAATGCTCACCCCATGCTCTTCCCAGGCAAGGAAGGGAGGCACAAGTTCTATGGAACGACCAGGAGCAGTCCACAGTGCTCACCTCACTCTGAGCCCCTGTAAGTGCACTGGGGGGGGGGAAACATGTTCAGGAAAGCAGGTGGCAATTCAGCACATAGAGGTCTTGGGGCTAGGAGGCAGTCCTTCCAGCAGGTCAGCACAGCAAAGCAAAGTCCAAGTGGCAGTTTTCCTGGTAGCATAGCAATTCCTTCTGGCCCGGGGAAGTCTGTCGAGCCAGTGGCATCTGGGTATAAGTCCACGCAGTGTCTAAAATCATGGGTTTAGAGCCCCTGTACTTGTACTAAAAAAGCCTTTGATCTAGAGTTAACTTCAAACATTTTTAGAAGTGCAATCCCCAGCCCTGGCTCCAGATACATTACAGGCGGGTGGAGACAGAATTGTGAAAGGCAGGCACAGCTCAATTCAGGTGCAGGTGACAACTCCTCCCACCAATGTAGCTCATGAAAACTCATCAGGATATGTGGGGCAAACATCAGCTCTCTCTGTGACTGTCTAGAGTGAATGTGCAAAATAGGGCCCTGGCAGTCTAAACCAGACATTGATTTGAGTCAGGCTGCAAAGCACAAAGAGTCATAAGCCCACAGAAACGCCCACTTTCTAAAAGAGGTATTTCTAAAAAAGTAATAAAAAATCTGGTTTTACCAATAAGCAGGATTTATTTGCACTATTCCAAACATACCAAACATGGCAACACTACTCCTTCCAGATTAGATATAGCATATATCAGGGAATTCCCAATGTAAACCTATGAGAGGAGCAACCTCACAGCAGTGAGAAACCATATAGGCTGTTTGTCACTACCAGGACATGCCACACAACAAAGGCATATTTCCTACCTTTTACCTTCGCAACACACTGCCCATAGGGCTACCTAGGGCCTACCTTAGGGGTGACCTACATTTAATAAAAGGGTAGTTCCAGACTTGCCATTTCACTGTGGGAGTAAACGTCGCACGCAGGCCCTGCAGTGACAGAGACCTGAGGCAGGTTTGAAAGGCTACTTCTGTGGGTGGCGCAAGCAGTGCTGCATGCCCACTAGTAGCATTTAATTTACAGGCCCTGGGTATATAGGATACCACTGTACAAGGGACTTAGAGGTAAATTAAATGTGCCAACCAGGTTTAGACGAATCTTACCAAATTTTTAGGAGAAAGCACATGCACTTTAGCACTGATTAGCAGTGTTAAAGTGCCAAAAGTCATAAAACCGACATAAATAGGTCGGCAAAAATGGATCACTGACATAATATCAAGGGACATAATATCGACTAGCAAAAATATCGGCAAAAAAATATCGACAGACAGAATATCGACTTTGTATCTACAAACAGGTAAGTACAAAAATATTGAGTAAAAAATAATGTTTACAAAAATATAGTTTAAAAAAAGATCGACTTTATTAAAAACAATGTTAAATTAAATTAATATTTAAAATTAAATACTAAAATATACTTAAAAATACTTAAATTACCTAATAATAATTTAATTTTTAATTAAAAGTATAAAACAATTTTTTTACAATCATATTTGTTAAAACATATATATATATATATAGTAACATAATATAATTTAAAAATATCCAATATTATTACCGTAGGATAGCGGAAGTGTAAAAATTACTATTCCCACTCCAGAGAGTGCAACAGTAGATAAGGCGTTGGATAGTGTAGAGGTAAAAATTACTATTCCCACTCCAGAGAGTGCAACAGTAGGGAAAGCGTTGGATAGCGTAGGGGTACAAATTAATATTCCCACTCCAGAGAGTGCAACAGTAGAGAAAGGGTTGGATAGCGTAGGGGTAAACATTACTAATCCCACTCCAGAGAGTGCAACAGTAGGGAAAGGGTTGGATAGCGTAGGGGTAAAAATTACTATTCCCACTCCAGAGAGTGCAACAGTAGGAAAAGCGTTGGATAGCGTAGGGGTACAAATTACTATTCCCACTCGAGAGAATGCAGCAGTAGGGAAAGCGTTGGATAGCGTAGGGGTAAAAATTACTATTCCCACTCCAGAAAGTGCAACAGAAGGTAAAGCGTTGGATAGCATAGAGGTAAAAATTACTATTCCCACTCCAGAGAGTGCAACAGTAGGGAAAGCGTTGGATAGCGTAGGGGTACAAATTACTATTCCCACTCCAGAGAGTGCAACAGTAGAGAAAGGGTTGGATAGCGTAGGGGTAAAAATTAGTATTCCCACTCCAGAGAGTGCAACAGTAGAGAAAGGGTTGAATAGCGTAGGGGTAAAAATTATTATTCCCACTCCAGAGAGTACAACAGTAGAGAAAGGGTTGAATAGCGTAGGGGTAAAAATTACTATTCCCACTCCAGAGAGTGCAACAGTAGGGAAAGCGTTGAATAGCGTAGGGGTAAAAATTACTATTCCCACTCCAGAGAGTGCAACAGTAGGGAAAGCGTTGGATAGCGTAGGGGTAAAATTTACTATTCCCACTCCAAAGAGTGCAATAGTAGGGAACGCGTTGGATAGCGTAGGGGTAAAAATTTCTATTCCCACTCCAGAAAGTGCAACAGTAGGTAAGGCGTTGGATAGCGTAGAGGTAAAAATTACTATTCCCACTCCAGAGAGTGCAACAGTAGGGAAAGGGTTGGATAGCGTAGGGGTAAAAATTACTATTCCCACTCCAGAGAGTGCAACAGTAGGGAAAGCGTTGGATAGTGTAGGGGTACAAATTACTATTCCCACTCCAGTGATTGAAACAGTAGAGAAAGGGTTGAATAGCGTAGGGGTAAAAATTATTATTCCCACTCCAGAGAGTACAACAGTAGAGAAAGGGTTGAATAGCGTGGGGGTAAAAATTACTATTCCCACTCCAGAGAGTGCAACAGTAGGGAAAGCGTTGAATAGCGTAGGGGTAAAAATTACTATTCCCACTCCAGAGAGTGCAACAGTAGGGAAAGCGTTGGATAGCGTAGGGGTAAAATTTACTATTCCCACTCCAAAGAGTGCAATAGTAGGGAACGCGTTGGATAGCGTAGGGGTAAAAATTTCTATTCCCACTCCAGAAAGTGCAACAGTAGGTAAGGCGTTGGATAGCGTAGAGGTAAAAATTACTATTCCCACTCCAGAGAGTGCAACAGTAGGGAAAGGGTTGGATAGCGTAGGGGTAAAAATTACTATTCCCACTAAAGAGAGTGCAACAGTAGGGAAAGCGTTGGATAGTGTAGGGGTACAAATTACTATTCCCACTCCAGTGATTGAAACAGTAGGGAAAGTAGATACTTTATATATTATTTAAAAAAATATATATTAATATCTATAAAAAATTAATTATAAGTAATTACCAATTTAATATAATATAATGATTAATTCATTACAAATATTAATTTACATTAATCATTACAATTAGTTATCTATTAATACTAATTAATTACAAATTAACAATTAATTAATTAGTAATTAAAAAGTTACTTAACAATCAAAATCTAATAAATACCAATAAAAAATTAACATATGTAATTAGTTATAATTAAATTACTTCCCACCCTATTCCCCTATAAACCCACAACCCACTACAGAAAATAAATTAGTAAAATGAACATAGTTATTGATTAATCAATTAAATAAAATTAATTCTCAATTAAAATTTAATTAATTACCAAATAACAATTATTTAACAATTAATTTTAAATAAATGACTCTACATAAATTAACATATTTAATTAGTTATAATAAATTACTTTCCACCCTATTCCCCTATAAACCCACAACCCGCTACATAAATTAAATTAGTTAAATTAACATAATTATCAATTAATCAATTAAATAAAATTAATTGGCAATAAAAATGTAATTAATTACAAAATAAAAATGTATTAACTATTAATTATAAACAAATACCAATAAATACATTTACATATTTAATTAATTATAGTTAAATTACTTCCCACCCTATTTCCCTATAAACCCACAACCCGCTACAGAATTAAATTAAGCAAAATTTAAATAACATTAAATTCATTAATAAATTACATTATAACATAAATAAACACTTTTAACACATAAAATACACTATAAAAAATTTGATATTATTAAATGTTCGATATTTTTACTAACCTATATTATGTACTTCGATTTTTTGACTATCTATATTTTAAAATTCGATATTACATTACTTACCTTCAAAACGATATTTTTGATGTCTATATTCTGTCCATTCGATATTCTGTCCAGCCTATATTTTGTACTCGATATTATGTCCATTCAATATTTTGTAGTCGATATTTTGTCTGTTTACCGAAAAAAATACAGGAGAAAGGCAAAAATGTTTTGGGATAACCCTGCAAAAGGGCGAGGTCAAACATATTATTTTATGGAAAATGGCAATATTCACTTATAATAGCCCAGCTAAACACATGGGGTGCATTTTGGAGTACAGATTTCAAATGTAACGATTCTAGGCTTATTTATGAAGGACTGCATCACTTTTCTGCCGCCGTTGCATCACTTTTAGTGACGCATCTGCGTCGTAAATAATGCACTGTGATGTGCCATATTTACGAAGTGATGCATCTAGGCAGATACATCACTTCGTAAACCCCTGCGCTATATTATACCTGCGTCAGGTATAATGTATGCAGGGTGGGCGTGTCCCCACAAGAAAGGGTGGTAGGAGTGGTGTAGTGAAATTTATGAGTTTTTGCTGCACCACTTCTAGGACGCCAATGCGTCAAAACCTTACACCTGCCTCAGTGAAAGGGGTAAGGGTGATGCAGGCCCTTTCACATAGGGCTTGCCCCTTGTGAGCGGAACATTGCTGGAGTTTCATCACACTTCCAACACAACCCTAGCAGTGCGCTACTTTTGCGCTGGCAGATACGTCAGTAATACTGACGTATCTGTCATTCCTTGTGACATGATGCGTCATACAGTAAATATGGCGCATCGTTCGTGTCGCAAGGAGGGCGCACTGAAAAGTTGTGCATTGCTGCTTTCACAGAGCAATGCAACACCTCTCATAAATGAGGCCTTCATATTCTTGCTTGTCTACAAACTTATCTTGAATATTATGGGAGAGAGGAGAATTTAGCATTATGCTGTTGATAGAGATAATCAAAACATATAGGGGCAGATTTATGAGTTCTGGCGCATCTCTGCAAATCAGCAGGGATGCGCCAGAACTGCTGCGTCACGCAATTCCCTCCTTGCGGCACCACAGATGCGCCGCATTTACAATGTGGCGCACCATGGTGCAAGGAAGGGCAGATGCGTGACGCATCTTGTGGTGTACGGGCGGCTCATTGCTGGAGTAGCGTCGCAAGTGCAACACAACTCCTGCAATGTACAGCGGCCACACATACATAACGTGGTGCGTCACTCCTTACGCCTGCTTCAAGCAGGCATAAGGATTTGACGCAGCAGCCTCGTAAAACTGACTCAGTGAAATCTTGTAGATTTCACTGCGTCAGTTTTACGGGGCTTTCCTACGAGGGAATGCCCACCCTGCGACAGAACGCCCACATGAAACCTGACGCAGGTTTCATGTGACGCAGGGCTTTACAACGTGACGCATCTGCCTAGATGCGTCACATTGTAAATAGGTTGCAGGGATGCGCCACGTTTCCACGCTGTTGCCTCACGCAATGGCGGCGTAAACTTGGCGCAAGTCCGTCACAAATCTGCCCCATATATTTATTGGCAAAAAAGATTAGCAGGGGTGTAAAATTTATCAATGCAACATCTATTTTACTTTGGGATTAAGATCTAGGTGTCAATATTTCAAAATTAGTTAGTGTTTCCTTCTGTGGCAACACAGACGTTTCTTCTTGCAGATTCACTGGTTACAGCGGAAAGCCTTTTTTAAATTGTATTGGTTACCTCTACAATTCTGGTTACAAGTACCCTTGAAAGTGGTGAGGTATTTTTCCACATCCAGTAAATAATGGTCCCCCGGGGTAAGGTATTTACCAGGTGTTCCTAATATTTCAGGACTCACAATGGGAGATCTTGTGCAGAATTTGGCACTGTCCACACTAAATTCCCAATGTCTCAGTATTTATTGGCATTTCTCCCATAGTACATTTCAGCAGGTACAACCTGAAAATTGTGTGGTGATTAATGCACTACTTATAAATCATATCCTTGTTCAAAATCAGGGTCTAAGAATATATAGAAATGCTATTTGCAGATTTAAATGTATGTTGGACCTATAAGCAGGAGGTGGATATGCTAGAAAATATCATGTGTGTATGTCCAAAAGTTCATAAATGTAGGGATCTATTCATAAAAGGAACACTACCGCCCTAAGTGTAAATCTATGTAAATGCAATTCAGCAGCTCTGGGCACCGATTTACACCTATTAGTAGGAGTATGTGTCCTCTCCACTTTACAGGAGGAAATGAGGAAATGTACAACTTTACAGTCTTGTTTTATGCTTACATCTACCAAAATATATTTCTACATACTGTAGATGAAGATGTATCCCTATGCCAAGTAGAACTACAAATTGAAAAAGAAACCTTATCAGTTGTTGAGGAGGAGGAGGGAAGATGCTGGTAAGCACTGTGGAACTACGTTGACCAAAGTTTTTTACCACACCCCCCGACTGAGGGCTAGAAGTATCCCGTATCACTCCCACGTCAAGGGATGCTGTTCATTTGCTGAGGAGGAGGGGAATGGAAGACACTGTCTACATTGACCAAAGTTGCTAGTTCCTGACCACACACCCTGACTGAGGGCTACAAGTATCCTGCATCTCTCTTTCTGCACAGGACAACTAATAGGTTGCTGAGGTGGTAGAGGAGGATAGGCACTATTAAAGACCTATAGACTACATTGACCAAAGTTCCTAGCTCCTGGCCACACCCCTGCCTGGGGCCTACAAGTATCCTGCATCACTCCTGCTGCACAAGCCTGGGCCAAGGGCCAGCCCATCCAAAGCCCATAAGAGGCTGGGCAGAGCCCCCTTTTTTGGCCCTAGGTACTCTGAGAATGGGGATAAGAAAGCCTCCTTGCCCCCACAAAAACACTTCAAATGGTAAGACACGCCAACTTTTTATGGATAGCCTTTTGGCATGGGTGATGGGTGCAATTCATTCTGAGACTGAGCAAACTGGATTAACAATCTGTGAAACTGAAAGAATTTTAATCAGGCTCAGTTTCATATTCCAGAGACTACCCTGAAGCTGACAATGGTGCTAAAATCCTTGTGGAGGGCATAGTACACAAGCAACCTGAAATCGATCCGTTAGCACCTACTCTACCCATCAGTGTTATAAATAAATCTTCACATGACTCCCCTGCTGTCCCTTTAATAGCTTTGAATGATGTCCTAATGAATACCTTCATGCTGATCTTGTGATTAGTGGTATGAAAGACCTTTCAGTCATATTATTAATACTATTAACAAAAGGCTGACTTCAATTTGACTCACTAGTTCACTCTTGTCTTTTATTGAACTGTTATGATCTGTTTTGTCCGTTTCTTGTCTGGTTGTGCTATTGATTACATTTCTTGTACCCTCCTAACTGCCAACCTGTAAAGCGCTCTCATACCACTAGTGGTCTTGTTCGAGCTATAAAAAACTTTTTTTTTAAATAAATGAATTAAATGCATTAAGGAGAAGCGAGTATCAGTGGGCACCAATAGAGAGTTCACTCTGGGTAGCGATGTGATTCCTAACCCATAACACATTTTATTTATTTATTTATTTTTATTCTGAAGGTTTTATATAGCGCAAACAAGACCCTTGTGAGTATCAGAGCGCTTTACAGGCATATGTAGGATACAAACAGTTCAGTGAGAGCACACAGTAAGAAATACAAGTATATACACGGTTCAAGTGAATTTAGATAGGAGAATTAATTTCACTTCTGTTTTGAAGGAGACAAAGGACCGATTAAGTCTTAGATTGGTCTACCCTCACTCAGAGATAATGCTCATGCCCATGAGGGTAAAGCATCTCAAGTACAGAGAGTAAGGTAAGAAGTGTAATGAAAGAGTGTCTCTTTGTTTAACACCTCCCCATCAAAAAAATGTGAAGGGATCATCTGTGAGTGCTGGTTTCCACCTCAATCCTTACGCTTGCTGGTGGTGCTCACTTCTGTCCCTTCATTAAAAGACAGTCAAAGGGAAGATCATGAGCAGCTGAAAAACAAAATATTACACTGGTTACAGAAGCACGCCGATCACAGACACATCACATTCAGAGATTTAATTACGGTAAGGCAAGTTTCCTGGACTGGCAACTGACCAAAAGTAGACTCCGGAGATTTTATTCTTCATTTTAAGGACCTATGTTGTCTTCAGAATTTGCTCTGCAAATTAAAATGGAGAGAGGAGGTTGGCGGCTTGATTAAGGATGTTTCACTTGGTTATTTTGATAGCCCTTTAGCAAGTGATGTAGCTGAGCGCACTGTTATCGTTGCCAATGTCTATGTAGTCCAAGATAATGCAGTTTCTATTTTTACTCAGGACAGATTCTCTATCATGAACCCTGTGGAAGAAAATGATTGACTTTTGGACATTAATTTGGAACCAATTAGCACTCACAATCCAACGAGGAAGTTAAAAGTTAACGCACGGTCTGTGTATTGGGGAGAAAATCAGGGATCAAAAATATTTCATGGAACATTGCTGGCATTTTATCTAAGCTGGATAATAAAGACTAGGCGTTTTTTATTATAGCATTTGACATTGTTGTACTACAGAGATATGGACAACAACAAAAAACCTGGATGTATGTAACACATATTCAATTCCAGCTACCCCTTCACCCTCACTCAGGGAGATTCAGAGAGGGTCTTTTAACTTGGTCCCTGCAGAGTATGATTGTGGTCCACAAAACGAATTCATTAAATATTGTAGAAATACAATGAATTTAAGAAGTGATTGTATTGTACATTGGTGAATTTTTATAATGGTAATTTTACCTGGACTAACTCGCAACCTTGATTAGCTATTTGGATTTATTGAGAAAATTGTTAATGATAAAATTCCCTACAGCAATATAGGCATTCCCTTAGCCCTGGTAAGTGATTTCAACATCAGATTTGGGACTATGCAGATTACCACACCAGAAACGAATCCCTTTGCTTGTACAACAACAACAATTATTTTTCGATCTATATAGATCTGAAAAGAAAAATACACCCAGATAGCAATATTTAAAAAAATACTATCTGACAGTGACACAACCATAAAAGACATAATTAATAAATCTCAAAATATAAAAATGATAAACAAAACACTCAAAATCAGTACAGTAAAAATTTACACATATACAAAAGAATTCATGCCACTAAAACGCAAGCTCAACATCTGATACCAATCAAAAATACATAAACATATCAAAATTCATTATACATTCTAATCTATCATTCCTTTTCTTGACTGGATGCCCATTTCAAAAGAGCACAGGCTTGAAAACAGACTTCAGGTGAACTTAAAAATTGTAAGTAAAGCAAAGCTACTCTGCATTGATACAAACCTAGTGTTCTTAGTAGCAGTTTTATAAAGTGCTATGTGATAGACTAACAAAAAAAACATAACTTGCAATAGTGTTTGCCTGACCTGATTATCACAAGGGTAGGACACAATAACATTATCATGTGCATCCAACACGTTTTAAGTAGAGGGACCGTAATATATAGTACCTGCCCTCGAGCGAAAAAGAATTGAGTAAGGTAAAGGGATAAAAACAGAGTAGGTTCTCCTGATGCCAAAGATCAGTAATAGGTTAAAACCATGCTTTTGGTTAATTAATGATTGAGTCTTGGATTTTCGCAGTGCTCATAAATATTTCTTTTATCCTTTTGTAATCAGTTTTAGCAATACTTGAGGGCTCCATAAACAAAGAGGACAGACCCAGCATAACACAAGTATCTAAAATATAACTCATCCATGGGATTTGAAAAGCTCTGTCATGATTAAGACATTCACAAATGATATCCCTACAGAGCGTAGCAACCGGATTTAACCAAATGCTGATCTACAGTACAGTAGGATCCAAATGGACCCTATCAAGTAAAAATCCCTGCCTTATCTCAGAATGATTAATAAAACTCAATGTAGATGGCGGTAAGTACAGCAGTCTATGGAGGAAATTATTTTCCTGAGTCTGAAGTGAACAGCTTTTTGTGATACCCCCATAATCCTGCTCCATAAGTGGGAGCAGTAACACACTAAGCATTTTACACCTTTAGTGCTGGATGAACTGTCCCCCCAATACCAGGTCTGATAAGATTACAAACTGATGCAGCAGTTCTACAGAGTTGGAGAGTAGAATTATTAGTCTGCGAGTGACAAGATCCTGAAGAGCTAAAATTCAAACCTAGATAACAAAAATTGTCAACGCTAGTCAGTCTTTGGCCCTTAATCATTTTTTGCCTGGTCCACAAGACATCATTTGTGATTCGGTGTAATTAGCTGTTAAATCTAGGTCCTGCATAAAAAGAACAAAGCGATCCACTAGCCCCCTCAAGGCACTGGGATTGAGTGCTATAAGGACTGTGAATTCAGCATATAATAAGGCAGACACTAAAGGGCCTGCCATTCTATGGGTGTCCACTTCAGCTGAAACTAGTTGGTCAGATAGCCTCTGAATATAAAGAATAAACAGCAGGGCTGCAATATACACCCCTGCCATACTGTCCTCCTTAACTGAAATGCAGGTGATAGTTCTCCAGAAACATTTATTCACACTCTAGCAGAAAGATCTGCATGCAGGGAATAAAGAAAATTCACTATAGTTCTATCCACCACTAAGTCCGGCAACATTAGCCACAAATTGGTCCTGTTTACAGATTAAAATGCATTGGATAGATCCATAAAGGCAAGATAGATTAGCAAACATATTGCATGGATATACTTACTTATTATCAGATTTAGATTTAAACACTGCTCAATAGTTCCTGCACTGAGCCTAAATCCAAATTGGAAAGGTGAAAGTATATCATTATCACCTGCCCACGTAACTAGGCGATTGTATATCACTCTACCTATGATTTTAACGTTACTATTGATAGGATAAATAGGGCGGTAAAAGTTAAGGGACATGCGATCTCCCTTTTTTAAGATGGGCAAAATCATTTGGTGGATATCAGAGGCTAGACACTGATTGAAAACATTAATGATCAACGGGCTCAGACAAGCATTTCAAAAGGTCGATGGGGACACCATCTTACCCTGGAGCCTTCCCACCTGCACTATGCTGTATAGCCAAATCCACTTCCTGCATAGATATAAAAAAGGGGCAGGAAATTCGGTAAACCTAAAAGTGATAGGGCAGACAAAGTTGGAAAATGTACTTATACATTTTACAAGACCTCAAAAATGCTTGCTGTCCTTCCCAAATGCTGAACAGTCCAAATCTCTTTGCTAGTAGTCCTCCCTATTATCAACCTAACTCAAATTGACATGGGGGAAGTGGATTATGAGATTATGAGTTAAGAAACGGCATGAAGAATGTGAACCAGTTCAACTGGCATACTGGTCAGCCTAAACCCATATTCACTAGCAGGGGACACTGCTGTACTATTGTTTACTATATTTTGGTTATAGGGGATCTTTGGGACTCTCTGGAAGGTTTCTAAATTTAAAGTCTATAGGTCCCACTTTCAGTGACCATAACCCCCTAAACATATATTTATACTAATGATAGAGGGTTATTGGAATAACTAAGGACAGGGGTAAAAGAATAAATCAGATAAATAATGACCCAGGAAAATTTGTTTCGAAACTAATTAGATGTAAGTACTTCAATTTTATAGTTGGTTTTCAAGTTAACAATGCCTGGGGGACAGTATTGGCAGCCTATGGGGATGTTAGCCTTTATACTTATAATTTACTAGCTTATTCACATCTTAGAAGAGTCAACATATACAGTGTCAAGTGGTTTGATGACTCATGCACTGCAGGTAATAGGAATCTTTCCTGTACATTAAAAAGCATGCCTCGTCCTAAAGAGGAAGTAGCAGTTTGTAGTATATAATACAAAAAAAGCATATAATAAACTTAAGACAAATCTAAGGAAGAAAGCATGGGATGACTTATGTGAGGCAAGTCATTCCAATGATCTAAAAGAATATGTAGGAAATCTTCAAAACATCACAGTTCGTGGAGGTAACGGAGTACATATTTGGCACGTATATTACAGAAGACAAATGGATCAGCCATTTGAAAAACATATACAGTCCTTTTGGAAATATAGACAAATCAAATGAGCACAATGACGATATGATATTTGAACTACATGATGTTAAACCAGCAGTGAAGGACAGTCCTTCCGATTTATCTCCTGGACCAGATGGTTTACCAGTGTTTAAAAGATACTTTTTCATATTTTATACGAAAATGATAATCATGTTATACGTTTTAATGAATGGGTCACAGAAGGACTGTGAAAGGTGGATACTTACATATTTCTCCCAAATTTGTGAGGTGTGAACATGCCAACAGCAAATAACAGGAAATGAGACCAACATTTGTGATGGGAAGTCTTGCAAATGTATTTATTTTTATTTTATTTATTTGAGTTTTATATAGCGCTGGCTAGACCCGGAGGGATCAGAGCGCTTTACATAAGGAAACAGCGTGTTACAAGTTACAAAAATAATCACAAATAATTACAGAAAGGTTACAAATTCAATACAGGAGTTATTAGCGAGCATGACAAATGTTAGTATGTAAGTAAGTATGTAAATAAATAGATTGATTGAATACTAAAAATCATAAAAATATACTCTAATGAAGCAGTTGCAAAAATAATTACAATATATAGGGATAAAACAGTTGCCACGTTCATCACATTGCATCAGTTAAAAGGAGACCTAAAGTAAAATTTGCGCTATCATTAGATGCATGTTATTTGTCTGCTGTTCTTAAAATCAGCAATGCTACCTTAGAGAATCAAAAACAGCAATGTATACCTTCAACCGAGTTAATTCAATAATGGAGTATAAGCTGTTAATTTAGAAGTTATAACAGACTGATATTAAAAATGCTTATGAGGACAATGCAGGCTAATCATTATTAAACAAGATAATCATAAGGAAATACTTGGCTGGATATCATTTTGGGCAGGCATTAAAAATACATTTGTCAACATAATCCTAACATTGATGCTAAAACTACCATTCTAAGGCCATTTCAGGATTCCATTACTTATTAGCATTAGGAAGCCTAGGCCGTCTACACCATAAAAGTCATCAATCCATCAATATTAATATTAAAATACAAAATATTCGAAAATAAAACATAGACGTAATATCAATAAAGATAAAAGACATTATTCTGGAATCCACAGCGCTACACTTTCCATCCAGGTATTGCTAAATTTTTTAATGGAATTCAACATGTTCTCAGCCAGGGTCAGAAACTTCACCAGGCGGCAGATTACTGAAATTGATCTGCCTTACAGACAGAATTTGACAGCTTTGTGGCAAGTTCTCACTTCTGCGACTATAAACAATGGTTTTAGCAGAGTTTGTTGTGCTTCTAATAATTGTTGACAAGTACAAATTATGTGCGAAAAAGATTCTTTTTTATTGCCACATGGTCTACAGCAAGATGTTGTCAATTGTTGAATCCTCCTTGGTATACCGTCCTTGGTGATGTACCTGCCAACCACAGAAACCTGGTCTTGATATGAGCTTAGAAATGAGCCCTCAGATAAGGCTGATTCTCAGGTTTTTCATGACTAATATATATTAACAACAGTACAGGCATGCTTTTTCCTGTCAGGACCTCTTTGTCCCCTTCAAAATATAGTTGCTTCATTACTCGGTTTAAAAAGATTCTTAAACTGGTTTTGTTGATTGTTTTAAATGCAGATAGTTGATAGTCGAAGGTGTGAAGGCACTCAGAAAAGATAGGATCTTCAAACATTTGTGTGAAGAGAACTATTAATTTCCTGCCAACACAGCTTTGCTAGAGTATCAGGTTCAGATGATAACAACATGTGAAGTCTTTTTAAAAAGACAGCTTGTCTTACTAGGATTTGACTTTAGAAGCCAAACTCAAGACGGATTTCAGCACAGCCTATGTTCTTATCTTAAAAACAGATTTAAAAGCCTTTATTTGTAACTTATCGAGTAGTAGACCATCCCAACCACAAAAGATGATTAATCTGTAGGCCTGTGCAGGGACCTATTTCACCTCCAGGACAAATTATTGTAAGGTGGACACTTTACCTTGTCTCGCAAGGTCTTAAAAGCATAGATGGAAGTGATGCTTTTGGCTTTCAAATGATTGAAATGTCCTTTAAAAGACACTCTCTCGTCAAAGGCTAATTGGTGTATTGCTAAGTAATATAGTGTCATCAACGTATTATAGGTACTTTATGTTATGACCTGAAAAGGAAGGAGCATGGCCATTTACAATTTCTAAATGTTGAGGAAGAGCAGTCACAAAAAGATTGAACAAACACGGGTCAAGTACACAGCCTTGCTTCAAGCCGCAGAAGGTGTTACGTTTCAGAGTCAGACTGGTGCCGTCTTCCAGTTTCACCTGAACCCATGTGTTGGTATACAATAGGATTATTAAGTCAAGAAGGGTGAGGGGCACTCCCCAAGCCGCAAATGTTGCCAATACCAAATCTTGTGGAGCAGTGTCTAAGTCGGCCTTCAAATCGACAATTATAAATTTTGCTATTTGTATATTGCTCTTTCAGTCATTAAAGTAACAGCCAGTGATTGTTGACTTACATTTCCTAAAGCCTATTTCATAAATAGGGATGATGTTTTACAATGCAACCCACTCTTCAAGCTCATTGAGTAGGCAGTACGCAAATATTTTTGCTTCAACATCTGTTAAGGCAATGAGCCGGCAATACGCTGGATTGTCCTTTAGTCCACTCTTGTGGATAGGCTGTAATACACTCCCCTACCAAGATTCTGGAATAGACCTCGTTATTGATATCTCACTGAATAAGAGAGTTAGAATATCAGACCCCAACTTAGGGTTAGCTTTAAAGATTGCATTTGGGAGGTCGTTTGGGCTCGGCACTCCATTAGATCTAATCCTCTTTAGAAAATTATTAACCTTATTCTCATTTTTTAGTTCCATGAGATAGGTTGATCCTGAAGATGAGCTCTAACATAGCAAAGTCAGGGGTGTAACACAGGCGCCCGCAGCCACCGCGGTGCGGGGCGGCCCAAGCTACAGGGGGCCCCCTCAGCACCCTACTCAGGCCTGAGAGCTCCATCTTAAATACTGAATGTACCTTGAAGGGGGGTCCCCTCAACTTTCACTACACCTGTGAGCAAAGGAGGTCAATCTTTTGTCTCACTGTCCTTTCCCTGATGGACATATAACCTAGTAAAGATAGTTTAATTAAACTATACATCTTGAAATTCAGTTCGAACAGCATACAGATCAGATATAAAGTTGTCCAAGGCAGACTCTGGAATATTAGAACAGTTTACTCCACTGCTATCATTTTGTATGTCATTAACAATTCCACAGAATCCCTTAATGTTGTTTGACTTACTTGCATGGAGTAGTTTGGCCCACAAATTCTGATAGGCTTTTATTGCTCTCCATATATCATGTTTGTATACCCTTCTCAGGGATTTAAGTGATTGCCTTTGAACGGAATCATTGATAAATTTGGTTGCCGGAAAACTGCTCTAGTGGCTTTGTTAAGGGCCTTTTTATGCTGCTATAGATTTTACGAGAACCATCTATTGTAGGTAGGGACTGCTCATGCAGGTATTTTTTTTGCCTGAAAGGTCTCAATTAGTAACCCACATACTTAGCAGCTATAATTTGTTGTTCCGCAAAACCTATTATTTCCTGCTGTTTAGTTGAATGCCAGACCAACCTTTTTAAGTTCTAAGAGGTTGGAACCTGATAAGGACTATTCAATTGTGGCTGGTAATGGACAAATGACTCTAACGCTATTACTTGAAGATTGTGATCACTTTCAACTCATGGTTTTACATGGTACCGACTGATACTATATTCTAAGGCCTTTGAAATGATGGTGTAGTCAATTATTGAGTGAGTCTCTTGCAATAAGTGTGTAGTCCAGATTTCGAATTTGTTATTTTAAGTGACAATGCTGTTGAAGGATTGAAAAGAGGTAATCAAACACAAAGAGAGAAAATGGTACAATGGAACTTATCCCAGTCCCCTTGGTTAATCAATAATCAACAATAGAGCGAGATATTCCACCTGATGCACAAGGTAGTGCATTGGATGAAAGGAGGAAAAGAAATGTAAATTTCTTTTAAAAGAACCCTCACTCACTAACCTAGTTGGTGACATGCTTCATCATAGGGTCCTCACCCGAGTAGCCGAATGCCGCTCGGGTGTGCCACAACGCCTGATTACAGTGGGGCTGGTTTTTAGTGCAGCGTGAATAGTGGTGAAAAAAAATTAAAATAGTCTTTATTGTTCCCTAAATTTTTATATTGGAGCAATAAGGCAAGTTTAAAACCAAGGGGTTGTCCTGTCATGTATAATTTGGCCTGTGACATCCAATGTGTGAAATAAGTGACAAAACTACGGTCTACATGTTTCAGCCTCAGTTTGCATATTCGTGAGGCTTTCTTCAGGACCAAGAATGACACAAGAGGTATGCACACGCCAAGGTGCATCCATCCTGTGTCACAATAACACCGCAAATATACGGTTTTACATTCTCAGCATTCTCTGAAAAGTAAATGTAATCTGTGGAAGACAAGAGGTATGCACACACTAAGGTGCACCCATCCCTGGGTCATAATGAAACCGCAAATGTCTGGTTTTACCTTCTCAGCATTCTCTGAAAAGTAAATGTAATCTTGGAAGACAAGAACAGATAACAGTAAAAATACTGAAAGGTATTAATTCAACCAGGTGTGAACAACCGTGCTTTCATCTGTGCCGTTCGATACGCTCTCCAGACTATGGTACATATTATTTAAAATATTATCCTCGTTGAAACACCACATTCGGGGTGCTTCAGGGCCATATGTATCAACATCCTGATTTGCGATTCTCAAGTAGCGTTTTTTTTAGAAATCGCTATTTGAGAATTGCAAATAGGGATGTATGTAAAAAAATCGCGATTTCTTAGCGATTTCTTAATATTCCTTTATTGCGATTAGCAAATTGCGAATCACAATTAGGAATACTTTCCCATTTATTTCTATGGGCCAGGAGGCCCGTAGGAATGAATGGGAAGTTATTCTCAATTTGCAATTTGCAATTTGAGAATCGCAAATTGAGAATAATTTCAAGGGTGTCATAAGGACACCCTGATGCACCCCTGAAGTGGACATGTGTGCGCATATGGCGCACATACATGCCCTAAGGGCACCTTTACAAATGCCAAAAAGTGCATTTGTGAAAGAAATCGGAAATTACCACCAACTTCAAGTTGGTGGTAATTTGCGGTTTCTTAATGAGAAATCGCACAACTTGGGTGCTTCATACATAGCATTTAAGGAATTGCAATTTGCGATTCCTTAAATGCTGACGCAAAATTAAGGAATCGCACATTTTGCGATTCCTTAATTTTGCGATGCGATTTTAATCATACATCATATTTTTCGATTTTTAACTCTCAAACGCTGCTTTTTTGCAAATTGCAGCGTTTGCGACTAAAAAAACGGATGATATATATGCCCCTCAATTACTATGCACAATCTTCAAAGTCGCTATCCTTAATGAATGGATGTTACAGAAGTCACTGTAAAACCCACACTGCATTCATTATGTGTGACAAATTAGTCATTTCCACGATTTTACAGTTAGATGGGTGGGTGCGCACCACTAGTGCACAATATTTGGAATGACTTTTTACTGTTATCTGTTGTTGTCTTCTACAGATTACATTTACTTTTCAGAGAATTCTCAGAAGGTGAAACCATAAATTTGCGGTTTCATTGTGACACTGGGATAGCTGCAACTTAGCATGTGCATACCTCCCATGTCATACTTAGTCCTGAAGAAAGCCTCGCAAATATGCAAACTGCGGCTGAAACATGTAGCCCGTAGTTTTGTCACTTATTTCACACATTGGATGTCACAGGACAAATGATACCTGACAGGACATCCCCCTTGGTTTTAAACTTATTGCTCCAATATAAAAATTTAGGGAACAAAAAAGGCAATTTTACATTGTTTTCACCACTATTCAGCCTGCACTAAAAACCAGCTCCGCTGTAATCAAGCATTGTAGCACACCCGAGCGGCATTCGGCTACTCGGGTGGGGACCCTATGATGAAGCATGTCACCAACTAGGTTGGTGAGTGAGGTTTTTTTTTTTAAAGAAATGTACATTTATTTTCCTACTTTCATCCAATGCACTAGCTTGTGCATCAGGTGGAATAACTCCCTTTATTGTTGATTATATTAATTACCCAAGGGTACTGGGAGTAGTTCCGTTGTTCCCTTTTCTCTTTTTGAGTTTGTGATAATGTGTGGACAAACATGGGGGAGAATCAAGGCTTAACATTCACAGTAGAGGAGGTAAATGCCATTCTGTTGGGACCCTCCCTCTTTGCTCACCCTGACATTCCCCAAACGATTGCACAAACAACTGATTGGGACAGGTTAACGGAACAAAAAAGAAACAGGATTAGAACAATCCTGCATGGCACAATCCTGACAGAATATTTAAAGAATAATGCAGCTCCGGAGGGTTTAATAGTCACTAATGCACCTCGGATCTTCCTAGAGGATGCCACCTTCAGAAAAGACTGGGCCCAGATTTGTGGCATTGCACACGTGACTGGATTGTCTTAATTATAAAAACTGCCCTGAGACTGTCAGAGGCCATGCTGATAGAAATACAGCTAACAGAAAACCATTTCAAAACCACCATCACAGCATACAAAAAGAAGTTGGATGAACTCAATAAAGAAATCAATGAATACAAAGAGAATTTAACAGTCTAAAATACAAAAATTTCAGGAAGTCCTTAAATGGTTTTCCTACACAAAGACATACCCATACACTGAACCTGGCTCTGTTCCCCCCACCAGAGAAGAGAGAAACTCTGATCTCTCTGATGATGACTCCTTCACAAACAGTGGGTCAAGTGGGGGTAGCAGCAGATCAAGACAAAGAGGGAGAAACATATTTCAAAATGTACAACAACCTTGGCAGAACTACCCTCCACCAGGGATGGGAGGTTTCCCAGAGCCTTTTAGCCCACCCCAACAATACCCTATGTTTGGGTGGACCCTGCTTTCACACAATCACAACCTCCTTTCCAACTAAACTCCTACAGGCCGTCTTTTTTAGTGAGAGGCAGAAGGGGAAGAGGATGGAGAAAGGGTGGCAATCAGGTACACTCGGAGGATGATGTCTTAGTAGGGAACAGCACCCGGAGCAAAACATGAGAACCACAAGCAGGGATGAGCAATCACCGGATCAAATCACAAATCTTTCCTCACTCACCCTCACTACCACAGATGAAAGAGTTTTGAATAAAGGGTTGGGTTTTGTACCTACAGCTAGATTGGACAAGTTCAACCTTCATTGTGAACTAGCTGATTTCTTCAGAAAGCTTAGACTTAAAGCCTTTTTTGAAAACAGGTACCAAAAGATAATACTTTTAACTCGTGTGAAACTGGGTTACGTGTAAAATCCACCTTCTATCCACCTCCCCACACCACTCCTGTTGAAATCATGACTTTTGAACAGGCAGTGTTCAATTATATTGAAAAGATGGAGGACAAAGATAAGGTCAAAAATATGAGCAAAGAGGAACCTATGGCCCTGAGACAATTAAAAAAAAACCAATACCATCATGATTGAACAGGCAGATAAAGGTGGTGGGGTGGTTTTACTGGACAAGTTTGCCTACCAAAATAAATGCCACAGACTTCTGGTAGACAAGAATAACTATTCCCCTCTGAAATTGAATCCAACTCAAGAGATAAAAAAGAAGATCAGAACGCTGGTGGACTATGCCGAAACTAATGGCCACATTTCCAAGCAGGTGGCAGATTTTTTGGTAACAGGGGATGAAAAAAAACCGGTTTGTATACACTACCAAAAATACCTACAAACAAACTGCCTCCCTCAGGTAGCCCCATTGTTTTGAGGATATGCTCCTTATTGGAGCCTTTGTCACACTTTTGTGACTTCTTTCTTAAGCCCCTTGTACAGAACACCATGACCTATCTTAAAGATACCAAGAGTCTGTTAAATCTGCTGAAAGACATCAATGTGGACAATGACCATACCATCTTAGTGAGCCTGGATATAGAGAGCTTGTACACAGGCCTTCCACAAGATGACACAATTGAAGTGATCAGCACGGCTTTAGCTGAAACCAACTGGGAAGACAAAACCCCTAGATACTTTATAATCGAATGTGCCAAATTGGTTCTCAAAGAAAACTTCTTTCAGTTTGAAGGGGATTTATTCCTAATGGCACTTCGATAGGGAGCACCTTTGCCCCTAGTGTGGCAGGGTTAAATGTGGAAAATTTCGAACAAAGATATATCCACAACAAAACCAACCCTTTCAGTACATACATCTCCTTTTGGAAGAGATATATCAATGACGTCCTTGTCATTTGGCAAGGACCGACACAGGCCTTATCCGATTTCTTCCTATGGATCAATAATTGTGATCCAAACCTAAAATGCACACACTCCTTTGATGAACAAGAAATGGTTTTGCTGGATATAACGATCACGAAGGAGCAGGGCAGATTGGAAACTAAAACTTATAACCCAACTGCCAAAAATAATCTCCTAAAATTCTATAGTTTCACCCAAGGGCACTTAGGGAAACTTGCCATATGGTCATAACTTAAGGTTGAGGGAAAATTGCAGTAAATTAATGGACTACAAAAATCAAGCAGCGTTCCTTTCGCAGAAACACGTGAACCGAGGGTACCCTGACAAAATACTGACCAAATGCCAGAAACATGCCAGGGATCAATCGCGAGAGGCTCTATTAGAGGATAGAGTCAAACCAAACAATTACATTCAAATCCCATGTGTAACCACTACAGTACAGTGTCTAACCTGGTGACCAAATCTATCAACAAGCATTGGAAAAATCTGCACACTGGCTCATTGAAATGGGCAAAACCTCTATTTTCTTTTAAGAGAGCAAGGAACGTAGGATAGCCTAGTCTCCACCCACCAGAGGCTCCTTGAGAAAGAATATACCTCCACTTTACTAAATGCCTGAGGCCTTCCCAATGTCACCGGACATTTTCCCTGCGGTAATTGCAGTGTATGCCACTTAACCACACCAGCTAAAAGCCTCCACCTCGAACCTAACAAAATCTGGACACTCAAAGCACACACATATTGCAACTCTATGAGTGTAATGTATCTGATTACATGCCCCTGTGGATTAAGATATGTGGGGATGACGAGTAGGAAAGTAAAGCAACGCATTTGCGAACATCATAGTAATAATTGGTGTAAAAAAAGTACTACGAAAATGACAGAACACTTTCTATAGTCAAATCACACAACTAATGATCTAAGATGGACGATTATTGAACAGATCAGAAGTAGTGCCAACATGCCACGATTGCTATTAGAGAAACACCAACGTTGGATATACAGGCTGTCCACACATAAACAAAGGTTAAATGACAATATCAAGTGGAACTCGCTGAATCAAAAATAGGACTATGTTCATTTCCCATTTTTTACAAATGATCCTGTATATATCGTTCCACTCTTGACATGGCTGTAATAAACTCTCAAACCTCCTACTAAAACTCTAGAGTGACATCAGATGTTTAGAGGGTACACCTCTACTTTACTACCTTAACCCCTGGGAGGTTAGTAGAGCTTACACTACATTCCGCTAATAAACTTTGGAGCGTAGGGTACATTAGACGCCACAGAGTAGACAATGTCAACGGGCTCTTTAGGATGCTCACATTTTCCCTTTGGTTTTGGTCTGACAACCTTAGCAGCCACACAATGGGATACAATTTGCATTCGACTACTACTGATATTGAACGCACAGCTGTAGCAGTAGCGACATTAATCACACTTGCATATCCCTGCGAACATTATTGTCATAAAATGGTTATCCTTAGCATGTTTTGTAAGTCCTGGTTGTTCGTATACAGCGAGAAAACAGTTAGAGTCATTTTGAACACACAGAACCTACAGGGTTAACGCTCTACTAACCCGGGGAAACCCAGTAATACGTCATTACCTTACGCGATGACACAGAAGCACCACCACATGCTTGTCCGTCAAAGTTCCTGTATCCTTCAAAAACGCCTTGTTCCCGCACACATTCATCATTGGGATCCCAGTCAGGGCACAGAATAGGTGCATATGGAGGGCGATTGCGCTTGACGAAGTAAGTTGAAACGCCGGCTTGGAGCAATGTTTTGCTCTCTCTTTTAATCCACACGTCGGTCATGGCAATTTCTTCTTTGTCTCTCCCCTTTACCTACCTCCAGAGTTTGACAATGGCCAAAGCCCCCTACAGGATCCATGGGGCTGGACATACCTTTGTCCCGTGTAAGCCGGGGCTCCCAGTCCCTTCTCTCCTCTTTGTTTGTCATCATTGAGACACCACATTTGGGGTGTTTCAATTACTATGCACAATCTTCAAAGTTACTTCATTAGTCGCTAACCTTAATGAATGGATGTTACAAAAGTCACTGTAATGCCCACACTGCATTGATTATGTGTGGCAAATTAGTCATTTTCCACAGTTTTACAGTAGATGCGTGGGTGCGCACCATGGGTGCACAATATTTTGAATAATATGCACCATAGTCTGGAGAGCGTATCGAACGGCATGGATGAAAGCACAGTTGTTCGCACCTGGTTGAATTAATACCTTTCAGAGTGTGAATTACTTTTTCCTGTTATCTGTTCTTGTCTTCCACAGATTACATTTACTTTTCAGAAAATGCGGAGAAGGTAAAACCGTAAATTTGCAGTTTCATTTTGACACAGGAACAGGTGCACCTTAGCGTGTGCATACCTCTCGTGTCATTCTTGGTCCTGAAGAAAGCCTTGCAAATATGCAAATTGAGACTGAAACATGTAGACTGTAATTTTGTCCCTTATTTAGCTCATTGGATGTCACGGGCCAAGTTATACCTGACAGGACATCCGCCTTGGCTTTAAACTTGCTTAATGCTCCAAAATGAAAAATGTGGGAACAATAAAGGCAATTTTAAGTTTTTTTTCACCACTATTCACGCTGCACTAAAAACCAGCTCCGCTGAAATCAGTGTTGTAGCACACCAGAGCAGCATTCAGCTACTCGGGGGAGGACCCTATGATGAAGCATGTCACCAACTAGGTTGGTGAGTGAGGGTTCTTTTTAAACAAATGTTAATTTCTTTTCCTCCTTTCATACAATGCACTACCTTGTGCATCAGGTGGAATAACTCCCTTTATTGTTTATTATATGGACTAAAAAGAGGGCCAATGGAGTCTCTCAGCAGCGGTCTATTTTGCTTAGCACCCTTGGCAATCAATATCTTGTCCATGTTGCATAATTTTCTTTGTTCGCTCGATGGGCATTAATAATATTGTAAAGTTTGAGTTCATACACTTCCTGACTTCGATGCACCTTTTGTCGAACTCCATACTTATCAGTATGTACATTTTTGGTGGGTACTTTAATTAGTTTTTGCTTTAACTGTTTTAGACATTCATATCAAATATTTAACTAAATCTAAGAAGATGTTGGCATACCTCATTTGCCACCAGGAAGCAACAGGTTGTCTAAATATATGCATTCTCATCATATTAAATTATCCCTTGATGGGAGTCATGCAATCACACACAGCAAATTGCACCCAGTAGCAAAATGTAGCTATAGGCAGCTTAATCTTTCCCAGGAGAGTTGCAATAAAATGTTCAGGTAGCGTAGATTGCAAAGATCTCATAACACTGTCACAAAATGAGTAAACAAGAAAAACACCAAGCAAATGCAATATTATTCCCTTCTTCCAACATTGCTCAATATGGTGTATACTGTATTTTCTTTTCATTATTGACACAAAATTAAGAATGCTACGTTATGGAGATTTGGTGAGCTTAAAGTGTGTGTTTCATTCACCTGCAGTCTCTTCAAGAGAGTTTTGGGCTTGTTCAGAAAGAAGGACATTGCCATAATCTAGCTTCAGCCCCTCAAAAATGTCTACCTCCTTTTTACTTTTCCCCAGTAAAGGTGGGAAAGACTTGGCAAAGTACACTAAGGTTACAAATCAGACATAGCAGGCATTATTCACTTAAGGTTCCAAGCACAGATCAAGATTTTCACGTTCTTCTCAGTTAATTTGGAATGCTCTTGTTAGCAGACAAGAAGGTATTGCTCCTTAGGTTATCCTTAGAATCTCAGTAGTACCAATAATCAACATGTTGAAGCTGAGCTTAATACAGTTTGATGCCATCAAGCCCCACACTGCAGCACGGCAATCTTGAAAGAGGGCAGCAGTTGCGCCCAGTCCCCTCAAACCAAATAGAATCTAGGTATCATCTGCTGATGTATAAAGATACAATGGAATCCCATTGAATGGATGAGATTAGCCAGAAAGTAAGACAATCATTGAAGAGTTTTATAGAAAGAATATAAGCTCAGACTTTCCAATTGAAACATTTGGTAAAATTAAGAAAACAAAGTGACATTTCTTTACTCTTCTGTCCATAAAAAAGGGAAGGGCTAGTTCAGGGCTGTGACCAGAATGTCAATATCTTGGTGTTGACAAGCCAAGATAGTCTGGTCATTTAAGCCAAATGCAGCTGACAGTTACCTGTAATCAGTGCAGTGACAGTGTCTTTGAGTTCCAGAGACACCAAACATGAACTGGTAATCTGTTCCCATTTGGAAATTACACTTATTAAATGTTATAAGGCGACTTCAATGTTATCCTATAGGAGAGGTAGGCCTTGCAGTATTTAAAAGAGAATGTAAGAGTTTTCCTCTACCCTGACAAACATAATAACAGAACATTAAGTAACAGTGATACCTGTTATTCAGTGCTTAAAAATGGCAGAGGTGTACATCGAAGTGTTTTATGAAAACAAGTTACTATGCCTTAATATGACATTATTCGAAACGATGGTCCCTCATGATTTGGTCTTCTTTTTTTCTTGTTGCACCTGAATGTCTAAATTTGAGTGTGGGATAGGACTTCTGTATCACTTGTAAGCATTTTTTAACCTTTCCTGAAATATACTTCAAAACAATAACCATTTCAGAGGTAGTAGGTAAACTGCACAGCACCCCATTTTTTATTTTTTTTATTTGAGCATGGCCAGAATTGTTTCACCCATGAATACTCACCATCAAGAGATTGAGGGGGCATTTATCTATCAGAATTAGACTTGTATGAACATGAATCACTTGTTTGTGAAGAATAATGTTGCTGTTGTCGCAAATCGGTTTATTTTATTTAGAAATCAATCATTTTTTCATAATTTGATAGTGGCATTTTCTCAGAGTAAAGTATTATAAAACAGAGATGATCCCTAATTCCGAAGGAATGCAATCCTCGATGAAGTGAAGTGTTACAAACATGTTTACAACTCTTTAACTGAAAGCCAGGGGAGACTGTAATGATTAAAATGCACTTGCAGAATCCGAGGCCCGGTGATACAGATGCTGAGTGTGTCCAGAATTGTAATTTTGGAAACAAATTAGAAATGCTTCTGCTGGCAGACTGGTGCTTGCAATAAGTGATGACCACATTAAAAGAAGCTTCTATCCTGAACAATTCTGCTCTGTGAAGTCTGAAGTAGACACATTTTACAGCTTAACAATGATGAGCAGGGGTGAAACTGTACTGGTGGCAGGAGATGGGACTTAAAGTTAAGTGAAACATAGCTACATTTACAGACACACTTTGTTTAAAATAGACACTGGCAATTACCAAAGTGACTGCGCCTCATTTTGCCAATGGCTGTAGATCCAGACTCTTGGGACAAGACAGGCTGCTGTTCCCATTGATTAGTGCTGAGAATAAGTCTGCCAGAGGGAATGATGTGTAATGAGGAGTCCCTTGAGGAGAGAAAGGCACATTAGTCGTCCCAGAAGTCGGGCTGCAATATTTGCAAGAAAGGAATGGTGATCTTGTAAAGTAAGAAAAAGCCACATGTAGAACCTGACGAACCAAGGACATAACTTCTGAATAATCAGATATTTAATCTCTCAGATGAGTGGCGTAAATAATTAGATGGTCACTCTTGTCAATGTGAATCCTTAAAGTCTCTAAATTAACTTGAGCACACCCCATAGTAGCTGACAGGGTTAACATAGGGCAATGTGTAAAGTATTTATAGGTACCAAAGTAGCAATAAAGTCACAACACCAAGCAATACAAATTGAAACTTTCATTAGACAAATAGAGAAAAATGTAATTAACACTATGACACCAAAACAACAAGAGTCCAATAAGGAGAACCAGAGATATGATCTTTTGAACAATTAAGTGAAAATAGCACTATAAAGTGCAAAGCGCCAACGTAGTAGACAAGGACTTGGGCACGATTTGAGGGCGACCATGATGGAGTCCTGATTAGATATATTAAGGCCCTGTTTATGCCTTTTTGCAGAGCCGTGGCGCAGCTGTGAAACCTGCAGCAACAACACTCTGCCAAAGATCGCCACCGCCCGCCGACCAGATTACAACTTTTCACTAGTCTGGCAGGCGGGCGGAGTGGTGGTCCTAGGCTTCTTTTAAAGGCTGTGGTGCCTTTCAACAAGGCACGTCAGTTGGACCACACTACAAGGTTCCTGCATGGCATGGACTTGAAAGTCCATGCTGGGCAGAATCCCATGTGCATGCACACAGAAGGCACATGTTATGCCTCCCTTGTGCATCCACATGCGGTTCAGGCACATGGGGCCCTCATGGGTGGTCCGACTGCATAACTCCCAATGGGCTGGTCGGACTGCCTGTGCAGCGTGGGCTAGATCCACCACCACTCCGCCTCACGAGTTTGGAGGTCCTCCGTTTGCCAGGCTTGTAATAGGGCCCTCTCTGGATTTGTTCTGATGAAAGTCTTGAAATGAAAACTTTAAAAAAGTTTTTGAAGCCATAATCCAAAAAGGGAATTTCTGACGGACATTTTTTTAAAGAAAAAGCTGCATCTCTGCAGGACATATCTGAAATTGTGACAACCTCTCTGGAACTGCTGGTTCATACCTGAGGATGATCTGGTTAAGGCTCTCAAGCTTTTGAAGTTTTTGCTTGAATTCTTTTTTAAGTCCCACAGCAAAAAAAGCTTTTCAAGGAAATAAATCAGACAGAGGCCACCAGCAAAGTCCAGTCCATAATCCAGTTCCAGTTGTGACTGTTCAGCAGAAAATTGTAGGGAAAGCCTCTTGCAGGTTTTTGCATCACCTGATATTTCTTTGTACTATGTTCTAGAAGGTGTTCTGAGGGTGTGCCTTTGAGTGCCACATTTATGTGTGGCATTAGCTAGGAGGTAGGGTGATCCAGGGTGTTAAAAGTTCCCGGGGTCACCCTACCATCTTCTACTGTAGTTACTGTTTGATTTAATACAAACAGGTTTGACATACCATCTGTCAGGGCATTTTCAAGATGGCAAAAGTCTTCAGCCGCCCTTAATTTGATTTCTGAGTGTTGTGTGGGGGAGTGTACTATAGAACTCACTAGTAAACTTCCAATTCTAACACTAAAATCCAGTTTGAAATAGGCCCTGTACCTGCTACAAACTAGGAGACAGCAGTCAGGACAAGATCCTATAGCAACCAGACAGGGGACTGATGTAAATAGGATGCAGACAACTGGTACAGGTAAGCTTAGGATAAGCTTTATTGCAGCACAGAGATAGTAGGTCAGCTCCTCGTCCAACCAAAGCTCCAACTGCCAACCAGGCGAAGGAGAGCTCCAGAATAGGAACGCAAGGAGAGATCTAGAGTGCTAGCCCAAGGAAGGAGCAAAGCACTGTACAACATATCTCCCCTCCTTGCAATGAAAAGAAACACAGGAACACTGAAAAAAAAAAAACCACTAATGCACATAGTCATTCAAATACATGGGTGGGCGGCGGGAGCGAGAGCTCCTCAGGCAGACATCAGCTAAGGAAGAGGAAGGAGGAGCAGGAGTACGAGGTACAGAAGGAGAAGCAAAAGAAGCAGAACCAGAATCAGGCACAGAACTATTATGATAAGTACACAAGGAAGTGGAGGCATCGCCACCACCCACCTCCCCCCGTCCAGCTGACAAGGGAATGGGAGAAGAAGGACTACCAGAGGACAATAAGTAACCATTGCAGCCATCCACTTTGGCAGGAAACAGGTCATTAGAAGAAGAATCTTTGCGTTTCTGGTAGAGGGCTACCCTCCGGTAATTCCAACTCTCACCATTGGCTAATACAATGAAGTTGGGAAAAACCTTTCTGACTTTATAGGGACCTCTAAACTTGCTAAGACCCTTAGTAAGTCTGCCCGGCTTAACCTTGACTAAATCGCCCACGGAAATGGGCAAGGAGGCACTGTCATGGATTGAGGGAATTTCACTGCTAGAACTCAGCCAAGAAGGGGTCAATTTGCTCACTGGCGTGCGGCCACGCATTAGTTCAAAAGGAGACTTTTCACCAGACTTATGGGGTGTGGAGCGATAAGCCCAGACCAGTTCCTGGACACGCTCATCTGAAAAACAGCCAGACTCCACAAACATCTGAATCACACCCTTAATGAGGCGATTCACCCTTTCACAAAGGCCATTGCCCTGTGGGTTGTAAAGACTCGTCTTCTGATGCCTGATACCACAACCATTAACAAAATAAGTCATTTTTGAGGATGTGAGTTGAGTCCCATTGTCTGAAATGAGAACAGAAGGGTACCCTTCATTGTTAAAAATGCACCTCAAAAACTTAATAGTAACATCAGTAGTGATTTCCCTTACAAACTGTACACACAGCCACTTTGAGAAACAGTCGATAAGAACGATTGCAAACCGGTGATCAGTAGGAAGCTCACTCATGGGGCCTATGAAGTCTATGCAGACACTATGCCAGGGAGTATTCTCAAAGGTAATCTTGTGAGTGGAGTGGGAGCCTAAAATTTTGAGGCGCTTCTCACCCTCCTTACAAAAGCTACACCTCAACACGCAATCCACTGCGTCATTATCAATAGAGGGCCACCAAAAGTTCAGTTTGACACGACGTTGCGTGAGACTTTGACCCAAGTGTCCCTCATGGGCCAAGTCCAGAATTCTCTTTCTTAACAGAGCAGGGGGGACAAAGCGATCACCTCGCATTAGAACATCCTTTCCTTCTAAAGAAAGTTCATCCAAAATTTTCAGAAAGGGTCTGACAGAAGGACTAACAGTGCTTTCCCTCCTAGCACCATTAGAAATGAGACTAATGACAGCCTTCAAAGTCAGATCCTCCTCCATGCCCTTGGACCATTCATCACGGGAAAATGTGCCACCACCCACCGACAAGACATCCTCCATAACAGCAACTGCAAGGTCATCGGACTTAACTTCAGAACTACAGTCAGTTGAAGGCATAGGGAGCCTAGACAGACAATCAGCCTGGATGTTTTTCCACCCGTGAATAAATTCAATCTCGCACTGAAAGTCTTGCAAACGAGAAGCTAGTCTCGCCAGCCTGGGAGAACCCTTACCAGCTCCACCAGGAGCTAGTACATTGACAAGGGGTTTGTGGTCGGTACGTAAAACAAACTTGTAACCCCACAAGTAAGTTCGAAAGTAACTTGTACCCCAGACCGCGGCAAGAGCTTCACGCTCTATTACTGAGTAGTTAGACTCGGAAGAGGACAAAGGTCTAGATGCGAATGCAATTGTTTTTTCAACGCCACCATGTTTCTGTAAAAGAACAGCGCCCAGACCAATGGCACTTGCGTCCACCATCAAAATGGAGGACCGAGTAGTGTCAAAAGGGGTGAGGACATTGGCAGATTTGAGCTCCCTTTTAATCAATTTAAAACAGGATTCATGTTCAGTGGTCCAACTAAACTTGACACCCTTTTTAAGTAAGGATCTAAGAGAAGCTGTCTTGGAAGCAAAGTCTCTTACAAATTTCGAGTAGAACTCGATCAAGCCCATAAAGGACCGAAGTTGATCCTTATCTACTGGGGAGGGTGCTAGCTCTATGGCTTCAATTAAATTCTTTTTGGGTTTGATGCCGTCCTCTGACAAACAAAAACCCAAGTATTCTATCTCTTTCAATAGGAAGGCACACTTCTCTTTCCTTAAGGTTAACCCAGCCTCATCTACTCTACGTAAGACATCATGTAGAATTTTGTTGTGTTCCTGTAGTGAACTACCGTAAATCAAGATATCGTCTTGAAAAAATAGTACCTTATCGAGGCCCTTAAAAACTTCAGAGACAAGTCTCTGGAATACGCTAGCAGCTGAGACTAGCCCAAAAGGTAGTCTAGTGAATTGGAATGTGCCTTCACTGGTGATAAATGCAGTTAAGTGCTTTGAGTTATCATCAAGACAAATTTGGTGGTAGGCGTGTTTGAGGTCCAACTTACTAAAGAACCTTGCTCCTCTAAGGGTTGATACTAGTTCGCCAATGTTGGGGAGGGGAAACACATCGGCTACCACACACTTATTAAGAGAACGAAGATCCACACAGAACCTGATCTTGTTGTCCGGTTTCTGCGAGATCACAACAGGCGAAATCCAAGGAGATGCTTCGATGGGCTCGATGATACCTCCTTGGAGCATTTCTTACAGAGTAGCCTTAACCTCATCTCGTAAAGCAAAGGGTACTCTTCTTACTTTGTGTTGTACAGGCGAACTGCCCTCCTTAAGGATTATGCGATGAGAGTATCCGATAAGCTCACCCAACTGTTCCCTAAACACATTTTTAAATCTGGCCAAAATATCCTCCACAGACGAGGTCTCAATTATGGAAACAGGGTTATCAGACCTGGGATCAACCACAATGTGGAGATCGTATTGGTGATGACGGCCTAGGATTGCTGGTCCATCAGCCGATATGTATATTTTCCCATAAGCTGATCTGCCCTTGAAAGCAATTTCAGCTTCAAAGAAACCCAGCATGTCAATACTCTCACCCTGGTAACCAGACGGGAAAATGTCGCAGGTCCTCAAAGCTCTTTTTCCCCAAACATTTTCCATCAAAGAAGTGGGAATTATGGTCCACTTTGAACCGGTGTCAACCATGAGTGTAACAGTTTTCCCATCAATAATAAAATCATCCTTGAAAGGATTACCCCTCTGGTTATCACACGCACACACAGTATCAGTCAGGACTAAAATTTTGTTAACATCACGTCTCAAAACATCATATTCGTCAACAACTGTAACTTTTGAGTTATTCTTATTCCTACACATTTTAGCAAAGTGTCCCGTTTTCCCACACCGTAGACACTCTTTATTGTTTGCAAAACAGAATTTCCCATCTGAAGGATGAGAAAAGCTACCACATCTCGAACACATTTTTTGATTATTCTTGTTAAGAGATGTTGGTTGCACATTCTTTTTCTGAAGAATGTAACCTTTCTTCCTGACAATTGCAATGGCGGCAGATTCGTCGTCGCTATTTTCACTAAAGGTACTCTTATGAGAGATTTCAGCTACTTTGGTTTCTAAGCCACTTTTTTGCAGTTCTCTCATGCATTTTTCACTTTCTTCTACGACTTTGGCCAGTTCTATGGCGTCTTTCAATGTTGGGTTCTTAGCCGCCCACAAACGTTCTTGCACTTTTCTATTGTTAGCTTGAACAACTAATTGATCTCTGATTAACTCGTCTGCCATCTGGCCAAAGTTACATTTAATAGATAACTCACGTAGTCTTGCTACAAACTCGTCAATACTCTCTTCAGCCAATTGTTTGTTTTTGTAAAATTTATATCTCTGAAGAATGAGATTCTCTTCTTTACCAAAACGAGTTTCTAATCTTGTTACGGCCTCTTTAAACTCGTCAAAATCAGCTTGTGATCCTGCAGGTAGTACTTGTGGTAAGTATCTGAACAAACGCTGTCCCTCTTTACCTAACGTGGTCATTAACAGTGCTTTTTTTCGTTTAGGTGAATAATCTTCTCCATCCAGCGCTTCAATATAGTTATGAAACATAACTATCCAGTCCTCCCATGCTATAGGGGGATTGCCTGGCTCTGACAAAAATTGAGGGGGAAGGGCAACATTGATTGATTGAGTCATGATCTTTAAAGGTTGTCAGCAGGTAAAGAGAACTAAGTACACCAAACAGTGGAGCAAAAGAGTAGAAGGTAAACGCTTACTGTTATTGTAGTTGATGGTCTGTGATAAATGGCTGATGCTTCACACTCGTTTCTACCAATGTTTAATTAGACTCGTTTTTAAAAATGCACAAAGTGAAGAACTGCACCAAAGTAAGTTTCAATAGCGTTGTGCGCGTTTCCACGCACTCCGGTGACACTTGCACTTGTGTGAAAATTTCGCGTTTCCAAGCGTGAGCACGAAAGTCTTCCGTTCCCCGGCGTGTAACCAGGGTAACAGTGATGCCGTCAAAATGGCCGACAACGTCGTGACGTCGTGCGTAAACGTCACACGTCAGACGTTCAGCGTTAACACGTCAGACGTTCTTTTGCACGGCCTTCAAAGACGCGCTCAGAGACGTAGCGTTGCCAAGCAACTCACCGACAGAGGAAGTTGTTTCGGTGACGTTGTTGCTCGCGATGATCGAGGACATACGTAGACTGGCGATGCAGCTGTTGCTAGGAGGCGCGTCGCTGGAGAGTAGACGTTGATAGAGATGACGTCACCACAGTGCCACGAACAGCAAATCGGCGTAAATGTCAGCCCCTTGATCACCTCAAAGACGCTGTCACTGAGAAGACGAAGGCAATACTCCGCATTCACGCTGTGTACCACACGTGGATTCTTGAGGAAGCTGAGACGCTACTTCTCTGGAAAACAACAGGCTGCAGCATACACAGGAAACAGTGGTCGGACTTCTCGCCAGCTCAAGTCGCCAAATGATGTAAATAGGATGCAGACAACTGGTACAGGTAAGCTTAGGATAAGCTTTATTGCAGCACAGAGATAGTAGGTCAGCTCCTCGTCCAACCAAAGCTCCAACTGCCAACCAGGCGAAGGAGAGCTCCAGAATAGGAACGCAAGGAGAGATCTAGAGTGCTAGCCCAAGGAAGGAGCAAAGCACTGTACAACAGGGACACACAAGAATTATTGAGGCAACCTGCTCCTTCAATATCAAGTGTGTCAAAGTGTTACATATGGCTTGAAATCTGTCAGGCAGGGTTTCAAAAAAGAGGCCAACAGCCACTGCCCTGAAAATTCTGCAGAGCTCATAGGCGTCATCCCTGCCCATTCAGTTCAACCAAATATGTAACTTTAGGAAGGAATTTCACAACTTGTAAATATCCCATTCAAAACTGAACACAGGCTGGGAATTGGCGGAGGCAAAATAGCCTCCCGAAAACTCAGGCAGGTAAATGGTAGCTTTCTAAAAGTCACTTTTTCTTACAATTTATTCATAGTTCAACTTCACCACTGAATTGGACAATTTTCTAACTATTAAAATAGTAGTTTCATTACTTTTTTAGCTAAACTCTTTCCTGTTTTATCAGTATTATTATTTTAATATGCACTCTTGTTTTCTACATATGGCAGTTAAACCTGCCACAGTGAAAATAGCTTTTTGACCTTGTCACTAAAGTGACATGGCAATATTAATTTCCTACCTGTCCCACTTTTAAATACCATGCACTCTTAAATGTGGCCCAATGTTGACATAGGGGTGACTTCCCAATATTGAAAAGGAAGGTGTTTAAGTATCTAAAAGGATTATTTTGTCAGGTCACACTGCAGGTTTTACACTGCTGCAGTCAGACTACATCGCGTACGCCTGTAGCTAACTTTGCTGAGTCACTGTAGTGGACGGCATAATACGTTCTGCAGCCTTTTAATAGTATTCAACTTTCAAGCCCTGGGTATACTTTTTACAAAACGTGCTAGAGACTTACAGAAAAGTTACATGTACCAATCAGGAGTAAGTCAATGTGACCATAATCTTAATAGGGGAGTATAGGCACTTTACTCCTGGTTATCTGGGATATATAAAGTGCACAGATTTCTAAAACCAGCAAAAATAGGGCCCAGCTAAAGGCAAAAAGTCGGGGTATGACCACACAAAAACGGCAGACTTCATACTTTGAGATGGATCAAGGCAAGTATATTGTGTATTTATTTAGTTCCCCTCTCTTACTTACCAAGAGCTGAAGGATAAGTGCTATAGGTGTGGTTATTCTTTGCATGCTTGTCAGCATACTACTGAGCTCAACCACCAAGGCCTCATCACTTATAAAGAAGGCTGTTTTACTCCCTTGAAACTACTGCTGTCCTCCAGAGGGAACCCCCATCACGCTGACGATAGAAGGGCTGCAGCATTAAGACATCTCTGCCTATGTTGCAGTTGTTTGTTTACCTGCAGCGGCTCCCACCTGTATCTCTGATGAATAACTCTGTAGTGGGTCATGTAACAGAAATCTTTCTCCCAGCTATCTGATCCATCACCTTATGTTCTACACCACATGATTTTGGCCTCTGTGATCTATCTTGTCAGTGCCACCACACTCCCGCCTCTCTGAAATATCCCCCTCTGCCAGTGTTTCTACTCCCTTCTGCCTTACGTGAACGAATGTGGGGCTAGAAATGATCTGGGAGTTTTCTCCTAGCATGCCAGTTCTCTTAGTGGTATAATCAACCACCGGGGTTTACAGAGCTGAATCTGCTAATGTGACAGACAAGTCACTCTACACCCAGTGCCTCATCTGTCACCAGTTTTGGCAGTTTTGCTTCTGCAACAATGTGGATTAAAAGGAAGAGTTGGTGAAGGCAGAGGCGTAGGAAGGGGGTTGCGGTGGGTGAGGACCGCCCCAGGTGTCATCACTTAGGGGGGCTACCAAATGGTGGAGAGTAAATAGATAAGGAAGGGGAGGGGGTCTTTCTTTCAACCGATGTCTGTCTCTGCAGTTTGTACTTGAGGGTGGTGGTGGGGAGGGGGGGGGGAGACAAGAAATGGGTACCACCTGACCTTGCTACACCACTGGGTGAAGGCTCTACCGCCTACTCCAGCACCTCCTGCATTGTCTGTGTGTGGTGGGAGAACATAAAGTAAGATGGACAGGACCGCCACATTTTTTATGGATTTATAATTGTTACTTTCTTTTAGATGAGGCCACTGTAAATGTCAACACACATATGTACTAATCGCTCCATTAGGATGACTTCAGATATACATCAAGACCATCAGAACTAGTAAAGTATACCACAGAAAGTACAGAGTGTATTTAGCCTTTGGAAAAGTGCAAACATTTCAGAGTTATTTACATCTCTGCCAGGTGGTAAACACTTCGGTAAAGCAGTAGGGGAAATAGCCAGAATTCTGTTCAAGGGATAAAATCTAAAATGGCAACAATAGCTCGAAATAAATTATGTTTAATACTTTGCGTCAAGTTTCTTTTCCGGTATTCAGAACTTGCCACTCAAGTCCTCACTAGTAGGGGGCCTAGTTCATTTATATCAAATAGGATTATTTATAATTATTTGTTAGATAAAAACAGTAATGAATTGTAAAAAATTCATACTGAAATTGAAACTAATTTGGAAGTGTAGAGAGGAGAATCGATATTTAAATGTTCCACAAATAAAAGGAATAGGGGAGATCAGTTCCTGTTTCCTGTACTATTCCTAGAGGCTTAAACATTGCAGGTGGACAAAGTGTGACTTCTATATGTGGAAACCCAGACAGTTGCCATGGTAAGTGAGAAACCAACCTTTCCCATTGCTAACTGAGATGTTTGAAACGTTTAACATATAACTGGAAGTAGGAAAGATGTGCTTGGAATGCTCTGGGAGCAACCGTGTATTCAAACTAAAGAAAGCACAGTTTAATCAAGTTCTAGTGTAGGGGTAGATAAGCTCACAAGAGCTATTTGTTTTAGGATTTCTAGTCTCTCAATGAGTATATTGCAAGTGATTAATATGAAGAAAGCTAGGAAGAGTGGTACTTGTAAAGCAGACCGAAAGATAATTATGTGTGAAGGAAATACCTTGAAATAAATGACCAACAGAATAGCAACTTGCATTTGTAAACATATTTGATTGCATGGGGGACCAGGAAGATCTGATATAGGGACTCTCCAGTGCATTTTACAAGCCCTGCATCCAGCTTCGAAACCTGGGTCACAAAATATTTCTGGGAATGGGTTCAACAAATATATTTATTGATGCAAATTAAGCAAATGCATGGAGTATACCAGTCAGCTCAACATTCACGTAAACGATATCCCTTAGAAGGATTGTACAACGTAATAATGAAATACTTTTGGCCCTGTTCATCAACATAAACATATGGGTTGAGATTTCCACCTACATCTAAATGCATTTTTACGTTTATATCCTATTTGCCAGCATTCCCTGTGGTATGCTTGAAAAGCAGCGCCACTACTGAGGAGGGGAAAGAAAACTAAAGAAGTATTGACAAAGCGATTAGGTCTGGGGTTGGTCCCCAGTCTTTTGGTTTTGACAATTGTTGTTTCGTCCTGTTCTGTTTTTTTCAAAACATTATTGTTGAGGAAGTTGACGGTCCACCGTCAATCTAAAAAAACATAATTGACTAAAGGCAAACATATATTTTAAGGGCTCTCAAAATAGCAAACATTTATATGGTAGTTCCTGGCATTAAGTGAACTACTTTGTGTGTAGATGTGCTCCTTGTGAAAAAAACAGAATGCCCTAACCCACAGTGAGGCCAGACAGTTGCCCCATAGTGCAAGAATGCAGGAAGGAAAATGTGAATGGCACCAAAAAAACTAATGAATGAAGTGTGATTGAAAACCACTATTGTACGCATCATGTTAGTAAAATGAAAAGGTCTTGGCTAACATCAGATCAAAAAAATCCAGTCAGATAGATACATACCCTCATGACATACAGGAGTGCAGTTATGAATGCACTTTATTGCATGCATGCTAAAAAGAGGATAACTTTATAAAGAATAGTTCCAAGTGAACATGCACTGGTATGCTGTACAATAGCAGCAGTTACATAAACAAAGGTCACGTAAAATGCAATTTAAAACAGCATTAGCAGGAGACAGCGACTGATGAAGCAGGCATGTGCACTGTTCTCACATAAAAAAACATAAAAGAGCAGACACTCAAAGTCAAGTTAGCTAGTATCTGAAGTAGGCTGACCCATTGCCCCATGCTGTATGCTGTAGTGGGCGGAAGTGAAATTGGAACAACACAACGAGGGACCAATGTATAACAAAAGCTGCCTGAAAGCTCCTTGAAGGAAATATATTATACAAATAATTTTTGTACAAACAAAAGATCATGACTAATGCCTGTCCTAAAAAATAGCATTGCAAGCTGGTCAAAAGCAACAGAAAAGGAAAGGAGTAAGTTGAAGTTTGCTTCTGTTAACATGAAAAGATGAGGTAATCATCGTAGTAAAGGAATTGAATATTGTTTGCAGAATGTGGAGTAGATGAATTTGTGCTACAGGACAGTCATTTGATGTATGAGATACGTAAACATCTAGAAGAGTATTGCTGGCTCCACCAGTGCCTGCAGTCTCACGCTTTGGGATTGCAATATTGATTAGAAAACAAATTGACGCCAACTTAATTAAATGGAAGTAGATAGGTGTGTAAGATGAATTATTGCTCATGTGAAGTTAGATAGATAAAATATTAAATGGATGCAGTTATGGCTTATTAATGCATGATCCGTCAGGACTTAGTTAAATGAAACTCTCTCCACCTGCAGTGACCCATATGGTATTAAGGCGCAGTTTGACTGTTGGTTCTTCAGATAAATCATCTGAAAAAACTCGGAAAATGCTACCTATTTTGCATTTTGATAGTCCTTTAAACTATCCTGTTTAGCCTATGTTTGATTTTCTGAGACCTATTAAGAAGCTAAAGAATGCAAACTATCAACATTAGCACCAAAGTTAAGTGCCTTCTGAAGTAATAGAGAGAGTAAAGCCAATTCACATTAATAAATTAATGTTAGGTCATCAAGAGCAAAGCAAGTGCAAAGAGAAGGGAACGAGACAGGACATTGCTTTCCTGACACGATAAAAAGTGTAACATTGAACATACTACTAAAGGATGAATCAAACCAGAGACAGTAATTCTAACACATGATCCCGGGGAAATAGCAGGTACATTTCTTCTCTCTCTATACAAGAAGGTGAGAAATAAAATTTCAGATTGACTCAGGATATATTTTGAAAGGATCAATTGCTAAGCATGTCAGATATGACAGCTAGTTTGTTTGGGTTCTGACAAAGTTGTCTGAAAAAAGATCCAAGGTGAAGGTTAACTGGATACTTACGCCAGGGAAAAATCTCATCATTGATTAAAATATTATGAGCTAACTTGTTATAAAATATATAGGAAGATCAAAGGAAGTAGGGAAAAAACTGTGGGCAAAGCTGGTTTTAGGTTTGGGGTCAGTTGTGCTCAAACATGCACTCATGAGTCCAAAGTATTTTTTTCTGTTCTCTCAGTAGCAGTGAGGTAGGGCCTGATTTAGATCTTGGTGGAGGGGAATACTTTATCATAAATGTGACAGATATCCCGTCCACCGTGTTACGATCCCATTATATCCTATGAAGCTTGTAATAGGGCGGACAGGGTATCCGTCACGTTTGTGAGGGAGTATTTCATCCGCCGAGATATAAATAAGGCCCTAGGGTATTTGTCCAATAGGATGCCACAAAACATCACTTCTGGTAAACACGGATTTATAAAGGCAGCATTGGAGATAGTGAAGTTTTCTTTTAAGCTTTTATCAATTGCACAGATCTATAAGTGGTTGTGTACTCACTTTGTAATGATTGGACACCATGGGGCCCATTAGGATGGCAGGCGGATTGCCCCAGCCAGGCTGGCGGTAGCCACCACCGGCTTGGCGAGGGCAATCCGCCAGCCATCCTCATCTAAATGCCCCCCGCCATATTAGTATAACGGGGGTGACCGCGGCGGACGGAAAATCGTCCACTGCTTTTCCGCCCCGGTCGCCTTTCGACCGCCGCAGAATCGGTCTAACATGGTGGCAGTGTCTATTTGACATCGCCAGCCATATTAGGATGGCTCAGGATAGATGCCTTTCCGTGGCGGCAAAAGGCATGCGGTCTTCACTTTGGGGGCCCCCTGCGGGCCCCCGGAGTGAAGGAGAGGTGGGGGGTGCACAGGGGGGGGTACCTGTGGTACCCCCCTGCATTTGCAATAACACGCCATCCTAATGACCCCCCATGTTGGAAAGATCAAGCGCCAGGGCAGTAGATGAAAGGATGATTCTGTACAGCCTCTTATTTTCCTTATGCATAGAGCTATTGGAAGCATACAGACACGCCAGAGTCAAAAGTTAGGGTGCCCGTTATAAATGCAAATATTGTGTTATATTGAGATAACAGCCCTGTTTTAAAGCAAAACAGAGAATATACAGAAGCATGTTTTAGTAGTGTCAGCATACTCTCTTCTCGTGATAAAAACTCAGTATGGCAAATAATTAATTAGATTGGGTACAAGTGACAATACCACTAACAATAGGTACTTTATTTGAAAAAAATAAAGAACATCTAGGAATTAAGATAATGGGAGTGTGGAATAGGTTGATTTTTGTTGCTGTACTTGTGAACATTTCAGAATGGTTTTGGGCTGCAGGCAATTCCCCCCCACCCCCTACCCGCAAGCCATGCCGGTCGCTTCTGCTAAGCAGTAACATTCTGAAAGATGCGACACGGGCAAGCATTTATTTACACATTAAAAGAAGTAAATGGCAACTAACAGAGTGTTCTGCACACTTATCTTTAGGAAAAGCTTCATTTTTACAGACATTTTGCAGCAAACATGGAAAAATATTATAAAGTCTATTCAAAATTTAAAAAAAGTGTCTAACACTAGCAATCAGAGTGTTTCACCTAATTACATCAGATTATATTACTGCATGGGGACCCCTTCTCATTTGTGAATGGTTACCACTACCCTTGAGGGGTCAGTAAAATATGAATATTTTGCAACCATTATTTGGTCGCAAACATTCATACGTAGCGCTTCGATCCGGTAGTAGGAATCGATGCCCTAAACATGGCCCTTCCAAATACGAATCGCTGAACACAAATTGCAATTCTATAGCATGTTACTGAATAGCAATTTATGCTCTGTACATATGGAAAAGCATTTTTTGTTTTGCGGTCGGTAACGGCCCTTTCCGACTGCAAAAACGCTTTTGTACATATGGCTCCTGCTTCATAAGGATAATGTGAGGCCTAAGATAATTAAATTACTTCCTTTGCACATTGACTCACTAAAGGTAGTGATAGCACGCGGAGAAGGCTAACCCACGGTGTGGTAGAGACATGGCGACTCAGATACAGCATACCACAGTACTGTCAAATCTATGACTCTTCTAGATAACAGAAGATTAATTTAGCGGTTGTTATGGAATGAAATCCTCAAAATAACTCTCCATTTCACTGTCCACACCATGCCCATACGTTTCTTCCCCATCACCTATCTTACACCTCCGACTCCCACTTCACAAAAAGCATTGCAGTACTCGGACACCCAAGAGACAGTACTTTTTGGTCCCTGGGAAAATGTTTGTGAGTACCAATGAATCTACAGTGTTACCTTTTCAGTTTTCTAAGCTTTCTATTGTTCTCTCTTACACTTATCCTTAAGATCTAAAGGCATTATACTGTTTCTAAGAGTAATACAAAATTCTATATATTGATATTTCAAGTACATTTGTAAGCATGAGTGGCCTCTAATTGAGTGCTCTCTGAGATATGAATAAACCAAATTAGCAAACGTGCAGTTTATATCACCAATATTTTGGAGGAGAGGATATGAAAGTGGGTTTATTAATCTTTGAAACAATTTTTAATGCACAATTGAATAGTAAATTTACACTGGTGCTTAGTTTGTGAGGTGGTTTCTGGTGGTTGGCACAGTCCTCTTTTTTATCATAATACTTTGAACCAGAGAAAGAGGAAAAAGGCAGAAAGGGGAGAACACAGGAGGAAGAAAGTATGTGAAAAAGGTGACAAAGGGAGAATGTTTTTGATGAAAAAGATCCTGTAAGATTGTGAAAGTTAGGTGTGGCACTTGTAATTTTCATTGATAGTTCATGTGAGCCAAGAGGTGTCCAGGTGCTTAGCCCCCGGGGGGGAACATCCATTACCATGCGGTTTTTACACCGCACTAACATTACATTGCGGGCTTTACAACGCAAGTCTTTACCACGACTTGCGCTGGAGGGCGCTCTAGGCTAAGGAATAGTAGATTTACTATTCAAACACCTTCCCTACTGTACGTAGGCTGGTGTTGGAATAGTAAATCTTACTATTCCTAAGTTCAGCAACCTACAGCGCAAGTCGTGGTAACGACTTGCGTTGTGAAGCCCGCGTTGCAATGGCACGCGGGGTAAAAGCCTGCGTTGTGTTGACATACAACCCCACCGGGGGCATGGGTCATGAGTATCTGGATTCTATATGCCCCGATCCCTCTGCTTGGTGTTCCCTCTGACTCCTCTAGCCCCCTCTCCTCCCCTGATAGGTACATTCTCAAGGATACTGAGTGTAGGCATTTGGAGCACAGCTGGACAGGATTTCATATTGGGGTTTATTGCGATATAGGGCTGTGCGTCAACGCTGGAGCAGTGTACTCGTGCAGACATGGCTGACTCTGCATGCGGTTCTATGTATCATTGTATTGCTGGAAATGGTGACTATGGTTGTTTACTCTCGCACACCCCTGTTTGCTTATGAGTCTACGTGGTTTGCGTACATGCGTGAACTACATTTCATTGATGCTGTGTAATGCACTATGCCTACTACTTAAACCCAAATAAATAAAAATAAAAAAAAAGATTGAAAAGCTTTGCTACAAATGGTAAAGCAGTGGAAGAATGAGGTACGAGGTCAAATCAAGACAAGGCAGCTTTTGAATTCCCCAACCCTGGCATTCATCATGTCATAGTTGCTCCTAAATAGACTTTGGTTCTCTGCATTCATGTATTACTTACTTATTCATATATTTGTTTATCTGTTTATTTATTAGATCATTCATTGTGTTACTCATTTGTGGTTATTTTTAGAACTGGAACATTGCTTTTATTACGTTGATCAATACCTTCCAAAACCCCTGGTTCTGCCAAACTTTACATCTGACAAGAGACTTTACTTTTTCTAATACCCCCTCCCAACTTTCAGTAATATAAACTGCATGTTTTTGTCAATATTAGTTTATTGGGAGAGGGTGTGGAGAGGTGTGGCGCAGCGGCCAAAGCAGCTGACTCCAGAGCGCGGGGCTCACGGTTCGATCGCTGGCAGCAGCACAGCTAAACATCATGTGACTCTGGGCAACAGCCATCTTAATCTCTCCGAAGGCCCCCAGCACTCTGAAACCTTAAGGGGTTATATGTTTGGGCTTTACAAAAAATAATTATATGTTTTTTGGCATCTAAAGAAGGCCCCTGTGGGGTCTTGAAAAGGTATACCTACATCTGTAACCTTTATACGAAGCTTGTAAGGTCCAATACGAAATATAATCACAATATCACCTCACTTTTATGTCCTTAACATATGTTCTTTACATTTTATGCACACTTTTGTTTCTCCTTGCTAATCTAAATTTTATTTTCGACACATATTCACCTTTGTTTCTTCTTGCTGATTGTGTCACTGCTGCTTCTTTACAAATGTGGGTAACCAGTGGTGAAAGCAACAACTCTGTAACAGCCTGCAGTGTGGCTGCCCATTGCCTCTTTTCTTTATCAAGCTAAGTGTCTCCAGCAGAGGCCCAGGTGCACAAAGCTTAATTAACTTATAACAAGGTTCAGAGTGGGAGAGCAGTGACTCACTGTCTGTATAGACTAACCCATAATGAAAGGAAATGAATGCAAAGGCTGAAAGAGCTTCATTAATCTGTCATTCAAGCAGCAAGGATTATGTTTTGTTAGGAAACAGCTTTGTCCACTAATTTAACATGGAGAAAAAAACTATTTCAATCTCTGACACAGTCGGGAGGTGATCAAACTGTAGTAAAGCCCAGTTCCGCTCTACTGAAACCGGAGCGGACAGCTAAGCGCAGCGCTGGACCGCACACCAAGCATAAGAGGAAAGACTGCCACCAAGCATAAGAGGAAAGACTGCCACAAAGCATAAGAGGAAAGACTGCCTGTGTGGGATTTAGATCTTTCTTTTATTTTGTTTTAAGAACAACTTTCTATTAATATGAATGGGCTTTGCTAGTAAATTGGTCTTATCCAGATATACCAAAATGTCAACAAGCATTGTCAATGCCAATTTCGGCCGCCAACTATTGAAAGGTTACTGACGCTTCAAAGGAGATGGTGACAGATTTGCAAAGGGGAAGCCATCCCCATTAAACAACTTCCCCTTTGGTAATTGTGAAAGGATATCTTGGGAGGAACAGATAGCCACCTGATGGCATAATATGCTCTGAAATGGGATTATTTTAATGCAGACCCGGTGCCTTTTAGACACAAAACTTCCCTAAAAGAAGTTTCCAGTTTAAGAATGCAAACACTGGTACGGTGGCTTGCTAGGGCAAGCACAGAGATGTTAGGTTACTGTTCCTTGGAGGCCAAAATCCCTGTGTTTGTAACCAATCAAATGAGGTGCCAGACAGTGGCCTGCCAAATTAATATTTATTAGGCACAGTGCTCTGCGACCCCTTGTGACTCAACATTTTGTGAATCAACCTATTATTACATAGGTCATATCTCAGAATCGAAGCCTGATTTCAAAACGTTTGCATACAATTTGCAACCACTTTTTTGCAGCAAGTCTTTTCAAACAACTGGACCTTACTTCTTTGCAGACTGATTGTTTTGCAGGCATACTGCATTGCTTTTATATTGTACTACATTAGCTTTTTACACAAGAAAGATTTGCCCTTGTCTTCCAGATTTACAGACTCATCCAAAACGACGAGGTTAGCAGAGGCAGGGGTATGGTAGCAATAATGAGAGATGCAGGAATGCGTCTCAGTCATTTCTGTTTGACTGCTGAGCCCCACTCCAAGTCTTTGGAATGCTGGCCACCTACAAGTGGGGTTTTGATGCCCATACCTGGTTGTATGGCAGAGGCATGCACGGCTAAACCACATGTGCCTCTACAATGTAGCCTGAAGAATGAATGCGTCATAACAACACATTCCTTTACCACACATGCTTTTACAACGCATGCCTGAACCATGCAATTTCATGGTAAAGGCACGGCTGGTATAGGGATGTGTGGTTAAGATCACACCCCAGCCCCTCTGCCCTGAGCCCTAAAAACTACCGGATCCCCCCCTGAGCCCTAAAAACTACCCTGATCCCCCTGAGCGCTAAACACTACCCTGCCTCCCCCCGAGCCCTAAACACAATAACCGACCCCTCCTAGCCCTAAACACTACCCTGACCCCCTTGAGCCCTGAAAATTATCCCCCCCTGCCCCGGGCCCTAAACACTATCACACCCCCTCCCTGAGCCCTAAAAACTATCCGACCCCCAAACCCTAAAAACGACCTCAACACCTAGCCCTAAACACTATCTCAACCCCCGAGCCTTTAACACTACCCAAACCCCCACACTCTTAACACTGCCCAGACCCACCCAAGCCCTAAAAACTACCCTGATTCCTCTGTGAGCCCAAAAACTACCCCGAACCCCCGAGCCCTAAAAACTACCCCAACCCTTAAATACTATCCCTCACCCCCCAAAACCCGGCCCCAGTCCCACTTACCAGACCGCGTCCTCTCCCAATCCTTGGTCTTCCTGTGCCCACCCATCCCAGCATCTAGACTACACACTTACTTAACCACGCATATGCGTGGGGTAAGGCATGTGTGTGGTTAAGGAAAGTGTGGTTCAGCTTGCGGGGAACAGGCCCGGACTGGTGCTTTCCGGCACCGGGCAATCCCCCGGTAGGCTGGGTGGGGGTGGGGGCCGGTTTTTGAACCGGGGGCCGGTTTTGTGCCTGGGGGGCCGATTTTCAATCCAACCGTCACTACTTCAAAGAGAAGTCAACAGGTGTCGTGTCTGAGAGTCTCAGACACTACTGGTGACTTCTCTTTGAAGTATTGACGTTCGGATTGAAAATCAGCCCCCGGGCCCCACCAGCCAAATACTGTATCGAGCAACTACCAGGCCTGAAATAGTCTCTGACCGTTACGAGTCTCCCCTGTCCACTCCGCTCTCGTGACTCGTGCAGGGAAAACAGTTGTGCCAGCAACAATCAGCAAGTCTGAATGAACGCCCATGCCGTGTCTGTGCAACCAAACAAGGACGGAGGAGGAGGTGCCTGTGCGCAGCGCGCAGAATTATGCAATGCCTCCTCCTCCTCCGCCGCGTCTGCGCGCCTCTCTAGGGTGCTCTGGTGATGTAATTCCCTGATTCCCGCATGCGCACAGCACATTGAGCTATTACAAATGTGCGTGACTGCAGTGCACGAGACAAGCAGAGGTGCGCACTTCTTGACCGTCCGGAGCTGGAGCAGCCAATGCCATAATTTAATTATTTTACTGGCTAGCCAGCTGAGCCTGTAGCCCCCCTGTGTCTGCCATCAACAGCAGGACTGCAGGAGGTGAGTTAGTAAGATGTTTTTCCACCTGCCCCCACCAAATCATTTGTTTTCATCATTTCATGTCTGTGTAGTGATGATGTGGTGGCACAAACAGTTGGCACGTGGCCTCACATAAGCCGTGGTCCGACTCTGGTCTGTATCCGAAGGCCTCCTCCCTGAGTGCCTCAAGTTCCAGTTCTCGACCTCAAGCCAGGGGAGGGACCAACCGTCCTAGGTTACCGTGGTGTAGCACTAGCTGCTGGGGGGAGTCGGGGCTCTCTGCCTTGCGGGCTTATAGGGGCCTATACATTTGATATATTAATTTATGATGAACCAGGCTGACCAAACAGTTGCCGGGCCTCACGTAGTGGCGGTGGTCAGGCTGACTCTGCTCTGACTGTGTCCTATAGGAATAGGTATACTCTTTGCTATGGTGAGGGTTTTTTGTAGTACTTTGCAGTGGAAAGCTATTTATCATGGTGCTTCTTGTCTCAGGGTTTTCGCTTCATGGTTCTCTTTTGTTTGGGGTGTTTGTGTCTTGGTTGTTTAACTGTGGGCTTTTCTGACCTGATATCATTGCTTTTGGATGTGTTTCGCTTTTGTATGTTTGGTGGCGAGTGCCAATTGTGCCGCTATTAATGCTCCGTTTTTTGGTGCTTTTCCAAGAGTAACTTATGGTGAGTCTTTAATGTGGGGCACTCTTCTTGTTTGGTGCTGATTTGATGGGGTGTTTTTGTCAGTGTTTCATTTGTCTTCCTGTTCCTCTGGTCTTAATTGCTGTACAAACTTAGCGAATCCTTCAATCTCTCCTCCGGTTGTTTCGGTTGCAAAAACAAGGACCCCTCGCCCTAAAATGCAGTGTCAGCATATAGTTAAATATAAACCAGCTGTCTGTTTTATAAGCTCCATATCTTCCCCGATTTTCAGAGTACATAAACACTCCTCCACCACTTTTGGTTGTCGCACGCACTGGCATCTGACTCGCTGTGCAATCTGGGGCCACTTAAAAAAAAAAGCCCTCTTTTCAGCAAACATCAATAACGTTGTGACTGCATGTTTCTATTTGCTGACAGATGTTAGTCTATGTCACCATTTAGACAGGCCTGTAATACTGTAATTCTCTTTTAGGGCTACCTACTTCCCACCTTGCTCACTCCATGTAGCATGAGTCACTCCTGTTAGTGCACCATCCTTCATCTCAGAGCATTTTACGTTCCCCCATTGACTTACGCAGGCCAAACCGACCCATTGTTTCGGCCAGTGGGTCGTTTACAGCATCCGCCCAACCTTCTTCCGGCCTAGATAGTAGTGATACGACCCCAGCTGAACGTTTTCCTCGTCGTCTTCCTCATTGTTCCAATGATCATACTGGGGATGGGGTGGAGTGTTCCTTTAGCCGAAGTTCTAAGTAAATAATACATTTACAGTAGACATAGACAACACACTGCTGTCCACAGCACTTCATGGAAGCAAAAAGGGTCAAGATGCCATCTGAGAAGTGCCAAAGAAACCAGAGGCTTGGCTTTCCTGCTTTGTTTCCTAAACCTCTTCACTGCCGTCTAGAGTCTATTTTGCATATGTATTTTACTTTTGTTTATCTAAACAGTGTTTCTTTCTAAGAAGCATCTGATGAGGGCCTTTGCCTTCAGACCGGCAGACTTACAACAAGCATTGGCGGATTCCTGGTGCTCTTTATTCCCTGTAGGCCGTCTGCGCCTCCTGTCCTTGTCCAGCCACAGGCTAAGGCCTCCCTCCTCCCCCCCGAGTGCCTCTTCCAGTTCTTGACCTCAAGCCAGGGGACCTGTCTGGAACGGTCCTAGGTTACCATGTAGCTGATGGTGAGTCGCCAGGCGGGCTCTGGTTTCGCGTTGTCTTTGGCCCTGGCTGGCGCTATTACATGAGAGCACCCGCCACTCGCTCCCTCATTTCCTGTGAGGAGAGTGGCAGACTGATGGGGTGCAGGAGACACAGGCAGACATGATTCAAGTGTGTGAATAATATTTATTATTATGGGTTAGAGAAGTGGGAGTGGTGGCGGGAGGGAAAGGAAGATAGCAGAGAGAAAGGCACGCAGAGAGGGAGGAAAGGGGAGATGAAAAGGATTGGATAAAAGGAGGATGGTACTAGGAGGAAGTGTGGCCGAGTCATACTCACAAGAATTTGGGGATGCATTTTTTCTATTTTTGTTGTTTTGTGGCGTAGAAGTATTGTATCACTCACCTGTATTATAATATGTTTTCCAAGATGTTTTTCCTTTTAGGGATGGATGTGGTCTTCTTTCCAAAGGGCATTGCCCTGTAAAATGCAGGTGTTTTGTATAAAGCACTGGAGCATTCCTTGGTGGCTTCTGTGAGCCTATGCAACCTGTCTGTCAGTGCATGTCAAAGGGAGAGAGTGATGGAAGGTGACGCCATCTAGGGGTTGTCTCTGAAAGGCCTGGAGAGTGGTTGTGACTGTGAGAGCTTCGGCGAATTTGATGTATGATTGAGGGAGTGTGTGCCAGCCCCCGGAGCACAGCTTTTATATTTCCGCTTTGTGTGTGAGACACAGAGAAAAACAACAAGAGACCTCATTTCATGAAGGGCCTTATCTGCATACACATTTTCCCATGCTTCCCATGTGGCAAAGGAAAGAGGCTGGGCTTAACCTACATAAATGACAAGGTAGCTAAAATGTCCCTTTGTTCTTTCTCTGTCCGCAACTTGTGCCTGCCACTCGCAAGTACCTTGACCTTTCACTGGGTCCACATAATGCCTTGAACCAGTCAGCCTCTTCATGTGTGGTGTAAGCAGTCCAATGTAGATCGAATTTGAGACACAGAGAATTTGGAAAGTTTGGAGAAATATTTACATCTTTTGATCTACATCACTGTTCCTTATGGATTCTACTTTAAAGCACAAAAATTAAGCTTAAACATGAATTATCTTTTGTTTTGTAGTCAATTTATGATTGTGAACCACATCACACTGAGATACATGGGAAAGGAATACAGTAAAAAGAAGTGTGCAATGTTTATACGATTGTTTTCATCCACCACTCCACCATTCATAGGTAGGAAGGAGCGCACATTCAGACTATGCAAACACTTTCTTATGTCTGGCTTTAGTCAATGCATTCTGAATTTACTGACATAAATATAATACATTTATAGGGGTTTTCGCAAGCCTAATTCATTTATATATCTGTAATTAAGTCATCCATATTTGTCTTCCACCCACAACAGCACACTGCACATGGCAGTCCGCTTCAACCACTGGCAAACTTAACTGAGATTGAAGCAGTGCTTAATTTGAGCTGGTAGTTTCTGGTGCTCAGCACAGGCGGCACTCAATTGTCAACACGGGCACATAGACAAACTGCGCTACCATGTGCAGGCTGCCCTAATTTAGAAATCAGCACACCAACATTTGTTTATTAATTCAATTTACATTAAAAAAGGTCTAAAACATGTGTCACAATCCATTCTTATAGCTATGAGGGACTCAAATAGTCTGAATTGTCACACTGCTAGGTGTGTGGTGGTTAGTAGATGTGTTGGTACTGGTATTGACAGCACTGGTAGGAGCTATGGGTGGTGAAAGGTGCAGTTGCTTTCTGACGAGCAGCCCCGGCACTTATTATTTCACAAATTAAGCACTGAATTGAAGGCATTCTGCCCTTTGTCGAGGAGCACATCCACACATTCATTTAAGTGCCAGGGACTGACGATGTGTGTTAATTTAAACCAAAACATATATTTGCGTTTAGTATTGAGGAGGCCTGTAGATTCCACAAAAGTGGGCAACCGGAAGCCAAATCACAGTTATGCTGGCCTCAGTGGTCCTATGTTTCAGACTGGTATTTATATCTCCTCTAAATCACAAATAAACAAACTAAAAACTTAAAAGAGTATGTTTAGTGCGCAATGCATATGCTGCACATAAATTTACATCGTGGCCCTCTTCATTTTTTAGTATTCTCTGTAGGAATGTCTGTGATTTATGACAGGGTATCCTGGTGCTCTATAAGGTAATCATTTACTCTGCTTTAAAAGTTAAAACAATCTAATATGTAATGAAAAATGTGTTGAAAAATGCTTTTTTTGGTCTTTCTGTCTCCCAAATTTTCTTGGGGGCAGAAGTTCAACCCCCCAAACTCCCCCTAGTGGTTGCTCACGGCACACCATGTGGGGGCTGGTCTCACTTTTACTTTGTTCTCTCTGATTCACTACTTGTGTCTATTTTTGGTGCTCTCCGATAGAATGCCTATGGGTACATATGACTGGGTGGGTAACCTGATGTTCTTTAAGGTCATCATGTACTGTTTACTGTGCTTTGAAGGTTGATACAATTTAAATATGTAATGAAAATGTGCTGTAAAATTCACCATTTTGGTCTGTAGTTTTCCAAAAATTTCTTGGGGGGAAAATCCCCCCAAACCCCCCTAGTCCCCGTCGGGCTCGCTCACTCGCTACGCGCCGGGTGGGGGCTGGCTCACTACGTGCCAGATGGGGGCTGGTCTGGCAAAATTTGCCAGGGCAGCTTTCAGTTCCCAGTCCGGCCCTGGCGGGGAAACGGCATGCGTGGCTCAGCCTGCATTATAAAGGCTGTTTCCCAAATACCTATCTACAAAGCATTGTAGACAGTGATTTGCGCCACAAGTCTGACCCTCCTTGAGGCAGGCGTAACAAGGCTAAATGTTTTAATTTCTACTCTTTTTCCATCTTTTCATCTGTGCTGCTTTCTATAGCTGACATACAAACAGGGAAACCCCTTGAAGTATAGTTTTTGTACAGGAAGGGAACCTGTCCCGTATAAAAACTATGCTTACCACAACACCGACACCCTTGCCCTATGGGGCAAGGGTGTCTGCAGTGGCGCCAAGCAGCATGAAGTGTGCAAATGCAGGGATATGTAGTAGATATGGAGCTGTCTGTTCTCTTTCATTCACGCAGGGCAGAACAGCGCAGCAATTTTACTTGCTGTGCTGCGTTGCATGATTTCTTAGCAATTCTGGTTTCTAGTGTTTAGTGCAGCAGGTTGGTGGTTTTAAAGCACTATGAATAGCAGATTCCTTTTACCCCAACTAAGGGCCCGATTCCAATTTCGGACAAATGGGCTCCGAACGATGGTCGGAGCCCTTCTTCCCGAATCGGATCATGCCGGCCAGATTCCTTTCCGACCGAGCCATTCCGATGAGCTCGGTCAGAAAGGAATCCGACTCGGATTTCCGGATGGCTTACAACGGGCTCGGAGAGACCGTTCGCCATCCAGAAATCCTTCAGTACTCCCCCGGTCGCCTCTTTACGACCGAGGGAGTACGATGGCAGTTTTTTACTGCCTTTTCTTATCGGTGTTTCCGGCACGTAAAGACAGTCATAAAATGTCTTTGAGGGCCCCCAGTAGGGCCCCCATGGGTGCGAGGCCGCAGAATGGTGGCATGGGGGCACTTATGGTGCCCCTCTGTTGATCCCTGCACTCGGTGGCAGGCACCTTGGGGTGCAGGCCACAGGGTGCAGGGATAAACTGAACCCCTCCATTTCACAATGCGGGCATGAATTCCGCTCGGAATGCATGCTCCCGTTGTGACACATTTGAGTGCGATTGAACAGGGTTCGGTTGCAACGTACTTGCAGGGCTGTAACCGACGACAGTAGGTCGTTTGGTCACGGTTCCTGACCGATGTCGGACGGACCCGAGTCCGTCCGACATCGGAATCGGGCCCATAGTGGTACTAGATTGTTTGAGTACCAGTACCATTCGGAGGTTGCATGTAGACGTCAGTCAAAACACAAAGACTGCCCATATTGGACTCATTTTGACACACGTGCAATTTAGTACAATTTGACACTTTATAAAGGTGTGCTATTTTACCTTGGTATGTTTGCTGCTGTTAGTGTTGTATTGCAGCCTCAAAATCTACATCTGTATTTTGTCGACATAGAGAAAAAATCAAACAATGTTTTCTGCTGCCATAAAATGGCGCTGAACACTGTCAGTCAAGAAATAAATAGACCCAAACATTACATTGTTACAATATATCAATGAATAAATAAATTGCAGTCCAGTACAAATGACCACTTCAATGGCATTTTATGCAACCTGCAGCAAGGTGATCAACCCCTTGATCAATTTTGCCACCCTAGGTGTGTGATACAGTTCTTTGAGACAGATTTTGATTCTGCTCAGTTAAATCACTGAGAAGGGGGTGCAGTGCTTCTGAACTGCTGAATATAAACTTATCATACCCCCAGGTGATCTAAACTTACTGAGTACTTGGACAGACTTCACCAATTAGTATTTCACAGTAGCACTGCTTTTAATCTTTTGTAGGAGTGTGAAATATATCAGGGTGTCAAAGCCAATAGTAAAAAATAGGAAACCGCAGCAGGGGGTGGGTTGTAGGGGCTGCAACAAGCATGGAGAGTGCGGTAAAAGTAGATCGGGCATGGAGCGTATGAGTGTTGGTGGAAAAGCACAATAGGCACAGAGTGTGTGTGGAGATCACAATGGCAACAGAGGATAGTAAGAGGTGAAAAACATGGCACGAGGACAGCAGTATATTTGAATGCAGAATGGGAGAGAAAACAGTGTGGAGCGCTGGTGTAGACAGAGAAATAGTGTAGAATAAGGGGCAACCCAGTAACCCTCAGACCTGGGTAGGACTATTATTATAGACAGAAGTGGTCCATGTGGGGGAAGTATAGACCTTGACTTCTACTGCAATAGTTAAGAAAACCTCCATTAGGAAGGTTTAATATGCGATTTGTACGTTTATTTTCATTGTAAAATCAGGAACTTACGCGTCTGGTTTTGCAATGTGAGTAGCCGACCGCTGTGTCCTGTTTACATACGTGGGGTGCTTTCTTACTTATAATACAATACACCGCATTGCACAGATCGGCAGGCCACACAAGTGTTCAAATTCCACCACTTTTTGTGTGTGTAGGGGAGGGGGGTGGGGCGAGGGGGGTGATACTGTGTGATGTTATGGATGCTCTTTCTGTAATTAAGGAAAGCGTGTCACAGAAAAGTAAGGGGCATATTATCAAGGGGGTTTATCTCCGCTTTTTTGGCTTTCAAAGCCAAGAAAGCGGAGATAAAATTATCTCCCTATTACCAAGCTGTCGCTAACACCAGTTAGCGACAGCTAGTAGGAGATAGCGACCATCTTGGGCCCCACTTTGCATGTCAGTGATATTTATCACTAATGAGATGCAAAGTGGGCGTGCCAAGATGTTAGAGACTGAAAACAGTCGCTAACATCGCTATCTCCTATTACCAACTTTTGGAGATATTCGCGCTAAGCGGGAATATCTCCAAAAGCTAACACCTGCCTTGAGCAGTTCTTAGCCATGTTATCCAATGGGAGGTGGATAACATGGCTAAGAGCATTTGCTCGATAATGCATGAATATCGCTGACTTTTCAGCGATATTCATGCATTTCGGCCGTTTTTTATCGCATTTGCGATAAACCTTGTTAATAGCAAGGTTTATCTGCGATAAAAATCGCCGATGTGCGGCGATAATTTTTGTCTCTAAACAGGTTAGAGACAAAAATTATCGCTAGTTGTTGGTAATATGCCCCTGAGTTTACCCCATGTGGTTGTGTGGTCTTCCCGCCCAAAATAAGTGGAATCCTGGTAGCTGGCGAAGGCTCTGCGGAGCAGATTTACAAACCCCTTGTGACATAATTACGCCACTGTTACGTCACTTCTGTGACGCAGCGGCGGCATAAACCATGCGCCACATTGCACCTTTTTACAACATGACGCATCTAGGGAGATGCGTCACGTTGTAAAGCCCTGTGCCACATGAAACCTGCGTCAGGTTTCATGTGGGCGTTCCGTCGCAGGGTGGTGGGCGTTCCATCGCAGGAACGCCTAGTAAAAGTGACGCAGTGAAATCTACAAAATTTGACTGAGTCACATTTCTGAGACCGCTGCGACAAAACCTAACGCTTGCTTGAAACAGGCGTAAGGAGTGGCGCACCACTTTAGGTATGGGCAGCCCCTGTGCATTGCTGGAGTTGCATCGCGCTTGCGACGCGACTCCAGCAATGCGTTGCCCATACGCCTCAAGATGCGACACGCACAAGCCTATCCTTGCGCCACGGTGCGCCGCATTGTAAATGCAGCGCATCCGTGGTGGCACGAGGGGAGACTTGCATGTCACATCTGTTCTGGCGCATCCTTGCTGATTTGCAGAGATGCGACAGACATTGTAAATATGCCCCTGCTTGCGAAACATATGTTGGCAGTTCACCTACGAAAAGTGGTGTCATATATATCGCACCAGGAAGGAACCTTAATTTTGTCGTCACACTTCCAGGCTTCGTAATGGTCCAAGGAAGGTCCCATGAAAGGAGATGCCCCCGGTCCACTGCCAGCAGTGTGGCAAGTCTGCCAGGATTAATATTAATTCTCTTTTGCACCTGACCTTTAAAGGTGTCCTTGAAATGCCACAAGAGTGGATGATCTGATCCCCCATCCCACATGGGCCAGGACTGCCATCATGTCATGTGACACTGCCTCCCCCTTGCTCCCAATGAGGGAGTTATCGCACCAGAAAAATGATTCTGGGCACTAACTCCAAAGCTTCATAATCAGCCACCCATTGAGATCAGAGCCCCGAACCCTGGATCCTTTGCCAAAGACCATCACCTGCTGATCAAGTGAGCGGTCTAGTATTCTTCAACTGAGTGCTGCTTATTTTGCACTGAAGCACCTGAAAGTGATCAAGATCACAGTCTGTGCACGGCAAATGTTGTAAATAAATAAATAATTGAAATGGGAAGTGATTACAGTGGTACAATGTGTTAAACTCCGTACCTTGGTTGTGTTTTTTTTATAGGAAATACAATTTTAGCAACCGTGGAAAGATAATTCTAAAGTTTTTTGTGACAGGATAGAAATACTCCTTCAAGTACACTTTCACCAAACACGAAAACTGACCCTATGATGGCATGCACAATGTATCGCCGTACATGTGATCAACATTAAATCAGTTTGTCAGATGTATTGTGTCTTTTTTTAGGTCGATGCCTTTTAGTTAGCTCTTGGGTACACGCTGAAAGCTTACATAATATTTCATTCTGCCCATTACTTACTATTGGTTTTGTTTTTAGTCACTCACATTTGTTTACTTTCTGGCCACTGGCTTTATTTATTCAGCCTTTTCATCTTGTGTTTGAGGCCCTCTTGTGGAGCATAGCTTGTTTACAAACTCACTGATTGGCTCCTATTCTTTCATGAGGGCTCACGTTTTGGGAACATTTTTTATATTTCATAAAGAACTCCATGAGAATGCATGTGTTTTCCCGCTTCCTTCCTCATGTTCTTCTCTGTCTACCTCTATAACACCGTCCGTGCTCATGACGAGCTCTGCTCTTCATGAGGCACGGTGGCGCTGTGCTCAGGCGCACAACACCCATTGGGCTCACGGGACTTCACCATCCCGTCGTGTGTGTCAGCCCAAGCGGAGACAGCTTTGCAGGTTGGTGACCGTCTGATTGCAGCCGCACCCGAGTAGTTACCAGGTCTTTAAAAGACCATTTACTTGTAAATTAGGCTTTTGTTATGTTTTCACACCTTTTTACAGCCACTCTGTCTATGGTTGTTAGAGTTAGCCCCCCCCCCCCGAAATTTGGCTCTAGTTGCCCGCCTGGCTGTGCTCATGACGAGCTGAGCTCGTCATGTCCCGCGCGGCGCTCACACGCTGGACTAATTCCCCATCTGTGCTGAGCGTACCACGAAAACAGGCGTGGTCATGACAAGCTCAGCTCATCATGAGCACAGCGCGCACCCCCCTTCCCCCAGCACCACGGGGGAATTAGCCCTGCGGCGCAGGGGTTATTATAGACACAAGTGGTCCTTGTGGGGAAGTGTAGCCCTTGACTTCCACAGCAATAGTCATAAGAAAACCTCCATGTGTAAGGTTTTTTTTTTTTTTTAAGTTCAAAAAGTTTTATTGAATGAATTTTTCCATGAGTAAGATTTAATATGCGATTTATGAGAACTTCTACAGTGGAATGTTTTTTAATGTGATAGAGGATTTCAACACTCCTACATGGGGTGTTGCCTGTTACATTCTAAGGTCCCTTTCAGTCACATGTATATATTTGCATTATGTAGATCAATTGAGCACAATTTATTCACTTCATCACTTTCACTGCGCAGTCACACGAATAGGAGCACCTTGTTTCAGACTGATACTGAGAATTGTTAAATTAAGTTCTTGCTTGAAACAAGGTATACATAAACCTGCTAGGACATTTGCCACATTATGTATGACCGAAGAGGCGACCATGCTCATGGAACATACACTGCGGCAATGGTTCTAAACTTTGTTCTACGACTGGTCATAAAACCAAGACACTTGGACGTTATAATAATTCTATCCTAGACCACTACTGGGGACACCGCAAGTCTATCCGGTTTATGCAAAATGCGGTTTTCGATGCACCGGCGTTTTTACAAGACACAGGTTCCTACTTGTGATGGTTATACAAATAAGCATCTCGTCATTAATGTTTAAAGCATTTACAAAAGATTTTTAAATGCCGAAACATAATATATCAATGTTGCTTGATTGCCTTTTTTATCTATATGGAAGCATTGAATGCATTGAGATTCATATGCAGGGCAGGTGCGCCACCGCGTGGCCATTCCCTGTTAGTCATCTTAATAAAAACATCCTGCATGTGGAATTCGTCAATCTTCTGCCTTATTTCTGTGTTGTGGCTGATCTTTGCCATGGGCGATGTGGTCAGCGATCTGCTTATTTACATGAATCAGCGGGGTTCCTGTTCTAATAAAAGGCTCAAATTGAGGGGGTCAGACTGAGGCAGAAATGTGGACGAAGCACCAAAATAAAAGTGGCACCCATTAGCGAGCCAGGTAGCTAAAAATGTAGCCCTCATTTATAGCAGATGCAAAAACAACAATTGATAGACAGAATGCAGAACAATGTCATACATTCACCCCAGTACAGAGATCTGGGACTGGGTCAAGGCTGATTTGCATATGGCCATGTCTGAACTGGGGTGGTGTGGTGTGCAAAAAAAACATGGATTTAGGCCCAGATCTCTGTACTGGGGTGAATGTATGACATTGTTCTGCATTCTGTCCATCAATTGTTTTTGCAATCATTTATAGCAGGGCAGTTTTGAACCTGTAAGGGGCGCGCACGATCTATAAGTGCTTTGCAAGGCATGGGATACTGCATGCATTTGTGTTTGCTGCAGGCATTGTTTGTGATAAAGTCAGAGAACAAAAGCAATAAAAACCATGAAACAGGCCCAATAAAAGGCCTTTTTCCTGACACTTCAAATCAGCCCATCCGGTACTGTGTGTTTGCTCTATACTGTCAAACGTGATTGGGAGTGATCCTGGTAATGAAGTAGGGGGTAGTCGATATACCAAAGGGACCCCCTATACCATGAATTTAATCAAGAGTCACCCAGGCTGCGTTAACCATTCCGTGACTGCTCTTACACACACACGTTACCTATTATTCAAAATGTTATTAGGATGTCCTCCCTCATCGGTACCTGCACCAAAATATACACTTAATACGTTCAGGTGAAGACATAATAAATAAGACATGATCAAAACATACAAAGCATTGTAGACAAAATGTATTCTTTCTTGTGAACATATAGTTTATCCCCAGATAGCTTGTTTACTTTTATCGTCGTTTTGGTGTATTCACATTAATGTACAAAACACAAACACAAAAGAAGATGTTCGTGACCACCATAGGAGGTTGACCAATACCGCAAAACAGGGTAATAAACATATAAAAGGTTAAAATGGCTAATATAATAATGAAAAAAATGAAAAACATCATAAAATTCTGTTGGAGTTGGAGGACCCAAGACATAATTCAGTGTCTCATTTGCGGTTGTCACTTTGTTTACTGAAAGACATCTTAGGAAACCCTAACTATGTGTTTAACATGGGATAAAGAAACAAATCAGTATTCTGATTCTGGGGACCATCATTACAGAGAGGATCAATATATACACTTTGTTGCTTCCCTTCGCCTCTATCCAAGTGCATTTCCACAGCAGACTTCCACTTCTTAAAGTCAGGAAGAAACTTCACGGGCTTCTTCTTGCAATGAACACAAGCCACTATTTTTTAGCTATCGCATTCACTATTGGGCGCCACTTTTATTTTGGTGCCTGTGCCTATTTTCTATCCCAGTCCACCATGTCTGTACGCTTAGGATTCTCCTGTGTTTACAACCTTACTTATTGCATATCTTGAGTTGCTTAGTCCCTAACACGCTCACTCTGCTGCATGGTGCTATCCCATGATTCATTGTTGAACCCCTTTTCACCTTTGTTCACGCAGCTCCTCTCACCTGAGAATCCTACTCTTCTATGGCTACAGCACTCTTCCTGCCTCAACATCTTTCTCAATCTAGACTACTCATCTCCATGATCCTCGCTTTGTTCTCTCTCTCTCCCTATCCCCCCGAGCAGGTATGCAACCTTTACAACGCAACTTTTACCACGCAGTGCTGTTACAACGCATGTATTACAACGAAAACCATTACAACGCATTACACTGGGGGGCGCTCTAGGATAAGGAATAGTTTTAATTTACTATCCAACACCTTCCCTAGTGTCCACGGGGACTGGAGTTGGAATAGTAAATTAAACTATTCACTGTCCAGCACCCCCAAGTGTAATGCGTTCTAAAGGTTTTCGTTGTAGTACTTGCGTTGTAACAGCATGCATGGTAAAAGCATGCGTTTTAACGTCATACATCCCCCCGAGCAGGACCACAGCTATCAGCAGTCCAGCAAGGCCGGTGGCACCAGGGATCTGAGTGCCCCTGCTTCCCAATTATAACTGCTGTTTCCTGCTAATATAGAGTGTGGGGTCCCTTTCCCTTCATGTACTATCCTGCTCTTCCTGTGATGGAGACCCATCCCCCATCCCCCAGGTCCTTTTCTGTTTTCCTCACTGTATCTGATCTAAAGATGAATATAGAAACACTCTTCCTCCTCAGCCATGTTTTCTTATTCCAGATTATTCTACTCTTCGTCTTGAACTTCCTACTTATTCTCTCTTCACTCTGCGGTCTGTCTTCAGTGTGTCCCTCCAGATCATTTCTGGCACACTTCCACTGGCCACCTCTCTTTGTCTGTTGCATCTCTTTGCTGACTTCCATTCTCTTCTTGTTTCTGTGGCGTAGCAAGGGTGCCAAGGGCCCTAATGCAGGAGACGAAAAGGGGCCCCCCACCCCACTGGTTGGTAATACGAACCTGCAGACCTGGAAATAAGGGGGCCCGACATCCCTGAGCACCAACAGTGCCACTGAACATGATGCACCACTGACAGCTGTAGTTCTGCCCCGGGTCTCTTTCCTCCCATTCCGTGGAAGTCACTAGCTTCTCCCTCCTTTCCTTTTTCTCCATATCACACCACCTTCAATCTGTCACTCTCCTTCGCTCCCCTTGTATCTCTCCATCTTCCATCACTCTCTCCATCATCCAATAATGTTCCCCAAAGTATTTGTCTGTGTCCCCTTTTCACTTTTCTGCTGCCTCTCCTATCCCATTCATTCTCCATCACCTGTTTCCCATATATCTTCACTTCCCTCAACAACTCTCCTCTATTCTTCAAGTATCTCCACATCATTCCTGTATATCTCCACTCTTTTTAACTTTTGCTTCCTCTGTATCTCTCTACTTTCCACATTTCCACCTGTATCTCCCCACTTACCCCTCTACTTTCTCAACTCATATCCTCATGCTGCACTGTATCTAGCCCTCCCCCTCTCTGTTCTCCCGCATCACTCTAGTCCCTTTATATTGTCCCTACTTATTCTCCCTCGTCTTCACTCTTGACTATGTTCCCCAATTCTCTCCCGCAGCTCTGCATTACCCTGTATTAAACTAGTTTGTACTTTTCATTCACCCCTACTCTCCGCTATATTTCTAGGCTCATGTTACCCTACTACATTTCCCCCCTCCTCTCTACATTCTTTCGCCCTCCATTCTTCTCTCTACCTTTGTATCTTGATACTTTCCATCTGCTCCCTCCCTCCACTCTCTGCTGTGTTTCTTGGCTTCCCTCCTGCTCTTAGCTGTCTCTCCTCTGTCTGTCAATTCTATTGTTTTCCTCAATTCTCGTTCCTCCATCATTTTTACCTATTCTCTGCAGGTAACATCTACTTTGTATCTCTTCTCGTTTTCTTTCTCCTGTGTATCTCGCCAAGCTCCCCTCTTTTCCTTACCTCCTGTATTACTCAATCAATTATTTTGCTCTCCCCTCTGTCTCTCTATCCTCCATTGAATCTCTCTATGCTCTCTTCTATCCCTGTCTCTCTTGCACCTCTACATACTCCTGCATATCTACCCCCTTTGATTGCTCTCTCCCTTGTACCTCCCCATTCTTACAGTATGTCTATTCTATTTTGCATCTTTCTATTAACACCTGCATAACTCCATCCTCCTGTTGCTCCATCCTGCATGCCTTATCCTCTATTGGCCCTCCTCTTCAATATATGTCCACCCTCAACCTGTACCTCCATTTGAATATATGACATAACAATGCAAACAATTACAACGCATGCTTTTACAACACAGTTTTTACATCGCAACTACCATTTCATCGCATGATTTTACAACGCATGCCATTACAACGCATTTTTTAAAACTACCTTTACCACGCATTCCATTACAACGCATACTATTCGAATGCATACCATTACAACGCATAATACTTTTAGGGCAACAGTAGGGTAAGTGTTGGATAGTGTAGGGGTATACATTACTATTCCGACTCCAGTGAGTGCAACAGTAGGGTAAGTGTTGGATAGTGCAGGGGTAAAAAATACTATTCCCACTCCAGTGAGTGCAACAGTAAGGAAAGTGTCGGATAGTGTAGGGGTAAAAATTACTATTCTCATGTAGCCCAAAACCCATACCCACCCTAAAACAAAAAAATCTCCATCACTTAACTTGTAATGCGTTGTAATGGCATTGTTGTAATGATATGCATTGTAATGCCATGTATTGCAGTGACATGCATTGTAATGGCATGCATTGTAGTGACATGCATTGTAATGGCATGCGTTGTAATGGCATGCGATGTAAAGGCAGTCGTGTTGTAACAGTTGCGTTGTAAAGGTAGGAAACTGGTGCGGGAGCACACAGCTTCACCTCCCAGCAGAGTCGCCCCTGGGCATCGTGGTAGATGCAGTTCAGATCGACAAGCGAGTACACTTGGAAAGTCTTGAGTGTTTCACCAGGTGAGTGCAGATTAGTGCTGGCCATCTCTGGACACGTGTTTCTGGATTATTATCCGTCATCAGCAGAGATCAGGCAAAATTATTCGGAGTTGCTGAGCAGGCTGCCATATTCTTGAAACGCAGTATCTCTCCAGGCGCGCAGGTGCCTCTCCACGAGCTCGTCAGCTCAAAGCGGCTCGAGGGAGCCTTTAAGTAAGAAACTGGTGCGGGAGCACACTGCTTCACCTCCCAGCAGAGTCGCCCCTGGGCATCATGGTAGATGCAGTTCAGATCGACAAGCGAGTACACTTGGAAAGTCTTGAGTGTTTCACCAGGTGGGTGCAGATTAGTGCTGGCCATCTCTAGACACGTGTTTCTGGATTATTATCCGTCATCAGCAGAGATTAGGCAAAATTATTCGGGGTTGCTGAGCAGGCTGCCGTATTCTTGGAACGCAGTATCTCTCCAGGCGCGCAGGTACCTATCCACGAGCTCGTCAGCTCAAAGCGGCTCGAGGGAGCCTTTAAGTAAGAAACTGGTGCGGGAGCACACTGCTTCACCTCCCAGCAGAGTCGCCCCTGGGCATCATGGTAGATGCAGTTCAGATCGACAAGCGAGTACACTTGGAAAGTCTTGAGTGTTTCACCAGGTGGGTGCAGATTAGTGCTGGCCATCTCTGGACACGTGTTTCTGGATTATTATCCGTCATCAGCAGAGATCAGGCAAAATTATTCGGGGTTGCTGGGCAGGCTGCCGTATTCTTGAAACGCAGTATCTCTCCAGGCGCGCAGGTGCCTCTCCACGAGCTTGTCAGCTCAAAGCGGCTCGAGGGAGCCTTTAAGTAAGAAACTGGTGCGGGAGCACACTGCTTCACCTCTCAGCAGAGTCGCCCCTGGGCATCATGGTAGATGCAGTTCAGATCGACTAGCGAGTACACTTGGAAAGTCTTGAGTGTTTCACCAGGTGGGTGCAGATTAGTGCTGGCCATCTCTGGACACGTGTTTCTGGATTATTTTCCGTCATCAGCAGAGATTAGGCAAAATTATTCGGGGTTGCTGAGCAGGCTGCCGTATTCTTGGAACGCAGTATCTCTCCAGGCGCGCAGGTGCCTCTCCACGAGCTCGTCAGCTCAAAGCGGCTCGAGGGAGCCTTTAAGTAAGAAACTGGTGCGGGAGCACACTGCTCCACCTCCCAACAGAGTCGCCCCTGGGCATCATGGTAGATGCAGTTCAGATCGACAAGCGAGTACACTTGGAAAGTCTTGAGTGTTTCACCAGGTGGGTGCAGATTAGTGCTGGCCATCTCTGGACACGTGTTTCTAGATTATTATCCGTCATCAGCAGAGATTAGGCAAAATTATTCGGGGTTGCTGAGCAGGCTGCCGTATTCTTGGAACGCAGTATCTCTCCAGGCGCGGAGGTGCCTCTCCACGAGCTCGTCAGCTCAAAGCGGCTCGAGGGAGCCTTTAAGTAAGAAACTGGTGCGGGAGCACACTGCTTCACCTCCCAGCAGAGTCGCCCCTGGGCATCATGGTAGATGCAGTTCAGATCGACAAGCGAGTACACTTGGAAAGTCTTGAGTGTTTCACCAGGTGGGTGCAGATTAGTGCTGGCCATCTCTGGACACGTGTTTCTGGATTATTATCCGTCATCAGCAGAGATCAGGCAAAATTATTCGGGGTTGCTGGGCAGGCTGCCGTATTCTTGGAACGCAGTATCTCTCCAGGCGCGCAGGTGCCTCTCCACGAGCTTGTCAGCTCAAAGCGGCTCGAGGGAGCCTTTAAGTAAGAAACTGGTGCGGGAGCACACTGCTTCACCTCCCAGCAGAGTCGCCCCTGGGCATCATGGTAGATGCAGTTCAGATCGACTAGCGAGTACACTTGGAAAGTCTTGAGTGTTTCACCAGGTGGGTGCAGATTAGTGCTGGCCATCTCTGGACACGTGTTTCTGGATTATTATCTGTCATCAGCAGAGATTAGGCAAAATTATTCGGGGTTGCTGAGCAGGCTGCCGTATTCTTGGAACGCAGTATCTCTCCAGGCGCGCAGGTGCCTCTCCACGAGCTCGTCAGCTCAAAGCGGCTCGAGGGAGCCTTTAAGTAAGAAACTGGTGCGGGAGCACACTGCTTCACCTCCCAGCAGAGTCGCCCCTGGGCATCATGGTAGATGCAGTTCAGATCGACAAGCGAGTACACTTGGAAAGTCTTGAGTGTTTCACCAGGTGGGTGCAGATTAGTGCTGGCCATCTCTGGACACATGTTTCTGGATTATTATCCGTCATCAGCAGAGATTAGGCAAAATTATTTGGGGTTGCTGAGCAGGCTGCCGTATTCTTGGAACGCAGTATCTCTCCAGGCGCGCAGGTGCCTATCCACGAGCTCGTCAGCTCAAAGCGGCTTGAGGGAGCCTTTAAGTAAGAAACTGGTGCGGGAGCACACTGATTCACCTCCCAGCAGAGTCGCCCTTGGGCATCATGGTAGATGCAGTTCAGATCGACAAGCGAGTACACTTGGAAAGTCTTGAGTGTTTCACCAGGTGGGTGCAGATTAGTGCTGGCCATCTCTGGACACGTGTTTCTGGATTATTATCCGTCATCAGCAGAGATTAGGCAAAATTATTCGGGGTTGCTGATTAGGCTGCCGTATTCTTGGAACGCAGTATCTCTCCAGGCGCGCAGGTGCCTCTCCACAAGCTCGTCAGCTCAAAGCGGCTCGAGGGAGCCTTTAAGTAAGAAACTGGTGCGGGAGCACACTGCTTCACCTCCCAGCAGAGTCGCCCCTGGGCATCATGGTAGATGCAGTTCAGATCGATAAGCGAGTACACTTGGAAAGTCTTGAGTGTTTCACCAGGTGGGTGCAGATTAGTGCTGGCCATCTCTGGACACGTGTTTCTGGATTATTTTCCGTCATCAGCAGAGATTAGGCAAAATTATTCGGGGTTGCTGAGCAGGCTGCCGTATTCTTGGAACGCAGTATCTCTCCAGGCGCGCAGGTGCCTCTCCACGAGCTCGTCAGCTCAAAGCGGCTCGAGGGAGCCTTTAAGTAAGAAACTGGTGCGGGAGCACACTGCTCCACCTCCCAACAGAGTCGCCCCTGGGCATCATGGTAGATGCAGTTCAGATCGACAAGCGAGTACACTTGGAAAGTCTTGAGTGTTTCACCAGGTGGGTGCAGATTAGTGCTGGCCATCTCTGGACACGTGTTTCTAGATTATTATCCGTCATCAGCAGAGATTAGGCAAAATTATTCGGGGTTGCTGAGCAGGCTGCCGTATTCTTGGAACGCAGTATCTCTCCAGGCACGCAGGTGCCTCTCCACGAGCTCGTCAGCTCAAAGCGGCTCGAGGAAGCCTTTAAATTAGAAACTGGTGCGGGAGCACACTGCTTCACCTCCCAGCAGAGTCGCCCCTGGGCATCATGGTAGATGCAGTTCAGATCGACAAGCGAGTACACTTGGAAAGTCTTGAGTGTTTCACCAGGTGGGTGCAGATTAGTGCTGGCCATCTCTGGACACGTGTTTCTGGATTATTATCCGTCATCAGCAGAGATTAGGCAAAATTATTCGGGGTTGCTGAGCAGGCTGCCGTATTCTTGGAACGCAGTATCTCTCCAGGCGCGCAGGTGCCTCTCCACGAGCTCGTCAGCTCAAAGCGGCTCGAGGGAGCCTTTAAGTAAGAAACTGGTGCGGGAGCACACTGCTTCACCTCCCAGCAGAGTCGCCCCTGGGCATCATGGTAGATGCAGTTCAGATCGACAAGCGAGTACACTTGGAAAGTCTTGAGTGTTTCACCAGGTGGGTGCAGATTAGTGCTGGCCATCTCTGGACACGTGTTTCTGGATTATTATCCGTCATCAGCAGAGATTAGGCAAAATTATTCGGGGTTGCTGAGCAGGCTGCCGTATTCTTGGAACGCAGTATCTCTCCAGGCGCGCAGGTGCCTCTCCACGAGCTCGTCAGCTCAAAGCGGCTCGAGGGAGCCTTTAAGTAAGAAACTGGTGCGGGAGCACACTGCTTCACCTCCCAGCAGAGTCGCCCCTGGGCATCATGGTAGATGCAGTTCAGATCGACAAGCGAGTACACTTGGAAAGTCTTGAGTGTTTCACCAGGTGGGTGCAGATTAGTGCTGGCCATCTCTTGACACGTGTTTCTGGATCCACTTCCAAGTGTACTCGCTTGTCGATCTGAACTGCATCAACCATGATGCCCAGGGGCGACTCTGCTGGGAGGTGAAGCAGTGTGCTCCCGCACCAGTTTCTAACTTAAAGGCTTCCTCAAGCCGCTTTGAGCTGACGAGCTCGTGGAGAGGCACCTGCGCGCCTGGAGAGATACTGCGTTCCAAGAATACGGCAGCCTGCTCAGCAACCCCGAATAATTTTGCCTAATCTCTGCTGATGACGGATAATAATCCAGAAACACGTGTCCAGAGATGGCCAGCACTAATCTGCACCCACCTGGTGAAACACTCAAGACTTTCCAAGTGTACTCGCTTGTCGATCTGAACTGCATCTACCATGATGGCCAGGGGTGAAACACTCAAGACTTTCCAAGTGTACTCGCTTGTTGATCTGAACTGCATCTACCATGATGCCCAGGGGCGACTCTGCTGGGAGGTGAAGCAGTGTGCTCCCGCACCAGTTTCTTGCGTTGTAAAGGTAGTGCGTTGTAATGACTGCGTTGTAATGGATGTTTCCCCCCCCCATTCTCTCTTCTAGCTTTCTTTTCCCACCTTTAATTCTTCCTTCATCCTATTCTTACCCCTGTGTCTTTGTGCCCTACCCATCCCAGGCAGTAAACAGGGCCAGGCCTCGGCCAGCTCTCAGAAATGAAAATCCGTTACAGTGTCTAGTTAATTAAACTGCTACTGATGCAGGGCAAACTGGACCATGCCCTTCTGGACCTTGATGCCACTGCAGTGGCTGCTCTACTGAATCTATCTCCCTTACCATACAGTCTGCCAGATTGACTTCGTATTCTGTTTAAGATTGTTTATGGTTACTGCTGGAAGTGCCAACAATGTACTCCGAGACATGCCCATCACATAGGAGAGGGAAGGGCAGGTAATATAGGTTTAATATGTCATGTTATTTCAGGAATCTGACAAGCAACAGCTACATTAGTCCTGACTCATTGGAACATGGCTGCCATGGTTTAATTGGGGTGGCAATAGCACATCCCAGCGGGCCTCCCCTACTCGTAATGCGGTGTCATCTAAAGGACTGTGGGGACCCAGGACATGAAACATTTTGAGGGGTCCTTTAATGAACAACTGAATTTTATTATCAAAGTTTTGCCAATTCAAACCCTCTGTTGCCCAATAACATTGAATTATATGATAAAGGTTAAGATACAAAAATACACTGATGCGAGTCAGGGAGAAAGTCCACTCTACCATGGGGCCCCTTGGAAGGTGGGGGCCCTGGGCCCTTGCCCATGCCTTGAAACGTCTCTGTGGTAACGGACATCACTGGTACTACACAGAAGAGCTACCACAGTAGTAATGGGTAGTTCGGAACATCTCAGCAAAGCATCTACATTTTTCATGAACAGCACCAGGATTGCTCAAAGGAATACTATTCTTGTAGTGGATAGTATCAACCCTTTTGCACAAGGGTGCTTCACTTTTAATGGGTCTGCACCAGCACTTTTTTTGGATTAATAGTCATACTTTAAATGGATTGTACCAGCACTCCTTGCAAGAAAGCAAACACCCAGTATTTTTTTTTATCAGTTACGATGATCAAACACATAAATGTTATATCACAGGCCACTATTCAAAGTTGAGAGCAGGAGACAAGCAACCCCCCCTGTAAACACAAACTGATATTTTTTTACTTGCTATGCCTACCATGAAACATCAGACAGCAGAAACTGAGAGATCCCCTCAATTCACACTCACTCAGGACACTTTATTGAAAAGAGTATAAAAAACACAATCACAATAATGACATTGACATGCCACCATGGCCTCACCTGCATTACTAGTCAGTGTCCTCTACATTGCAGTGTTATGTCTCTATGGAGAAGACCAAGTGCAAATTGAAATAATTCACATTTCTCACTGATAAAGGCTCTTGTTGCTCTGCACAGCCTTGCGTTCACCTCTCTCTACAAAGAGAAGAGACATTAGTCAACGAGATCAGAGGACGCTCTGCTGAAGAGGGAGCCTCATTCCTCTTCCGTGAGTAGCGCCATCCTTCACTTCTCCGAGCCAAGGAACTTCTTCGAGATCCTACTGCATCCCACTGCTCCAGACACACCACACCATGGTACTGCTGGGACAGAGACGGCTCCCATGGCGGCTTACCTAGTAGGCAATCCCAGTGAGTAGCTTATTGACAGACTAGTGGTCCGGGCCATTGCGGCCTACTGCTTATCATGGCCAATGTGGGACTGGGACTGAAAATATCTCCTATCTCTTATCTCAGGCACAACAATGAAAAGAGTTCTCATTAGTGAATGAAATAACTAAAACAGTGGCCCACATTTGTAAATCGGGGTACTTTAGAACTTGTAAAGACACGCTGTATAGGTAGGTGTTTCGCAAGGTATGGCATCCTGGGAGAAATTGAGCTTGCTGCAGGCAGTGTTTGATGTAATATCAGGGAAATCAGCAGTAAAAACTAACACAGCAGACCCAAAACAGACCCCCAAACAGCCACAAAATAGCCTGCTTATATATAGACAAGTCCAACCTTGTCAAGGATGTCACTTAGGGGTCACCAGGGGTCATACCTGCGACCCCTGACTTTCCCCTTGCGACCGCTAGGCGTGCTTCTGTGACCCTGGCCTCAGAGACCTCAGAGGCTGCTAAAGAGCTGATGGGATCACAAGGTTCTAATGAGCTTTTTAAACTCACCTTATTTAGCCTGCAGTGATGGGCGTTAGGTATAATAAACAACACTGCAATCAAACAATGTTGCCTCCATTCATTTTCTAGTCGCTCTGGCCTGAGCTGCCTTTGCAGTGTTTTGTGATGGCTGCGTCGTTTATTGTTGCTGCTTGGTTGGGCCAAGTAAAAAGGCTTCTCAGTGTAAATTTGGATGTCCCTGGATATCCACTGTGGAGAGAGAAATATGGCAGAGCAGCGAGAAGACCAAGGAAAGTAAAGGGGTCAGAACATGGGAAGAAGACACATCAGACAGACAGGGGAGGCACAGAGAGAGAGAGAAAGATTTGTGAGAGGGTGAGAAAAAGAGAGTGAAAGAGAGAAATAAACAACTGAGATAGATGTTGGAAAACATTGGTGGGAAAGACAGATGAGAGAGGTAATGAAGATCTCCAAAGAGACTGCATAAGCCAGAGAGGGAAAAACAAGTGAGAGATGTAACAGGCATTCAGATGAGAAAGACTCAGTTAAGTGAGACAAAAGTAGAGGGGGATCAGGTGTGAGCCGTGTGATAAAGAGACAGCCTCAAGAGACATCAGAGAAGGGGAGAAGTGAAAAAGAGACTTCAAAGAGGGGGACAGGTGAAAAAGAGACATCTGCAAGAAGGATAGATTGATGAGAGGCATGTGAAAGAGAGAATGAAGGGGATAGTATTAGACAGGTGTAAGAGAAGAGATAAAGAGAGACTGGTGTAAGAGAGCTCAGAAGGAATGAGACAGAGAGAGAGATTAGGATACATGTGAGCGAGATGCGTAGTAAAGAGACAAATAGAATGGAAATTAAGAGCAAGAGAAGAGGAATGCACACCTGTATGACAGTTGAGGAATCTCCAGGGGTCACACCTAAAACCCCTGGCTTGCCCCTTACGAATCCTGGCACTGCTTATAAAACTCTTGGCCTCAAAGATGGCACAATTCTCCTTCCTGCCTAATTTGATTATACTAATAATGAATAAAATATTGTCATACTAATAATGACTAATATATTATTCTCTATAAGGGTAATTAAAATGGAAAACTTTAAGATAGTGCCTTGACAGCTGAGATAAGCAAAACAAAAGACTATTAAATTTATTTTATCCATGTGTGCCGGTAGGAGTGTGTGTGTTAAAGAGATGAAAGAGACTAGGTATCAATAAATCAGTGTAATTGAGTCAAGTGAATGAGAAAGGTGGAGTGAGCAAAATAATTACTAGAAGTGATTGAGAATGAGTAAGTGAGAATGAATAAGAATGATTGTTAGCATACCAAACAGTGTTGGATGGAATGCTTGAATTAATCTCAGCCACTGGTAATCGCTCAGGCCGCATCCCAATCCATCGTCATTCTGCACACCATACCACCTCGGTTTGGACCCAGCCATATGCAAATCATTTTTGACCCTGCTCCAATATGAACAGTCTAACTGGAACTGCCAAACCAAATTCTCCCTGAACTGGAACAGAAGCAACCCGTGACCGGTTCCACCCTGGCTACGGGCTCATCAGTCGGGTTCACCTTGGTTCCAGTGACACAGTGTGCACAAGACCCATGTCTGGGAATACCCGTCCCGGAAGATCATTTTGACATACGCTGGCATATTCAGCACATTTTGGAAAATATATAGTCTACTTATTAAAAACATCTGGTTTCATTGGCCTGGTTCACCATGAAAGATCTGAATATTTAATGAATACACTTTCAGGGTCTGTTTCTTTGTAAATTTATGTGAAAAAAGTGCTTTCAAAGGCTCTATTTGGCTCCATTTTTTCAACATTTTCTTGGTTGGGGAGGATCCCCCTTCGAATGCTTCTTGGAAGAAATTGGGCCCACTGCCTTCACTTCCTACATCTCAGGGCAAGTGTTATCATGGTTAAGGTCACAAGACATCACTTTGTGTGTCAAAGGTCATATGATTCGGGGTCAAAAGGCATATGATGTCTCGTCTGGTGATGTAATTAAGGCTAAAGGGTGTGTGAGGTCACTCCAGACATTCTACTGAAGTGACGTTCATGAACCCTATTCCCTCCGGGATCTATGTTTATGTCTCTTCTCATATTTTATTGTGGGCCTCTCATTTTCTACATGTTCTTCTTCTCTACCCCTTTCTGGTTAATCCTCTGTATTATGATATTGTCGTGCTTATATGTACATTTACTTTCATATTACTTCACAAATGTGTAAAGCACCGTTGCAAACGTGATTAATAAATAACTAACAAAAATTATCCTTTCATCGCCCAACATACTTGGTTTTGTTCAAGGCAAGCAGCAATCGCACGGTCAACTTGTCAGATCAAAACAGGCACTGCCTCTTGCAAATCACTTCAAAACTCGGTATTGTAACCTGAAGTGACGCGTGACACGTTGATTCTTGGTTTAAATAAGACATGCCTAGTTAAAAAATGCATTATCTTCACTTTTCTCTTTCTTCATTAATCAAGGACTAATCCCGCGCCAGTGCAGGGTTTGTTCCATATTTGTACACTGCATCATTATCACAAATACTACAAAATAATTAAGGCCGCCATTATGACAATGCTTTAATCACATATATGTTAAATACTCAAGACAATATATACAGGTACAGCCTTTAGCTGCTATAATACACCGCTGTTTCTTGGAAATTAAACCTCATGTGCAAATTGCTTGGAAGCTAATGGCGCCATCACTGAATCCTAAACAGTTCCTGGAAAGTGAAGCGTCAGTCTATTATTATTCTGCTTAGCTACTGGCGCTGGTCAGTCTGTCACTTCAAAGATGGCCGCCTTCTTACTGCGTGATGTGTGCAGCGCAGCTGTTCTGTACATTCTGAATGCGTCTCTCGAAGGAGTTCCAATCTAGATCACATAGGAGCATAGGCAAACGCTATGTTAGGCAAAAATATGACAGTCTGATACAAAACCTTTTTGCTACAGTCGGCACCAGTGTTGTAACTCAAAATGATGCCCTCCCAAATATGTCCTGAAGATAGGGGGTTATTGCTCTCATCAGTAGCTGGACATAAGCAGTAGGCTGCCTGTAATACCGATGCCACTTTGTTGGCGATAAACCTTGATTACAGTGACTGCCAAGAAGATAATTAACCAGAAACCTACATGGCAAGCAACAATAGAGCAGCATGCAGCATCCAAAGTACTGAACACGTACCATTGGCTCGTGGGAGGCAATGCGGGGGCGGGCGCGAGCAAGGGGTACACATTTAAAAAATAAACTTACCTTGACATGGGTCCTGCGTCTCTGCTCCTGCTTTCCTCGTCGAACTCGAAGAACAGGAAGCACAGCCAGGCCCCACTGACAAAACAGAATGCTGCTATGCAGCGTTGTGATTGGTAAGCACCAAGGCTCCCCCGACTAATCACAACCCTGCAGTGCAGCGTTGTGATTGGTCTGAGCATCCTGGTTCGATGCTCAGCCAGGGAATGCAGCCTTTAATGCAGCCTGCATTGAGAACAGGGAAAGTGCGCATGACCATTTTGGGCAGCCAAGAGGGCCGGCCAAACAGTCATGTGCACTCAGGAGTGGGTAAACTATTCCTCCCGTGCTTGGAGAGCGGAGCAGCCCCGCCCACTCACCCGGCTGTAAAGCAGCACAAGCATAAAATGATAACTCAAAGTTCTTATTTTATTTTTCTAAATCTCACTGCTTAAAAGCAGTGGGGCGATGCTCCTCCGCCATAGAGGAGCTGCCACTGGAATGCACCCCTTTTACCACCTTAACACAATGCCATTAGTGACCCAAGAGACTAGTGAGTTACACTGTGTGCCCTAGATGTGGTCTATGTTTGTAATATAGATGGAGCAAAATGTAGAGTCAAGGGAGGTTTTCGAGCAGTGCGCATCCTGAACTGATGTATTTAAAGGTGCTCTCAAATGTGATGGTGAAGGAAAAGGAAGCACAGTAGAATATGATGATTTCCTTGAGTTCCACAATTTGTTCAAGTATGAGAGCTGGAATGATTTTCAAGTTTACTGGATCCAATGTTCAGCAACTAGGTGGGAACCTCTTTGACCTGTTTTACATCAAATGACAATATTATGTCTTTAATTCTCTGAGGAGCTATATAAGTATATGCTGCCAAGTCAAGTCAAGTCAAGAGATTTATATAGCGTGCTACATACCCATAGGGTCTCAAGGCGCTAGAGGAAGGGTGGGGAATTACTTGTCGAATATCCAAGTTTTAAGTTGTTTTCTGAATGCTAGGTGGTTCTGAGTAAGGCGAAGGTGAGTGGGAAGAGAGTTCCAGGTTTTAGCTGCCAGGTAGGAGAAGGATCTACCTCCCATGGTGGTTTTGTTGATGCGAGGAACAGTGGCAAGGGCTTGGTTGGAGGATCGTAGCTGACGGGAGGGGGTGTAGAAGGACAGTCATGTGTTGAGGCATTCGGGTCCAAGTTCGTAAAGTGCTTTGTGTGCGTGGGTTAGGAGGCGGAAGGTAATTCTCTTATTTACGGGGAGCCAGTGGAGGTTTTTCAGGTGACCAGAGATGTGTTCTTTACGCTGAATGTCTAGTATGAGTCTGGCTGAAGCGTTCTGGATGCGTTGGAGTTTTTTCTGGAGTTTTGCGGTGGTACCGGCGTATAGTGTGTTACCGTAGTCCAGTCGGCTCGTAACCAGTGCGTGGGTGACCGTTTTTCTGGTTTCGGTGGGGATCCAGCGAAATGTTTTTTTGAGCATGCGAAGAATGTTGAAGCAAGATGATGAAACGGCGTTGACTTGTCTGGTCATCGAGAGTGAGGAGTCCAAGATGACCCCCAGGTTCCGTGCGTGGTCCGTCGGGATGGGTGCTTTTCCAAGGGCTTCTGGCCACCAAGAGTCATCCCAGGCGGAGGGGGAGGTGCCTAGGATGAGGACTTCTGTTTTGTCTGAGTTCAGTTTCAGACGGCTGTGCTTCATCCACTCGGCTACTTCTTTCATTCCTTCGTGTAGGTTGGTTTTGGCGGTGTAAGGGTCTTTGATGAGTGATAGGATCAGTTGAGTGTCATCCGCGTAGGAGATGATGTTGAGATTGTGTTGGCGAGCGATGGCCGCAAGGGGGCTCATGTATACGTTGAAGAGGGTGGGGCTGAGTGACGATCCTTGTGGCACGCCGCAGATGACTTCAGAGGCCTCTGACTTGAATGGTGGGAGGCGGACTCATCAAAGACCCGTTTTGCGAGTCTGAAATAGCGATTCATAAGGAATCGCTATTACAGACTCGCAAAACGGGATTCATGTAGGAATCGCTAAATAAATTGCGATTCCTACACATTCCTTATTTGCGATTAGCAAATTGCTAATCGCAAATAAGGAATAACTCCCCATTCAATCCTATGGGCCTAGGCCCATAGGATTGAATGGGGAGTTATTCCTTATTTGCGATTAGCAATTTGCTAATCGCAAATAAGGATGCAATTTCAAGGGTGCTAGGGGTGTCCAAAGGACACCCTGTAGCACCCCTGAAAGGTAATCTACATTGGTGTTGCGCACGCACATGTCCAAGGAACGTGTGTGTGCAACATGCAACTTAGAAAAATGCTTTTAAAAGCATTTTTCTAAGTTTTCGCTATTTACCACGAGGTTTGACCTTGCGGTAAATAGCGGCCCGAAATTGCGATTTCGCAATTTGAAAATGGATGATGAATTGCATTTAAGGAATCTCAAATAGAGATTCCTTAAATGTAATTCCTCGCTAATTAGCGACTTCGCTATTACCGATTTTTGCATTTGGGATGATGATTCCCAAATGCAAAAATTGCGCTCGCAAAGGGCCAGATTCTCAGAATCTGGCCCTTTGCGAGCGCAATTTAGGTTCCTGAATCTGGCCGATAATGTTTTATTTTAATGCTATTTTGTATAGCTTTCAGAGGTGTTGAATCGCTGTGTCAAATGCTGCTGAATACACCACAGAGAGGCTAACCTAAGTCAGAATACCCCCACCCGCAGAGACTTCAGTATCAAATATCTACACCACAGACGATTTACAGCCCCCTTAACACCTCCAAGCCTTGTTCCCTAACACCAGTGTTATCTGTATACATATCAAATGTCTGTTCAGACAACATGGGCTGCAAAGACTCCTCCTTGCAGGGATATCTTTTTTGCGCTGATCCTTATGAATAAATAATATAATTTAGTCTAGTTGCTCAAATGCCTTTTCTGGAAATTTGCTGACTTTTGAAGACATGCATCTGTATATGTGAGTTTCTATGAACCCAAGTATGGGTTGAGGTTTGCTATCTAAAAACTAAATAATAAATCTTAATCATAATAAATGAATAACAAGATGTGGTGCTTGTGTAACACACAGAGGGATATATTATCTAAGTAATATGAGGGCCACCTTGCCCCAGCCCCTGTTAATTGAAGAAATTAAAGAAAAGTTAGAGTTTACTGTAAAACAGACAGTGCCCACCAGCATGGTTCGACAGTGCTTAGACTCACACACACACACACTTCTGATAATGTATCTCACTCTAATTGTAGTACAAAGAGCCATGCAGACCTCTGCCAGTGAAACTCCATCTTACACACCTTGCATGCAGGAACAGTTCAGCTGATGTACCTGTAGTCTGCAACAACACTTGATTTCACAGTGTTTAAACCTGTTTGTGGCTATGGCAGTGCTCCTGAGCAGGGCTGGACTGACAGTAGCGGGTATCAGGCATTTCCCCGAGAGGCTGGAAAGGTACGGCAGGTTTTGCAGCAGGGGTGGCCGGTTTTGCAGTGGTGCAGCAATATCGGCCCTCAGTAACAAAGCAGCAATTATTCACACTTGAATCCCCCCAAGGGGGGCTGATCTGACAAAATTGCCGCTGCATCTAAGGTTTCCCAGGCTGGTCCTGCTCCTGAGTCCTGTTCAGTAGCACTTCTTGACGTTTCCATGTTTGGACATACACACAGTGGGGCAGATTTATGAGGCCCTTGCGCCATGTTTGCGCCGCTGTTGCGTCACGCAAGGCGGCGTAAACGTGGCGCATCCCTATGAACGATTTACAACGTGACGCATCTAGGCATATGCGTCACGTTGTAAAGCCCTGCGCCGCTTGTGGGCGTTCCGGCGCAGGGTGGGCGTTCCGGTGCAGGTGCGCCTCGCAAAAGTGGCTGAGTGAAATCTATGAGATTTCACTCAGTCACTTTTAAGCCAATGCTGCGTCAAAAGCCTGCGCCTGCTTGAAGCAGGCGTAGGTCTTGACGCAGCCTTGTTAAAATGGGGCACCCCCGAGCCTTGCCGGAGCTGCGTCGCGCTTGCGACGCAACTCCAGCAATGCGCCCCATTTCCGGCACAGATGCGTCACGCATCTGTGCCGTTTTTGCACCATGGTGCGCCGCATTATAAATGCGGCGCACCATGGCTGGCGGAGCTGTGGCGCACTGTGGCGCATGTTAACTGGCGCATCCCTGGGGATGCGCCAGTTAACATAAATCTGCCCCCTAGTGTCTAATATGTCTCTATTCTGCCACTGTGCCTGCTGTCATAGTGCTTAGATGCAAACATAGCTCTGCCGATGTCCCTCAATCCTGCAGCAGTTTCAGCTGTTTCAGTGCTATCACCCACACACTGCTGGCTAGGCGGCCGGCCAGCATACACACTGCAAATTCAACGGCCACTTAAATAACATTCTCTGATTTTTACCTGGCTGCATGACAACTAATAATCTCACACCCATCCAGCACTATGACACCCCAAATAACATCTGTTTTCTGCTACTGGCCATGCTGTCCACAGTAAACACAAGCGTATGTTTATCCTGCTGCCTTAATAAAAGCTCGTTCGGATTCTGTGTATCTGACATCTCGAAATAAAAAGTTAAACATCGTCCGTGGAACTAGCAGATACGTAAGCTACATAAAATATGCATATGTCTATGCATAACTATGCTTTGTAGACAGTCCCTATGCATTTTATTGTGTGGTTCCTTCCTAAATGCATGCTAACCCTGTTCTAGAGACACCATGAACATTCTCCGGACACATTTGCAATACTGCTTTCAGCAACACAATTTTCATACGACCTATTATCATAAAGTAGCTGCTGTGCCATTAAAAGAAAAAAAATCCACTATTCATCTTGTTTAAACAGTTTCAAACAGATTATTGGTATTATGCACACATTTCATAAACGTTAGTACAGCTCACACCTTCTGCATTTCTGAGGCCAGCAAATGCCTTTGTTCCAAGCTTCCAAACCAAATAAATATGTTGTTGCCAATATAAAGGAAAAACACAAAGAAGTGCCATATTTAACAATGCATGTAGATCAGTGTAGCCCTGGGCGTCACATGCTGCTGTCTAACACACAACTGCACTTTGAGGTACAAGTTTAATGATAGGAAGGAAATAAGGGTCCTGGGGCTGGAAAACACTAGTACATTCCTCCTGACTGCTCTCCGCCAATATGTGCTGCTGCCAGAGGAAAACAAAAATTTTAATTATCTACTTATCTAAAACAATTTAACAGCATTAGAGTGCCATGTGGGTGCCCCTGGAAGGTCAAGCTCCATCCCGTTGTCAGGTTGGTACTTTATGCGTGTTAGTGAGGCTTCTGTAGACAGCCATACCACTAGTGGACCAGGCAGCTGGAAATGCAAATAAAATAATCACAGCTGCATGAAGAGGAAGAACTTTTACTCTGGAAGCACCCAATCAAAACATGTACTCCGGTTCCCCAACATATGGAGGAGCGGAGGCCTTCTCTGCAATACTCCTGAAAACTCTGTAAGGTTGATCATATAAGGTCTGGTGACAGCTTCACTGTCAAGTTAGACCTAAAAAGGTCTTAGTCAGACACATGGCATTAAATAACAGTATAATTAGAGACTTACCTCGAGAATGAGGAGGATCACCAGTTCTAAAGCTCTAAGCAAAATGCACATTCTGGACTTGCCTGGCAATCTTATCCGTATTAGTTTCTACGTATCGCTGTAGTTTGTTTCCCTTGTACTAAATAAAACAACGAAAACAAAGATTTTTTGTTCAATAAGTTTATTAGAGTTTTAAAAGAGTAACAATAATTAAAATACAATACATAATGATACAATTGAGGTAGGGAAAGAAAAGAAATACAGAAGTTCATTATAGAACGAAAACAAAGATTTGAAGGTGAAAAGTTCAGGAATGGAGACGGAAACCGTAATTATGGCCTAGAGTGAGGTGTTCACCCAAATGTAAAGTAGTACTCTTTTAATACTACTTCACGTACAGTTGCTGCTGGCAACTATGGTGATTGGTGGGGTGTGCAAATGGGTAGTGGTTAAAAATAAAAATCACTTACCTTGAGCATGGCCTCCACCTCGGTGCACGTCCTCCTCCTGCTGCCGAAGTCCGACACAGGCACTAGCCCACTGCCTTAACCAATCCTGATGCTGCTCTCACAAGCATGAAAGAAGTGCCAGGATTGGAGGGAGCTGTCTTAAGACAGCTGGGTTAGAGCTTTCAAAGGGACATGCGCACTTTGAGAAGTGTCCAGATAGCTCACCTTCCTCCCGGCTACTGACTCAGCAAGCCCCACCCATACTTACCCTTGGTTCGGGATGGGGTATGAAAAATAAAATGACAATACATTAACTTTATTACTATTTTATTTTTCATCTCTAGGGCTTTTTGGGGCAATATAGGTGTCAGGGGTTCGCTCTTCCGCTCTCATGGAGGAGCCCAACCCTGTTCACATAGCATATATTCCTTTAGTAAGCTGCCCGAGGGTCTTCAAATGTATTTTATGCAAATATTCAAACACTATTGTAATGCAAACTTTTGTTTAGAACATGCTTAAAGTCATTGAACAAGCCTGAAAATCTGAAAATTCAAGGGAATGAATAGTTGCCTACTCAGTATTCAAGGCCCAGCCTGAGCCTGCCAGCCGCTAATGGAATTTCTCACTAGGTGGTTCTAACGCGCTACATAGATTTGCACATAGATGGCGAGCCCCATCTCTGTCGCTCACACAATGAACGCTTACTTAACATGAAATGTGTTCTCAGGTTTTAAGTATCTGCAGTTATTCTCCTGTCTGAACAGCTCTTTCTTTTAATGGCTTGAGAAATTTCCCAGGAGGCATCCCTTCTTTTAGAGATTCGCACTCATTTCATAAAGCTTTAGAATATCTGACATGGCGCTTTCTGTCTTGTTCGCAATCTATTTCCAACTGCCAGTTTATATAGAAAGTTTATCAGGAAACCAGGCTGTAAACATTATCTTTTGTGTTTTCCTTTAGATGAAAACGAAAAGGAATGAATAAAGATGTGTTATTGCTTGCCTGCTTAATTTTGATTTTTGACGCTGGAGGTTAAGGCCACTCACAAACCAATTGATGTGGAAGAAATCCTCCATTAACATGCGAGATATTCTTGTGGTGCTGTGATCATCATTTGTGAACTGAGGCTGAGTTCAGTACTACATTTTTGGGTTCATTGAATAGTAATTTTATTCTGTTATTCTATGGTTGGGTGAATAATAACATAGCATGAATTTGCCTGCTATATGCTCCACGGGCAGCAGAACTTGAGCGAAACACGTGTCAATGAATCTTCCTATATTCCTTCTGTTGAGAGTTTGGAACAAGTTTAGATAAGCCATCAATTAGATTCAATGAACAATCCATAAACAAGCAAATACACAGACTATTGTACATTGGAGTCTAGTGTCCATTAGGACAGAGTATCTGCATCACAATATGTTCATATCTAGCACAAGTTATAGACATCAGAATTGTGGCATTTTTGTCAGTTACAGATATATGTTGCCAGACAGGACTTTAATTCCACTGTCATGTTACGTTCTGTTATATGGATTTATTATGCACACAAATCATCCAGAGGGGATCTCTTGGCACTGGAGCATCCAACACAGGTCGCAGCTCATGATAATATTAGCGATCAAGCACCCATGTTTTTAAGGATTTCTTAAATGAAGGTAGGTCCAAACAAGAGTGGAGCTGCAGGGAGCTGCTTCCAGTGATGGGGAATCAGGAAAGAGAAGGAGAAGCCCCCATGCCCCGCCGTACAAATGTGCCTAGGACATAACAGCAATAATACGATTGATCTAAGGTGGCGAGCCGGAATGTATGGTTGCAAGTTACATAGCATGGCCCACTCCCATGCAAGGATTTAAAAAACAGGCAGAGGAGTTTAAAGAGGGCATGCTTTTTACAGGAAGTCAATGAAAGGATCGTAATATAGGTTTCGATGGAGAGCGAGGACAAAGGTTGCAGACCAAGTGGACAGCCGTGTTCTGAACAACTTGGAGTTTGGCAAAGAGGCCTTCGTCCATTGTGACTAATAGGGAATTTCCATAGTCCAGGCAACTCACTATTAGTGACCAGTGTTTTCTTGGTCTGCATAGGGATCCAATGAACAGCTTTCCTGAGCATGCGCATCAGACCGAGACAAGTACCAGAGATTGAGTTCACGTGATCTTTCATGGAAAGGCTGTCATCTATGAGTACACCTACATTTTTGTCCATTTCTTTAGGGGTTGAGGTAGGTCCCAATTCAAATGCCCCAGTCATTGGACGAGACTGTGTGTGCCTTCCCAAAAAGCAACATTTTCATTTTACTGGAGTTCAGCTGAAGGAAATTAGCCGTCATCCAGGAAGCAGTCTTTGTTATGCAGTCCCTAAATTTATGTTTATTTGATTCAGGGTTTTGCCCCTCGGTGATGACAGGTTGAGTGTCATCTGCATACGAAATGACATCAAAGCCACATGACTAAATAACCTTAGCCAAGGGAGCCAAATATGAATGAAAGAAAGTGGGACTCAAGATGGATCCCTGTGGTACCCCTTTATCTAAGGCCATACCTCTGGAGTTAAAGAGGTCCAACTGTACCACATGTGCGCACTCCAATAGAAACCTTTTCAGCCATCCCAGTGCTTTGCCTCTGATGCCAATCTACCCCAATCTCTGGATTTGGTGCAACATTAGAGATGGCGTTGAAGGCTGCCGATAGATCCAGGAGAACTAGCATAGCCGAGTTCCCCATGTTTAAGGCAAGCCTGCTTGTGTCAGTGGCCTCCACCAAGGCTGTCTCTGTGCTATAAGATGCACAGAAACCTGACTGGGAGGTGTCTGATAGAGAATGGATTTCTAAAAAAGAAACAAGTTGATGGTGGACCAGGGTCTGTGTGACTTTTCAGAGAAAGGGAAGCAATTATACAGGTCTGTAATTGACCACCTCTTGATGGTCAGCCATCGGTTTTTAAAAAATTGGACTGACCCGGGCAGCTTTCCATTTGGTTGGAAGAGTTTCCAAATTTAGAGAGAGGTTACACAGGTCAGTGATTGGAGCAAGAAGTGTTGGGGCCAGAATAGCCCTAATATGAGGGGGAACAGGATCTTCTTGAGATCCAGATTTGATCCTGTTGAGCAGGGCCAGCAGTTGATCAGGGGTGGCAGGATGAAAGATTTCAAGAGTTGTAGAAGGGAGAGTGGCCAAGGGTATTAATGGTGATTGCTTTCCAAATCTGTATTGTTTGGAAAGGATTGGTCAATTGTCTTTATTTTATGTTTAAAATGAGCTGTGAGATCATCATAGAATGCCTGAGATGCTGGAATGATGGGAATATATATTGCGGGGTTGGTACATTTCTATAGGATTTTATAAAGCTCTTTCAATTAATTACCTGCATTATTGATTCTATCAAGTATGTGAATCTTTCTTGCCGCTTTAATATTTTTTTGATAATTTCCTAATGCAGATTTGTAAATAAGTTGTCCTCTGTGAATTTCTTCGCACTAACTCTCTGCAGGCTCTTTTTTCCCCTTTTTAGGGATTCAGAGTACCAGGGTGAGGCAAGGTTTTTAGTTTTTGCTTTGCTAAATTTAAGGGGGGCAATGGTGTCTAATGCCTGCGTAAAAGCTCCCTCTGAAAGGATTACAGCTGTATTAAAGTCTCCATAGTTCATCAAGAGTGGAGGGGTGAAAGCTGTGGAACATAACAAAGGCACTACCCTCCTTCATGGTCTGGTGAGTTTTGAGACACTAGCATTAGCACCTCTTGGTTTCTCCATATCAAAATAAAGTCTGATGGTGGAGTGGCCTGTCCAGATCTAAGCAATGTGGGGGGGTCTACCTCTAAGTTTAGAGTTTAAGTCAGGCCTTGCACTTTTTGGTAGAGTGCCAAGGACTACAGATGCAAAAGCAGGGAAATAGTATCTGGACCTCAGCTCCTTTCTGCGTGATGATTGAAATCACCTATCATTAAGACAATTTACGCCGCTAAAATGTGCGGGGCGAGCCATTTCATGAGCTTGGTACTAAAGTCTTTCCTTACACCTGGTGGATGATGGACTAAAACCCCCCTCCATGTTGACTTTAAGGTACTTTCCAATTTAAAGATAACCATCTCTATCCAGTTAGTTGAACATGATTTTAGAACCGAAACTTTTAGTGAGTTCCGAAAAGCAAATGCCAACCCCCCCTGGAATGTTCTTGTCTTTCCAATCTGATTAGGTTGTATTCAGTGGGGGGTGCTATTGAAATACATGGAGAAGCTGCAGAGTGGAGGCATGTTTCCGGTATGAAACATATATCTGGTTTCTCAGAATCCACAAGATCCCACTGTTCAGAATCCTGTTTTGGGATGGATCAGGCACTCAGGCATGAAGCAGAGAAGATGAGGCCCTGGGATTTTCAGACAGCATCCTACTCTTATTTATAAAAAGTCCTTGCTCCGTGACACAAGAGAGCTTGCACTATACTTGGGAGGACGAGGAAAGGCAAGTAAAGTCGCAAAAGCTACAATGATAAGGACCTTTCTGATCCAGGGATAAACCCCCAATACTGAGAGGGCTAAGGATTGCCCTCTTTATATCCATGAGGTCGGCGCTGGTGTAAAATAGGCGAGACATGTTCATACTTACTTGAGAAGATGCAGCATCCCTGGCGGCTGGCGGCCTGCTGTGCACGTCCGGTGTGTGTCCGCATCTGCGTCGGGACGTTACTTAAATAGCTATAAGGCTGCTTAGACACAGTACAGAAAATTACAACACTAGACCGTCAACCACCTAAAGATGGCAGACTGTGATGATCGAATCAATAGGCTGGTTTAGGATGTGTTCCCTTCGTGCAATTGGCACACTTCATGACCGACCAGGGAACCGGCACCTGAGAGAGGCAAGTAAATCTATACAAATGTAAAATATTGATTTAATATGCAAATGGGTGCTCCAAGACCTAAGTGAAATTTAGGAGTGTGCAAACAAATGCATAATTTTTAACTGGGCATTTTCTAGGTGGGGTAGGCTGGAGCCCTTGGTGGCTGGTTTTAAAAGCCCCTGGCCACTCCAGGGGCCTTATTTATGAAGGCCTTGCGCCACCGGTGCGTCACTTTTTCCCATGTTAAAAGTGACGCACTGGCGGCACAAGTCCTTCATAAATAAGGCCCCAGGTGCCTCTGTCACTTTCCACATTTCCAGAGGCTATTACTGCAGGTTTCAAGAGAGATAGAGAAAGAGCAGGACAGAGGGTAAAGGTAGGCAGAAAGTGATCCGAGAGAGAGGAGACGAGAGAGAAAATAGATAGATGGAAAGAGAGAGCTTTCATGAGAAGTCAAAATAACAGGGCCAGTTTGAGTATCTTTTGCCAGAGCTGCTTCCTCAGTCTGGCAAAGTAAATGTGCAAGCAGACTGTGCAGTGAGGAACGAAGAAAAACGAGATGGGGGATAGAGGGGTAAGAAAAAGAACATAGAAATAAGGACAAATGGCTTTCATGTGTATGACATGTGCAATTATTATTTTGTCTGAAACAGTGACTGTTCGGAGGTCTGTATCGTTGCGGTGATGTAACAAGGCCCCTGGTGGGACCACAGCTTATTTTGCTGCAGTCCTTGGTCTTAAGTCAATTGAATAACCTTCTGGTAAGAATGGCAGGCCCTGGCTGCTTTTGCTTACCTCTAGCTTCCTGTTTTCATTGTTTCAATACACTTCTTCAAGTAGGATGAAGAAGGTGGGGGCTCTCTACGAAATGTGTTTCAAACAAGCTTTACTAGGAAACCTTTACAAGAGGCCTGGCCCATGCAGTGGCGGCCCATGCAGGTAAGCGTGGTGAGGCAATGGGGTGGGGCAGGCAGGGTTGGGAGGGTAGAAGGGACAAACAATGGAATAATAATAACAAATAAATAAAATAAGTAAATAAAACTACTTACCTTGCGCTTGCCGACTCCACGGAAAGGAAACATTCAAATTCAAAAGCGATTCGGTTCTAAAAATGATGGTAAAGAATAATGCAACCAGCATCACTTTAATTGTTTTAACTTTTCACTTATATCAATTAATTTTGAAGATCGCATTCCTCTGTACTCAGTTACATTGGACGGTGTACCATATACTGCCAGTGCGTACAGTAGGTGCAGGGCACCTTTCCTGATTATGCAACATTCGCTGAGCAGCCTGCACTGCACCAGGGACAAAGCAACTGATGTTACATACATTGAGGGCCATATTTATGAAAACCAGTGCAGCCAGTCACCTTTCTTTGCAGCGTTACAGGGGACAGGGCAGGAATAAGCTGTATTTATCACAAAATGGTGCATTCCTGCCTTTTCTCAGTGCTGACGCACAATGTGCTGCCTAGCGCCAACGCAGTCACCCTTGCACCAAGGTACAAGGGTGCCTGTGTTGTAGGCAGTATTGTTTTTTTTTGTAGGAAGGGACACCTTACTGCACAAAAACAACCCCCTGAGGCATTTTCCTTTCATTCTGCAGCACACAAAGAAAGAGGAAAAAACGAGGAGAAATAACAATATTTCTTCCCGTTATGCCTCCCATGAGGATGCATAGGATTTTGGCGCATTCCCAGGTGTACCAGTAATGGTGCATCTGAGATTGTGCTAAAATCCATGGGTGCTGCATGGGAACACCCACGCACAACCCCTTGATCGCCTCCCTGGGGCAGAGCAACGCAAGGCATTGATTTGTGTTGCTTTGCGTTCCTCCAGATTTATCAATCCTCTCAGGGCCACAGTGGCTTGATAAATCACATTTCAAGGGCTGTGGGCAGCGTGGTGCAAAAGCGACACAACCCTTGATGAATATGCCCCTCAGTCTCAGCTTGTCTTCCAGGCTACGTTACATCCCTCTGATGGGGCCAATGGACAGACAGCTCTGCACCCTCCAGTAACATGGATGCAAAGACACGCAGGGGTGTGCCTTCATGGCTCCTTAACTGCTTCAGGCGGGGAGGATGCGATCATCCAGTCCAGACCAACAAATTGCAGATTTAAACAATTTGCGTGAGAGAGGCACATCTGTAAATCATTTAAAAAGATTGCTAAGGAATTAACAATAGCCATTCTGTACAAAACGTCCCTGTGCCTACTTTTAAAGTAGCAGAACAGTTATCTTGATTGTTCATTGTTCATTTCTACGCACATTTTTTAAACACAATAACTTTTTTCAGATGTCATACTTTTTTTCCTGCTGTAGAGCAACAACAGAGGGTCCGGTAGGCACCTATTGCAATTACTGTTTTTATTTACCCCTGAGGAAGGGTTCTGGTAGGACACGCCGCACTTAAAGTCCTGAAATGGACCATCACTTTGGAGGCCGCTGACCCAGATCATTTAGAAGGAAAAAGTGAGCCTCTGCTTTCTCACCCATGAGATCTTATGTCTGTCTGTTCTCCTTTGCATTCATTCAATGTAGCTATTCCTCAGGCCGCCATCTGGTTTGGGGGAAAAACACAAGCCACCAAAGGAAAATTAAGTTGTGTTATCCCCAAAATACTGTGAGTAGAAACAAATTATTAGGGGGGCGTAGAAATTCTTTTTTGGGGTTGAAGTATTGCTTAGCATTGACTTGAAAATAAAGATGCATTCTAGATTTCTGTGTCTAGATATAAGAAATACAGAATGTAGCTGCTCCTAGGCAGTCAGTCTCTAATTCTTGGTCCTACTATCCGGTAAAACATGGGCTCATTTCCAAAAATTGGCAGGTTTAGTGAATACAGGAATTTACACAACAACATGTATTAAGAGCCGAGAAGAAGTCTGGGTTTTGAAGTGCTTAATATATAGAGCAGATAGAGGGATAGAATGACAGACAGATGGATAGATAGATAGAGGGATAGAATGACAGACAGATGGATAGATAGATAGATAGATAGATAGATAGATAGATAGATAGATAGATAGATAGATAGATAGATAGATAGATAGATTGACAGATAGATAGATGGATGGATAGACAGATAGATAGACAGACAGACGGACGGACGGACAGACGGAAAGACGGACAGACGGACAGACGGACGGACGGGCGGACAGACGGACGGAGGGGCGGGCGGACAGACGGACGGAGGGGCAGGCGGGCGGACGGACAGACAGACAGACAGATGGATGGAAAGATATTGAGTAGATGGTAGTTAGAATGCATTGAGATAGTCGGAAACTGGTAAGAGCAAGACTAATCACTTTTCTAAGCCAAATTGACAACTTTTAAGAGCCACATTGACAGTTACTTAGAGCAAGAGTAATTCTTCTCCAAGGTCAAAGTGAAAGATCTCTTAGGGTAATTAACAGTTTTAACCAATATTAATAGCCTTTCAGACTCAGAAAGCCAGCTTCTGCAAGCAAGATTTAAAGCATATAGGAAACTAAGTGACAGAATTGTGGAGCGACCTTGTAAATTGACTGAAAGTGAATTCAGAGCTTTCAGGCAATTTGCTTTTTGCTAAGAGGAGTCAACGTGTTGATTTTCGAGCTATGTTAGCAGTTGGTGGGCTTTGGGAGCTTTTTGAAGTACCTGGTTTTGGCAGATGGATTATTCCGTTACAAATGTACAAAAATACACCTCATTATAAATGCCTTCCAATGTAATTAAAATGCAATGGACTGGTAATGAGGTGGATGTAATATCTCTCACATTTGTGACAGAGTAAACCAACCACCAACCTCTAAATCATTCCCTTAGTGGCCCCTTAGTGGTTTGGGCCAAAAACGCTTTTGGATCTTTATAAAAATATATATTTATATATTTGTAAGAAATGGGGTTACTGGTTGACTGGGGTGTGAGACCTGGTCAAGCAGCAACCTCAATCCTTGTCAGAGTAAGGCACAAACAAACCCCAAATTAACCCCCTGGTAGATTAGCACAGAACAGTCAGGCTTAACTTAGAGGCAATGTGTGAAGTAATTGTGCGAAACATCAAACAAAAACAGTGAATACGCCACACTAAATGATCCTACATAAGTTTAGAAAAATAGGATGCTCTTTAATAAATAAAGCAATACTGAATTGATAAACATCCAATTAGTAGAACAAGAGATATACAATTTTAAACTTTTAGGTCAAAAGAGTGGCAGAAAGCACGAAGCTCCAAGTGTGGATATCTGGTCCCGCCGGACCAATACATAGTCTGTGATGGAGTGCGTGATGGCTACAGGGACCCAGTCAGGCCCAATGAACTAAGTACCTTCAGTCATGGGTTGCAGAGCGGTGCGTGGATCCGTGTCGAAGATGCGTTGTGCAGCAGAAGCGATGCATTGGTTCTGAGATGCATTGAAGCTGCAGTGCAAGGTCCTGTTACACTGAGCATTCGGTCGATGGGGCTTGAAATGCGATGTCTGGAGTCAGAGTTGTGGCACGCAGTCAGGGCGATGTGTCGGTTCCAAAGAGCTGCAAAGGTGCGATCCAGATTCTATAGTCGCCGCCAAGGCTGCTGTCGATGAGAGATGCGAGGGCCTGTGCCGTGTATTCATCACGCAGTGACCATTCTGAAGTTGATGCGGTCTGTAGTACCAATGCGAGTCTTTACGATGTGGCTGAACCACACAGCAACAGGGATGCTTCGGTTCTGCTCGGGTTTGCACCGCACAGCGTAGGAGATTCATCAGTTCTCCTGGATGAACAGACGTGCTGGCAAAACCCTTAAGCCCACTTCCCGGGACTTAAGCTCAGTATTGGGGCGGCACCACTTGGCAGGTAGGCTCACAGATGACAGAGTTCAGGTGCAGATGCAATGTTGTTGGAAGCCTGTTAGGTCCCTAAGGCTTCAGATCAAGAGGCCAGCCAACTAGCCATTGGAATCACTCTGGGTCCCGGGGTCAAGAGATGCAGGCCCAGTCCTTCTCACCCAGGCAAGAGGGTAGCAGGTCAGCACAGCAATGCAGGAGTCCAGTAGAGTGCAGTCCAGCAGAGTGATCCTTCAGCAGCACAGCAGTCCTTCTTCCTGGCACACTATCCATAGATTAACAGGTTTACTGAAAAGTTGGAGTCTGAGGTCCTTCCTTTATACCCTGAGGCCCTTGTTCTGTAAGGGGGAGAAGCTTCTAGATGGTGGTTTTGAAGTGCACAGATGACCTGCCTGCCCTGGCTCCAGACTAACTACAGGTGGTATGCAGCTCTTTGTGAGGGGACAGGACACAGCCTATTCAGGTTTCAGATAAGCTGGGTCCAGCTCCACGCTTCCATCCTGCCAGTGATGGCCCATTCATTCACACCTAAGCTCCCATTTTGTGTGACTGTCTTGGAGGAATACACGAAGCCCACTGACAATGACACCCTATCATATAACCAAAGGCAGGCTGCAGAAAACAAATGGCTAACACAAGGAAATGCCAACTTTCTAAGTGTGGTATCTTCAGAAAGTTAATTTAAAGTTCAACTTCACCATGAGATAGTATGTTAAATTAGGATTCCAGAGACACTAAACATGAACTGGTCATCTTGTCCCCTTTGGAAATTACACTTATAAGTTGTAGTAAGGCAACTCCAATGTTATTCTATGGGAGTGATAGGCCTTGCAGTAGTGAAAACTGAATACAAGGTTTTGACTACCAAGGCATGTATCACTTAAAGTACATGTCTTGCTTTTTAAATACATTGCACTATTCCCTCTGGCATGTCCAGGTTCCACCCTATGAGTGTCATATATAAGAAAAAAGAAGGTTTGGGCCTAGCAACAGGTTTATTTTGCCAGGTCGAGATGTCATTTTTTAACTGCACACACAGGCTCTGCAATGCCAGGCCTGAGACATGCTTGAAAGGCTACTTAAGTGGTTGGCACAACCAGTGCTGCAGGCCCCCTAGTATCATGTAATTTACTGCCACTTTATTAGAGACTTATATGTAAATTAAAAATGCCAATTGGGTACAAGTCAACGTGACCTTGTTTTAAGTAGAGAGCACAAGCACTTTAGCACTGATTAGCAGTGGTAAAGTGCACAAAGTCCAAAGGTCAACAAAAATGAATTCAGAAAAAAGTGGAGGAGAAAGGCCAAAGGTTTGGGGATTCTCGTGTAAAAAGGGCCAGGTTCCACATTTTTAAGCTGAGTTTTAAAGGCATTTTCTCATAAGAAGAATGGTTTGGGGCCAGATTTGAGGCCAAAGTGCAGCATTTGAAGTCTGAATAAGGATCCTTTTGACAAAGATTTGGTGGCTGTGTTTTAGCAAGGATAATCAGAAGAAGTGGGATGAGGTAGCCATCTCCACGAAGGAGAGAGTTTGCCTGGATTTCTGCGTTTCTATCAGAGAGGACACAAAACATTGGACTGTGTTTATTTCTTTCAGATACATTAGTATTCTATGTGGCACACCCACAGGTTCACCTGGTGTTTTCAGTATTCACTTACTACTCTCTTTTCACACTTTTCTGACTTCCCATTAAGTTTTAATTCCCATTCGAATGACTTTTAATCTACAACCTTGTTTGGAATGGTGGATTCTGGACTATTGATACCAATCTTCACATTTGTAGCACTATGGTTGACTTCATCATGTTTCATTCGTATGAGAGAGCTAATTTTTGTATTGGAATAGATGGTAGTACACCACAAGTAATAGTCTCACTATTCTTGTTATCTTGTTAGATCCAGTAATGGCTTCAGTAATTTAAACCTGAGCTCAACTCCTGGAAGCTATGCTACAGAGCAAACAGGCTTAAATATATGAAAATGTGTAAAGCATTTAAAAGTAAGAAAAAAACTTTAAAAGGTTGAATGCACAACACAATAAAAACCCACTCTAATTTATAAAAATAGAGAACACTTTCTTGATCAAAATCACACCACAACAACAAAAATACAATTAGGGAAACTGGAGATCAACATTTTAAAGCTTTAAATGAAAATGGCACCAAAATGTGTTAAATGCCAATGATGGCTGTCTGGTTGCACTTCACTGGTACCTAGGCACGATTTAGGGCTATGGAGTCTGAGCCAGATACAGGAACCAGGTTCACCCTAGTCCAAAATGTTACCTTCTGCCATAGTCTCTGCAATGGAAGTCAAAAATCCTTAGAGGACCATGGTAGCAGGAGAGCATTCACGCCCTATGAAGGTCCCTTGCCGGCCAGATACTTTTAGTGCCTTTGCGGGGTGAAGATTTCTACATTAGGACTTAGAACGTTTTATGGAGCTTGGATTCCTCCAGTGGGGCAAGGCTGCAAGCAGTAGCTGAACAGGACTTCACGAGGCTGGCTACCTTCTCTGTGAAGTCCCGCTAAAACCGATTTACTGCTGTGCAAAAGCTGGTTTATTAGACAATCATGTTACTCCACCTCTAACAGCAACATTGGCCATTTGGAAGAGACACACTGCACCTGACTTATCTGTTGGTCACTCATGGTATCATGAAAATGTATAAGTTCATGTTTAGAAATGTTCACTTTTAGAAACTCTCTCACTCTGTGCAATGACATAATATAATGTATTAAATTATGTTAATGAAACTTCCAAATGTTAAAGAAACCAAGGGCCTTATTTACAAGCCCTTTGTGCCGCCCGTGCGTCACCTTTAATATGGGAAAAAGCGGCACAGCGGCGGCGCATGGGGCTTGTAAATAAGCCCTAAACCTTTTTTAAATGCAAGTGTCCTCGTTACGAGTACAGAGGCTACTTATTGCACCTGATAAATATTGGCACCACGGAGTATGTTATTTATCAGGTTTAACATATAAAACCTAGAATGAATTTCTGGGGAACAACATGTGGATTTTGGTATTTAATGCACCAAAATCTGCATCATCCAGTGAATACTGTATACTTTTCCCCTGTTAAATTTCGGCAGCTTGTCCAAACCCATAATTCTGACCCCTGCGCAAACAGTGTTTTACGAACGGATCGAAAAACAATGACCCACTCGTAATTAGGTACTAAGGGGCAGATTTATCATTCTTTCATGCAGCACAACACAGCAAGCCACCTTGCAGCACTGCATTGATAGGAAAGGGTGACAATGCACAGTATTTACCATTATAGGGCACATTTCTGTCTTTTCCAAGTGCTGCTGCACTTTTGACTGCCTAGTGGCAATGCAGGCACCCTTGCATCATGCCTGAGTTGAAGGCAAGTTTTTCTTTGTGCAGGAAGGGATACCTTCCTGCACCAAACAGTCATGAGAGGCAATTTCCTCTTTCTATGTGTGCTGCAGAAAAAAACAAGGAGAAATAAAGCGATTTTTCCTCGTTGCCCCTCACCTGGTGAAGCGTAGCCTTTTGTCATATTCTTAGGTCTACCGTTAATGGTAAATCTGGTAACACGCCAAAATCCATGGATGGATGTGTGGGAACTCCTACAACCCACCCATGGAACATCTCCCTGCTGCAGAGCGGTTTGCGCTGCCTTGTATTAATATAGATTTGTCAAGGTGGCCTTGCGTGGCTTGATAAATCTCGCTTAGCCTTTGTGTCCCCCTTGCAACTCCTTGCGCGGCACGAGGGTGACGCGAAACCTTGATAAATCTGGACACAAGTGTTTAGTATTTTTTATGGATTGTTTATCATGCAATTTACATCTCAAAAGAGTTGCTTTGCTCGGCTCGTTCTTTGACTATCAGGGCCAGCCCAGGCCTCTGGCTTGATTCTGGTTTGGCTCTCCCTATTATTGTGCTGGCATGCTTTCCTCTAACTTGGGTATAATTAGGCAGCTTGGGATTTTTTAATTTCATCTACATGTTTCTTAATGTTACGCTGGTGGTGAAATTGATGGCTTTGGAAACGCAAGACTTGCATTTTAATCTTAACTTATCCGCCTGACAATTTAGTAAGATCCTATGCAAATCACTTCCCTTTTACCTTAAGTACATTATCTCCCAAACTGTATTCACTTAAGCAAAGGCAAAATAAACGGCACTAGCTGCAATGCGAATGGATGCACATTAACATTTGTCAATGTAGTTTTTGAATGAAAATTTCTGTGTGAACCATGGAACACCTTTATGGCTGATTCACAGTTATGTCCACTAGATGTCAGTATAATTCAAAATAACCCTATTTATGGGGCGTTATCAAAATGCCGTTGTATCTTTTTAGGTCCTGATGTTTGCATGTTTTTTTGTTTTTCATCGCGATCAAAGCAACATTTCAAATAAAGTTCAATCATTAAAGTCACAAAATAAGATACAAATCATACTTAACTTAAAGAAACTTGTTTTTTGGAATTGATAAGACAAAGGTTGTACCTGTACCTCCCCACTAAAAAATTACGTTTTTCATCTTTGAAGCCAAGTGCTATAAAAAAATGCCCAAAGAACGGTTGGAAAATCTCCCACATTTTAAACAAGCACTGGCAAAGTCAATTGGCCTGGATTTGGCAGATGACTTTTTTTTGCATTGCCAATGCTTATTACTGTGTGCACATGTTTTTGGATGAAGGGACACTTTGCATGAAAACATGCATTGTCTAAGAGCCAAAATGTATATATTATAACTTTATTATGTACAAGCACACGTTGCCCCAGTGGTCCCTGGCACTGACGGGGAGACTACTAATTGTGCTGATGTGCATATTGTGCAAGAGCAGAATTCAGTCACTCACAGTCAGGTAAGCAAATGGATGAGGTGGGCTGACCCCGTTATCCATTCCATATGCTGTAGTGAGCAGAAGCAAATTTGGAATGACACTACAGCAGACTAATGGATGAAAAGAGCTGACTGAAAGCCCTATAAAAGAATGTATAGTATATGTATATATATATATATATATATATATTATATATATATATATATATATATATATATATATATATATATATATATATATATATATATATATATATATATATATATTTATATATATATATATATATATATATATTTATATAGCTGGAATTCTGCATTTCCTATATAATATAAAAACCTTTCTCTAACTTCTTTATAATTAGTGACTTGTGATACAGCCACTTAGCAACTATACACAAATGACAACCGTACTTAAATGTAATAATGTATTACAGTTTAGTTCTGAAGTCAGTGTGTCTGCTGCAAGAGCCAGCAGCCAAGGGGAAAGGCAGGGCGTGGAGCACAATTGAAGCAACTGTTTAAAGAAAAAAATAGACATTGCTTTTTTTTCTTCTACATTGTTTTTCTAGCTGTACATTATCAAAAAGAAAGGAGATATGTATGCCAACATGTTTATTTATAACACTCCTTCTGTAATTATAGAAAAGTTAGTATATTTCTGCAAGTTTCTACTGTACATGTTTGTTTTTAAACTAACTTGTAATAAGCTGATTCTAAAATATTTTGCAGCAAATATATAGCAGATTTTTGAGGTGTTTAATTTTTCACTAGATAGTCTATTTTTATTCTTCATGTTTGTAATCATGCTCTCTTTTACATGAAAAAGCTATATACGAAGGGCCAAACTTACAAAGATTTGGTGCAACGAAATGCAGCAAGACAACTTGGTGCTCCGTATCAAATGGAGAGAGCAGGAATGTGTCCTAATTATTAAAATATGACATATTTATGCTGTTTCTCTCTATGCTAGTACACTTGTGGCTGCTAACCACCAATGCAGGCACCCATGTGCCATGGTGAAAGAGCGCTTGTGTTACAGGCAGGATTGATTTTGTGCATGAAGGTAGACCTTCCTGCTCAAAAAATATTCCATAAAGATATTTTTCTCTTTCTATGTATGCAGCAGAATGCAGCACATGTAGAAAGAGAAAATAATGAGGGGAATAACGATATTCCTCCTTGTTATGCCTCACCTGGGAAGGTGTAGTATTTTTACACATTTCCAGGTTTACTAGAGTTAGTGAATATGGGAATGCACCAAAATCCATGGGTGGATACGTGGTATGCATGCTCCACCCATGGTACACCTTCCCAACATAGAGTAGCGCAAGGCAGTGACTTGCGTTGCTTGTGTTACTCCAGATTTACTATGTCATGCAGAGCCTTGCAAGGTGGCTCTGCATGCCATAGTAAATCTGACTTAAGGGCTTGCATGGTCTTGCGTCACTTTGCTTGACGCAATGGCAACTGAAGCCCTTGCTATATCAGGCACCAAGGATGTAAGTGGTTTGTGATAAAGGTGATGCATTGATCATGTATTATAAGGGATACAATTCCCCATGGTGTACATAATGAGGATATTGCAACTCACCTAGAAACTTCCGTAACCGTATAAAAGAACTTGGCCTTCTGCATCGTTTTCATGGAACTCCTCGGTGACATGCAATATCCTTCTAATTATACCAGGGAATACTTTATCCAAAAAAAGACCTAAAAAGCAGACCTTACTGTGAGAAATTGGGTTATTGGTTGACAGAGGTGTGAGCCCACAACCACAATCCCTGGCAGAGTGGACCACTGAAAGCCACTAAACTAACCTATGCTTAACCCTGGGCAACTTGAAACAGAATGAAGTCAGGCTTAACTTAGATCCAAAGTGTGAGGTGTTTATACAACACACAAACACTGATAAAGTGAAAGCACAACACAAGAAAAATCCCACAACAATTTAGAAAAAGAGAGTCAATTTTAATAAATTATTTGACACCAAAATGACAAAAATCCTACCAGGAGAACCGGAGTTATACATTTTTTAGGTGTTTTGTAAAAAACTAGTGCCTAAATGATCAATGCACCAACCACAGAAATCTAGTCTTGCGAGACTGGGTTACAGTCGAAAACTATGTCAGACCGCGATGGAGCACAGTTCAGATACAAGAAGTGGATTGGGCCTGGTCAGTGCTTACCTTCGGATACATTTTGAGAAGAATGTTCTGAGAAGGTAACATTCAGTGAGACAAGGCTTTAGGTGGTGTCTGGGGAGGGAGTGTCATCGTGGGGAGCGTTGGGCAGCAGCTGCGGTGAAGATTTCTATGTTCAGACTTAGTCTCTTTTTTTGGGAGTCTAAACTCCCCTGTGGGACGAGGCAATGGTCTGTAGCAGAAGACAGTTCCAGGGGCTCAGATACCTCTTTGGCAAAGAACAGCTGAACAGTATTTGCTGCTGCAGAGGAAAACATAGCAGGAAAAGACAATCTGACAGGCAATGCACCTGAGGCAGATAGGCGTGCAGGTTGGTTTCAATCTCTTCCTGGTTCTCAGAGCAGGTTTTGACCAAAAACATTTCAAGTCCTCAGTTTTAGGTTTTGTCAATCAGGGCACCTTTAGCACCACATGAAAGGGTCCAGAACTGGTAGCGCATCATTTGGGGGTTTAGGACTCACTCTGACTGGGTGTAGGTACGGGTTCAAGATGGTGGGAGCCTTTTGTGTCCCTGTGGCTCTGAACAGGAGGCCAGCAAACTAGCCCTTGTAGTCATTCTGGTATTCTTGGGTTCGGATGAAGATGCAGGGCTCTCCCCTGAGGGTTCAAGGGAGGCTTCAGGCAGCAAAGCAGTTCCAGGTACAGCAAAGCAGTATTGCAGAATGCACAACAGTTCACAGCATCAGGGGTTCTTCAGAGAGTCCTTCGCCAGGTCCAGGAGTCAACTGAAAAGTGGGTCTGCAGGTCCTATTTTTATAGCTGGTATCCTTCCCTCTGGAAGGTAAGATAAGCTTCTAGAAAGATTCTTTGAAGTGAATAGAATTTCCTGACTTCCTTGCCACGGCTCCAAGCTGGCTGCATTGACAATGTGAGGGGATAGGTCCTTCTGCATGAAGGTAAAGCACAGTCTATTCAGTTGCAAGTGGGGTCTGTACTCAGCTTTGTCCCACCATCCTACCAGCAAATGGCCAGTTCAGGCATGCTTAATCCCTTTAGTGTGTGACTGTCTGTGAGGAATTCCTAAAGTCTAACTGTCAGTTACTCACAGTCATGTCACCCAAGACAGACTGCAGGTACAAAAGGGTAGGAAAATGCCAACTTTCTAAAAGTTCGCTAGAGCTTAAGGAGTTAGGTCCCGGGACATGGGGGGGGCTGGACCCTTTTTCAAAATCATACATATACAGCTTGCTCCCCTCACACTTCTTTTTTGCTTAATAATTTAAAGCACATAAATCAGGTCTACTTCTGAATATGTGGGTTTATTTAGTTTTACCCTTCACTTTTCAATTTCAAATACAAAAAGTTTTTATAGCATGTTTGAAAAAGACACGCAACATATAACACTAAATGACAAATATGCAAAACAAAAGTTACCAACACTTTCAACACATCAAAGAATGAACAAAAAATTAAACATATATGCACATAATTTTCATATGGCGGCAATTGTTCAAATCATCAAGTTCGAAATGCCAATATTAAAAGATACTCCTTTCGATTTACTGTAAAGTCATTAAAGGACAAGAATATTTTCTGTAAAGAAGGCCAACTGAATACAAATAAATGTATAAATATAACTTTCTAAAAGTGGCATTTGCAAAATTGCAATAAAAAATCTGGCTTTGCCATTAAGCAGGATTTATTCATTATAATGTCATGGATACCAAACATGAACTGTATACTTGGTCACAATCAAATGTTAGCACTTATTAAATGTAATAAGGCAACCCAATGTTATCCTATCAGGCAAGTAGGCCTCACAGTATTAAACATGAATTAAGAAGTTTTACACTACCATGCCATGTAAAACCTAAAAGTACATGTTCAACCTTTTAAATACAATGTACCTGCCCAATGGGCTACCTAAGGCCTACCTGAGGGGTGACTTTTATGTGAAAAAGGGGAGTTTAGGGCTTGGCAAGGGGGTTGCGTTGGCAAATCAAATTGGCAGTTTAAAACTGTATTCAGCCTGCAATGGCAGACCTCAGACACACGTTAAGGTGCTACTTAGGTGGGTGGCACAATAAGTGTTGCAGGTCCACTAGTAGCATTTAATTTACAGGCCCTGGCTATATGGTATACTACTCGAAAAAGGGCTTAGAAGTAAACGTAGTATGCCAATCAAGTGTACGTCAATAAAACCATGTGTAGGGGAGTGGGCACAAGCACTTTAGCACTGGTAAGCAGTGGCAAAGTGCACAGAGTTCTAAGGGCAACAAAAACGAATTTTAGCACAAAAATGGGGTAAGTAAGCAGAAGGTTTGGGGTGGCCTTGCAGTGAGGGCTAGGTCCAAAAATTACTTTTTTCAACTATGGTGTATTTTTGAAAACCTGCCTCTCTACAGCATCTGTGAATCCATAAGAGTGAAAAATGTTTCCCTCTTGTTTGAGGAGCACCATAGGCAAACACAGTTTTGGCATGTGGCGCAGCTAGTCCTGCACCACTGTACGTTTGTTATAATCTCCATGTCTTTTCTTCCATTTCCTCCTGTTAACCATCATTTTGTAGATTCTCTGCATGCTGTGATCTGGCTAAAAAAAGGTAACCTCTTGATGCTGTACTATGCACAACAAATAACGTGACTTCAAGAGGTCTACACTAGCGCCTGATTGTCGATAATCCGAATTAGTTAATTAAGGTGGGTTAGCTACTGTTTAGGGCAAAACCATACTTATTTGTTTACTCAGGTTCTAATCTTGGAATTGATCAAAATCATGTGCTGCTGGGCAAATCATCTCCTTCACCTCCCTCATATTTTAAATGTGTTTGATGTAATGCAAGTATGAGTGGTGTAAAAAGATAACCACTGTGTTTAGGACTGCGTTACATGTCCCCATTACTTTATGGCTTCTGTTATTCGGTTTAAACCTGACCCCCAATCTGTGAAGTGTTACGATGCTCCTCGGTGATAGCTTCATTGCCATGATGCATATATCTAAAAATTAATAATTTAGTCATCCCAGAGGTGGCCTGCATTCTAAGCAAATAAAATTACTTTTAAAACCTGATCAGGAATACAAATCAGTAAGTATTTGAAAGAAAGAATTATTACCGAGACATTGCTAGAACCAACAGAAATCCACATTTATGATCATTTAATTCATTCATTATTCGATGAGCGTTTAAGATTGAAACAGGAGCTTTCAACGTTTCTAGGCACGTGCATTTTTGTGGGAAACCTTACCTCGTTAATTACTCATTAAACTGCAGAGACTGCATTGTCTCTTAAATAAAGTGGCTAGTTCTTCACAGCATAAATAGGCTAATATTTGTCCTTCTCTTATTAATAATCTTCATGGCTATTATTACAAAGCAGAAATGTTACCATATCGCTTCATGCTTTTTATAAAAGTTTTTTGATGATGCTTTTTTTTTTCTTACCGCTGGCTGCATTACACGAGCAATCTCTTTTCCGCCTCATACCTGGCCTCCATCCTTGCCTGTGTTTTGTCTGATTGCTGGTTGTATGTGGATTGTAATCAAAAGGGAGGAAGACATTATCTATAATCTCCTTTCTCGCTTTTAACCCTTCTGTACCAGGCATGGGCCACCGCTGTTCATGGTTGCTTAGCAACACCGAACTGAACCCGACAGTTACTGAGACCTTTGACTGATCATTTGGAATCATACATCTTCTTCCCAGAGCCTACGTGAAGAAAAACAAAATAACCAGCTGCTTATATAAGATGCTTTGCTGCTGAAAGGTTATTAAAGCTCCATTATAAGTTTTCAGACTTTGTACCCTTTCATTTAGTTTCAGTCGGTAGTATGTAAATGAATCACGCCACACACGGAACTCAGTATTACATGTCATTTTTCTCTAGAGTATAACCATTAACTGACACGTACGGGGCCATAAAGTTTATTAACCACACCCAATCTCTTATGTCACTAGACTACAGAGTCTGTCAGGGAGCATAGTGGTCCTGCGCTCTATAATACACAAGAGACTACATCTCCTCCTTCGTTAAATAAAAAGTACAAACAAAAATATATATATATATCATACTTATTCAAAGATTCATTGAGGCACTCTAACAACTCCTCCAGATCTTGTGGTGTGAGGCTTTGGAAACATAGGAGAATCAACCGCAGCAGGCACTGGTGATCTGGGTATTGATGTAGTTCTGGGACTCTCCTGGCCCTCAGATGGAAAGTCTCACTCCGGAAGTCTGGAGCCGACAGCCTCTGAAGCAGGTGCTTGAAATGTGAGGAATCCCTCATAATAGACTTTCCAGGATGGTGAGCAGTCACCATGTGGCCCCTACTAATCACAGCTTGTAATGGATCTGCATCGAATGGAGCATCAGATATGCGTTTCAGCCTCCCCTTGACAATGACGTGGTCTCCTTTCTGAAATGTAATGTCCTGAGCATGGCAATGCTTATTTACAAAAGTCCTCATTCTGGACTTGTGAGATGAATCAGTGAGTCGAACTTTCTGAGCATCAGTAATTCTTTTTGGGGTCCACTGGAGAAGCTTGGCACCCATTGCTCTCCCGAACATCAGGGTGGCTTGGCTTTTGCCAGTTGCAGAATGGGGTTAGATCTGTAGGCACGAAGAGTGGAATAAAGAACGGACTTGAGCTCAAGTCCCTCTAGAGCAGCACACTGGGCAGCCTTCTTTAAAGTGCTGATAAAAGGCTCAACAACACCATTAGCCTGGGGCCCTAAAGCTGTGCTTTTCTGATGCTTGAAATTCAAACGAGTAAGGAAGTCTTTGAATTCTCGTCCATTGAATGGTGGGCCATTGTCAGATTTTAGAATGGACGGAACACCCAAGGTTGCAGATATGCATTCTAGTCTTTCAATTACTCGATCATGAGTGATTGACTAGAGGTCTTTCACCAGAGGAAACCAGGAGTACTCATCTACAATTACCATGAGGTGATAGCCATTTCCAAGGGATCCAAAGAAGTCAACTGCAATTTTCTCCCAGACATGTCTTAGAAGATCCAACATGTTTAAAGGATGCAGTTACACAAATGACAAGCCTGGAGCTCTCTCTCACCTCGCTCAGCAAGATGAGGGAACCAAACACGGTCTTGGAGGGCTCACTTTGTGGTGATAATTCTACGATGTCCCTCTTGTGCCACTTCAATGACTTGCTGTCGTAGACTTTCAGGAATGACAATTCTTAACCCTTGTAAGAGAATCCCTTTTTGTGTAACCAACAGTTCACCATGCACATTCTTGAATTTCTGATATTCACTGTTATTATTAAGAGGTTGAGCATGTATTCTCCAGGGTTGTATGACGTTTCAACGCATGCTTTTACCACGCATGCCTTTACAACGCAGGTATTACAATGCAAGTCATTGCAATGACTTGCGTTGGGGGGCGTGGATAGTCGAATAGTTTAATTTTCTATTCCAACTCCAGTCCCCGTGGATAGTAGGAAAGGTGTTGGAGAGAAAATTAAACTATTCCCTATCCAACAGCGCCCTCCAGCGAAAATCGTTGTAACGACTTTCGTTGTAATTCCTGCGTTGTAATGGTAGTGCGTGGTAAAGGTTTTGTTGTAAACGATGTTCCCCATTCTCCAGGACTGATGCATAATAATGTGCTTGAGTATGAGCATATTCCTGCCTGCATTATTAGCAGCACTTTTTTTGCTACACAGACACAGCTGCAGGAGTGTTGGATCTCACACTAAAGTTAATATAAGCATCAGCCATTTTGGAAAGGGTACCCTGACACCGTACAGACAATGCAGAAAAGTACTCATTTAGATCTTTTCCCGGCCGATGCACAATGATGTAGTCATACTCTTGCAGTCTCAGACCCCCACCTCTCAATGCGAGGGGGCATCTTGGCCTTTGGATTGCCAAAGATAGTTAGCAATGCTTGGTGATCAGTAACAAGCGTAAAATGTTTCATATACAAAAACACAGGAAAGTGTTTGCAAACCCACGCAACAGCTAAGCTTTCTTCCTCAGGTTCAGAATAAGCTCTTCCAGTTTGTGACAACTTTGGCTAGCATAACCTACAATATGCTTTTGTGCATTTGCATGTCCACTATGTTTGGCAAGACTCACACCCAAGCACACTGGGTTGGCATCAATAACCATCGCTGTATGCAATTTCAGATCAAAGTAAGCCATCTCAGTAGCATTTTCAATTCCATACTTAATTGTCTTGAAACTTTGATCACACTCCCATGACCACTGAAATGAAAAATTCAGTTTTGTTAACTCACTTTATGGGTCACTCACAGTGGCAAAGTCACAAATGTACCTGGAACAGTAGCTGACCGTACCAGGAAAAGACCGCAGCATGGTTACTTCTTGTGGAGGGAGGGCAGATGACAATGCCTGAACCTTGGCTGGATCAAGAGTCATTCCCCTTTCAGGGAAAATGTGGCCAAAATATTTTGTTTTGTTTTGTGAAATTTGCACTTTTCAGCATTTAATGTACGACCTGCATCAGCAAATAGACAGCACAAATGTGCAAGGGCTCTATCATGTTCTTTTCATGTGTCCCCAAATACTAGTATATTACCACTGTAATTGAAAGCATGCATGACAGGCTGTATCATGCAATGAATGACATCTTGGAAAAGTTCGGCAGCTGAAGACACTCTGGAATGCAATCTTTTGTATATGAACAAACCAACATGAGTTGAAAAGGTAGAAAATTTACAGCAACTTTCTTCCAGTTCGAGCTGATGATATATTTGGTTCAGATCAAGGTGCAAAAAGACTTTGGCACCATGTAACTGGTTAATCATATTGGCAAAGTTCAAACGTAGGTGTGGTCTCTTTCGATTGCTTTGCTTGGTTGATGCATGTCAACACAGATGCGCACAGACCCTCAACTGTCCATTTTAGGTACCAGTGCTATCAGCAACACCCATGGCGTTGGACAAGGAGAGCACTCAATGATATTGTGTTTTAACAAAGTCTCAATTTCTTTTTCAACAGCCTGTTGTAGATGAAAGGTATCATTGAGCAACAGGATGACTTACTTCAATAATGATTATGACAGAAACTTATTCACTATGTTGTGATGAGCATTGAAGTTTTAATTCACAGAAATTAGTCCCGTGTCAGCAGCAGTGCTGAAGCTGAGCAAATATGCACTCTGTGAAGTGCCCTAAAGTCCATGGATTGGGTCTTGTACCTTTGTCTTTTTATGTTTCATAGCCACCATAAATGAACCTTGACTTTGCAATGGTGTTAGGCTGCCCATGTGTGTACTTTGGTTTTCAGTGGTGTGAGATGGGGCAGTGGAGACAGTTCATGGTACTTATCAGCTGGCATAATATTTATTGAGCAAACACAAGGTGATGATGGACGGAGCGCTGACACTTTTCAGACACTCACCCCCAGTCAAAGATCAGGGTTGAACCCATACTCGTTTTTTTAGCTCACTTCGCCACCCCAGTTCACACACATCTATACTCCGTCCATCATCTCCTTGTGTTTGCATAATATTTATTGACACACCACTGCCTATGATAAATGGTATATAGCAGTCATGAACCTTCAAATTTATTTTGGGACAATGTCCAAATGAATGTTATGATTTCACTTGGGGGTTCTTTTCAGACTTATATCCTTTTGTGCAAGAAATCTGACCTACATGCGCACATCTTTCAATAGTCATCATCAACATCGCACACCCATCTTCTTCACTGTCGCTCAACAGTGACATCAAAAAACCTTTTGATGAGGAATTAGATGACAATCAGCCTCTTTTACTTTCTGCTTGCCTCAACTGATGTTACTGTTTTCTTCGGTGGGTGTGACTAGAATGCTTCTGGAACTTGCTTGAAGCCATTTTGTTTTCATGACGTGGCACACTGGCAAGCATTTTGTCTTCACATCCTGACACCCTCTCTTTTTCTCTTGAATTGCAATCAGTTACAAAATGTTTTCTTTACCATAGCCTTTACATATCATGTTAGAAATAGGGGTCTCTAATTGGCCGAGGTATGCACCTTTGTCCAAGTAGGGACCCTTGCTTCTAGTCAGGCTAAGGGGAATAAACACTTAAAATAACCCCTGCTCACCCCCCAGGTAGCTTGAAAACACCACAAAAGGACACCACACCAGTTTAGAAAAATAAAATATCTCTATCTAAACCAAACAAGACCAAAACAACATGCATGTATGAAATTATGAATTTAGGACAGTTATTTAAAAAATAGAACTAGTAGTAACAAAATAGCTCCACCTGGGTCTATTATGAAGTTGTGACAGGCATAAATCCAAAGTACGGCGCTGCCCGCGAGGTGCACAGCTTCGGGCACAAAGTCACATGGATCGCCAAACAACAGTTCTGTGGATAACAAAGTCTATGGAAGATACACGGCATCTTGGAGGTGAGGCAATGGTGCCAAGGTCGAGGCTGGTTCCCTGGTTGCCATGGAGGAGGCAAGGCATCGTGCCCGTGAGGAGCTGAGGCATAGAATTCAGGACAGGGGAAGTCTGCAGTGTCGGCTGGGAGGTGTCGGTTTTGGTGAGGGAATGCAAAGTCGAAGCGTTCATGAAGTCACCCTCATCAGTTATCGGCTCCACGATAATGGAATGCAGGTGTTTGCGGTGATGACATCGGTGGGAGCGCTAGCATCGCGAAGGCCGATAACTTCAGGCATCGTTTGGTTTCGAAAGGCACCTGAGCTGCTGTGCTGGTGGGGCGGTGCATCGTGCACTTCCCGAACGGTGCACCCAGGCTTGGTGCAAGTCAGGGTGTCACTGGCGGCATCGCTGACGGCACCAGAGTTGTATTTCTTGCTTTGCAGCACCAACCACACAATTCCTATGGCCCAGGAACTGGAATTGGCACCCTATTGAATGCAGAAGACCACTCAGGAGTCCAGGTGCTGGTCAGTGGGTTGCAGTAGAAATCTTTGTACCCCTGAAACTTCAGAATTGGAGGCCAGCATATACAAGCCCTTGGAGATTCTTCTTCAAGCAAGATCACATCAAAATTCCAGTCTTTGTCCTCTCCTTGGCAGAAGCAGCAACTGCAGGCCAACCCAGCAAAGCACTCACAGCAAGGGGGCAGTACTCTTCCTTACAGCTCCCCAGCTCTTCCTCTTGAGTCCAGAATCTCTGTGGTTTAAGGTCTAATACATATACCCCATTTTGTCTTTGTTCTCTTTGTGGCAAGGGTCTCTGACCAAGTCCAAACCATTTCTGTCTTCTCTGGTGCAACATGACCACAGGAGGTGGAGACAGCATTGATCAAAGGAAACACTGCCTATTCAGGTGCAAGTGAAACTTCTCCCACCACTCTAAATGCAGCCTGGGTCTATACACCTCAACCCCCTTGTGGCTATCTACAGTGAACGCACATCCTTAGCTCCTGTCACACCAAAACCAGACAGTCACTACACAAACCAGCTGAAGCATACACAATGGTTAAATAGGAAAATGCTTACTTTCTAAAAGTGTATTTTCAAACATGGAATTTAAAAACCATCCCCCTAAAAAGATGTGTAGTTAGATTCTGGGTTCTGAGAGCCTAAAATCAATTTCTCTTTCTGTTCCCAATGGAAAGTTATACTTGTAAGATGCTACAACGTGCCTCCCAGTTTAGCCTATGGAACAGATAGCGTTTGAATAGTAAAACATGAAATTGGCAGTATTTCACTATCAGGACATGTAAAACACACCAGTACATGTCCTACCTTTCACATACACTGCACCCTGCTCAGGGTGTACCTTGGGCCTACCTGAGGGGTGCCTTACACGTAAGAAAAGGGACAGTTAGGGCCTGGCAATTGGATGCACTTTCCTGGTCGACAGGGCAGTTTAACACTGCATGCACAGACAATGCAGTGGCAGGTCTGAGATACATTTACAGGGCTACTCACGTTGGTGGCACAATCAGTCCCGCGGCCCAGTAGTAGCATTTGATTTACAAGCCCTGGGCACACTCAGTGCATTTTACTAGGGACTTACAAGCAAATCAAATATGCCAATCGTGGATAACCAAATACAATAACAAGTTACACTGAGAGCATCTGCACTTTAGCACTGATAAGCAGTGGTAAAGTGCCCAGAGTCTTAAACCCAATAACCCTGCAAAAAGGTTCCTTCGGCGTCCATTACGACAGCTTGTTTGTCAGTACATTTTTTCAGCTCTGGCTGCCATAAGCACATGCTCCAGACTGAGCGTTTCTCTCACCATTCAGCATCTGAAGGAATGGGACAGGCAACCATCTTTGACTCTGATAACAAAGGCTTCTTCATCTTTAAATTTGTTGAACTTAGTGTTTGATGAGCATTTCAAGTCTTTCAACAAAGTCATCCATTGTTTCATCATCTCTTTGTTTATCTTGATTGAAAATGTACCTTTCATAGACAACATTCTGCATCAGATTGAATTTGGTTTTCAGCATTTTTTTAATTTGATGGTATAAAGTTTCTTCACCTCTGGGCATTTTCTTTATCACTTCTTTCACTCCGTCACCTGCTATGTTTCTGAGATTTTTGATGATCTTCTTGAAATTTGCTTCTTCCAGTGCATCAATGAAGTCATCAAAAGCTTTGATTAAGACACTCCATCTAGCATCAATTTTCTGCTTCTTGGCAAAATCAAAATTGACAATGGTTTTAGGAAAGCAGCAGCGCCGTATCAGGCGCTCTCCTCTGCAGCCAAGGAAGATCTAACAAATTACACTATTCCATCTGCCGTTCATGGCGTTTTTGTCAGTTTAGCAGGATTCAACGGCCTTGTAAGCACAGCCCCTTGCTTACGCTTGGGTTGCTTGCCTGGTGCTAATGTCAGATGACTCTCTTTACTCCAGATATTGGATAAGTAGATGCATGTTTCTTGTATCTGAGGAGCACCACCTCTGACGTTTCTTCACACTGTTTTACACCTGGTTGATCTTTGCCTCTTAGTGCTTCTTTGTGCTTATCTACTTCTGCTTGCTGCATTCTCTTACACCTGGTTGTTACTGCTTGTTGCGTTTTCTGTACCTGGTTGGTACTGGCTTTGACATTTCCACGCTGTATAAATGACGGTTCTGTGTTATGTTGTGACGTCACACTTCTTATCTCTGTGGTATTAGCAATTTTCTGACTGACTATATACATGAAACTTTCTGTGGGGCCTTCACTTTCTTCAAAGGTCTTGCACTTCCTAGAGTTGCACTTTAACTCCACTTAAGTAAACTGGTGATTCATCACTTCGAATGAGGCGCATGCATGAGCGATTTGCAGGCCCTCTGCAAACGCTCTGGGAGAGCACTTTTGACTCTTCGGTTTGTGGGGTTTACGTATTACTATCTCGTTGCCAGTTGTAGCATACGCCCCAGCCCGGTAGCATTTAAATGAATCATGCCACTCACGGAGCCCAGTATTACACAACTTTATTCTCTAGAGTGTGACAGTTAACTGACACCTACGGCATCATGAAGTTTATTAAATACACCCAATCACTTAAGCCACTAGACAACAGAGCCAGTTTCTGACCATAGAGGTCCTGCGCTTTATAATACACAAGACACTACAGTTTCAACAGAGCAAGCCTGATTAGTTTTAACAGGAGAAAAAAGTGTGATATTTATCGTGATATCAGATTTTGGTGCAGTTATTCAGCAAAATTCCAAAACCCGAGAAGTCAGATATATGTAAATGTAAATGTAAATGTATTTCGATTTATATAGCGCACTTTAACCCAGGGGTCCCAAGGCGCTTGCTTAGGGAACCCGTCCTGGTATTCCCCTGTGAGATATCCTGGCCGGGTATCCACAAGGTGAAAGCCAGGCATCCCGCCGCGAGGGGCCGTAGTGGAGATTAAGCAAGCTATTGCCCAGAGTCGCAGAGTGTGACCCTGTGAGTCGAGTAGGCACCGGAGCGAGAATTGTCGACTCCGTGGAATTTTGAGCCCGAGACCCGCCGAGGCGGGGAACCGAACCCTGGTCCACGGCTGATCTCAGCTTCCGGGTCTGCCGCCTCTAACCACTGAGCCACGCTTCTCCCCCATATTCAGTGTGATAAATAGCATCTTCCATCTGGGGAACTTCTAATCAGTGTAGAAGAGATTACATAAGTGCAGTGAGATACACATGGGCTGTAGTAGGCTGTAGTAGGATTGACAGAACTGAGTAACCCATTCTTAACATCAAGCATAATGAGGTCAAATGATGATCATTAACAGTTATGATCCTTTTTGACCTGAAATCGATTGTATTCAATGTTATGTTTTTATAATACTTAAAGTGATCTTTTTGCCCCCTTAGTCATGGCTAGGATGCATACTGGTGGAGATGAAAAATTAAATAGAACACTTGATAATTTCAAGCTGTTCAAAATGTAGCAGTTCAACCAAAGTTTGGCCTCAAGAAATCCGATCAGATTTCTGAACACCATGATGCCCTTGGTTGACTCTGAATGAAGAACAAGATGACCTTCAGGGCAGTTCACATTATGTTGAAGTCTGTCCAAAGGACTTCCATCAGGACACTTAGTCAAGCGATTTGAATTTCAGAAGCATGGAAGTGCAACTGTGTACACTAAATTAACCACTCCCAGGCGAAGGGTTGTAAAATGAGATGGAGATTTTCTAAGTGTCGCTGCAGCCAGTCTTTGGATTCACTTATCTGCAATGAGGTTGCTTAACTGTTGTTTCATATATATAAATTTCATGGCCCATTAGCTGGATTTGAAGACTTGGGCCTTTTTGAAAGGACAGCCACTTTGCTATGCGTTTATTGAATTCTCATCCACGTTCGAGAGTGTTGATGGGCCAACATTTGGCATAAACCGGTTGCCCTTCCAATTCCTGCCGCCTTCTCAGACTTCAGAACAAGAAGTCTGAGAAGGAGGCAGGCTGCATACCAGGAATTTGCTTAAACTGCTGAAAGGAGCCACTAAGGATGTAACTATACAAATTACTACAGCAAACTGATTGAAGCAGGGTTCTTTGTTGGCCCCCCTGGCTGTCTCCCTAAACCTCCATGACTTCCCAGCATCTGCCAAGGGACTAAGAAATTTACCCTGGTGCTGGGGTCCCTATGTTTAAACACACTACTATATTCCCATTATGTCGTTATCTTGCACCTAACCCAAATTAGTGTCTTGTGAGGGTTAAGTGCCTTATAAGATTTTGCTGACTGACACACAGTGTCAACAACAAAGTGATGGTGTTTGATAGATGTCAAAATAGGGCTCACTTCCTTTGGAGCTTGGAGAGAAAAGTGGAACTTGAACAGCTAAGTCATTCAATTTATTTAGGCATAGGAATGTTCCAAGACTGTGTGTCAATGAACAGACTACGTAATTGAGGATATTTACTAGTTTCTATAATATATTCGGAAAGAAACATATTATTTATTTGCTGTTGCTATGTGAGGGGAAAGTGCTGACTGTCCAATTATATGGGACAGAATATGAGCCCTTCCCATGGTTGTCTTATTTTATTAGAGTTGAGGCAAATATTTTAAAGCCATTATGCTCTGTTTATAATAGTTTCTCTGTCCAAGCTCTCGCTCCTAATTTTGGTTTAATAGGCTCGTTTTACAAAGCACTAGGTGCAAGATGTGCAAAGGGTTTTAGCAGACGCAAACCCTCTGAATTGGAAAATCAGAGGGTTTACGAATGCTAAAACCCTTTTTCCTTTGGAGAAAAAGAAGGACCTTAATGATTGATTATAAAACCACTGCAATACATGATTAAATAGAGTATTGAGTAAAAAAGAATTCATATTAAAAGACTTTGGATCAGTCAGCAAGAACTACCCCGATCCTGATTAAACTCCTCCTACCACAAAGCAGTGCACATTCGTCAGGATAGCTATTTACAAGGAGCCAAAAAACGGTTGAGCCAATAAGATCACAAAAAAAAGCAAAAAGAAGAATTACATATACCAGAAGGTCCAGGCAACTGGAACCTTAACTAATTACTCGACCTAAGCAGTAGGATAGCATACAATAGAGTTACGCTAAGAAATTGGGACAAACTTAGGATAATAACATTAGAGCAGTAAAGTACAAGGTGCTTAGACTAAAATATTTTAAAATCTTAACTATTGGCACTAGGCCCAAAGTTTATGCTGGATCTAAATGTCTGTAGGTTGTGGTCAGGTAATTAGTCTACATGCACCTCTTGACCTTAGCAGTAGAGGGCTTTAAAATTGATCCAAGAGGTATGCTTGAAGGGGACCAGAACTCGTAAGATAGTTGTCTAATCACACCCCGTTGCTTCAGCTACTAGAGCTAAGACCGCCGCCTTTTTAGGTCTCACCTAGGGAACGCAGCACATGCGCTGCTTCTCCTTGGTGAGATTATTGCCGTCGCTTTGGTTTGCAAAGGGAGAAAAACCATGTGTGCGCAAAGACAGGCAGTGTGCACGCGCATGGTGTCTCCTCTCCGCTTCACACTCCCGCAGCCTGATGCAGTTTTGGTTTCACAATCAGACGTCACTAGCCTGAAGAGAAACTTGCCCACAGCAGCCAGGGCGCTTCGGTGGAGAGGCGTGTTGATGACCCTGACCCCTTAGAGGAAGCCTGCCATGCTGCTGCCCCCTCTGCCTGCATTATTCAGGACCAGGTGGAAACGCCGGGTGGTGCTGGGTGGACCTTCAGGAAAGGAACAGCGCGGAATGGAGGTCAGAGCGGGCCAGGGGTCCACCGGTAAAGAAAAATAGGAGCTCCGAGCTAGAGCGTGTGGCACAATGAAGCCCTGGGCTGCGGCACTAGTCTAGGCGTTGGGCAAGTGAAGGCGGCAGCTATGTAGCTGAGTGCCGACTCCCGATTGGATCAGCACAAGACACGACCATGTGACGTAGAAGCTGTGGGTGACTTTTACAAGCGGCATTCTGAAAAGTGTGAAGCGCTTATCTGCAACAGGAGTGAAGTATGGCGGGCTGTAGGCGCTGTACTCAGTAAGCGCATAGACTCACTATTGGTGCAGAGTGTATTGTAGGTCTTTGAACACCCTGTCTTCGGGGTCTGTGTGATGCACATTCTCTGCATCCCACCGCATCCGTGCAGCTGTGCGACCTCGAGGCACCCTGTGTATTCCAGAATAAATATGTATAAATAGCCCGGCGCGCTCCCCGGCCTTTGAAATGAAACGCACCCTGGAGTGAACCCAGCATCTGGGCACGCTGTGAGCCAGGGACTCGGGCTGGGGCGACTTGATTCAGAAACAGGCAGGAACAATTATTGGTAAACATTTTAAATCAATGTAATTGACAATATGTTAATTCTAATTACTTAGTACGAACAACAAAACAAATTCGCTAGAGACTAGCATGCATGGCATTGCTGTTGTCCAACGCCTTGGTACTCTTTTTATTGCCTTTGAGGGATGAAAGGCTGAATTTGCCCTGCCAGTAGTTGAAATCACGATGCTGATTTCGTTGACCGATAGGCGTATGCCTGTAACTTCTCAGAATCTGCTGGAGAGGGGCGCACGAGGTGGTCCAGTCGAACTGTGATCTGAATATTCTGGGTCCACGTCAGTTCGATGGGACCACATATTGCTGATCAGGTCAAGCAGTATGTGCATTTTTGCGGTGGCTCAGGGGACACTGCAGCTCGTGCACTAGACATTCATTGCTCATGAAACTGTGCCAATGCATCCTATCTGGAGCTCCCTAAACATCTCTGGCTTAGATGAAGGCATCTTCCATGGCATGGCCCAGTCATAGCTTCAAAGAGTAGGGTGAGGCATTGTGCACTGGCGCAGAAGGACCTACATTGGCTTCTATCCCAGCCCAGACCAAAACTCAAAATCTGCTGCCTGACATGCACGGCTCTGCAACAGAGCCCCAACAAGGCCCACCACCTGGGCCCTCCCTCCACCAGGGCTGGTGGGACTTTCACCCATCTCTGTGGGGACTGAAGGGGCTGTGGAGCAACAGCGCCCTTTAACTTGTTCAACCAGAGACCCTGAAACGTAAAATATTCACAACACACAAGAACTCCCACTGGTGCCTTGTCCCTTCTGTAGACCGCTCTTCCTCCCACTAGCAAGACTCAACCAGAGCTTCTCCCTTCTAGAACACAGATGGAGAAGCATCTCTTCCGGGTTCACTGGAGATCATTGGACGTTCATTTACTCTCTCGTGACTCCACCTCACCCCTCCCCCGCCACCTTCTAATTCAGATAGGACTCTGGACTACACCATCCAAGGACTCAAACATTTTGGGGCCTTGTGACTTTTACAGCTGGATGTAAAGCACACTGAGTCCCTACAGGTATAGCAGCGCTATAGAAACATGAAGAAAAGCAAAACGCTTAAACACCAGAAAGGGTGGAAAGTGATGTATGATTTGCTTTGGAGCTCCTCCTACAAGGATTTGTTACATGAAAAGCTGCCTCTTTGGGACATATTTGGGCTACGCAAACCCCACCCCCACCCAATAGAAGAAAATGAACCCAAATGCCTGTGAGGTATTCCTCGCTGGTTGCTCATCTGCTCCTAGAAGAGACTTAGTTCATATTGTGGGCGCTACATGCCACCTAAGAAGGAAATGAAAATAACAATGTGTTCGGATCAGCGATAGTGCTGAAGTGTAGCCTTTGTGTCATGGTCCAGATTGCAAGGAAGAAAATGGGCGTCCTAGCACGGGAACCCTGAAATACAGCAATAATGAAGGTTCAGGGGGCCTTTTGTGCCTCTAGGCCGGTGCCACCGCACCTGCTGCACCAGTAGAAGCTATGCTCTGCTTGGCTCAGCTGCTGAAGAGGGGAAGTGAATGTTTTGCACAGTGCTAATGCTGCTTATGCTAGGACGACTGCAGTTGGGGAAGTTATGGACGGCGAAAGATACCTTTAATACAATATGTTGTGTGCTGGCTCCCGCAAGAGGGGCACAGTGGAAGCCGGGCTTCTGTAAACGGGGTTACCATTCAGAGGTTAGAATTGCACTTCTCTGTTGCAATACATTTAATAGGAAAGCACTGGCATTTTTCAGGAGCAAACAGGTACTCTGGATACAGAATACCAGTATTTCCATTTTAGAACAATACTCTTGGGTTGTCAATTACGTCTTGGTTGAAAGGGTCTTTTTCGAGAAAACCTCCCTGTTCGTCCCTCATCTCCAACCCAGGTGAAAGTAATTTGACCTCCTGGCAGGGCTTTGGTGTACGCTCACACCTGCATCATAGAGATTACTGCAGCAAATTAGTCTTCTGCAGTAGACAACCTAGGCAACCTACGTGCAGACATGTTGTCTGTTTCCTCTCCTCCTAGATGTGCCATCATGTTGGCATAACATCAGGTACTCTCGCACTTCAGAATCCCTGTCTACCAGCTGTCCTGTCCTCTCCCATTTTTATTGTTTTGGAAGAACAATAGGCAGCTCACGCCAACAGTAGTGCCAATAGCCTTGCATCTGTATTAACGACTCAACTATACAGCTCGAATTTGCAATGCAATTGGTCTCACATTTGCGAGAGTTTAAGCTATTGGTATTGTAAATGACAAACCTTGTATTTATGTTTTAAAACTCAACACATAAATCAAAGGCATCGTCATTTACAATGCTTGTTTGAGAAGCGATGGAAAAGTTTACCAGTGCGCAATTTAGGCTACTGTTCAATGTATCAAAGAAGGCCAGGACGGCAGGACCTGGAGCCCCGGGAGATCCACCCCCTTTGTAGCAGCTCCCTCCTATCTTCCATAAGGGAGGGGCACAGGCGCAGGACATGAATTAGGTCTTCCTGTGCTTAGTCAACAAATTGCCTGTTTCCCCCCTCTCTTCCATGCTGGGTGGTGTGTTGGGATCGGAATAACCCCAACCTTAGTTTCATAAACTGTGCTTTTAACCAGATGCTGTAAGTTTCCTTAGATAGGACTGCGTATTCAGAAATGTATAGGAGTGCAGTGTCAACTAGCCGTGTTTACGCTGAGAAAGGCTTGCCTTGTCCTCTAGTAGTGAGAGCTGTTTGGTGCTATTTTTTGCCACCCTTTTAAATTCCTGAGCTCTGATGCTTGAATCCCAGGCATTGGATAAACCAAGCATACTCAGAGCCTTTGACAGGTAGGACCTTGCTGCACACCTGAAAAATATTTTGCGGCGTTGTCAATTAGTGCTACCAAACAGTAATTTCCAGGGGCTCTCTTGGCACCGCCTTTGAATACTGGAGCAGGTAACGAGCCACGCCATGATGGGGGAATACAATTCTGCTGCAGTATGGTCCTGAAGAGCTGGGTCAAATGAGCGGCCCAGAATGTTGAATCTTCCTTGTAGATGGCTGGTGGTATTCCACATGGTCCTGGCACCCCCTCTCTGTGACTCTTCTCAATTTGCATCTGGACTAAAGATTCAGTAAAAGGGCACCAAGATGTTTCAAAATCGCTGTTCTTAGTGACAGATTCCTGAGTTGGCCAATTGGGCCTGCTGATTAAAGTGATTATGCAGGAAACTGTACCAATTTTCCTCTGAGATGTTAAAGGAGGCGTCATTTGGAAGAGTTCTGCCTACTCCATTTATAGTTCGCCAGAATTTCGCGGAGTTGTTTGACCTAAGATTGTACAATAGTTTTGCCAAAAGGAGTTCCATTTCTTCCTTTGTTTATTATTTTTTTCCGCTTTTAGGTTTCTTCTTGCCTTTCTTAATTTGTGTGTTAATACTGGGTCCATTTCTAATCTTTTGAGGCTTTTCCACAGTCGATTGATTCTTCTTTTGGCACTCCTCATCAGGCATTTTCCCCCTCCTTGTGACGAGGTCAGCGTTTTGATATTAAGATTCTTTTGTTTTCCCAGGGACAGGCTTTGCATGTTTGTTTGCAAGCTTTTCGCTGAACCTTACCCAACCTACCAAAGATTCTCTTTCTCACGGTTGTGAGCGGCTACAAGTAATTGTTTAGCTTCTAAGGCAAGGCTTGATAAAGAGTGGGTAGTGTACTTGATGCACTTAACATTGGCTGTATGACCTTCAGTACCAAGGTCTACTGCATGATCCTGCGTGTCCAGCCCCATGTTGAGGGTTAGCTCTTGAGGTCGATGGTCACTATTCATTTTTTTCCAAAGCCAAAGGAGGTGAGGGTATACAGTAAGGGAAGACTGGCGAAGTGTAGTCAATTAAGGAAGCCCCAGTGCTTGTAAAATAAGAGAGTCCTGGTGGTTTATCAGGAAATATTCAGCCATTTAAGGCTCTGAATCAAAGATGTTCCAGATTCCCTTCTAGGGTCCATCCCCTTTTGTCATCTTTAAGCCACCACATGGGATCTTGAGCTGGTGTTGCCCAGTCTGCATCTTGCGCCTCTGTGATCTGTGAGGTAATGTCGATCAGCTTATTCGAAACCTCTCTCCTTGAGCTGGGGTTTGGGTGGCTGTAGACATTTACCAGGGTCATTCTTTTAGTTTGGGCATTAGGAGTTTTTAGAGATAGATTGTCTACTTGTTACCCTGTGTTATTGCTGTTGTGTTCCCAGGACTCAATTGCACTAGTAGTCGATATGTATATGGCCAAACCTCCCCTGCTTCGGTCATGTTTCGCTGCTTGATTGTGAATATTGAATTATTTATATAGCCCTCCAGATGGTAAGCTCTGAGCCGAAGTCTCTTGTAGCAGAACAATTGGAAAGGAACAGAGTTATAGAAGGGTTTCCTAATCCCCCAGTTTATTTGCCAATCCATTGATATTCCAGGAATATATCCTGGGTGCCTGATCCGAGGGAACTGTTGGGGGGCTATTTTGTCAATGTAGCAATCTTGTTAAGTTTAGGGATACTGACAGCCAGCCCCAGTTGCCTGCCACCTCTGTGCCGGCTGCCAATTTTTCATTGAAGCCACTGTTTTGCTCAGTTGCAGGGGCAGAGGTTTTGCCAAGTGCTCCTCTAAGAACTGAATAGACCAATCTGGGTTGGATAGATGTTTTGGCCTATTTGGGCGGATTGTCGAGGGCATACGGATACCATGGTTCCTTTGATGGTGTGATGGTAATCCCCCACTGTTTGAAGGTTAGAGTATGACTCAAGACTTTCAAGGTCAGCTTGTTTCAATAATCTGGCTGGGTCCTGGGGCAATACATTCAATTGAAGTAATATCTTGCGATGTGACATCTCCGAGGGTGCCCATAGATTGAAGTAGCTTGAGAATGTTACGACGATTCAAAATGTGAAAAGAACCTTTGGATTTATATTCTGTGTAGAAAAATATAGTAGTTTGGGCGTAGAATCTAGGCAGCATGCATGTAGTTTAGTAGGTGATTGTACCTCCATGTACGATTGGCCAAAGGCTACAGGGTTAGTTTTGACAGAGGCAAATTGGGCATACTGATCGTGGTATCTTCCCGTGAAACCATGGAAGGTGACTGTTGCCATGCATTTGTTGCAGGGAGCACTGATGGAAAACGAGTGAGGGATCCCTTCTCGGGGGTTACGATTAGGACTTGGAATGCCCTTTCCTGATGGCAAGAGGGGAAGTGTCTAGGGCCTCCATTGGGCTCATCATTGCTGGTCCGTTGGCATTATGTAAAACACTTGTTGGGTTGGTATCCGCAACATAGGTCTTTTGTTGTTTAATCATCTCCTTATGATAGCCCTGTGGGTTGTTTAGCCAGACACTAGGTCACCATACCAAGCTGGACAGACCTGGAGTTTCTGGTGGTACAAATGTAGTGACGGGATCCCTTTTCTCTGTCGTATCTAACTCAGCATCATCTTGTACGGCAATTGCTTCAGGAGATTCTGTAATGTTGGTCTTTTCTAGTTTGAGTCAGCTGTTTCATGCACTTAATCCAAAATCTGAGGGAGTTTGGTTCTTTTGCCTGGGTGGTTAGAGCTGAGCTCCTGCTAGTATGAACGATTGGATAGGGCATCATATTATGATTTATGGTTAGATTTTTTTTTTCAGCCCTCCCTTTTCTTTGATGTCTTGCATTTTGGCTCACTGTCTTTACTCAGGTGTTCCCTAACATGTTTTCTAAGTTCAACTAAGGATGTTGGTATGTCCCCAGGAGTATGCCATTAGTCGGTATACTCAGACTGATGCCTTCATTGGCGCTGTGCCTTGAGATTGCATGCCGTAAATTCCCATCCTCAGCTGGCATGACTGTGTAATTGCCGTCCTTTTGACTGGGTGCCACATTCTGCAGCACGCATAGAAAGAGGGAAACACCTTGTAGAATTGTTTTTGTGCAGGGAGTTGCCCCTTCCTGTACAAAAAAAATCCTGCCTGCAACAGAGGTACAAGGGTGCCTACATTGGCCCTAGGCTGCCAAAACGGTGCCAGCGCAGGCAGAAAGGACAGGAATGCACCATATTGATAAAATACGGTTCATTCCTGCCCTTTCACTTTGGCATAGGACAGCAAAGCAAGGTTCCTTGCTCTGCTGCCGTACGCCAAAATGTCATAAACGAGGCCCTAAGTTGTGTGTCATTAAAGCTTGGTCGCAATATAGACTACTAAAATGTCTCATCCCCAATAACTATTACTACATTATCAGTGTAAATGTATGTAGTTAAGTTTAGATTTACTGTTCTTAACTCCATACTGGCTTACTTCGAGGATACAGTGATAGTTGAAATTGTGGAGCAATATTTTTGAAGGGCGACAAGATAGTGACCATCCACCAAGCCTGCCATCCTTGTACTGCCTGTGTGATTGCAGCCTTTGTTGCCCTTCTGTGTCCCACGGCTTCAATGTAGAGGAGTGTTTGCAATACATTTCTTCAGGTTAGCGCCTATGAGTGTTGGTCATTCTGCATTGCTCGATGGGACGGGGTGCTCACGATATTAAGAGGAAAGGGAGAAATGATGGGCACTGACAGCATCCGCTCTGAGCACTGGGCTGCTGCAATGTGGACATGGACTCTAATGTGAATTATTCCACTAATATTCCACAGTGCTGCATTGTTCAGCTCCAAAGTGCACCATTGCACGATTAAAAAGTTCTGATATTTAGGTAAGAAGACTTAAAAAACACGGGAACACTATAGGACCAATGTAAATGAAGACACTCAAAGTCAGCAAGAAAACCACCTGAATTGGCGGCAAAGTTCCATTTTCTTTTAGAAAATAATGTAACAGTTCATATCTTCGACCTATTTTTTTGCAAGAAAGAAATGCCTATGTGGGCTCTTACCCATTAACATCATGAGCAGTATCGAGCTGAGTCTTTCTTCTTTTGAGACTAGCTGCGACAGCTGGCTTTAAGGGACGCCAAGGGTGCACTTTGAACCTATTATTGCCAATAGAATCGTCGATCCCTTTGGAGATAACAATATGTTACATACATTTCGCTGGCAGGACGTTTGTAAGGAATCTCCTTTATCTCTCAATGCCTCAAGTTCCTGCCCTCGCGCTCTCCGCCCCGTGCTTCCGCCTCAAAGAAGCCCCGCGCGCCCTCGTGCGCGCGGCGGTTGTCTTCCAGTAATGATCTCCTTGCTTTAGATGACAGCCCGTCAGCGGAGGCTGATAGCGCGAGAGGCATTGTTCAAGGTAACATTGATTGAAGCGAACAAGGGAAGCTGCCGTGATAACCCGCCAGAATGATGGGAGTCAGTGGAGTTATCGAGCGCCGGCTCCGCATCTGCCTATCAGCAAATAATTACCGCGCGAGACCGATGTGGCGAGGATTCACGACGAGGAGAACCGGAGTGAGGCTCCCCTTGACTTTGTGGAACGATTCAGAAGTTCTCCCATGCATTGCATATCTCAAAAGCAGATGTAAAAAATTTCAAAAGAGGGCCTTATTTTTACAATTACTTTTAAATCCTTTGCCCTGGCTCTCCTTGCTTTTTTTGGTTGCACTTGTTTTTATTTTTATATATAGCGCGAACTCGACCTGAAGGTATGGAGCGCTTTACATAAGCACCAATTACATTAGGAAAGGACACATTCATTTCTGGTAGGCACGGGAAGACGAAGTGACTTGCCTAGAGTCACAGGATGTTTAGCCTGGGTTTGAACACGGACCCGGTTCCCAAGCTCCAAAGTCGGCATCTCTGGCCGTTACGCCATATCTTCTCCATAGCAGTCTTCTAACTAATTGCTAGGCAGAAGCAGAAAAGGGCAATCGTTCTGGTTCCAATGCTGTAGTAATGACAAGTAAGGATTAGTGCCCTCTGCTCTGATCGTTAACAGTGGTTAACACCCTCTGCAGAGCGCATTTATTGCTACCATTGCTTACTGTCTAATTAAAGTTGGAGCAAAAGGCAAGATTAGATGATGGGTAATTAACAGCTGTTAACGCCAGTTAGCACACTGGAAATAACGTTATTAATTCCTTTCCTCGTCCACTCACAGAAAACAAGCCAACTCTTAGTATTTGCTTCTCATCCCTGTCCTTGATGTCAGGGCCACTGGAATTGTGCATTTTTGCTGCCCTGGCGTTCTGCACATTTTCCACATAATCCTTAATCTGCTACATAATGTGTAGATTTTAATGAAAAAACAAATTTGTTTCGCGATGCACAGTAAAAAAAATAGCTTTTTCTTGTAACACAATTTAGTCAGCTCTGCCGCATAACTTGATACTTTTCTGCCACATAATTCTAGTGGCTCCTGCTTAAAACTCAGGCAAACAAAAGTACTTAGTGCAATCATTCAATTAATTTTGATTTGAATCAACAATATCAGTATTCCGGGAATGGTGTTAATTAATAAAAAAAGATAGTGATTATTCAATTATACTAAATGAGTTATATATATTATATGTTTGCACATAAATATATGTAACTATGTCAAATACAGCACTTTTATACACCTGTTTCAGACATTACTTGTTGAAAAGTTGTTACCATTATCTGATATCATCAAAATGAACTTAGCTTTACAGAAAAACTGGCAAAGGTAGTTCTAATATGTGGATTGTTTTAGTATGAAAGCTGAATTTCTTAGAAACAGCTGAAGAAGAGAAGATGTGGCCTAATGGTTAGAGTGGCCAACTTTGAAGCTGGGTAGTTTTGAGTCTGGCGGGAGGTTCAAGCATTCTGTGATTCTGGGAAAATCACTTAACTTCCCCGTGCCTAAAAGATGAATGTGTCTGTCGGTACTGCAACTGGCGCTCATGTAAAGCGCTCTTATACCTTCGGGTAGAGGTTGAGTTTTATTAAATAAAAACATAAAAAATAGATAGAGCCTAACCTGCAAATTGCAATGCAATTTTGCTGTAGGCCTTACAAATTCTGGCTGTTTTAAAACAGGATTTCTGTCAGCATGGGTTCCCACTCACTACTATTGGTAGTAGTTTCCTCTACTTCATACAAATACTACTTCGGAGTAGCTTTCTGGCAGAGTTGCAGAATCCTACTTGGTGGTCATTCCCTTCTTCTCCTCCTGTTGCTCCACCCATACCTCTGCGTCAGCTGGTGCTCTAATAATTTATCACCATCCTGTCCCACTGGGCGCCCTCCAAGAGTCAGGCTCTGGCACTTCTCACACTGCTTGGTTGACACCACTTCGCTTGGGGAGACCATCCCTTCCTGCTGGTTCTCCAACAATCTGTTCACCAATCTCTTCCTTTCATACATTCACTCTGGACATCAAATCGAAAGTCACTGGCTGCCTCACACCCATCCACGACTAGAGAACCCTTCGGTGGTACTTGCTGAAATGTACCGCGGCTAAGATCATCATCTTCTTCCCCTCACCCAACACACCAATATCACCGCCTCTGCTGGAACCTTAGTGTGCTCCTTGACACCCAGCTGGAGCTTTCTTCCCTCATCACCTCCTGTGTGAGAGATACTTGACTTGGCCTTTTTAACGTACACAAAATGTGTTAACACCTGCTCCCAGCAAAACCCTCGGTTAACTCTCAACAGCGTAGCCAACTTGGCTTTAGCAGTGGCCTCCACAATGGATTTAACCTGTACTCCGAAATCCTCCTTGATAGTCATAAGAATTGCACTCCCAAATAACCCAAAACATTTTGCTAGAAGAAGTAGGAAGTCATCACAGATGGAAGTGGAGCCAAACGACGTGCTGGAGAAGACAACTGCCCTCCTGCCGTCCCTTTAGTAACTATCACTTTTGTGTTAAGTCCTTTAGCACCATGGTTGTGAGTCCAGGTTGCACTATACATAAAACTAATATATGAAAATCTAAAAGCTGAGCAGCTGATTTAATTTGTGATTTAGATGGGCCAGGCATTTAAAATAGTCTGCAGCTCCATCGCTGCTCACAGCAGACATAAGCCAACATAGCAGACTGACACAAAAAACCTCAGAAATTCACAAATTGTGTATTTTGTAGTTATAGCACGGATGCACTACATTAGTAACATGCAAATATATTAATCATATGCATGAAGGCCAATGAAAATTTCTAAATAGTGCATACATCGGACCCCAATCACTGATAAATACATTTCAAGTAATAGGAAACACAGCAGGACACCAATGCACAGACTAAATGCAGCCTGGTACACAGCGTTTTAAAGTTTGATGCAATTAATATCATATGCATATGGAGAAAAATGTAAAGCAAGATGAATGTCATTTACATGAAAAATGTAATTAAGCAAGCGGGTACAGAGAATTACCTCTTTAAGCAATGTCAATTATGCATATTTAGGTTGAGTTTAGCAAGCCTTTAAACACATTTCTACTTGAAAAATATGAACGCAAGAGCCAAATATACTAAATAATAGTCATGAAAACAATATTTTTGTGAATAGTGTAGAATTTTATGAACTGACCTACAGATCAGTAGGTTGATTTGTAAAAATCAGGTTCAAAGTTTGTAGCAATCCGACCCACCTCATGAATAATAACGAGATAGGTTGCAAATTGCCACTTTCTCCAATTCCTACCCTAACTAATATTGTTTCAGCTGAAACTTTTGCTCTTTTCTTTTTCCCTTTCATTTCTGGGCCCAGCAATTACTTTACAACTTTGTCACTTTACTCAGATTCTATACTTAACCCTCAGAGGCATTGGTCCGCCGATGAACCTTGCTTCGTTGCAGTGAGGGGTGAGAAATTGGGGTATCATTCATAAAACAAGATATATTAGGGTGTAAAATATTCCTTGGTGCCAATTTCTTCGTGATATGGATGCCAATCTGCAATGGGCCCGCAGATCTATTTTTGATTGTCCCATCAATGTCACCAAATGTACTGTTTTTGTAACTCAAAATTAATTTGTCAAGACCAATTTCAAAATGTAATTATGGCATATGAGTGGTATTTACTTTTAGCCACATGACATCAATAATTTTGACTCGGATCTGAAAAAGAAAACTTCTTAACCAGGATAGTTAATGGTTAACTGTATACTAAGTCTGATCATTATGGTGGTAGTTTGTTGGTCTGTCCTAGAGACAAGTTGTGGTATCCTGCCAGCCTCAAGTTTTCTGAAAAATCATATAAAAATACATACACATTTCTATAAATACAAAAGCTTTTGTTCAGCCCTCTTCATCCACTGGTCTGTTCTACTGTTGTTCACATTTTGCATTTTGATTCTGCTCACAATAGCATACAGTTTGGTGCAATGGGTCATGCCACCACAGCCACTGACTCTCCTCACTACAAATGATTGCAGTTTGCCTGTCCACATGTGCACATCCACCTAAACATAGCCCACTTCATAGGCAAGACTGGTGGGTAAATATTTGCTTTCAATTCTCCTTTAATTAAATTATTTTTTAAATGTATTTTGTGGCATTTCTTTTACTTATATTTTGCAAAACACAGACACAACACTTTTACACTGTGAAATGGTTTACATTTTCAAAATCGCAGCCACACCTGTTGACTTTGCCTATGCTTGTTTATATTAGAAAAGAAAAGAGGCAAGTCCTATACATACAGTAACCTTAGGTGCACCTAGTATTTGCAAACAGTCTTACTCTTTCATATATTTTTTAATACAGAACTGCCTTCCTGCTCTTTGCCATGGTCTCTGCCCTAAAAAGGTCAAAATTGTTGAATCCTAACCTCAGTGAGAAGTCCTGGTCTTCAGCTCATGCTGATAGGTACCAGAGTTGAGTGAGCAAGAGGCTTGCTGCTAACTTCTGGTGAGAAAAAAAGGTCATGACTTCCAATGCTGGCGCGGCCATCTGAGCCTTTTATCGATTCAAGGTCAATAACGTGAAAGTTGACAACTTACAGTGCTAAGAAGTGCAATACTAAGAGCTACATAAGAATCACTTTATAGATATAGGAAACTTTGAGCCATATTATCAAGAAAGGGGGATACATTATCGCTGCTTTTATCGGCAGGAAACTGCTGCTAAAGTGGCGATAATGGGCTTGATAATATGCCCTTGTGAATTCTTATAGCAGCCCAGGTTCACACCAGAACCTGGGCTTCTATGGGAATTCACAAGGGCATATTATCAAGACCATTATCGCCGCTTTAGCTGCTGTTAACTGCTGATAAAAGAGTCGATAATGTATGGCTCTTTCTTGATAATATGGCCCTTTATTTTTAACAGATGCTAAGGACCTTATCCAGAGCTGGGCGGATGCAGAACATCCGCCAAAACTTCTGTCCGCTGAATTAAGAGCATTGATGTCAGTCAAGCAATAAACATGCCAGATGGGATACCCACCGAAGTTTGGCAGATGGCCTGCATCTGCTAAGCTATAAATAAGGTTGTAAGTCTTAATGGTGGTTCCCTGGTAACACAGCAGTTAATGACTCATTGCCCCTGTGCTCTTCGAAGTGGACTCTCGGAGAGACTCCTCTGTTACAATTGCCAAATGTACACATCTGTATCGCCTTTATTAAATAGCAATCTAAAAGCCGAGATGGAAGAGAACTTCAAAGGTGTGAAATGTGTTTCTGTTTAAATGAAACAATAAAGAAGCCTTTTTAAGAAAATAAATAAATGAAGTAAGGAAAATCAACTGTACTGATATCAAACTATTGTTCCTTCAATCCTTTTAAGAGGTATTTCAGTGACAATGAGAGAGCAGCTACTTGAATCCTTGGCATAAAATATAATTTTGTTCTGAATGGTGTTAAAAACTATGCCATTAATTATAACGGCAGATCTAAGTTGCCCTTGCCAATACCTAGGAGTTTGCTCTCTAAGCATTGTTTAGGGAGCACAACACTTTGGGATGGATTTAGAATTTGGCAGATGGGTTAATCCGTCACAACTGTGACAGATATCCTGTCCTTCTTGTTACAAGTGCAGTATATCGTTTGACACTTGTAATAAGATGCATATCCATCATGACTGTTATGGAGTACATGTCTGCTAAACTCTAAATCAGGCCCTTTGTTGTGAGCCTTTTGTTTTTAATAGGTTGGCATTTTGATACATTAGACATGTCTGACCTTTTGAACATGCTGTTTCTGAAAGGTTATTTCCTCAATGCAAAATCCATACATGATGTGAAGATGATGAGAGATGATAAAGGTTATAGAGGCAGATTAAATCACCCACTTTCCATACACAGACATTTAATAACATAATACGGCAGGATGCAACTGGAGGGAAGTTGAATAGGTACTGACTTGAACTCCTGCATTTTATTTACTCAGACTCAAGTAGAAACTCAACAAACCTTGGTATTACATATAAAATGGGATATTAAATGTCTCCCATTTAGGGCTTGCTCCATAAATTCTCAATAATTGAAAGGAATGTCTGACATAATATCGACAGACAGAATATCTACATACAAAAATATCGGCACAAAAATATCGAAATCAAAAATATCGGAGTCATATCTTCATAAAGCTAAGTACACAAATATCAAAAAATTAATATCGTAGTACAAAAATATCGAAATTAAAAATATCATTTTTTTAAATGTATTAATAATAATGTAAAAATAATTTTAAAATACATATAATTTTACAAATATTAAATAAAAATATTAAAACATAATTAAAAAATTAAAACTAATACATATACATTTAAAATAAATTAAACACTTAATAATTTAATGTAATTTTTTTTTAATTTAATTTAATTGATTTAATTTAAATTTATTTTATTTTTACCCTGTACGCCTGTACCCCAAAAACCCCAAACTGACCCTGAACCCTAAAAATATCCATGTACCCCAAAAACCCAAAGCTGACCCTGAACCCTAAAAATACCCCTTTACCCAAAAACTGAAAACTGACCCTGAACCCAAAAAATACCCCTTTACCCAAGAACTGAAAACTGACCCTGAACCCAAAAATACCCCTTTACCCAAGAACTGAAAACTGACCCTGAACCCTAAAAATACCCCTTTACCCAGAAACTGAAAACTGACCCTGAACCCTAAAAATACCCCTTTACCCAAAAACTGAAAACTGACCCTGAACCCTAAAAATACCCCTTTACCCAAGAACTGAAAACTGACCCTGAACCCTAAAAATACCCCTTTACCCAAAAACTGAAAACTGACCCTGAACCCTAAAAATACCCCTTTACCCAAGAACTGAAAACTGACCCTGAACCCTAAAAATACTCCTTTACCCAAAATTATTTAATATTATTTAATTACCAATTAATTATTAATTAACAATAACAATAAAGTAAATATATTAGCACATTAGCTGTAATTAATTTAATTTAATAATTAATATTATTTTTTCCCAATTAATTAATTAAGAATAACAAAAAATTATATATAAAAAAATTACTCTAATTAATGTAATTAACTAATTAATATTAATTAATTACCAACTAATTAATAATTAAAAATATGTACAAAATTATATTCATTAATTAACTAATTAATATTAATTAATTACCAATTAATTATTAATTAAAAATATTTACAAACATATATTAATTAATTAATTATTATTAAATTACTTCCCACCCTATTCCCCTATAAACCCATAACCCGCTACAGAACATATTTATCAATTAATCAATTAATTAAAATTAATTAAAAATTAATTCTCAATTAATTAATTAATAATTCCTACTAATTATTAATTAATTTACCAAAATTAAATTACTTCCCACCCTATTCCCCTATAAACCCACAACCCGCTACAGTACTAAAAGACAATATTTAATTAAATTACATTAAAAATAAATAATAAAACATAATAAATACAATATAATATACACAAAATCTATTTAAAAATTGATATTAGTAACATCGAAATTATTTATTTCGATATTATTGACATCGATATTTAAAACTTCGATATTACTAATATCATACTAATATCGATATTAAGACTGTCGATATTACTTACCTTCTATATTATGTCCCATCGATATTTAAACTTCGATATAATTGTATAACGAAATTTAAAACTCGATATTTTGTCTGTGTACCAATTGAAAGACCCCTAGTAACTGGACAGACTGGAGCCTAAATGTCATACCTAGAAATCTGTGACTGTTTCTTGTTTCCTTTGAAAAGATACATTAATATAGGCAACAGACTAAAGCTCTTGAGTGCAAGGCAAACCCAACCATATTGATAAATAATGAGAAATTTCCTAGTTACCACAAAGGAAAGTTTCAATTCTATTAAGGAGGCGGAGGCGAGGATTTTGCTAGTCCTTTCTCCATTTTATTGGACAGCAAGTTAGAAGTAAAGAAAAAACATTACATCCAGGGCTACCCAAACCAACATGGCAGCGGTAGCCCTGGTAACCCAACATCCAATCAGAGTCCACTAGTTCGTATATATGGAATCCCATCTGTTAGTCCTTCCTCTTTCGTGGAAGCTGCCGCAGGGAAGAAGTCATCCAACCACTAGTCCGTCTTTTGATCGGAGCCTAGGGAAGAGAACAATATAATAATATCTCGTCCAGTACAATGTTGAAGAATTCAAGAACATTGCAATGGAGTAACCAAACTAAATGCAGATAGTACTTAATTAACATTGCACAGCTTATCAATGAAAAACATTTAAACTCAGAAAAAGGTATACTCCCTTAGACGAAGTTACAAATCATAGTCCAGTTACGGGAGGGCAGGCTCGATAAGCCTGGGTGGGAAAATCCTCGCCTCCGCCTCCTTAATAGAATTGAAACTTTCCTTTGTGGTAACTAGGAAATTTCTCATTCTATGTCAGGGAGCGGAGGCGAGGATTTTGCTTGTTCAAAGCCTACTCACCACCAACGAAGCAGCCTCATGGATTGGCTTAAAGTAGAACTTTTTGAAAGTCGAATCTGATGACCAATCCGCTGCATTCATGATATCCTCCAGGCGTCCACCTACCTGAATAGCCTTGGAAGCCATTGCACCTCTAGTGGAATGAGCCCCAAAGTCAGTGACGCTAATTCCAGCTTCAGACATTATCCACCTGACCCATCTGGCAATGGTGGGAGATGAAACTGCCTTGAATGGTTTCTTAACCGCTATAAGTAATTGTCTTTCGCCCGGAGGGCGGAGCTCAAGAGTAACATCCTCATATGTCTTAAGGCAACGAACAACACAGAGCTTTGGCGAATCTGGGAAAGCCGGGTAGGATACTGACCTGGTATTACATTTAGTTCTCCTTGAAACAGTAAATGTAACCCCTTCTGGGGTAAAAACCCTGGCTGACACGTCCAGTGCCCGAACATCTGAAGCACGCTTACATGATATCAAGCAGAGGAGAATCGCTAATTTGGCCGAAAGCTCCTTGCGGGAAAGGTATTGATTATCCTGCCAGGATTTGAGAAAAGTCAAAACGACATTAACATCCCACAAACCTGAATAACGAGGTTCTGGGGGGCGCAAAAGTCGAATACCTTTAAGGAGTTTGCAAACCCAAGGGTGTTCACCAACTGGCGAGCCATCAACCAGGGCATGCCCAGCCGAAATTGCCGACCTGAAAGAATTAATGGTGCTATACGCCAATTTCTTTTTGAAAAGATCAGCGAGGAAGTTAATCACGTCGGTGACAGAGGAGCCCACGGGATCCAGGTGTTTTCCCACACACCAACGAACCCATCTGTTCCATGCTGATCTATACCGCTTAGTGGTGTTAGGAGCCCAGGCTCCTCGAATGAGGAGCTCAGCGTCTCTCGAAAGCGAGTCGCAAGACCAACGTCCCCTGAAATCCTCCATGCCATGAGACGTAGATGGCCCTGGAGAACCAGCGGATGCGGGTGACCCAATGGATCCGTCAGAATGTGGTCGAACGACGGAAGCCGAAGAGGCTTGTCCCAAGAAAGTTCCAAAAGAGAAGGGAACCAGCATTGAGCTCTCCAGATTGGCGTGATCAGAATCAGAGAAGCTTTCTGCCTGCGGACCTGAGCCGCCACCCTTTGAATGAAAAGGAAGGGGGGAAACGCATAAGCTGGAAACAGGGACCAGTCCTGTAGGAAGGCATCCACTGCTTCCGCCCCCGGATCCGGTTTCCAGCTGTAGAAGCGGGGAAGCTGGGCGTTCCATCTGGACGCAAATAAATCCATTATTGGAAGACCCCAAAGGTCCGAAATTCTCTGAAATACTGGAGGATCCAGTCTCCAGTCGCTGGCATCCCGGAAATTCCTGGATTGCCAATCCGCAACAGTGTTCAGATCGCCTGGGAGATACTCCGCTGTGACAGAGATCTGGCGAAGAAGGCAATAGTTCCAAAAATCTTTCGCAAGGTCCGCTAGAACCTTGGAGTGCGTGCCTCCCAACCGATTGATGTATCTGACCGCCGTTGTGTTGTCCATCCGAAGAAGTACACAACACGAAACCTTGGTCGAGGTGAAGGAGCGGATCGCGAACGAGCCCGCAAGGAGCTCCAGACAGTTGATATGGAGATGAAGTTCCTCCTCCGTCCATCTGCCGCCCACCGAGAGGGGGCCGCAACGGGCACCCCAGCCCTGGCGACTGGCGTCTGACTCGATCACCAGATCCGGACGGGAACCGAAAATCGCCTTCCCGTTCCAGGCATCCATGTGATCTAACCACCATAGGAGTTCCGAACGGGCTTCCAGATTCAAGGAGATCAGTTCCGAATAAGTAAGACCCTTGCGGAGGTGAAAAGCCTTCAGTCTCTGAAGAGCCCTGTAATGGAGAGGGCCTGGAAAAATGGCCTGGATCGATGAGGAGAGTAAGCCCACAATCCTGGCTAGTTGGCGGAGGGATACCCGATCCCGCCGGAGAACCTTGCGAATCTCCTTCTTGATCTTGGAGATCTTCTCGGAAGGAAGGTGAAGAGTCGCATCCGTAGTTATGATCAGAAAGCCAAGGAAAGTCATTTCCTGTCGGGGAAAGAGGTCCGACTTCTGGGCATTGATGATGAAACCCAGAGATTGAAGGAGTGTTATAGTGACCTGAAGCTGATGAAGAAGGAGATCCCTGGACTGACACATTAAAAGAATGTCGTCCAGGTAAACAATCAGACGAATCCCTAAGGTCCGGAGATGTTCTACCACCGGGCGTAGTAGTTTGGTAAAGCACCAAGGTGCTGAGGAAAGACCAAAGGGAAGCGTAAGAAATTCGTAAACCTGATTCCTCCACAGAAACTGAAGGAATCGACGATGGGGAGGGAAGATTGGAACCGAAAGATAAGCATCTTTCAGGTCCAAGCGAACCAGCCAATCGTTCTGTAACAAAAGGTCCCTCAGAAGATGGATGCCCTCCATCTTGAAGTGTCTGTAAACCAACCACTCGTTGAAAGAGCGGAGGTTGATTACTGGTCTGAACCCTTTGCCTTTCTTTTCCACCAGGAAGATGTTGCTGAGGAAACCGTTTGGGTGAAGCGCCGCGGGGACAATGGCGCCTTTTTGTAACATCGCCCGCACCTCTAAATCCACAAGTTCTTGGTCTGAGACAGAAAATACCAGAGGACGAGGACGAGAAAGCTGAACAGGGGAACCGTAGAATTCGATGTGAAACCCCTGAACCGTCTCCAGTACCCAAGGATCTGAGGTTAATGACGCCCAGGCTTGGGGGAACAACGCTAACCTTCCCCCCATTTGAACCAGAGAGATGAGTCGAAATCTTACCATTAAATCCTCTGGAGTTGGACTGGAATACACCACGTCCTTTGCCTTGGCCTCTGCCTCCTCTGGAGGGGTAAAAGGTACCCTGTCGACCATCATTCCAGCCGTTATTTCGCTTGTACTGGCCTCTATTGGGGCCTTGCTGGACCTGACGGCCGGAAGAGCGACCCCTGCCTCTGCCGGCCCCGCCAAAAACCTTTCTGGGGAAGAATTTTTTCATCGAAGCCTGAGCCTTGTCCAGAGCTGAAAAGGTTGCCACAAACTTCCCCAACTCCTTAACAAAGGGATCACCAAACAAAGCACCCTGTGCAACAGGACCTGCCTCCGAAGACGACAACTCCCCTAACTTCGGGTCAATTTTTAGCAGTAAGGAACGCCGCCGTTCTGCAGAAAGTGCGCAATTGGCATTGCCTAGAAGGCACATAGCCCGTTGCGACCAACCAGCAACGTCATCCACAGACATCGGTAAGCCCGACTCCTTAGAACGTTGGGCCGCCTCAATAATTTTTGTGAGGGGACCCACAATATCTAGGAGTTTATCCTGACAGGCTTTCCATGACCTATCAATACCCTTTTTGGGATCCTTTACATATTTTGCAAAGAAGGTACACAACTTGGGGTCAATCTCAGGGGTGCATGCCACTCGAAAGGGAAGGGAAGGGCGGGGGCACTCCGAGCGCAGACGGAGTCGGACATCCTGAGGCAAAGGCTGTCGAAGCTTAGCTGCGACATAATCAGCAGTAGACTGCTCAGGAAACCACTCCGACGACCTAGGTCTTACAATTGTTGATGGGTCAAACATATTAGGAGGGGCAAGATCACCCTCTGTAAGACTAGGAGCACTGGGCTTAGGGCGCCAGTACCTGCTTACATCGGAAAAATCCTCTGAGGAAGCATCCTCATCCTCATCAACGTATTCGTCCTCCTCATCATCTCCCTCAATGGGGAACCCTTCCTCCGGGTCAAGGTCCTGGGTGGCAAAACCACCAGTCTCTCCGGGTGAGTCTTCCCCCCGGTAGGGTGCGCTTCTAAGCGTGCGCGCACTCTTACGGAACACTTCAGACAACTTACTGAAGCCCTCCAGGTGCCCCGCGTCACGCTTCCTGGCCGTACGTGGAAGAACTCCTGGAACACCACTGGGCCCTGCCCCACTGTCCCCAAAAACACCAGCATCATTCTTAAACACATGGGCTGACAGTCTGTTTACACTGTCCTGCAGAGGTGCCAGCGCTTGGGCTATCGCCGAAGAGAGAAGCCTGTCAACCTCTGCAGGAGGGTGTAAGGGGGTCAGTTGTGGCTGAACATTAGGAGCCACCACCTCAACAGTTGAAGGACCGGACTGCATATTAGCAGACAAACTGGTACCCATACACAAGCACCCCAACTAAATACAAGGGGAAATCCCTTCACACAGGTACCAGGCAGGTAAACACAATTGAAAACCTGAAATCGAAATTCTGACAGAAAATATAATAATTTTAAAAAATTTCAGTCAGAAAAGTACTTCCTGCCGTCTAAAACGGCGTCCGTGTGAGGGAAGAGGCTGAAAAAATACAGAAGCGCAATGCCTCAGCGCGTTTCTACTCAAGCGCGAAGAGCGCTGAGGAGAACAGCTGATCGGCGTCAGAAGCCGACACCAAGATCGCGCACGCGCGAAGAAATGAACGCTCGGGCTGAAAGCCTACCGCGTTAAATAAACACAGCCTACAACAAGGCAGAGTCAAATTCAAACAATCGCTATAGAATAAAGCTGTCAACAATTACACAGAAACTGCCACGACAAAGATATGAAGAGCGTGACTTATCTTGCCGAGGCAGCAATGGAGAAAGAGGGGATTCCATATATACGAACTAGTGGACTCTGATTGGATGTTGGGTTACCAGGGCTACCGCTGCCATGTTGGTTTGGGTAGCCCTGGATGTAATGTTTTTTCTTTACTTCTAACTTGCTGTCCAATAAAATGGAGAAAGGACTAGCAAAATCCTCGCCTCCGCTCCCTGACATAGAATTTTGAGTTATAGAATCATGAGGTTGAATCATATTAAATGCAAGATTTCAGTTGAGTTCTAATGTATCTAAAAATTGCCCACAACCTTGGAATGAGGAGCTATTAAAATTAAAATAAAATGCTCTTAGAAACAACATCAGATTTGTAGGGTAAATATACGTTTCTCACAACTTTGCAACTTTGTAAAAAAAGGAACCGACCTAATTTTCACTACTGATATCATCACACAAGCCTTGTTATGCTTCCACACTTCCTGGGTCTCAAATATTGAGGTCGAGAAGGGGGATTATGTGGTGGAAGGGCATGTCCCATTGTCACTTACCAAGCCAAGTTTGTGGCCCGCTTTAGAGCATTGATATCAGATTTATAGTGAGAGCTACTTCTGCACAATGACAATCACCCCAAATTGATAACATTTTAATTTGGTTGAATAACGAACACATCAAACAAAATATCAATTGTTATTCCTACTTCTATGCAGGATTACCAAAAGTGAATAGAAAGCGAGTTTACTAATTCTGATGCCATAAAATCTTAATCAGTGTAAGTGCCTCCCTTCAGTATAACTCCACTGCGACTTGACCCAAGAAAAAGCATGGTGAATGCAGACTAATAAATCACGTTGCTTTCTGAGGATAGTGCAGTGAACCTTTTTCTAGGCTTAGAAGAGTCTTCCCGTTTATACACTTGCTTCAAGATGGCCAACATATTGGTCAGGGAGATATGTAATGGGCAAAGACAGCAAAATTAGACATCAAATTCCAAGTGTTACCATTTCATTTAGATAGTCATATCTTGTTAGGCATTGAGGGTAAAAAGCTCTACTTTTGATCAATGCTTTCCATTGAGTTGCACAATTTTATGTTCAGCTTTTGACATTTTATTTTATTTAATGATTGGTGGTACAAAAGAGAGAAAGTATTGCACACTGTTTAGATCAGTGGGTTTTAACCTGTGATCTGAGTTCAAAATAAAATAACATTGAAATCAATAAATTAAAATTAATAAAGAATAAAAAAATAAAAGCAAACAATAAATTGTGAAAACTTTTTTTACATTTGATTGTCAATTAAACACATTCTTCTAATATTTGAGCATTTGTTTTGTGTATACTTGTATTTGTATTTTTGTGCATTGTTTTTGAGATTCAAATTATGCAAATTGCTTAGGCTGGTCGTCCTTGGTTTCCAATAATAACTCAGTGGGTGACCCCGTATTCCAGTTATGATTCAATGGGGTCCACAGCAGTCAGAAGTTTAAGAACCCTGGTTTTGATGATTTCTTGTTCATTGGCAAGTCACAAACAGATCAATGTAACACATTAGCCAAAGCTTTTAGGGCAAATGCAAGTGGGTTTGGTGTATGTTAAGTGGAGGAAAATGTGGGCTGACCCAACAAAGCTCTCTTTCCTGGGGATCAATCTTGACTTGGTAAGGGTTTTGATTTGTTGGGAAGATCTGAGTTAACAGGTCACCCTGCGCATGGCGAGGGATTCCTTATCAGGAGCAAACAAGGAAGCAACGTAATGGTCAATCTCACTAACATAAATTGCGGGGAAGATTGATGTCCTAAATAAGGGTTTGGGTTTTTACAACCCCCCCGCAACAAATTTCATTTTGAGGTGTGAACTCGCAGAATTCTTCTGTCAGGTCAGGCTCAAATTTTATTTCTCTGACAAATGCATAATAACTGTAGACAAGTAGGACACTGGTTTCAGACCACAATCAACTTTCCTAACATCAAGTACACAAGTACCACACAAACGTTTAGCATTTGAACATGCGTCCATCTATGACATTGAGAATATGACCAACAAGAGTATGAATTAATTCATTAATGTGAGTAGGTAAGAAAGGACAGGACTGGAGACTTTAAAAATGAATAAGAACTAAGTCATTAAGCCACCAGATAAAGGAGGGGCCATATTTCTGTTGACTAAACAATGCTACAACTCAGAGTGCCTCCTTCTAATGTCAGATAAAAGGAATAACAAGTTTTAAAAATACTCCCTACCCTGGGATTAAGTATGGAAATACAACACCTTGTTGACAGGTGGTAGGAAAAGAATGAATGTCAATAAATGGGGGGGCTTTCTTTCTTTTTTTATTTAAATATCTGTATTGGGTTTTTAATTTACAAAGTACCCCCCCCCCCCCAAGTCAGACAGGTTCAACAAAGAATACTTCACATATAAACACAGAGAAATTAGGAAATTTGGATTCATAACTCATACATTAATGGCTAAATAAGTTAATCAAACAACAACAAGAAACATTTCCCTTCTATTTGGAAAGATACAGGGAACATCTGAGTGATTATAGATTTATAGCAATTTAGAACATAACAAATTACATTTTTTATTTTAGCAGTTTTTAAATCACGCTGGTTATGGCCTTATGTTACAGGGAATTACCTTGGGATTGAGACTACTCAATTAAGGGTTACAGATTTTCAATCCCCTGGCCCTCCAGCTTCTAGCTTTTCCTTTTATATAGCCATTTCCAAGTTAAATATAGCTAACAGTGTAGAGAACCACTGTTGGAAAGATGGTGGGTTAGGGTCGAGCCTGGCGGAGGCGATACAGATTCTTAAGACCGCCATGGCAATAAATACAAGTTCCTGTCCGGGGGATGGTTCTGCGAGATTAATTGCCCAAGCAAAATCATTTCATTAGAGAGGAATATTTCGATCTTTAGGACATTAGTTAAAAACCGTTCAATGCTCAGTTTTAAGGAGGATAGATTTGCACAGGAGGAAAATATGTGTACGCTATCCGCATTAGATAATGTACATCTAAAACAGCATGTACCCCTCCCACCCCACCATTTAGCAATTCTATCAGGGGTATAGTACATAAAGAAGCAGGGGGCATATTATCAAGCCTGGGTGATAAAATTATCGCCGCTTTATCAACAGGAAACTGCAGATAAAGTGCCAATAATGGGCTTGATAATAGGCTCTATGGAATTCCAATTGAAGCTCATGTTAGATGTCCTTCACATTTAACATGAGCTTCGATTGGAATTCAATAGAGCATATTACAAAGCTCATTATTGCCACTTTATCGGCAGTTTCCTGCCGATAAAGTGGCGATAATTGTATCGCCCAGGCTTGAAAATATGCCCCCAGGTTTTTTAGAACTGTGTTTGCAGTTTGGTTGACATAAGGATAGTTTGGGATAGATCATAGGCATAATTAAATTCTCCCGTGGTGATTGCTAATTTTTCCTGCCACTTCTGTGCTGTTTTCTCAAGATTGTCCGGAAGGAGGGATAACAAAAGAGAGTATATCTCACCAATTGTGAATTTCTTGTTTTTTTTTAAGGCTTCTGCTGTCAGTATTTTATCAAATGAGGTATTTTCCCTAATCCTTCGAGTTAAAAAGTCTCTGATTTGCAGATATTTAAAAAAATCCCTCCACTCCAATTGATATATTTCCCTCAAGGTTTCAAAAGGGTGTAACCCTTCATTTGAGAAAAGACATCCAAGATGTGTAATTCCTGCCGTAATCCATCTATCAATACAGGCTCCTCCAAAGATTTCAGGAAGAACGGGATTGTTGCCTAGAGGATAGTAGAACGAGAGTCGTCCTATGCCCAGTAATTTCCTCACAGCTTTCCATGCTTTAAACCCCCCAGTAAGGTCTTGAGGCGGACCTTTTTGTGGTAGCTATCATAGAGAAATCGCCATAGATAGCCTTTGCTCTTATTGCCTAGTATTAGCTGATTAATTGATGGTTTGTCTTCCCCTGAGACTATCTCATTGTTATCTAATAGAAAAAAGAGTTCATGATTATATGAAAGCATACATGCCAATAATATAACTTAAGGTTAGGGAGGGCTAAGCCTCCTTTTTCTTTGGGAAGAGTCAAAAGCTTGTAGGCTCTTCAGGGTTGTGAGTAGGACCAAATAAAACTAGAAAAAGTGCGCTCCATCAGTTTGAACCAATATTCGGAGATTTCCAGATTAATTGCTCTGAACATATAGAGCAGTTTAGGGAAGTAAACCATTTTTAATGCATTTACACAACCAATCAAGGATAAGTGTAGGTTATTTATACAGCGAAAATCTTTCTGCATTTTATCTAGCAGGGGGCTCAGATTTAGTTCGACCACTTTATCAAGTTTGGAGGTGATACATACCCCTACGTAGGTCGCTTTTGTTGTCACACGAGGGTCTACCAGAGTGCATTTATCGTTTAAGACCACTTGAGTTTTACTCTGGTTGAGAGCGTAGCCGGCCACATTACCAAAGTTTTTAGCCTCAATTTCAATTATAAGTAAGGCTAATGCCGGATCTGGTGTTACTATGGCGATATCGTCGGCATAAGCAAGAGTTTTAGTCATATAGCCTTGGGTCAGTATAGGAATAATACCTGCATTAGATTCCAGACTGCGAATAAAGCGATCAATGTAGATAGCAAACAGCAATGGGGAGCATGGGCATCCCAGTCGAGTTCCCCTTGATATTGTTAGTTCTTTGGAAAGATTGCCTTTTACCATCACTACAGATTTAGGGTCGATGTATAGCTTTTGTACAGCCTGAAATGGGGGGGCTTTCTTAAGTAACAACAATCTGGTGATCCCCTATTTCTCTACCCTGCCAAAAATTCTCACAGATGTGAAACCACCACCAGGATGCCCCATGATCTCTGAAAGTGGGTCAGTATCAGAACACCTATCACTATTTTGTGATTTCTTCTTGAAACCTCCATTAGGAACATGCTGGTCAATACCAGGCCCTAAGAAAGAGGGGGGCCGCCAGAGTCAACCTTATGGGGATTCCCATCAGTCAAGTGACATTAACCCTGAGGGACGTGCAGTGTTTGCCATCTAACAATCATGATCAAGGCCTGAAATATCCATGGGAGCTGAACCAAACAAACCTCATGCAACACAGAGAATGTCATCTACCTGATCAGGTGCCATGTGTCTAACATACCACGCAGTGCAGCAAATCAGAAAAATATATTGTTGAAACGTCAACAACATTGGGTGTATAGACTGGGGATCAATGTGATAGGCTTAAATAATGACATTCCATGGCACCACATCAACACCATATAAACCACTGTGCACTAATGTATCCACTCCTTATCATCACTGGGTGTCTGGGTGTGACACTTCAATGAGTATGTTTATTCTCGGAAAATATGAAACTATTTATTAGGATTAGGATATCACTTTGATAATAAACAGCCCCAATGTGATCCCTACATAACTGGATCTGCTTGCAACACTAATATAGGAATGTTGTTTGAATATTGTGCTGATGGTTTTCAAGACATATTCCGGGGGTCATGAGAATATTTATTACACCTCTTTCTTCAATTTCTGGACTTATCAAATCGTTTGTGATTGGGAAAACCTGATTTCAATTTACAGATGGGTTTGATGAGTCAGAATAAAGATAACAGGGCTAAGGAAGGAGCCATGACACCCTCAACATGGTGGCTGATAGGTAATACTTCTTTAGTGATCTAATTGCTCGATACAAAATGGTCATGACTAGAACGCAACATGATGATGTTAAATGCAATGGTATCCCACGCCGCTCTACACAAAAGCTGGCTTTCCTTCAATCAAACTCATCATCAAAGGGTATGCCTTGGGCGTGGTAAAGTACTCTTGAAAAAGTAATAGACGGCAGGGCTGGGCCTCGACCAAGCTGTTTCTGAACAGTAAACAATGTGAGCAGTCACTTACACTGTGGAGATGAGGAGGCATATATGCCTTGCAGTTGGATGGAGTATTTACAACAGGGGAGAGGGTTCAGAATAATTGACCTGTACTTCTTTTTAAAGTAAGAGAGGATCCATTCTTATAATATATTTGCATTACTGATATTTCCATAAGTGATTTAGCCCATTTCTGGGCTTAAGACACATTTCGGAGCATTTACACTACATAAGACAGTGCAGCTCGTGGTATCCAGGAACAGACTTGCACATTATGTATCTATAATTTTCAGTCTTACACTCTACAAAGGATGTACATGTGATTCTGTCTGATTCCCCATTTCTATCTCATACCAGTGTGTGTCTCAGGGTGCTTCCACAAGTCTATCCCAGGTTAAGAAAACGTAGTTTGTTGATTGGATAAAACTGTTCACATGCTGTTTGATAACAAACCCGCTACTACTGTGTTTTATTCACTTTGTCGCTGTGTCACTTGTTTGCAGTATTTCACGTCCACAACATACAAATGTAGAAGCTTTTACCAACCAATCATGTGGTAAATTATAACTATGGAAATGCACTGTTCAATAGACGATAACTTCTAATTTTAGCTTTTGTTTTCTTGGTCTGCCAGCAGAGATAACTCTATTGTCTAATACTGTGAGTGTAAAACAAATATTCTCTATAACAGCGCTGACACATTAGATGAGTTGTAAAAGGACATCATCTGTTGTTTGATGGCAGTCGGGATCTGTGAGTCCTGATGGAGTCCATCGACCCATCAGGACATTGAATACTGGCCGAAACGTGTTTACCCAGAGATAGTGAGGTGGTAAGGGCCAACTGAGATTCCAATATTTTATTTATTTTAACAGAGTCAAAGAGAGCCCACAAACAACATCTAATAGATTGAGCATCACTTTAGATACTTTTAACTTATTCATTAGTTTAGCGATCCCTGAGTATCAATTAGAGATCAATATCTCCAAAAGCTACTCCACTGTATGTACATATGTACAATTCGGTGTAGGCAAGCATGCCCTATGATGAAGCATGCCATGGGAGGAGGTGAGGACATTGTACAGAAAAAAATGTGGATTCCTTTAGAAGTTAGTGGCTACACGTACAACTTGTATGAATCTTTATGTGTGATCTAAGAGTTTGGATTTCCATTTGTCAACCTATACATTTTCAGTAGATTATTTTATGTTGACTAGCTAGAAGGTTAAACTGTACTTGTTACAGTCCCTTGTGGTCAGCTTAACTTCAGGTGGCATTTTCCTAAAGGAATTTGGTCTTTTTCTAGAAAAGTGTAGTAGCTTTTCTGGAGCACAACAACCAGTTTACAAGGTTGTAAAAGGGCATGAAGGAGGACCTGAATGTATAGAATCTGCTCCTTGAGGTTTACAATGAGATGTAGGTGGGGAGGCATTACATGGTAATGAAAGGTGCTTTCGGGGAAGCACTGGCTTTGATGCAGTAATGGGTAGCATCTGGTGCTAAATGAGATGGCCAGATAAGTGTTCAAATGCTTAATTGGGAAAATAGCACAGTCATTTTAGAATTGTTCCCTATTTTCATGGCTGTGCCTATCTGTTGACACCCTTGAAAATTAGAACATCTTTAATTCAGTCTTATCCAGCTAGTCTGTTAGCAGAGTCACTAATAAAAAGCCTGCAAGCTGCTTCCTCATCCTGGAAATCTAAAATGCTGAACATTAAGTTTTGGTCGAATTTGTTTTAGATTGTACGAGTGAAGCGGCTAACACTTGTGCTAAAATAGAGTCTTTCGGGTTGCTGGCCTCTGAAGCAGACTAGATGTTAGATTTCCTGAAAAAACCTTTCATATTTTAGACTCCTGAAGTAAAACCCATCAATCTGAAATTACTGATGGTATGATGGTGGAGGAAGTGTATTGGTAAAAAGTGGGTGCCACGAGATGTGTGGTTTGTTACAGTAAATAATGGCAAATGAGCCAACAACTAAATGAAGAAACAACATTACATGTCCACAATGGTTTGTGAAGAACTTGGTCCGTTCTTTTGCTAGTTGCTCTTAATTTAATTACCAGCTGTGAAGGCAAAAGGCTGTTCTTTTTCTTGTATGAATGATGATTAGGTGGGGAATTGGAAGAAGACTGCACAAGGGGAGAGGGAAGGGATTGAGGGCTAGACCAAAAAGTAGTGGCAAAGCCAGGACCTTTAGCCTAAGATCCATAGTTTTTTTCAATGTTTTTACATGTTTCACAGTACTACCAGCTGCTGTGCATCATTGCTTAAAGTAAAAATAAAAAAGTGTTCTGACACTACCAGCGTTGAATACAGCACAGTGCTTTTTTTCCCCTTTAAGACATGTTGCGCAGCAGCCCGCTGCTGTTGTGCAACATGTAAAAAAACAGACAGCACGTGGGAGGTTTGGTGGTGTCACTGTAGTACATCTAAATTTAAGGCTCCCTCCCCCCGCAAGGTACATGGAGGTGTCCCTCTTTGAAAGCAACCAGGAGTTCTCAGGTCAGGGTACTGTGCTGAGGAGACATCCTGGAGCTAGGGCCCCCCCATCACCACAGGGGCTGCGGGGGCCTATGTTACGCCACGGGAGTGTCAGGCAACATGAAGGAGGAGGGTGGAGTGTGAAAGAAACCACAGACATCGGGAGGAGGGTGGGGGTGGGGAAATAATCAGTAGACTTAACTCTATTAAAATGTGAAATTGTTTGATGCTTTTATGCTGATGCCACATAAATGTCTGATTTAATACATAGAGGAATGTAATATCTTTATAAACCAGTTCCTTATTTTCTAATTTAAAAAAGTAATTTTGATGTGAGTGTGCAATTTTTTCTATGCACATGTTGTGGGACAAAAATGGACAATTTCAGCATATGATTGGTTGGCTGAGTTTTTCTGATTACATGTGATTGTTGGTACTTTATCCCACAGACCATATGTTCATTACTGTCAGCCAGAAATATTGTGTTAATTATGTTCCATTTTTTTGGGGAGTTTTATATAACGTGAACTCGACCTGCAGGTATCAGAGCACTTTACATGAGACCCCATTGCGTTACAGATGGTCACATTAATGTTGTTAGGCACGTGGAGATTAAGGGATTTGCTCAGAATCACAGGATGTTCAGCTTTCCTTTCCTCAGACTTGAACCACGTTCCCCAGTTTAGAGGCCGACTGCTCAAGCCGTTAGGCCACATTGTTCACTTATCGCAAACATCAGACCTGGTCTTATACTTGAAAGATAGTTACTGTATGATAAGATATTATGGGCCAGATCATTACAGGAGAAAGAGGACAGACTTTACACAGTGGTTGAAATGGAATGAAAGAAGTGTAGGTACTCGCTGGCCAAGAGAGTACCTCTGTGCTATTTAGAAGTACTGGTACTGCCATTAAAAGTATTGAGCCCCTGCTGAGAAGTGCAGGTACTCTTCCGCTCAAATCAAAGAAGTGCAGGTATTCATTACCTGTGAGTTCCGGTCCATTTGAAGCATTGATTTACACCACCCTAAATTATGCAGTATTCAGTGCGTCATTTTACCAAAAAATAAGAACAGGGGCACAAACATTTTCTTAGGAGCATCCTTTCAAATACTTAGGGATGAGAATGCCAAGACTGCATAATTGTGATTCCTCCTCAGGGCTATCCACACTCCCTGTCTCCTCACTATTGCTGGGTCTTTTTTAATTCCAACGTTCTCCCATCTACCATTTTCCTTTCTAACTCTTCCTCCCTATTTCTCCCTGCCAAAGTCTGATGATGAAAAATAAGTCCTGGTTCCCAAAAACGAGTGCAGTTCCCCCACCAACGACCACCGGCACAAATTAAGCAGCGGCAGTGGCTTGTTCTATGAACGGGAGGTCAGTTGGGAGGAGTATGAATAACAGATGTTAAGGGAATCGAGCAAATGTAAAAGATTTAGAATGTTTTAAAATACAGTATTCGGTCCTTATAGTCAAGGGCATCTCACTTGTTCCTGATTAGCCGCCTTGGACTTTTACTCGAATGGAAATGTCAGCCTCCCTCTCATCTTTTCAATAGAGACTTCTACATAAGGAATTAGTGTGCGTGCGCACGTCTCTCTTATGCCCGCGTGCAAGTAATATGAAAAAGCCCAAAGCCGCGCCATCTGGCGAGCTGCCGATGTTTTCCGGAGAGGCTTGGGACAGTGAAAATGTTGTGCAGGTCTGACAGGGAAGAAATTATATTGTACATCACATGAAATCGGAAGAATCACAGATGGCAGTGCAAGTCATCAAAGTCTCCGAGGGGGACGGTTGAGGCCGAACCGTTGGAGAGACAGGCTCGCGCGTGCTCGCTTTCGGCGTGGCAAATTGAGTGCCTAAGAGAAGTGGACAATTTAAATTTGTGTGCGACGTTGTGCAGCGGTTCAGATTATTTGACTGCAAGGGCAAAAGGGTGTACATACAAGAGCCCGCCTGTCTAGGGACAGCGGTTTTGAATACGTTATTTTCTCGCACATGTTCTTTTTAAATTTGACATGCTTCAGTGCTATTTATAATACTACAGATATTGGCATATTACCATCGAATAAAATATAACAAATATTAATTCAAAATATTAAAGACCATCTGGATAAACAAATAATAAAACGAACGTTATTAAGTTATTTCATAAAAGCAACATGTCAGTTTAAACTAAGTTTTAGCTTTTAAGATTTTTGTGCAAGGTAGAGGAATCATTACAAAATGTGTCTGGTAAATATTGATAAAACTCTCTAAAATCTAAGGGGCATATTATCAAGCCTGTGCGCTAAAATTATCGCCGCTTTATCGGCCGAAAACGGCCGATATAGCGGCGATAATGGGCTTGATAATATGCTCTATGGAATTCCAATCGAAGCACATGTTAGATGTGAAGACATCTAACATGGGCTTCGATTGGAATTCCACAGAGCATATTATCAAGCCCATAATCGCCGCTTTATCGGCCGTTTTCGGCCGATAAAGCGGCGATAATTTTAGCGCACTGGCTTGATAATATGCCCCTAAGTCCCCAAACTACTCTGTAAATAAGTAGTGCATCTTACTGTCGTAAATGAAATGCATGAATGTGTAGGAAAAGTTCTATATGAAAAATAACAAACTACACACTTTTGCCAAAACGCCGAGGAGGTTTAGTAACGTCTTAGTTACGAATTTGTCAATTACAGTGATAGCAAATACTCAATTTAAACACCCGTCTTCTCACTGTATATGCGTGTGTGTAGTGGTGACATGGACTTAGGTCTAATTTTGAGTTGGATGGTAAAGGAAAAGTCTCAATTTTCTGGAGGAATTGCGAATTGCAGAGAACAATGAGGAATACATTCTGCCATTTTCCTCTATATATACATGCCCTTCATAAATCAAAATGAAACCCAGTATTTTTTTTCAGAGCTTTATATAGCACAAACTTGACCCGAAGGTATCGGGTATCAGAACGTTATACAAGGAGACATTCATTTCAGTTAAGCACAGAGAGATTAACCCCCAGATGCCTCAAGAACCCATTTTGCTACTCCTTAATAGCGAAAAATAACGATTCGCTATTAAGGAATAGAAATTTAGTGCATTTTTCAAAGTGTTTGCAAATTACCATGAAGTTCAACTTCATGGTAATTTGCGAGCCCTATTAGCGAAATCGCTATTTTTTAAACTTAAATGCATTGCATTTAACCCCTTCCAGGCTCATGACGAGCTGGGCTCGTCATGGTGTAGCCTCCTCGCACACTGATGACGAGCCCAGCTCGTCATGTAACATGGGTTTTTAAAAATCTCAGCATAGGTGCTGAATCCCACTAGCGCGCATGTGGTTAAGGAATCTCAATTTGAGATTTCTTAAATGCAAGTAATCGCAATTTTGTGATTTCTTAATTTGCGATTTTTGCATTTGGGATGATGCATATTCTGCAGGTTTTACTTGGAAAAATGTGTCCTCAGAATACTCAGGTGGTAATACCATATGTTTTGCAATACCGATTCAGGATGAAATTACGGTTTCCGCCCATATAGGTATTACAGCATTAGATGATTACTGTAAATTGACCAATTTGTGGGTGGAGCGTTAAGTCCTCCGTTAGAGGCTCTTTTGCAGATTAAAAATTCTCCAACAGAAATAACGCTGTTGTAGTTTCTATATAGAAAAGGCAATTTCATTGCAAAAGCTCCACGGATAAGTAATCTTTCAATGGAGTGCTTACCATTTCCTCTTCCAATTGGGTAATCTACAGATTCCTCTGAACTAAAACTCCCCCAAGGGACCTCTGATGGTCTGCACATTTGGCCATCATTTGTGTTGGGATCGAGTGATCAGGTGCACCCCAGTTTTATATTAGATATATTTTTACTTTTTTACGAGCAGTGTTGAAAAATAATGACAAATATTTCAGGAACGAAAAACGTGTTGGCGGTAAGAACTTTTATGGATATTTTTTGGGATCAATTAAGAATGGATAGAGTAAACTAAGGAGATTTTGGTTGAAGCCATGTGTTATTCTTTGGTGGACTACAGATAAACTAAGTTTTCCCTGCTGCTTGACTCCATATTCATGTTTTGGAAATTAAGAAATCCAATATCCCTCTCTATCCGAGCACCCATAATTACTAAAAGGTCACTATACCAACAAAAAAAAATCAACACTGTAATAGTGGATGTTGTGAGGTGTGCAGTTAGCTGGGATTGCTTATTGTGAATATTCATATCCAATGAGATGGCACTGTCTTTCTTAAAATGTATGCTGGTTAACTGTAGTCTACCAGGACTAGTTATGTGCCTCTCATAGTCCACCTTAGATAAATTTGGGGCCACGTTTATCAAACAATTTTACATTTGCAAACACTGTGAATTAATAATTTTGGATGTTTGCAAATGCAAAATAGCCTTTCAAGATGTATGAGAGGCTTTGTAGTTGCAATTTAAGGTAATTACAAAAAAATGTGATTACCTAAAATTGCGACTAAAAATAGGGAATACAATTTGCGAATCCCTTAGCACATGCACCAAGCATTTTATAAATGGAAACTGTGCATTTAGGAAAATGCTGTTACCATTGACTCCAAGTCGATGGAAATAATGTGCACAATTTTAAAAATGCACAAAAATGCATTTTTCGAAGTGCCATGTGGTGCACACATTCCCCTAAGACATGTGTGCGCTTTACATGTTCACAATTATTTTGGGGTGCTTCAGGGGGTCCTTATGCACCCCGGAACCCTTGGCTTTGCATTACAGAATTTGCAATGACCAAATAGGTAATCACAAATTAGCTAATACAAAACCATTCGCACCTATGGGCCTGTAGGTGCATAGGCCAGCAGTATTACCCAAATGCTGCATAACCACTAGAGTATAAAATGCTCTCTTTTCAACAAGTTCAAAACACGACAGACAATTTGTTCTATGCTACTGTCAGGTCACTTCTACACTCATTATCATGTACTGCGCCCTAAATATTAGCTTCCAATTTCAAGGATGGGAGGGGTAGGGGGTCAAATGGTTGACCATGCTGAATGTCTCAACACTAGATGAGGAAGGCAGGATCTATATCCCCTTATACAGTTGGTGATATTTTTAAATAACTCTGGTAGCACACTGTAGTATTAGAACCTAGGTGCCCTTTTGCATTATGACAACAGTGAAAACAGACTACCATTTTCTGCACTATTATCCCCGGTCAGTGGCGTAACGAACCATGAGGGAGCCCCCCTGCAGGGTGCGTGAAGGGGCCCCCTCTGGACTCAATCTAGAGCTCCCCAGCAGAAGTGCGGTGCTGCGGTGCTGACGTGGCCCCCTGGAGAATGAGGGCCCCGCCGCAACTCGGGGGCTGCAAGTGCCTGTGTTACGCCCCTGTCCCCGGTATATCTATCATTCTAAACTGTTAACTTTTAAAAGGCTAAAATTTTGCAGCAGAAAAAAATTAACGTTCTCAAAAATAACCTTTTCACTAAAAAAGAAAGTTGACTACGATAGACTGTTTGTGATGCAATGCCTTTTTTCCAAGTTACAATTTACAGAACTGAGAGCATAATTTGCGATATGTACTTTGAAGAATATTTGATTTTATAGGACTGGAAAAAGGAAAACTACAGAAGAGTCGATCCTTTGCAGAATAAAAAAGACCAATTTCACAAGATGTCTTCAATTACAGTACAGGCAATTTTAACAACCACTTGACTCTTATGTAAGTTACACAGCGCTTAAAATATCGATGTCTGTGTGACAATTTCACTTGACACAACAAAATACTAGGTATTATATTTTTTCCACCATTCACTTGGTAACTATAGGCGTCCTGAACATGTTTTAAAGTGCTATCAAATCTAATTGTTGTGTTTGATTAGTGTTAAAGATATTCCACCTCAAATTGACTAGGATGTCACTATGCAAAAATTTCCACTAGAGAGTAACTGGCCTGAGCCCCTTAATTTGCTTTTCTAAACACAATACTTGAGTTTAGCTAACAATATTTTTCGAATAAATAAAAGTGGCTAAAGTTTTCACCTGGTTTCCCACAATGTTTTTTGAAAGGTCCCCCCTTCAAGAAAACTGTACAATCTGTGTCAGATATTTACACATTTACTGACTGTAAACACTCTGATCCAATAGTTTGCATAGTGTAGACTGACACATGAGACATCTGTAAACGTGGCACTGTTTTAACTCTGTACACATGGCACTGTTTCTTTTGTATTCATGCCCAGCCAGACCCCACAAATGTAAACAATAAACTGTTTGTACAATGTTCTTAGCTTAGGGTTAGATCGGAGGATCACTAAGTTGACGCCATACTCAGAGTCATGCTCAGGGTTGCGATTGGGAATGGCACACAACAATTTACTTATGGAAATTATGAGTTATGCCACATCAATCCTCAGTCTGTTTTTCAATGGTGCTGGTGTCTTACCTCCACCCCATGTGTCTTCAGTCCGCTATGTTTCCATTCCGAACCTCCTCTGCTTCTTTGCAATTTCTCTGTGTCTCTCCAACCCATGTTTCTTCTCAGACCACTCTCTGTTCCTACCTGGACACACTTTCCTTTCTTCTGCCTCTCCACTATTCCTCCAAAGACATCAATTCGACTCACTCCTCAGCCATCCTTTTCCACCAGCCCCTCCCTTGAATCCCTTTAGGACATGCATTGCTTTTTCCGCAACAACATTTATTTTTTGACTAGTACCATTATTCATCCTTCCTACGGTGCCCAACTTTTTGGACTAATTTGTTTTTTCAAACCAATTTCTGCGGTGGTCCAGTAACTTAACCTATAAGACATATTGCCCACATAAGTCCTGGACATCTGATATTACCAATTTTCAGGGCTTCTCAATGGGATCCCGTGGTCTCTGTCAGCCAGCAGGAAACATCCTCCCTACAACCTCACTCCAGCACAATGACCTGGAAAACAACTGCAAGAAACATACAAAAAACATTTACACATACAAAAACAATGATGTTATGAAAATCCTGCAGGTTACCTGCAATGGAAAAGATCCTGTCTGGATTGTCTTCACTGTGGGACCTCTTTTCTGTTTCATCCCCATAATGCATGTCCCACGGGAAATGCATGGATTTTGGAATCCCTGCATATATAAGTCGACTGGTTGCCAGTGTGTTTCAAGCAGTGTGGCCACAATTAGGATGCTGTAGGTATACGGTGGTGCAGCGACGACCATCATGATTGCTCAACAGGGTAGACCCCCCTTGCAGTGCTGACCATCTGCTTGCCCTCACAGCACCCCTCCCCCTTCCCCATCCCCATCCCCTAGCAGAATGTAGGCTGCAGTCTGGGACCGAGGAAGATTGACATCTCATCCAAATACTATATAAACAAAAAAATACATTGACACTCAAAAAGTATTCAGAACAAAAACATTTTAAAAAGCTTACACAGCAGAAGTTAAATACCAATTTGAAAGATAACTACACAAAACAGCGTGAGATTTACGAAAGACCAGGAAGGCAGTGTGATCAGAAAAGGATGATATGAGCAGGTTGTGTAAACAAGGCAACACAGTGCCAGTCTGAGAACTGAATATTGACAAGCTCTGGATCCCCAGAATTAAGCAGTTGAACAATAATTTTAAGAAGATGTCTGAGAATGTATTCTCCTGGTGGTTCAGCATTCATCCAGCCATCTGGATACTGGAATACTAAGACATCATTCTCGCTCATAATTGTCTCCCAAGGTGAAAAGTTCTGGAGGCACTCTAAGCAATGCTGCTGCAAGCCCTTTAACAGTTTAGTTTGACACTAATTTACTTTGAATCAAATCAATTATAGGAACACGTGTCTCCATAAATTCCCCGATTGCCTGCTTTCCTTGCTTAATTTAATTTCTGTGGTGCTTGCTCAATTGCAGCCATGATGCTGACACAACTGACTACCCTACCCAAAGGGCCACATGGAATCAGGAGGGGAGGATTGACCATGGTGAAGAAAATAATAACAACATTAATTGTACATGCTTGATTGCAACGTTTTTAAATGCCTCAATAGCATGAGAAAGATAATAGAACATTTGGGTGTTACTAGTGATCAGTATATCAGGGGTGGTAAATAATACCACACTGGTGTTACCAATACCCAGGGTACCGGTAACACGGGGCCTCAGTATTACAATCACAAGTTCAACACTTATTGCCTCTTATGGAATGCGGAATAACATGAAGGATTCTTCGTTTCTGCATCAATTTCTGTATGGAAATTCTAGACTTCTTTTTGCTAAGGACAGAGGGCCTGATTTACAAAGGTACCCTACACCTTTGAGTAAGTTTACACCACTTCTGAGTAAGTTTACTGCTTTTTGGTATTCACAAACCGCACTGTTTTAACTGACAATTGCGAAGTAACTATTTCACCCAAGTTGACAACGATTATACTAGGCCTATTGAGTGACTTAAAATTGTTATCTTCTGCATACAGATTTAAAGTGTAATGAGCAGTGAGCTTTGTACTTTCCAATTGTGTTGTGTACTTCATCACAGGCACCTAGAGGAGCGTGTCGAGCTGAAATGTTTTTTCTCACAACCTTCACAAAATTCTTTAGAAAAGTTTGCAACATCTAGAAGTGAACATGTTACACTTTCTAAAGTTTTTGTGAAATTTTTGACTTTTGCAACAACTTATGTCATGAATGCTAAAGTTGCAGAGACAAATTCTCCATACGTTTAACATTGAGAAGAGAAAACTAAATCTGCAAAAGTCTACACACATTTCCCATCTTAGCCGGGTTTGATTAGAGTGAAAACTATATTGCAGGGCATGGAAAAACTTTGCTCCAGAGAAAGTGAACTTAAACCTGGAAAGTTTTCAGTTTCCTTAAATCATGATATTGTGAACTTTCCAAAATGTAACTGGTGTGAAAAAAACTTTTGCACTAGCATTTTCTTGGTTTTCTTAGGTTGTGCCACACTACATTACACACAGTTGAACCTATTTTCCTTTGACCTACAGACATTTCTTTGTTGTGAATACGTGAAACAAACTTCACCTTAAATCTCTATGTAGGTTAATGAAATACAGTAATTTCACCAGTTGACAAGTATATGATTACAATTTGAATTTGTTAACATATAACCACTGCCTCAACACATCTGGCCTATGTAAATGATGTAGCCCAACTAGTTGAAGAATCTTGGCCTGATTTATATGTTGGCAGTAAGGGAACTCCGTCACGGTTAATGTTAATGTTAAGAATGATTTATAAAGCGCACATACACCGGTTGGTTTCATGGCGCTGTAGGAGAGAAGGCAGAGTACGTTACCCGAATGAACATCAGTTGTAGGCTTGCTTTTGGTTTTAAGGGCTCTTCTGAATTTCATGAGATCCGAACAAGCGCGGATCTCCAAGGGGAGGTAGTTCCAGAGTCTGGGGGCGAGAGTGGCGAATCTACAACCTCCTGTGCGCTTCCGTCTGAATGCGGGGGTGTGAAGGAGTGAGAGGTGAGCTGAGCGTAGGTTGGGGACAGAGTTTCCTCCCCGCCAACATAGTGGTTCACCTGTCCAATTTCAGTTGGGGTGGACCATCAGCTTGGCCACGGCAGAGACTACTCTCTTTCCACAGTGGCCAAACCTTTCCAACTGCCTTGGGGAGTAAAGACTGGTGGAGAAATTGCTACAAGTCCACTCGCCCAATGTAGATGGCTGACATGTAGCCAAATTTGACTGTTTATCACTGCCAGGCATTACCTGGTGGTGAGGGACAGTAAAATTCTAATATTCATCCTGCCGCCAAGGTAGAAGACTCTCGTAGGGAGGTTAGCATTATTTTTTTCTTTACAAATTGAAAATCCTGTTTCAGGATTTTCTTTTTGTAAAGGAAAAATAATACTCTGTTCTACATGGCTGTGCCCTGCTGGCACAGCCCCTTAAGGCAGAGTAAGATGCATTGGCAAGACCTACTGTAACGGTGGTTCCTGGCATTTTTTTTATAAATGACCACCTGCTTGGCGGTCATTCATAAATAAAGTGGTCAGCCCCTCTGCCATATAGACAGAATAATTTACTCTGTCCTCATGATGGAGCAGTGGGTTGCCCACCCAGATATAAATTGGGGCCTATGTTACAAACAAACTTGCACGTTGGTGCCCTCATTTGTGACATATAGAATGGGACTGAATGTTATTATCCACGTCTCAGCTTCTATCATAGGCAAGAAAGCATTGAGGGGTATATTCACAAGAACATGTGATAACTACAGCAAGAGTAGCGTAACCCAACTTTCAACATCGCAGCCTATCGCGGGAAAATAACCCTGTGTCAACATGGAATTCACAACATAGCGGTAGCATGCAAGTTTGCCGACAGTGCTGACAATGTCTGCGAAACAACCACCTCGCCGGAGCTAAAAACACAAACCCCAACTTGACAAAACCAATGATGGTCAAAAGTGCGATAAGAAAACAGTGACAACCAGCACTAGGGCAACAATACTCACGCGCAATGCGGGAAAATAGTACAAGAACAGCACATGGAAAATGCCACTGAACAAAAAAAATCATCAACAGCGGAGTACGACGAATGCACCCTGGCCAACTGCAGAGGACAACATCTGCACCACAACATCCAAGCACCATGGAAGAACAGAACTGACAGGCACACCACACAAAAGAGACCAGTGGCAGACAGAGCAGATCCGCAGGAGCGACACACCCACCGCGCAGTAAACGCATTCAATCAGGAGTGCACCCCGGCAGTGACAATATCCCGGGTCAAACAGCACCCTCGCCACATTTGCACACAGGAAACAACTGGTTCAGCAAATATGCACAACCTGCCAAATCACATCTGGAACGCAGGGAAACGTAACATCAGAATGAACAAGTACAAGCTGAGACATGCAAAAATGTTTTATTCACACATGCAGTGCGTTTTGGACATTTTCTTATGTTGCATGATTGCCATGGGCGGTCACAATGTGACGTGCTCATGAGAAGTAAGTGTCAATGATGTTATTCGTACAGACCATTCCTGCTGCTGCTGCAGTAGGATGTGGCAAATGCAAAAAGAACAGTTGATGGACAGAATGCAGAACAATGTCATACATTCACCCCAATACAGAGATCTGGGCCTAAATCCATCGTTTTTTTGCTCACCATGCCATTCCAGTTTGAACCTAGCCATATGTAAATCAGTCTTGACCCTGTGCCTCATGGGAACCGTCCAGCCGGAACTGCCAGGCCAGGTCTGCCCTGGACTGGAAACAAGCATCCTAGGACCGGTTTTGGGGTTTCACCCCTCTTCAGCCAGGAGAGCTTGATTCCAGTGGCATGGAGAGCAGGGGTCCCACATCTGGGCCTACCTGTCCCTTAGGATGTGGACCACCTGTCCCATCACCACCATCATCGGCCGGTACCTCTGGAACTGGCATCCATGGGGCCCTGGTGCAAACACAGATGTTGTGCAACACACAACATGCAACGATCAGCATGCACATGATGTCTGGGCTGAACAGGAGCTTCCCATTTGATCCATCCAGGCACCTGAAACGTGACTTCAACACGCCAAATGTGCATTCAACAATGCCCCTGTTATGTATGTGGCCCGCATTGTATTGCCTCTCGGCGGGTGTGCTCGGATCTCAGGGGGGTGTCATCATCCAAGGGCAGAGTGCATATCCTTGATCACCTGTAACAGTGCAGGAAGAAAAGAGTCAATACTTGGTACAGTAGAATGTGATGGCAGGTCCACCAATCCAGTGACGCCTGTGCTGGCTGTGTGTGGGAGTGTAAGCCAGCTCGCAGGGAGTAGCTGATGCAGGTAACTACACCACCAGTCCATATAGGGTGCAGGGGTTGGCCAGGATGACCTTGGACTGTTGTGGCTGTGTCTGGTAGGTGTTTGTGTAGTTATGTTATGTTATGTTATTAAATTTTGTATAGCGCACAGATGCCGCAGCCAAGAGGCGTCCCGGCGCTTTTGGAGATAGAAGACATAACACAACAGTGATGACCAAAACACAGAGCTATACAGCAGAGAATAAATGGGTTTTTAATTGTTTCCTGAACTGAAACAAATCGTGGATGGAACGAAGTGAAGCAGGCAAAGAGTTCCATAGAGTAGCCGCCATCACCGAGAAAGAGCGTCCACCCATTCTGGACTTTTTAAAACGAGGAACAATGGCCAGATTAGACCCTGCAGACCGAAGAGCTCTTGCGGGGACATAGTGGAGGATGGTCTGGGTGAGAATGGGGGGGGAGGCCAGATTGAGAATTTTAAAAGTGAGGCACAAAGCCTTGAACTTAATTCTTTGGCCTACTGGGAGCCAGTGAAGGTCACGGATAGTACTGCGAGCTGAAACAAATTTGGGGAGGCCGACCAGCATCCTAGCCGCCGAATTTTGTACCCGCTGAAGACGGGCAAGCTCGGCTTGATTAACACCCAGAAACAGAGAACTGGCGTAGTCCAATCTGGTCAACACCAGAGCTTGGACTATGATCTGCCTGGTGTCCGCGTCAAAAAATTTAAAAATAGGCCGTAGGCTTTGTAGAGCGCCGCAGCAGGTTCCTGCAACACGTTTAATGTGGGGAATAAAAGACAATTGATTGTCAAGCCAAACGCCCAAATTTCTGACTTCGGTTACAGGAGTAGGAACAGGACCCAATTCAGAAGGCCACCATTGGTCTCCCCAGAGCTCGCTGTCTCTACCGAAGAGAATGACCTCCGTCTTGGTGGCATTGAGTTGTAAGCGATTGTTCGCCATCCAGCCGGCGACAGCTTTGAGGGCTGCCTGAAAGGTGGGGGCGTTCATGTTAGAATCGCCATTGAGTGACACCGCCAATTGTGTGTCATCGGCGTATGACACTATTGTAAGCCCAAAACTAGCAGCTACCTGCGCCAGCGGTGCAACATACAAGTTAAAAAGGGTGGGGCTGAGGGCCGAGCCCTGTGGCACTCCCTGCAGAATGGGGCGAGGGGCAGAGATGTAGGGAGGAGTAGAAACTTTAAAGGTTCGACCCGTAAGAAATGATCGAAACCATTCAAGCGCCTGTTCTCCGACTCCTGCCTCAGCGAGGCGATGTAAAAGGATGTGGTGGGAGACCGTGTCAAACGCGGCACTTAGATCCAATAGGATCAGTGCCGCCGTCTGACCTTGGTCAAGTATATTCCTGATGTGTTCCACCACCGCCAAAAGAGCAGTCTCGGTACTATGACCGGCTCGAAACCCATTCTGGGAGTTATCCAGTATGTTTGCTTCTTGCAGGTGGAGGGATAAGATCCTATTAGCGTGAGCTTCAGCTATTTTAGCCATCCAAGGAAGGAGGGAAATAGGTCGGTAATGCTCTGATTTGGAAGGGTCAAGAGACGTTTTTTTTAGGATTGGTATGATAGTGGCCTGCTTCCAAGCAGTGGGAACACTACCAGTTCTAAAGGAAAGATTTATTAAGTTCTGCATCGCTTGTCATAGTTTGACAAGTTGAATGTGGTTCAGTCACATGTGCTTTGTGTGATATGTTGATTTGGTACTTACCAACGAGCAGTCCCGTTCCATATATGCCATCCTGGAAGCGCTGGTTGATGATGGACTGTCGGAAGATGAAGGAATCGTGCACACTGCCTGGGTAGTTGGCGATGACATTGGTGAAGAGTCCCCGGTGGTCCACTATTGCCTGCACATTCATTGAATGTGTGTGCTTTCTGTTGTGGTAGTGGTGTGCAGTATCCGCAGGGGGCACAAGTGGGACATGTGTGCAGTTGATTGCACCCAACACGACCGAGAATCCGGCTACGGCGTAGAAGCCTTGCTTTGTCTCCAGCTGTTCCTGCGCAGTGTTAGGGAAGTGAAGGTACTGGGGTATGAAGCTGAGGATGGAATCCAGGACAGGTGTGATGAACTTTGATAGGGCTGGCTGTGAGACCCCTCCGACTCTGGCAGTTGTTGGTTGGAAGGTACAAGAGGCCAACAGGTGCAGCACAGCCAGCAGCTTTGTCTGCGGAGGGATGTTGGTTCTCCACTGTGTTGATACCGTCAGCCTGTGTGCAATGTTGGTCAGGATGCGGTGAATGGTCGTCCATTTGAGCCTGTAGTGGGCAATTTTCCTTAATTCCCTTCATACTTATTTAATTTTTGTAGAAAAAGAGCTATGTCACGGTTCACATCAAGCACAGCCTCTGCACACCTCCCTCACGCGCCAGCATTTTACAGATAGTAAAAGGTAGGTGTCCACATTGAAAAGCTCTCATAGAACAATAGATTAATTCCTATGGAGATTTCCACGTGGGCGTTGTTCTAGTTATGTTCTGATTTTATGTAATGTCCATTTTTTGCAGGATGGCGTGCTTGCACTGGGACTGAGCAACGGTTGATACTCTTGACCAGGTCTAGATATACATTTGGCCCTGGAGACTCAGGGTGGCTAGTGTGACATGCCGATTGCTTTAAGAAGCTGTGTTGTCTAACGCTGGTCATCTTTATATTTAGGATTTATGAAGTTATGTGGAATGACCTATGAAGTCAAAACCAATTGTGAGTGATACTTAAATAAAGGTGTAAGGCTAAATGAGGTTTTTAGAAATGCTATGTTTTTTCTGTAGCTGTGGAGGAGACCTCTGCCCCTCCCACGGCTACGGTGGTGAGGAATTTATGAGAAAATGTAAGAACCAGCTGTCCTTCCGGCCTCGGGCGACAGCTGTGGCAGGCTCTTGTTTCGCGCTCTTGCGTGCACTCCTCTTGCCGCTCCAGGCTTGGAAACTTTTGGCCCATGCTTTCATTAACTCACGATTGCACTACTCAAATTGCCTGTATCTAGGTCTGCCTGGCTGTTGCATCATGAAACTTGAGGGCCCCCCCTACAAGGTACATGTAGGGGCCCCCCTCCGGACTCAATCAGGAGCTCTCTGTTCAGGGATGCTCTGCTGTAGGAGTCCATGGTGCCCTGGCCCCTGCTATACAGCCACTGCTGCCTGGAGTGAGTGCAAAAAATGATGGATTTAGGCCCAGATCCTTGTACTGGGGTGAATGTATGACATTGTTCTACATTCTGTCCATCAACTGTGTTTTTTGCAATTTTCACCCCGAGTGTGCTGGGTACACTCAGACGTGAGTCCCAGGCTCTCCACACCACTGGAGTCAAGCTATCCAGGCTGAATGAAGGCTGATAGCCAGAAACCGGTCCTTGGATGCTTGATTCCGGTCTGGGAAAGACATGGCTTGGTAGTTCGGACTGGACTGTTCCCATGGGGCACTGGGTCAGAGCTGATTTGCATATAGCCAGTGTCTAACCCAGGGTGGTGCGGAGTGCAAAAAAATGATGGATTTAGGCCCAGATCCTTGTACTGGGGTGAATGTATGACATTGTTCTACATTCTGTCCATCAACTGTGTTTTTTGCAATTTTCACCCCGAGTGTGCTGGGTATACTCAGACGTGAGTCCCAGGCTCTCCACACCACTAGAGTCAAGCTATCCAGGCTGAATGAAAGCTGATAGCCAGAAACCGGTCCTTGGATGCTTGATTCCGGTCTGGGAAAGACATGGCTTGGTAGTTCGGACTGGACTGTTCCCATGGGGCACAGGGTCAGAGCTGATTTGCATATAGCCAGTGTCTAACCCAGGGTGGTGTGGAGTGCAAAAAAATGATGGATTTAGGCCCATATCCTTGTACTCGGGTGAATGTATGACATTGTTCTACATTCTGTCCATCAACTGTGTTTTTTGTAAATAGAACATTTGGCCCTCATTTTAATTCAATTGTAAATCATCTTCTTCACATACCGACTCGTGAATCAGCTTAGACATTAATCAACATTGAAACCAATTTAAAAAAATCCTTTGATACACTTAAAAATACATGGTTGATACATTTAAAAATAGTATATAATTTCATACTGATTAAGTAAATTGTTCTGGGCTTACTTTTTTAATGATTTAAAGATTTGGATATAATACTCAGACTAGATTGAGCATTGACCACTGGTAACAGCCATTTATGTGCTGCCTTAAGCCACGCTACTCAACCCATTGACCACTTTTCAAATTATAGCTTAAAACAGGTACCGTGTGAATAATCCACCCACCAGCATGAGCTGAAATTTTTTTCCTTACTATAGCTAACCTATTTTCTGTTTCGTTTACATAATCTGTATTTCTACTGAAATTATAGTGGTTTTTCTTCTGGTTTTGTGTGAAAATTTGCATTCCAGGATGTGATTTGTCAGTCAGAGTAAGGGAGGAGTTTGGTAAACCATTTCTCATCATGACAGGGCAGGCAGTTTTGCAAATATTTGAGCAATATCACAGAGTTGATGGCATCTTAGGTCCAGTGATTGAAGAATAGGACGCTCTAGCAACGCAACACAATGCGAAAGGTAGTCTTAATTTACTTACCATTCAAAGGTCCACATACACATCTCTAAAGTGTGTTGCATCACATGTGTGCCCAATTAAACATTAGCATATGTGGACCTGTGTGTTTTTAGTTGAAGCAAGTGCCTGTGACTGTTCTGCTGAGATCCTCTGAAGTTTTCAATGCTGGAAGAGCTCAGGGATCTTTAACCCATTGCGTGCTGCCGTCGGCCGTTGGCCGTTGTGAGCACTACCTTCGTAGTGCTGCGCACATCCAACGGCTGACGCGCCCCGTCCGCGCAAGGAAACGCCCGCACCGCAGCGGAATTACTTGCCGCGGTTAACGGGTTATCAGTGACATGTTACCAACACTGCGGTTGGCACTTGGAGCTTTTTTGAATGTATGTGGAAGAAGAATGGTATGGAATAGTTGTCAGTCTAGCAGAGGCTAAGACAGATTAATAATAATATCTAGGGTCAGTCTTCCTGTATGTATAGGTCCAGAGATGTGTACATATAGAACAAGGACTAAGGGGAGGGAAGGCTCATGTTGCCTTAAGGAAACATAATGAAGCAGCAGAATCAAGGAATTTAGGGTGGGATCAAGCAGGTCAGTTGATTAGAAGGAAAAAGGGGAATTCTTGGGGAAGAACTGGCATCGTATTAGAAAGGATTTACATTCAGGAGCCGTAACTGCCAGAAAGTTATGGTCTTATAGATAATGACATGCACCGCCCCTTTCTTTTAATCTGTTCTGAAGAATGATCTTATAGCCATGTGAAGCTGCTTCATCGATAATTTGCCCCACGTGGTCCTTAAACCCCATATCAGTAATGAAAAGTGGTTTGCTTAGGTCATGTTATAGTCAACGGTTCTTAGAGCAAAGACTTTTATTGATTATGAGACAAAGGTTAGGGCAGTTTGAGTTTAGAATTAGCTGTTAGTAAGGGATATTGGATGAGAAGACTGGGGTGGTCAATGAGTGGTTGGTATTGAGAGGGTTAAGAGTGGTGTAAGAAATTGAAGTATTAGATGACGGGATGAGAACCCATGTCAAATAATAATAACAGGCCTTCTCAGGGTAAACCACTAAAGTCACCTAATTAAACCTGCGCTTAACCCTTTGGTAGGCTGGCACCAATCATTCTTAACATAGAGGCAATATTTAAAGTAGCTAGACAGCTCCCAAAAAGTAATAAGGTGAAAACACAATGCAAATTCCAAACCAATTAAAAAATATACATAATTTTTTCATAAATAAAATGACACCAAAAATAAAATGTAATTACCAAAATGACAAAAGGCCAATCAGTAGAACTGAAAATATTAATTTTTAAAGTGTAGGATTTCTAGTTACCTCAGCTAAATATAACTGCTGAATTTCTCTGGTTTTGTACGAGTGATATGTCAGCCTAACTATACCATCCCTGTAACCTTAGTTTTTTCAGTGAATATATATATTAACTACACTATATATGCTGAAGTTCTGTTACATTTCCACATAATACTTTTACTACATATATGTATTATACGTACTAATGTTCCTTTGTAAAGCACTCTGTTTCCCACAGGTCCTGCTCAATTGTACATAACACTGCTAATAAACATGTAAAATAATAAGGGTGAACATCTAACTATTGGACTTCAGATAGGACAAATGGAAAGATATAGAGACCCTGGCTTGCCCCTTGGTCTTTGTCAGACTATACATATGCCCTTCTCACGAGGTTACCAGTGTTTCTGATGATTACAGATAACAGAGACATCCTAATGCCATGGGGGCAACACACAAAAAGAGCAGTAAATCTGTTCCCCTAAACGTATTCCAAACTGGTGCAGATTTACTTCTGTGAAACCACAATCATTCCCAGTAGTACGTGTAGAAACCTGAGCCAGTTACAGGTTTTGAGGTATACTACTGGGAATGTCATATGATATATAGGGCCAGATGTAGGTAAATACAATTTACCAATTCTAAAATACCAAATTTTACCGATTCAATATTTTAGAATGGGTAAATGGTATGTAGGTATTCATTCGGTAATTTTTACCGAATCGGTAAAATTCGGTAGATACCGAATCGGTATTTACCGATTCAGTATTCCCCATTCATTCCTTTGGGCCAGGAATGAATGGGGAATACCGAATTGGTAAATACCGAATCGGTAAATACTGAATCGGTAAGAGGGGGAAGACCTACAAGGGTGGCAGGGTGTCACATTGACACCCTGTTGCACCCCTGAATAGTGCATGGGTGCACATGTGGCGCACATACATGCCCTAAGGGCATGTATGTCTGCCACATGGCACTGTTAAAAAAGCACAAAATTGCATTTTTTTAACAGTTTTCGTTATTTACCACCAACTTGTAGTTGGTGGTAAATAACGAATCCTTACAAGTGAAAAGCACTCACTTGAGTGCTTCCTACATTAAGGATTCGGTAATTTTCCCGAATCGGTATTTAAGAATTCGTTAGTTTACTGATTCCTTAAATTACCGATTCGGGAAATTACCGAATCCTTAAATTAGGCCCCTACATCTCAAATGCCTAATACCGGTTGGTAACGGCCGAAATTCGGTAATTTCGGCCATTACCGACCGGTATTAGGCATCCTACATCTGGCCCTCTCCAGGATCCCATTTTCTCAATGCATAATTCTATACAGCGTAGCAGTAGGAAAATCATCCGCTCTGGGCAAATGCACAAAACTTTCTTTTTATTTTTTTCTCCACTGGGAAAAATATGTCTTGTTGAAAAAGCCCTTCCCCTATATCTTTTCCAGGTTTGGAGGTGTTCCATTTTTCACTTTCCATCCTGGAAGGAGAGTTACTCCAGTCCTTTGTTGCAATAAATATATGGCCATTTCCAGGGTAGGAAAGTGTTGGATTGGAGTTTGTATCTTCCCACAAATGTGCAAGTTTATGGGTATTCGCAAACTTACAAGGCTAACCATGCTTTGTTCCACTCACTTTCTCCCCCCTGAGTGAGATTCGCTATTAAGTATTTCTCCGCATTCGTAAGGGAAAAATCCACAGTAGTGGACCTGTTCAGGCCAGCCTGGATTCCTGATGTAAGTTCCTGACAGCTATAAGTAAGGGAATTTTCAGCTGTAAATATATGTTTACTGTACAGAATGCCTTTGTGAATTACCTCCAAGCACGCTTAGGTGGCACAGAACTTTATAATGCTGTGAAACAGGTAGAAGTAGATTAAAACCAGCCGCTGCTTGCAGTGGGAGTACCTGCAGGGCAGTGACGTGGGGAGGGGGAGGGGCAAGGTGGGGGGTAGTAATGTATGGATTACGGAGCTTCCCAGGTAAGTAAACATTTAAATAAATAAAACGAATTTCGTTGAGTGCACTGCATCCCCAAATGCGATGCAGTGCGCACAACGAAATTCGTTTTATTTATTTAAATCTTTACTTACCTGTAAAACTCCGTAATCCATACATTGCTACCCCCCACCCTGCCCCTCCCGCTCCCCACGTCACTGCCTTGCAGGTACTCCCACTGCAAGCCGCAGCTGATTAAAACACCATCCATGGGTGCCCTTGAAGACATCATTACATCATCAAATATGTGCATTTGTCCTTGTTGCTTCCGAGGTTCTTTTGCTCGCTCAGTTATTCAACACATACGCCTCAGCTTACAATAGCAATCTTATTTTATTTGCTCACCCATCAGCAAGTGAGCTAATGTTACTACCTTCCATCGTAACTCACATTATGTCACATTTCACAATTTCTGATACATTGTTATAGGCTTTCACAGGCACGAATGGTTACTACATCATCCTGAAGGACCTCCATAAACATCTGCAGGCGTGTGATGATCTTAATAATATGTAGACCGAATGGGTCCTGCAATTGTGATTTTATTTATTGGTCTAGCATTCAATATGTCAAATATATTATGCTTTCCAATTCTCGGTCGGACAGTGTTGTCGCAACTACAAAGAAAAGGGATCCTGCTATTTAGGAGCAACATGGTGCAAAGACAGTAGAGGCCAGTGTCTTGGTGACAAGGTGGAGTCATTAAACAAGTGTTAGGCAGCCATTTTAACCTACCATCTAGGGCAAAAACAGACCCATGCATCAATTTAGCCTTATAAAACAGGTCAGATTGCCCTTGCATTGCCTTGGTTGTGGTCAAACATTGGCATAGTAAAGCATAGTAGCACATGTACATTGTATTTGGAACATTAGTGCATGTATTACATCAGTTCAGTTTATTTCTATTTGTCAGCATAGCCATCATAGCCACATAAGTAACTTTAATTGCCGTGTGCAGACGGTGCTAGTAGATATTCATTGCACACGCTGCAATTTGGTCCTGGGAGTGTGTAATCAATATTGCGATCCGAATATCTGTCACAAATTCCCACCGCTCTGTCTCCCATACACATATGCGCTTTCGCTCTACTTAGGTAGTCTTCGCATGCAAGCAAACAGCAACAGTGAATGCTTTTAGCTCATGATTGTGTCAATCCTGTCCGCCAAGTTAATCCTCCCCACACTGTCCCTCCAGCAGTTGCACCTCTGCTCATAGTCACTGACACAGAGAGATTACAGAGAAAGCCTTATAAAAGCACCACGGAATGCATTTTAAAAAATTTGATTGATTGTTCCATTCTCAAAACTCCATGTAAGCAGTAATATAATTTTGCAAACCATTTGATAATTTAACCCCTTCCATGCTGATGACGAACCCCAGCCGTCATGCACTACGGTGCTCGTGTGCCGATGACGGCTGGGGTTCGTCACGGCCCGCCCCTGTTCGTGTTGTTTACAGCACACCAGGGGAATCGCGGCCGCATGGAAGGGGTTAAAACGTAATATATGCATTGTAATGTTTCTATGAAACTCACTTGCAATTGATTAAACACATACACACACAAATTACTGGTTTGTGTGTTTTTATTGCACAACGTACAGTGCTACAAAATCTAATGCAGGGTGGAATTTTATTTCTGCGACCTGAATTGGAGAATTTTGACAACTCAGCATTACTCTCGTAACGCTGAGTTCCTGCCAAAATACACCAATCACCACATTGCAGAATTTGTTTCCCGTTCAAGCAACACGCTGACAATGGGAGCAAGTAAGTGCTTCAGAATATGAACTGGTGAGCAAGATTTGGCGTCCCCTAGTGTGATTTCCAGTCTGTATGAAGACGTCCGGTGAGATTTTCTGAATGTGGGTGGTCACGAGCCGTTGAGGTCAAAGGGCTCCTTCCTGAGTAGATTTTCTACTCCAGCAAAATCAAACCGAAAATAGTTTTTTGAATAGGTATTCTATCTGAATGGATGGTTCAGGTAGTTTTTGTTAGGAAGGAATCTTTTTTATTTTACTTAATTTTTAAAAAAAGGAAGGAAGTCCCACAGAGACTCAAACTTCCTCCTTCTGTCAAGAAGGCTCCTTCCACTGATTTATCATTTTGGTTTGGAGGGAAAGGATCACTCTCTTTGTCTGCAATACATGGTGCATATATATACCATTAGATTTTAAGGTTTTTGTGATAAATTAAGTAAGTTAAAGAACTTTTGGATAAGTTTGTTATTTAATGTTTGTTCTTACATTTTTATATTTGACTGTAGGTGGCCTGGAGTTTCAGTAGGTGCCTAGTTTGCATCAACTTTTTTTAGCTTTCTCTAAGGGAAATTTTTGGGAAGGCTGGGGTCATGTGTTTAAAGTACTTTTTCCCCATTTTCCTGCGTTGTTCAGAGCGCAAGCAGCACAACATGCATTTTACACCCATTGGCTAAACTCCGCAAAATCTTGCTGAGTTTTTACTTAACTCTTCATGATTCAGAGGAGTGAAATTCCACAAGTTGTGCCGAGGCCTAATAAAAACCCAAATTTCACCAGCCTCTGTGAAATATGAGTGTCATCATAATTATGATAGTCCCCTGCTGAGAATTTCCATGTCAGGGTCACTAAGGTAATGTTGCAATGGATGACAGAGTTATATAGCATGGCTATGTAAGTTATGTTGCACAAAAAGGCAAATTATGTAGAACAGTTTCTGGTGATATTGTTTTGATCAATTTGAGGTTGAAACAAATGTTTTTGTTCAAATCTAAAATGTATGTGGCAAGTGCTGTATATCTGCAATCAGGTGGTAAACACCACTACCTCAGAAATGCTTGATTCCATTGGCGGCTCTGACCATTGTCTGTTTCAATGATGTATTCATTTGGTTTTTGGAACACCTCATTTTTCTCGGCATCCTAAACTTTCCAGGAAGGAGCTGAGGTCTGGGATATTTTTTGGAAAGTTATGCGAAGATTTGTTGAATGGTGTAAAACTTATCAGCCACCCAAAAACGAATTTCCTATATAAAAATGGTCCTAACTGTAACTACTCACTGACAACCGCCAGTGTAATAAAACGGTTGTAAACCTAAGTCAATATGTATTCACTAAGGAAGAAAAGGAAGTTTTGGAATTGGGACTTTCCGTTGGCCTCACTAGCAACAGTGATTATACGCAGATCTTTTTAAATTTGCAAGGAAACTAAAATTATGCAAAATACATACATAAAAAACACATGATCATGTGGAATAAGTCGCAAGGGAACAATCACAGACACATATATATCATCAATGAATGATTTGGAAGCTGCAAAAACTCTGAAACTTCTACAAGAAGAAGTGCGTGACCGCAGTCCAATGGAAATGAACCAGCAGAGGTGGAACAATTTTAAAATCCAAATTTATCACTCCAACACCACACAATAATATAGTATATTATAACTTATACTCAGGAGGATGTGAGCATAAGTTATAATGCATTAAGATACAAGGCGGGAAGAACAATCTAACACAGCCCAATAGAAAGCTTTAAACGTATTGAAGGAACATCAGGACATTATCATTAAGCCCTCAGACACGGGAGGAAATGTTGCGATTATTTCCGGAGAGGGATATGAAAAAGAAGCCCTCAGACAATTGGGAGACAATGATCATTACGAAAAGGTCAAAGAGTAATACAATGCCACTGTGATTAATTTTAACAATATGTTAAACAAGTTAAAAGATAAGGGACTTTTGGACTATGAGGAGTATTTGTTCCTTAGTACGTGTTCCAAAGATCCAGACTTTTTATAATTTACCAAAAAATGTACAAGAGGATGGAAGATCCTCGAGGACGCCCAATAGTGTCCTCAAAAATGTTTGTTGGAAAACACCTCTATTTATGTGGATTATTACTTATTCTCTTTAGTGAAAAATGTGAGTGTATATATTAGAGACACAAAGGACTTCTTGAAGAGTATTGACAATATACAGTGTGAACCTGACTTTGTCATGATCACTTTGGACATCACTAGCCTATATACGAGATTTGCACATATAGGTGGCATTAGATCCTGTGAATATGTTCTGAAAGAGAGACCGCTGAAATATTAACAATAAAGTGAGATGCTGTTGAATATGTTGACATGTTGTCTCACTGAGGAGATTTTCCCCTTTGGGGAGAATCTAAACAGATGAAAGAGAGGGACTGCCCTGGACACCTAGGCATGTGAATTGTTTTATAGGTTTGTGGTAGAAGCAGGTGCCTGGGCAGGTTGTAATGAGATTTGGTTGGAACATATGGTATTGTGGGCAGTCGTGGCCCCTGCATTTAAGCACGGTGGGGCGGACGGGGCTGGGCGCTTGGAGGAAGTCAACAGACGACCGAATAAGGAAAATAAAATACATAAATCCAATTCCGTCATCTGTCGACTCCCCTCTCACCCTGCCCCGCCCCACCATATTTATCTGCAGGAGCCCCGACTGATTATGGGTCATGTTAATTGATGATCTTTACAGTACCTGGAGAGACACAGATGAGTAGGCCAGAGAATACACTTGTCTACTTTATGAGATTGACTTGAATTTACAGTTAACAGGAACAATAAGTACTAAAGTGTTTAATCTTCTGGACGAATGGTAACAGTTCAGTATAAAAAGATATGTAGCAATAGTTTTAGAAAGCTCTCTACAGGCAATAGTATCATAAGTGGAACAAGTAATCATCCAGGAACTTAAATGAAGCATTCTTTTTGAAGAATTATTATATATCAAACATAATTGTAAAACAAAGCAGATTTTGAGGCTTATCAAAAAGCGATTTTGTGATTTAAGAGATACCCTCACAAAGCATTAAACCGTTCATTAGGATTGGTAATGGACCACACACGTGAGGATTTATTGTGAGACAAAACATTCCTAAGAGAAAACTGTGAGGTTAGACTAAACATGACTTACTCTTCAGATATGCCGACAATTAATCGAACATTAATCGAACATTCAGAAACAAATGAGGCATTTTATTGGCAGATAATGTACGAGGTCAAATATGAAGTCCCTATCTCTTATTACTTTCAAAATAATCAGGTCCTTGTCCTTGGCCATGAACTCTTGCAGTGGGCTTTCAAACCCTACATGGGGCCAGTAAACCATAAAAGAAATTAAAACTTCTTTAAAAAATATGGCCAGACCAAAAGGGTTTGACTGCCTCCAGAGGGTTGGGTGCATGGCATGGCAGTAGGCTAGGCCCTGCAGCCAACCCTCACTGCGCAAGACCAAAGGCTGTGCACACCATGGGTTGGACGTCCAAGGGAGGTTGGGCTACTATAGCCCAGGTCCTCTTGCCAACTCTTGCTGTGCACTGCCGAAGGTCGAGTGTAGGTGGTTGGTCGTCTGCAGTGAATTGGATAATGCTGGATGTGGTCTATGATTTAAAAAAAAATCCCATAACTCACTGAAAAAACTAATTGTTAAAATTGAGTTATTGTTAGCTTTGGTTTGAACATATAAATGTAGATTTAAAAGAAACAAAACTTTCACTGAAAAAAGCACTGCTAAAATGTAGTTATGAATAAAAATTGACAAACCACAGAAATGTGCACGTTTTGTTTCAGGATCAAATTCATACTCGTACAACAGCCATGCATATCATATATACCAACCCCTAAAAGTACAATGCAAAAAAATAGATACTCACATCAACAAAAAAATAGTACATTTGTGAGAAGCAAGAAACACAGTGACAATTTACAAGCCTCTATCGCCATCACAACGTCACTTTTCACAACGTTGAAGTGGCGATAGGTGCTCAGCCTTGTAAATAAGGCACCCTTTCATGCTATACTTAGCATGAAAGGAGAGGGCAATGGGTGTTGCGGTGGGCGTTCCACCGCATCACCCATTGATTTTGACTCTGCCCCATATTTACAAGGGTGACGTAACTATGGGGCAGCGCCAAAATTAAGATCAGGGAAAACCTGGTCTTACCCTGGCACAATGAGGAGAAATGTTTAATTTCTCCCAATTCTTGCTGTTTCCATGTGTGCTGCGTTGCGCAGGACACATGGAAACAGCAAAACCTCATTGATTGTTTATGTGCAGGAAGGTGTCCCTTCCTGCACATAAACAATCTTCTAAAATAATGATGTTTTGCAACTTCTATGTGTTCTGCATTAAGCAACACACATAGAAGTTAAAAAATGCCTTTTAAAGATTGCTTTTGTGCAGGAAGGGACACCTCCTGCACATAAACCATAATCCCCTGCAACGCAGACACCCTTGCACTATGGTGCAAGTGTGCCTGCATTGGCGCTAGGTTGCTAAAGTTACCGCCAGCTCAGGGGTAAATTCAGGGCTGCACCATATTGTTGTAATTATGATGGGCCCTGCATTTCAGAATTGGCGGACCACTGCGTTAAGCCACGGAGGCTATGCTGCGCTCCCCCACTTCCATTGTAGATATGCCTCATCAAGGCGTTACAGATACATGGGGGGAAAGTGCTTCTCAATGGCCCTGCAATGGCACCTGCCTCCATGACAGAACCGTGAACTGTCCTCAGTAGTAGGGAGAGAAAGCAATTTCAATCTATATTCAAGTCATATATGTATAAACTTTTTATTATACTGCCTATTAAAGTCAATACAACGCATTAATCACACATTGCCACGCTAAAATACAGTGTCCAATGCAAAAGCTCAAACTGAGTGAACAAAGGTATTGTGTGGGGAATGTATATCACAAAAGTACAAAGTTCCCCGGGGAATGGTAACAACAATAGGTGTGTCTAAGGGAGGAGAGCAAAGACAGGGGACAGGTGTTCCCTTATTGGAACTAGAAGACCTCACACATCCAGTTAGTTAGATGTCATGCTTCATCATCGGTCTCCTGCTCCTCGTCAGACTGGCGCTGCAATGTCCGACGGGCGCTCTTTTTTGGAGATCTTTTGTTCCAGCCAATGGTTGAGTGCATGTGAGGGGTCTGGTGAAGATGTAGTCGTGACGTTGGGTTGGTTTAAAATTAGGTGCGTCAGTCCACAAAATCTTTTATTCGCGTGGCTGACTCCCTAGGTTAAAAGGGTGGGAGGGGAGATAGGGACTGTAAGGGGCACAGTGGGCTACTTCAACCCTCTACAGTGGTCGACATGTTTCTTGCCTGAATGGCAATTCTTCAGGACCTAAAAGTGCTCGGTACTACACGGTGAATGGAAAGGATAAATAAATAAGGACAAACAATACAACCTCTCTGGGTCAGTGGGGAGACAGGCCAGAAGGTCCTGCTCTATCAGGGTGACCCCAGGAGAATCCCTAGTGGGCCCCGCAGTCTGTTCCCGTGGGGCTGCTTAGAGAAGAATAGTGCCTCTATCAAGAGCAGCCCGGGTCCCGAGACCTACCCACACGTCTAGCGCCTCAACGGAGGCGCAGAACAGCTTGTTTGGGGAATGAACAGTTTTTCTTCGGATGATACCAATTTTAACTCAAAATCAATTCTATCCTCCTGAATTAATTCCAGATTCAACTTGCCAAAAGTAATTTCCTCCTTGACATCCAGAATGCAAGTTTATTGAAATGACATCCAACAGATCAGGACTTCATTGCATCAAAATTAACCAACACTTAATTTTTTTAGAGTGGATTTCAGCCAGCCTGCACGTTTCATGGGGATTGTATTCAGGAGCCTCGGGGTTGAAAGAGAATCTTATCAGAGTATGTCCCACTCCATTGTCTAATTTGACAGCTACAGAAAAATTCACGTAGTTTGAGTAAAATCTGATTGAAGTGTTAAATCTTCTACATTTAATGTAGATCAAAATTGCCGATATGTTTGGCATTTTGGAAGTGGTCCCTATTTACCCCAAAATGCTGACCCTCATGTTGTTCCCCAACAAATCATGGTAGCAGACGATTATCATACCCAGTAAATACCAAACACCTCGGTGGCGGTTTTTGTCAGATGCCATAATTATCACACCCTGTAATAGCCAACTCGTAATGAGGACGCTAGAGGGTATATGTTTGACAGAACAGTCTGATATTCATTTATTTTGTCAAGTATAACATTTATGAAATGTTGCTAAAATTACAAAGACTACATTGGAGATTTACAACTATGGCACTGATTGCTGATGCTTACTCCTATGGATTACCTGTAGGGCCAGCAATTATCTCGATTTTGCCTCTGCATTTGAATTTGTTTTTGTTTTACTCCTTTACCCAGAGTAAAAAGAAATGCTTTCCTGGGGTAAACCTCTTTCCTCATATGCACATTGGAATATAGGTTGTTCCCTTCCCTTTTCTTCCCTTTTCATGTTGCAAAAAATAATTTTATTTTGCATGTGTAGTTTAAATGTGCTTCTGGTACCTCCATAATGTCCTATTACTTACCGGTAATCTTCATTACTCCTGGTCCCGTTGACCCCGTCCCATTCCTTAAAATAGGGAGATAACCATCTCCACGACAGAAAAAAGAAAAGGAGCATGCTGGGATACCCTACCTGCTCCCTCCCACTGGGAGTACATAAGCAGTACCAACCCAGCATGCAGCCTGAAAAACACCAAGCCAACAACAGGAAGGCCGGCCGCAAGGGAGGGAGGGAGGGAAGTAAGGAATGGGACAGGGTCAACGGGACCAGGAGCAATGAAGATTACCGGTAAGTAATAGGACATTACCCCCAGGTCCCTCCTGACCCCGTCCCATTCCTTAAAATAGGGAGAATACCAAAGCAGAGAAGCCGGCCTTCCGGAACCCCACCAACAACAAGGGCACCAGACCAAAAAACAGAACCCCACAGACCCGAACCAAGACCTCCAAAGGTCAGAAAGGGACTGCCAGGAAAACAAAAACCACCAAACCGGCAAGCCGGAAGGAAGGCACAGAAGCAGAGCCAAGCCCCCAAGGGAGCAAGCAGAGGGGGCCAAAACCAAGGACCCCCCCCCCCCCCGACCAACGGAAGGCCAGGAGAAGAGCGCGCGACCCAACGGAGAAAGGAGTCAGAAAAAGGCAACCAACCCGCGAGAAACCCCCAAGGGCGCTGCCCCCGGAACCAGGCCCCCCAGGCCGCCAAACAACCAGAGACCAACAGGCCAACCCAGCCCAAAGGACAAAGGCAGAAAGAACAGCCCACACAGGGCGGAGAAGCCGAAGGACCAGGAAGGAACAAAGCAGAAGGACGACCCCCACACAGCAGGGGAGGCCCCCAGCAGAACCGAAAGAGGGCAGCAACAAGGAACCACAAAGGAACCAGGCCACAGGGCAGGGCCGACCAAAGGCCAACCCCAGCAGAACCAGCAACCACCACAACAGAGGGCAGGGAGCGCAAAAAAGCCCAACCAAAAACAGACCTGGAAAAACCCAGGGAACAACCCAGAAAGACAACCAAGGACCACACGGAACCAGGGAAACCAAAACCCCAGAACCGGAAAAGGAGGCACCGACCCCCAGGAGGAAAAGGGGGACACCACGGAACCACCGAAGGCGAAACCCCAAAAGCCAAGGACCAACAACAAGGCCCACAGCCCAACCCCAAGAAACCAGCCGCAGAAGAGGCAGGCCAGCCAGCCAGGAGGCACACAACAGCGGACCACCAGGACCCAGACGGAGAACCACAAAGGAACCCACCACCAGGAAGGAGGCCAGGCAAGCACAACAGCCAACCAGAGCCAGACCGTCCCAGAAAACAGAATCCGAAGGGGGGAACCCAGAGCCCACAAAACGGACCCAGAGCCAAAGCCAACCGAAGGGAGCGGACCCCGAAGGGACCGAAGAACACCCCAGGACCGCGACAAAGCCCAAGAGAAGGAGCAGCCAGGAAGAACCCCAGCAGGGACCAAAAAAAAAGGACCCCAAGCAAAGAAGGGCCACCCAGCACAAAGCTCAACACCCCCAAGGAAGAGTACCAGCGACCCGACCGCAAAGCGGAAGGGAAGGCAAAACGGAGACCGGGAGGCAAAAACACAGAGGCAGAGCCCCGGCCACCAGAGCACACGGGGAAAAAACCCCAGCACCCGAAAGCAAAGGAGAGGAGCCCCGAGAGGACCAAGGCGCACCACTCAAGAAGGGAGCGCGAAGGAACACCCCAGCACCCGACAAGAGAGCAAAGGCCCATAAACCCGGAAAGGCAGACACCCAACCCCACCAGCAGGGACAAGGCACGGCCAAAAGCCAGGGCACAAGAGCCGAACAACCCCAGAACAAGAGGCCACCCAAAGCAAAAGCCAAGGACGACCAACAAATCCCAGCCCCCACCAGAGGGAAACAGGACAGCAGGCAAAGCCAACACCAGCAAAAAAGGCCAAGGCCCACCAGCACCGAGGAAGGGCCCGACAACCCCCCCCCCCCGAAACCCGAGGGGGGGGGGGAGGGACCACCAGAAGGCAGCAGAAAGGCCACACACCCGGGGAGACCAACACCCAAAAACCCACCAGCAGGGAAAGGGCACAGGCCAGGCAGAACCGGCAAACAGAACGGGGCACAGGGGCCAGGCAGACGAAGAACAAGCGTCCACCCAAGGCAGAGCCACGACCCAGCCACCACCGGAGGCAAGAGCGGCCAGCCAAGCAAAGCCCCAAAGCACAAACCAGCCGGAGAGACAAGAGGGGAGAAGGAAACCACAACAGGAAACCAAACCCCAACAAGCAGAAGGGGAGAAGAAAAACCCCCAACAACAGGACCCAACAAGAGCCCAACCCGGCCGGACCGGAGCCAACAGCCGAACAAGGACAAGGCGCCCCCAGGACAGAGGAAGGGCCCAACAGCTCCCCGACAAGGAAACCAGGGGAGGGCACACGAACCAGCCGAAAGCCAGAAGCCCGGTGCAGAGCCCAAGCAAGGGAACCCAGAGGGAGCAAGAAGCAACCCGCAGCGGAAAACCGCAGGAACCCGACAGGCACGCACCAGGACCGAACCCACAGGAACGCCAGGAACCAAAGGGCAGCAGGCCCCAGAAAGCAAGCCCCGGCCCCGCAGGAAGACCCCCCACCAGGGACGGCCAGGAGGACCAGAAGTCAAAGCCACAAGGCAACACAGCCGCAGAGGACAAGCGGCAAACGACCAACACCAAGGGACAAGCCCCAGCAGGCCAGACAGAAACGGCAAAGCAAAGCAGCAAGAACCCTGGAACCAGAAAGCAGAGGGAACCGCAGCAGCAGGAGAAGGCCAGAAACAAGAGCCCGACAAGGGCCAACCCGAAACCCCAAAACAGCACGCAGGCCAGGGGAACAGGAAGAAAAAAACACAAGCCACGCCGCAAGGGCAAGCCAACCAAAGAGGCACGCCAACGGCAAACAGGCGAAAACAGAGGCAACCCAGGAAGACAGAGGGCCAGGGCGCAAGCAGGAAGGAAGAACCTCCCAACCCCCAAGTACCAAGGGCACAAGCGCACCACACCAGGGGCAGAACAACAGCAGAGCAGGGGAGGCCAAGCAACAGGCGGACGCCCCCCCCCCCGGCAAGAAAGAAGGGCCGGAGAACCCCCGAGAGAGCCAAAAGGAGGAGGCCCACCCAAACCCAGGGCCACTCCAAAGCCGAAACTCCAGAGGAGGAGAAAGGAGAGCAAGGAGGCAGGAATAACGCACCCCCAGCCCACAGCCTCGACCAACAGAACCCAACCAGCCGAGGAGGCACGGGGAAGGCAAACCAAGGCGGAAACTGAGGAAAACAGCATCCACCCAACAGGACCGGCAGAGAGACGCCCAAAGGACGACACCCACCAGCAACAGCCATGGACAACAGGCCAAGAGACGGAACCAAGCCCATCAAGGCCAACCCGCCCATACCCAGCCCAACCGCTACACCGCAAAGAAGGTCAGGGAACAGGAAGAAAACAGGGGCGTACCACACACGGAACTCACCAGGAAGGCAGGAAGAGGGCCCCAAAACACCCCCCCTTCCCCCAACAGGGAGCCCCGGCGCCCACCAGAACACAGCGCAGGGCTGAGAAGTCCCCCCCCCCCCCCCCCCCTGAAGAGGCCACAGCACGAACCACACCGGCCGCAGGGAGGGAGCCCAGGCCAGGCCCAGGAGGAACCAGCAAAGGAAAGACAGCAGGAAACACAGGACACAGGAAAAAAGGCAGGAAACAGGACCCGCTACGCGGCACTCACCAGGAGGACAGGAAGAGGGCCACAACAGCACCCCCCTATAGCCCCAACAGACTGTCCAGGCGCCCACCAGAACCCAGCGCCGGGCAGAGAAGTCCGTCCTGCCGAGGCCACAGCAAGATCCACAGTGGCCACAGGCAGGGAGCCAAGGACCAGGCCAGGAGGAAACCTGCAAAAGAAAGACAGCGGGAAAATGCGGGCAACAAAAAACCCACAAAGAGGGACCGCTATGCGGTACTCACCAGGAGGGCAGGAGGAGCGCTCCAACAGCTCATCGCCCCCCCAAGAAACTGCCCAGGCGCCCTCCAGGACAACAGCGCCAGGCAGAGCAGACGACACCACCGCGACACCAGCGGAAAACACCTGGGGAAGAAAGGTGGAAACCAACACAACATGTGCAGTCGAAATGCGCCAACACAACATGTGCAGGCGTAAAGCGCACGGTCAGCCCCATGGGAGACTTGGCACTGAAAAACATCATCGACCTCAGACGGAAGAAAGGCCGAGTGGACCCGCCGGGACACGAACCTGTGACCATGAGGTCGAACACAGTCCACAGCAGCAGGTGCATCAGTCCGCTGAGCCACCAGACCCAGTATCAGCCAGGCAAACACACCCATCGGAAGCAGGGGCACGGTGGCCGACAGAGCAGGAAAGCCCAGGCTGAACCAGGAAAGAAGCCTAGGCGCCCGTGAAAGAGGCCGGCATCGAGAAAATCACTGCCTGAAAATTTCCCACCTTCGGAAATTACAACAGCATCGGCAGGATTCGAACCCTGGTCCGCGAGGGCTGTCCACACCAAAGGCACAAGACACACCATCGAGCCAAAGCTCCTTGGTCAGCACAGCACACACTTTCTTTTTAAGACGCCCGCAGGGCACAGAGAAAGCCAACACCGCAAAGCGGGACTCACCCGGAGTGGGGGCCGCAGCACCACGAACCAGGCCCCCACACACCCAGCAGGCACCAGAATCCACAAAACAAACCCAGCGCCACGGCACCAACAGCAGGAGCAGCGGGTCTCCCACCCGGCCAAGCTCGGGGAGACGTGCACAGGCGACCCGGAAGCTCCATCGGGAGACGGCGCACCAGCCGCAAAGGGCCGGTAATCCGGAACAGCAGCCAGGAAGAATCCCCGCAACCCAGCAAGCCAGGCAGACCGGGATGCAGACCACCAGGAACAGCACCCCTGCCCGCGAAGCCAGGCAGCCGGGCAGGGGGAGTAGAGAAGGACCAGCACGCCACCCCAGCCCAGCAGGAGCGGGCGCCGTCCGGAAGAAGAATCCAGGTAAGGAAATCACAGCACACACGAACAATCCATTCTGTCGGAGACAGAAAAAAGAACAGGCTGCATGCTGGGTTGGTACTGCTTATGTACTCCCAGTGGGAGGGAGCAGGTAGGGTATCCCAGCATGCTCCTTTTCTTTTTTCTGTCGTGGAGATGGTTATCTCCCTATTTTAAGGAATGGGACGGGGTCAGGAGGGACCTGGGGGTAATACTTGTGATTACTCACATGCCTACAGTCTCCTATGTGGAAAATGCCCTTTCCTTTCTCAAGCATGCAATATAGGAAAGTCCCATTCCCTTCCCCGACATGGAAAATAAACTAGAGATAAGGGTAGTTTGTATGTGTATCTGAAGAACAACCAACCTCAATAATAATTGTAACTTCCCACAAATGTGAGCATTTGCAGGTGCTCGCTGCATTTTGCATAGCCATTCACACTGCTACAATGTTCATTTTCTTCTGTCCACCCCACCTAACCTAGAACTTGGGCAATTCACAGTACTTGAGGATTGTCCATGATAGTAAGTTCCATCTGCAGGACCAAACATCTACTGATCTTGATTATGTGAATTGGGATCATGTTTTGGTGCACAAAAACTCCACTTATGTGTGCAAGGTGTCTGCCATAAATACAGCAGTTACTTTGTGTGATGGCCATATATCAGTCAGGCCGTCGGTCAAAGGTTTCCTCCAGCGGAGCCAGCATATGTTCAGCCAATGTAACCATGATGGGTTGCTCCAACTAGAAATAGAGTGAACGAACTGGGAGTTTGGAGTACATTCCATCCTGCTTGTGGATGAGTAGCCTGTCAGCCAAACCCTAAATAAGTTTAAAGGTTTTTCCAAGCAATCCACTCCATTTATTTGCAAGGTCTAGTTTCAGAGGATTTTGTTGCAACGAGTGAGGTTGAAATCAGAGACCACCAGTGTACAATACGAGCCGGTGGTTGCAGGTAGGTCCCACCAGCACTTATTTTTCCTCTTCAGACTTTGAGCCAGAGCAAGAGAGATAAGAAAACACATAAATGGGAAGGAAGGAGGAAAGGAAAATGGAAAAACAGAGACAAAGAAAGCAGGAATGAAAAGAAGCTTGAAAGAGATAAAGGGGCAGGAAGTGCCCAGTAGAGGATAAAAGATGCATAAGGTGGAAGCAAAACTACACAGCCTTGGTGTTCGGCACGCCTGATATTCAATTGCGCTGGCCGTGGGCTACCAAACAAAACCTTGGGTCCTGGCACTTATTCATTCAAAAATGAAGCACTGAAGACCACATTTCTTTATAACTTCAGTCTACTGATATCAGTGATTACAATTACACAATCAGTGTGCAGCCATTAAGGTATTACTCAATCAATCAATTCAGATTTGTAGAGCACGGCTAATCACCCACAAGGGTATCTAGGCATAATGTTCTTGCTGGGATCAGTTGAGAAGCCAGGTCTTGACTCCCTTTCTAAATTACAGGAGAGCGGATGGTGTTCGGAGGTGAAAGGGAAGATTGTTCCAGGACATTGCGGCTAAATAGGAGAAGGAGCGTGCTACACTGTAGCTTCGGGCTACAGTGGAGGATGGCCCAATATTGTTGAAAAATCACCCAAAATAAATATTGTATCCTAAATAGTGTTTACAAAATATCACCCTTCAGGAGTTGTTAATAGAAAATCTGCACCCAACTGGACAGTATTTTTGTGAGCTATATTTTGGACTTGATATTTATGTTAAGCAACAATGCAGCATAAAAAATCTGACCTACAACCATTATTAAAACATAAAACCAAAATAACATTGCAGGGCCTCCAATCGGAGTGAGTCACAATTTGTGACCTACCACATGAATATTAATGAGATAAGTCGGGTGGCGACCCACTCCAAAGCTGAATTTTTTAAACTGACCTATTTGCATATAGGTCGGCAAGAAAACGTATTTACTGGTTGTTAATTGCAACCAGCATTTTATGAGCAGTGGCTAGTACATTCGCCCCAGTGTAACTTAAGCCTATGTGTAACAGAACACAAATACTCAATTCATCTTAACACTTTATGAATTGTGGCCTTTATCTTCCACCTGTAAACTTTCAAGGCCTCTTGCACTTGGCCAGAGGTGATTATGCACATAACATCCTCTGCAGCAGTCGCAGTTGGTGGCATACAAAAATGGTGGGGCACACAGTCAAGCTCAGAAACACAAACACGTATATAGAGTCACAATCAGAAACACAGCCACACAAATACACACAATCAAAATATATTATGAGTCAGGAAGATACCACATTTAACAAATAAAAGTTTCACTTACCTGCAGCACACCCTCATTTTCTGCAGTCCATGGCTCTGAGTGCGAGGTGACGCCCAAAAGCAAACTACCTCATCCAATCCAGATGCTGTTCCCATGCTGTGAAGTAGCATGAGTGAAGTGTCTGTATTGTCTGGAGCGGGCTTGCTCATTGCTTCTAAAGGTACTGGAGGCTTGGGCCTGCCCTCCAACCCAGCTAAGACTGCTGGGTTGGACAGTTCTAATTACGCATGTTGGGCCGGCAGCAGCAAGCTAGCTGACATGCGCACTTCAAACTGAATGGGCCATTCCTCAGCAGCAATGGTGCATTGGCCCTACCACGCCCTCCCGCTCCATTCGGGTAATAAAATAATTGTATTACCATTTTATTTTCCAGCTTTCTGCGTAGCAGTTTGGGGGGTGGGGGGTGCTCCTCCACTCGTATGGAGCAAACAGCCCTGCTCTGATACTCAATGTGCTGTACATTAAATAAGGATTCACAAAAAACTACATTTTCATGCTCCAAAGTACAGCTCAGAATACAACACGAACATATCACATCTTATACAACAACTCCGCATGAAATAATGAATAAAACACATCCCACATGAAATATCTGGAGAATGACGGGCTGTAGAGCTTGGTTTCGACAGGTGCTCATGAGTGCGATTGGCCTTTTGGAGTCCCTGTTCAACTTTCCCACCGTCTGACATTTTACTTTCCACAGCACCATCACATTTAGAATGCAAAAAGAAATCGCAATAATTAAGCTCTTGGAGAAAGCATAATTTGCACGTCAGGTTATGTATTTTATCCCTAGTCTCTCGTACGCCGAGAATTAAACTCAATCCTAGCTCCATCACAAACTGCTCTGAGAGGTTTTAAATATCCGGTTCTTGAGCCTAATGGACCCGCAGTAAATTAGCGCGAGCCCCTCGCATCTCATTTTGCATTGTGCGACGCTCCTTTCATCTGATCTCTCCGGCGGCCTTAGCATTACCGAGCTTTCGGCTAATAAAACAAGGTGTACTTTTCATTATTCAGATGCAAATTATAATCAATCAGTGGGAAAGTTGTAAAAAAGAAATCATATTTTGATATTTTTTTCATCGTTCGAAATAATTAATGAGGTGCGGAGGCACAAAAAAAGGAAAATGCATCTCTTTTTTCTAATGAACTTTTCTTTACTGGGCTACAATGAGGTAATTGAATGTTTTATGGAAACTTCTTGCCTCAGTACATTCATGGAGAGAAATTATTATGCACAGCGTGCTTTCTGTACACCTAGCAATCTGAGTTCTCAAATAATACACACATTAAAAAAAAACATTTTTAATCCAAATGAATATTTATTCCCTCTTAGGGTGCGGGCTCCCGTTGATTTCCGATAGTGCTTTTCTGAGAGCAAAAGATGTCACCCACTGTTGTCTGATTACCGAATGTTCTCGAACGCCGGGGTCCATATTAAGGGGTGGTGAGATTTTCAACGTTAATTTATTTTTACATTACAATCTTGTAAATAGGCCATTTTAAAACCCATGCATAAAGTGCCTCTTTGGAGAAGATAGAGGCTATCTATGAGAAGATAATGGCCTCAAAGACGGCTGTGGGAACAAGTAATAACAACATATCCCAGTCGAGTATACTATCAGGACCACCTACTCAATGCCTCTCTAGCTTTCCTCCTATCTCTTTGGAGGAGGTAATCTCACTGGTTGCACAGATCAAGAGTGGAAGTCCCTATGATAGCATTCCTGCCCGCATCCTGCCTAAGCTGGTAGAAGTTCTTGGACCAGAAATCCAGAACTTGATTAATCTTTCCCTCTGTACAGGGCAGGTTCCTATGGACTGGAAGAGGGCGCTAGTAAGGCCATTGAGGAAGAATACTACCATCCCCTGGACGGAGTTGGCGAATTTAAGGCCCATCTCTCTTCTCCCCTTTTTGGGGAAGATTATAGAGAAATATGTAAATCGCCACCTATCCAGCTACATTGAGCTAGTAGGCGGTCTGGATCCTTCTCAGTCGGGATTTAGACCAAGACACAGCACCGAGACCACCTTGCTGTCAGTCGCAGACGATCTACGCATGTTCCAGGATAAAGGTCATTCTGTTATCCTGGTTCTGCTGGATCTGTCTGCGGCGTTTGACACCGTGTCATACGACATCATGACAGCCAGGCTAGTTAACATCGGCCTGGAAGGCAAGGCGTTGTCATGGCTGAGGAGTTTCCTGACAGGTCGTACCCAAAGGGTCACCCTGGGCGATTATCGGTCAGAGGAGTTGGAGATCTCTAAGGGGGTGCCACAGGGCTCTTGTTTGAGCCCTACTCTTTTTAATATCTATGTGGCCCCCCTAGCTAACATCATGAGATCGTATGGATTTATTCCAGTGTCATATGCAGATGACACCCAACTCCTCTTTCCTTTTAAAACCCTTACGGTGGAGGTCAGGAACTCCTTTGCCCAGGGGATGAAGGCGGTGGCAAACTGGATGGCATCTAACCTCCTGCAGTGTAATGTTGCAAAAACGGAGGTGATGCTGTTCGGTGAGGCCAAACTTCTGTGGACCCCAGACTGGTGGCCTCAAGATCTTGGCCCGGCTCCAGAACCCAAGCAGGTAGTGAAAAACCTTGGCGTCCGACTTGATCAGGAGCTTTCATTAAAACATCATAGCAATCAAGTGGTGGGCTCCTGCTTCCATATCATCGGGATGCTACGAAAGGTTTTCCCTTTACTACCTGACTCTACTAGGAGAACCTTGGTGCAGGCCCTAGTATTGAGTCGCTTGGACTACTGCAATGGGCTGTTGTTGTCAACAAATGAAGCGGTAATCTCTAGACTCCAGGTAGTCCAGAATACTGCTGCCCGTCTGGTCCTGAACAAGCCCTCTCGCACCCCGTCTAAACCCCTTTTGGAGAAGTTGCATTGGTTACCCATCAAACAGAGGGTGAAGTTTAAGATCTGCTGTACAATGCATAAGTGTCTACAGGGAAATGGTCCAGCATATCTGATTAATAAATTCTCCTGGTATACACCGACACGCTCTTTGAGATCCAGTGAGCAGGCATTGTTACAGATTCCAAAATTTAGCAAAGTGAGACAAGGGGGAAGATCTCTTACGGTTGCTGGTCCAACTTTGTGGAACAGCCTCCCACTGTATTTGAGACAGTGCAAGGACCACCTTCCTTTTAGGAAGCAATTAAAGACATTCCTTTTTCAAAATTGACTTATGTTTATGGTTAGGGTCCGCTAGTTGCTTTTTTGGCTGCCAAAGGCGCGGAGATACTCCTTCGGGAAGTGATCCTAGCGCGGTACAAACACGCAAAATAAAATAAAAAAAATAAACTACTTCAAAACTGTATTTTAGTGTTTCTGACATTTTGAATCCCTTCTGAAGACATTTGCGTCACCGTTTATGGTGAACCATTAGGGTGCTCACAATGCGCAAGTCGCTGCCCCCCCCCCCCCCCCACTGGGAAGACTCACAAGAAGAGAGGCAACTTCGATTATGGTTTAGTCTAGGCGTTGCCCTTTATCTTTATTCACACAGCATCAGTTCAGTGAGAAATGATAACCACAGTGAAGCAGACATAATAGTAATGAGAAAACAGGCCATATGATCAGCAACTCAGCTCAAACATTGTTCAAGCAATACAACAATAGTCTCCCCTCTCCACCACAGCACAATACTCCAAAATGCGTAGTGCCAAAAGGCCCCTATTCATTATGCATCCTCTATGCCTTCAACCAAGGACATCCCAGAGGATTATTGGCAAGCATACCTTAGTGGCAACGTATCCTCCATCTCACAGAGGGATCAATGCCAACACATACACCCGGGCATTGCATAGTGATTTGCCCCTGCCAGGATACCCATCACCAGGTAAATCCCCCACAATGTTCACCTCGGTAGGGCAGAAAGGTCCAGGACCAACAGCAGGTCAGTCCCTCTTCCGCCTGCCCACTGCTCACGCAAATCACCACTCCTCCACGGGGTCAGCTTAGTAAATTAAGTAAATACAGGATAGAGTACCCCACTATCCACAGGGAACAGGGTACAGTGACCAAGTAGTCAAAGAGGGATCCCTGGGTGTACGCTGAGCTACATCTAGTGTATGTGCTATATAGGTTGTGGCCAATCAAACAGACAGTCAGACAGACATTTCTTATAAGTGCAATAGAAAAAAAATTTGTGAAGGAAAAGATTTTTTGTTATATAAAAAGTTCCACACTAAAAGTAAACGTTTACAATCTCTTTAATTAAAAAATAATACAGTTCCTTATCACACGAAAATGGATTAAAAATCCAAAGTACTACTCTTTGGAACAATACAATAAAATATCAAAAAACAATTAAAAACAATTCATCATGTATGGGAAACATAATATGACATTCATCAGAGAAAATTAATAGACAATACAATTTCACAAAGACAACAATTGGATCCTTTTCACAAACCCCCTCTACTTGTGGCCTTGATGTTTCTTTGCCACTACTTTAATAGATCCTATGGTCTTTCTTTTAATGTTGCTGGTACAGTAGACAGTAACTATGATTTATGGCTATCTGCTACCTCCTTGACCAATATAGGATTCTAGCCACAAAAAGCGTTGACGCGTTTTGGTGTTCTCGTACTTGATATTGTAACACCTTTGTCAGAACATGCCGTCTCTTTTGGGGTCACCGGCTTCTAAATTTATATTTAAGTAATTTCCCTATTAAAAATTCGAAGAGTCCGGACCTCCTCTCTTACTATCAGGCTTCCCAATTGCTAGTCCTCAATGAGTGGTGGTATGGTGATAGGGGAGATCCGGCTTATGCCCTGGAACGGTTGCTCATGGGTGACCGCACGCTTCACACCATTCTTTATTCCGCACGCCTACGCCGTGCATTGCCATCGGTCACCGGAGTGGTCTCTGCGGTGTGGCGACAGTCACTACGTCGCATGGGATGGTGGGGCAGGTTGACGGCTGAGACGCCGCTCTGGCATAATGGTTTGCTCCCGGAGCTGGCGGCCCTGACCGGGTTTGAGGGTTGGGAGGCCATTGGGATTACGCAACTGGGCCAGGTCATGTCAGGCACCACCCTCAAATCCTTCGAGGAGCTCCGTACAGAGTTCCAAATGCCTCAGTCCCAGTTCTTCCGCTACCTCCAGCTGCGGCATGCCCTCACCCCGAGCATCGCCGGTCTCGACTCCCTGCCGGAATTTAGCCCAGTAGAGGCCAAGGTGTTTATGGGGGACCTGGGGGACAGGAAGGTCTCTAGGATTTACCAGACACTTGTTATACATTGCTCCTCCTCCCTACACTCCCTTCGTGAGGCGTGGGAAGTGGACGTGGGCCCCCTTGACGAGGACGATTCGAGGGAGGCGCTGGAATCCCCACGTGGAACCGCCATTGCAATCCGGCTCCGGCTAATTCAATTCAAGTATTTGCATCGTGCTTATTATACACGTGAACGGTTGTGGAAGGCTGGGTTGATAGCATCTTCGGAATGCCTGCGCTGTGGGGTGGTGCCTGCCTCTCTGGTGCATACGGTGTGGTCGTGTGGCCGGTTGACTGGGTTCTGGAGGGGTGTGTGGAGTTGTCTGGCTGAGGTCCTGGGCTGGGAACTTCCCCGTACTCACCGGCTGGGCCTCTTGCATATCATGGAAGGGATTGGAGGCAATGTTTATATGCGTCACCTGTTGCTCTTGGGGCTAGTCGTGGCTAAGCGAGACCTGGCCCGAGCATGGAAGTCAGTGAGGGCTCCCCCCCTGTCTGCGTGGAAGGCTGGGCTGGATTATTTCATGGGTCTGGAAAGACCGATCTTTGAAGCGAGGGGTTGCCCGCGCAAACACTACAAAATTTGGAAGCGTTGGGCCGACTATCGTGGTCTGTCCTTGGACCACCCGGCGGAGCAGGAGGAGGACATTTGATCACAGTGACAATTTTGGCCTGAAGCAGCAACGCCCTGGTGGCATTACACCCACATATTTCTTTTTCCCTGTTGCATATATACACGTGTGGTAGGGGGGGTTGGGGGAGGTTTTCAGGGCAAGGGGGGGGGGGGGGTAGCGTTGTGGGTTAGGGTAGGGTGTTGGGGAATTTCTATACTGAGCCTCTTCTGAATCTACTTTATCATTTGCAGCCTATGTAATTGCTATATTGATATTGTTGTGGTGTTCTTGGTATGTGGAGATGCCAAATTCTTGATGATCATTTGCTCAATAAAATTGGTTGTGAAAAAAAAAATTCGAAGAGTCCCTTGGAGGTGCCGTCCTCATGAGGCTTTCTATAGATAAACACCGTGGGTTCTTTCAATTGTGCCTTAAAAGTGATGGACCTGCTTGAGGATGGGAGGGTCTTTCTTTTGTTGTCTAGGCAGGCCGTAAAGGAGACGAACGAGGCAGAAGTCCGGAATTACTAACCTACAGAACATATCCAGTTTCAAGGTTGAACAAGCGGAATTGATATATGCCCGTTCAAGAGAGTGTTTTAACCACTGAAAGGCTCTGTTTACCGGTTGATCCTACAATAACCGAAGAGAAAGGGAGAATCACGGCCTGCCTAGACAACAAAAGAAAGACCCTCCCATCCTCAAGCAGGTCCATCACTTTTAAGGCACAATTGAAAGAACCCACGGTGTTTATCTATAGAAAGCCTCATGAGGGCGGCACCTCCAAGGGACTCTTCGAATTTCTAATAGGGAAATTACTTAAATATAAATTTAGAAGCCGGTGACCCCAAAAGAGACGGCATGTTCTGACGAAGGTGTTACAATATCAAGTACGAGAACACCGAAACGCGTCGACGCTTTTTGTGGCTAGAATCCTATATTGGTCAAGGAGGTAGCAGATAGCCATAAATCATAGTTACTGTCTACTGTACCAGCAACATTAAAAGAAAGACCATAGGATCTATAAAAGTAGTGGCAAAGAAACATCAAGGCCACAAGTAGAGGGGGTTTGTGAAAAGGATCCAATTGTTGTCTTTGTGAAATTGTATTGTCTATTAATTTTCTCTGATGAATGTCATATTATGTTTCCCATACATGATGAATTGTTTTTAATTGTTTTTTGATATTTTATTGTATTGTTCCAAAGAGTAGTACTTTGGATTTTTAATCCATTTTCGTGTGATAAGGAACTGTATTATTTTTTAATTAAAGAGATTGTAAACGTTTACTTTTAGTGTGGAACTTTTTATATAACAAAAAATCTTTTCCTTTAAAAAATTTTTTTTCTATTGCACTTATAAGAAATGTCTGTCTGACTGTCTGTTTGATTGGCCACAACCTATATAGCACATACACTAGATGTAGCTCAGCGTACACCCAGGGATCCCTCTTTGACTACCCAGCTTAGTAAATTAGTCAACATTTTTGGGTATCCCCTTTTTTTCTGCTGCTAGCAATCCTGCCACAGGGCAAAGAGGTCACTGATGATCTCGCCAGGTAGGTTCCTTTCTGCTGTGGGGTAGGGTAGTTGTGGCTGTTTAGGTGGTGCAGGGGGATTCAAAGGCTCACTGACCATGGCACGGCACCTCTAGGAGTGTGAGCTGAGTAGCGCTTCTCAGTCGCGTTAGTGTATCATGGATGCCATCGGCCTTGTGTAAGCAAAGAAAATGGCCCCTTAGACTGCTATTAGGCAAGCCAGGTAAGCGGGAGCCTAGGGGACTCTGCAGGATTGGAGATTGACCTATATAGGCCTCATAATGTTACTGTACACTCATAGGGAAAGTCAGTGCGGTTTACTGTCCTGTCTGCAGTGACACTCCATTATACACCTATGTGGACTGGAGACGGGTGGCCTTAGAGTTCAGATTTGCTTACCTTTGACCTACAGAGACCAGTGACATATCGAATTAGGGTGTGACCTGTGAGGGAAATCAGTTCTGCAAGTTCCCAAAAGATATCTGTACAGCATATAGGTGATCCAGGATTGTCATATTTTTTTGGCTCAGCTCAGGATTAGAGCCCAGGTATTTTATTACCCTGCTATGTCAAGTAAATTTCATTTCCCTCCACCAACAGGAACAAAGGCCTCCCCACACAAAGGGAGCAATTAACAGTGCTTGACTCATCTCCTGAGGAGAAAAGGGATAAATGATCTGCATCAATCAAACAGCTGTCACACTATACCAGGGTTGGGCCAGCCCAGGCCCACTGAACAAAGGAGGGAGCCCAGACCTCTTTAGCCAATACAGGAGGGAGCTCCCTTTGAAGATTTGGTGGGAAAGACTCTGGTAGTGATGTCAGAGAGGGGTGGAGCTAAAGCCCCCAGAGCGGATGAGACTAGTCACTCAAGGGTAACACATTTTTCAATGTCCCCACAGGCTGTGCAGGAGGGTTGGGACAGAAGCAGAGAGGAGAAGTGGCACCCCAGGAGTCACAGGTTCTGAGGACACCCTCAGCAAAAGGTCACATACCAGGTGGTCAAAAAGAAAAGCTTCTGGGCGTATTTGATTGGCAGAACCCATTTTCTTAGATAATTGGTATCGAATTGCAATTAGAAAATTACATTCCTAATGTATGAAAACTTATAACAATTGAACAGAGACTCCTAGTGGGTCACAAATTGACCTACCTCATGAATATTAATGAGGTAGACCGCAGTTTGTGACCCATTAGGAATGATTGCCATCACAGGGATGGTGGACTGTTGGGGTCAGTATGTGGTTGCTTTTCAATAAATCAATCTTTTTGGTTTTAACCCCTTGCATGCTCATGACGGCCGGCGAGTTGCGGTGGGCATGTGCTCACGGCGGCCGGGGCCATCCAAAGCCCGCCCACTATGTAAATGACCCGCACAGTGCGAAAATTCACTGCGCATGAAAGGGGTTAATACAGTCTGTTTTTCTTAAAGGAAAATGAAATGTGTTTCAAAAAGAAAATGAAACATTTCAGTTTAATTGTTTAAGAGCAGGCAGTGGTTCATTTTAATTTTTTATTTTAACATTCTGAAAATGGAAGGGATCCCATGGGCACCCCTTCCCATTTACAAATGGCTTCCCAACTTTTCAAGGTGTTGGAAAAATACTAATGTTTTGCGTCTGGAATTCAGTTGCAAAACATTAATTCAGATTTGGTATTTGGAAGGGACGCCCTAAACATGTCCTTTACAAATACCAAATTGGTATGTGTTTACAATTCCAAATTGTGATTCGGTAAATGAATATGTCCTGGTGCATCTTTTATGATCTAAAATTGATTGAAATAAAGATTGAAATGAAAAAAAAAATGATTCGGTAACGTTACTAAATCACAATTTCGGATTCATTCATACCAAATTTTGTACATATGGCCAGCAATTTGCAATTTCTTAAGGTTTGCTTTTCAGTCTCTGAGTAAGTTTATAGAAAGTGCCCAGTGCTGACTCACCAAAGTAAGCATAGGGTGACCATCATGTGTGTATATATAAGCTGACTGCAGGCAATACGATCTTGCACGCAGGAAGCTTCCATCCTACAAGATTGAAAATGAGCATCCCATATGCAGAACACCTAAGAGTGAAACAAAACTGTAGTGAGCTGGTGGCCCTAGAGGAAGCACAAAATGCCATCATCAAAATGTTTCTGCAAAGGGGGTGTAGGCATGACACATTGAAGCAAGCTAAAAACAAGGTGGATACAATTGAGAGAGAATTATTGTTAAAACCTGATGTAGAGAAAGTGAATTAAAAGAAAAAGAATACTGAAAACCAGATCAGGATGATCACTGGATTTAATGCCCACCAGGTAAAGTGAGAGATAGCCTCTGTAGGCATTGGTATCTAGTTAAGCAGGATCCGATATTGCAAGGAATGGTGTCACGAAGACCTATGGTGACATTTAATAAAGCCAAGTCCACGAGGAACCACCTGTTTAATACCAATCCGGAAGTCAAAAGAGGGGAAGGGTGTCTGAAAGCGAGCCCCGGCTACCACAGCCCCTAGCTATATCAAGGACCGACTGATCAACTATATGCCGAGTAGGGCCCTTCGGTCAGCTGATGCCTGTAACTTGGTCTGCTGCCCCCAGTTTAACCTTGCGTCTATGGGTGGTAGAGCTTTCTCTAGCACTATCCCTCAGGCTTGGAACCGCCTTCCAGTTAAACTTCGGAAGGAAACTAACCTCCTCCCTTTTAGGCAGAATCTGAAGACTGTGCTTTTCTTGGAGGCCTGTGGGCCCCTCTGAGCTGGTGGCTCTGCGTCTCTCGCTGGTGGTTTATGTCCATTGATAGCGCTTAGATACCCCTGGGTGATAAGGCACTCTATAAGTCTATATTAACATAACATAACATAACATAACATAACATAACATAACATAACAGATGCTTTAAATGTAAGGCATGTAGATTTGGTAAAAACGAGCAACAAGTCATATCCCCACTGATAAGTAGTCAGTGGAAAATAAGATGTCCTCTCAATTGCAAAAGTGATTTTGTGGTTTATATATTAAGATGTTCGTGTCCCAAAATGTATATTGGAAGTACAATCCAGTTGGTACATATCCGTATCCTTCAACATCTTAGGGAAATAAAGAACAATGACAAAAGCTATGTGGTGGAACGCCACATTAATTAAGTGCACAAAGGAAATACCAATGAATTAGTGTATTTTGCTATTGACCAAGTACAGAAATCTACAAGAGGCTTTGATCGAGAAAGAAAATTACGCCAACTTGAGTCGAAGTGTATACTTTTGTTCAATACTAAGAATACTTATGGATTGAATGTTGAGGAGGATTTGCACGTGCATTTGATGTAAATAGGTTTTTTATTGCAGTAAGATTTTTAATTCTGTTTTTAACTAACAGAGGAAGGGAGACACCTTAAATGTCATGTAGAAACAAGAATAATACTTTAGCATTTTGGAGTTCAATTCAGGTGGGTTCTTATACACAATCAACCAGTAGCCAATAACAATACTTTTTATTAATGAACAATACCATTAGAACAACAGAATAACTAGTTTATATGTACTGTAAAGCATTAGCACCTTTTGCGATATTTGCACATTAAGTGAACGAGTACTGTGAAGCACTTGCACTTTATTTATTATATTGCAAAATTTGCACATAAGTAAAACAGTAAAGCATCTTGCACTTTAATCAACCAAGATATATGTTTATCTACTCTTCTGTTCTTTTTTTATTGGTGACATATATTTTAATGAATTTTAATATATGTTTAAAAGTGATGTATCTGGTTTATTGGCAGAAGCAAAGGTGGTTTGGAGAAGAAGATACTCTTCAATGCTGCTGAAATCACTTGTTTAATCTGGACTCCAATTTAGATAAACTATTCAGGGCACTTGCCCTTTATCGTATGTTTTTTAATGGGACAATAAGATTCATAATTTTTGTCTCTCTCATCTGTGTATTAATGCTCTAAAAAATATGTTCAAGTATATTCATTGACAAGGTTGAAATGAGAAATTTTAAATAGACATTTGGTTTATGGACCCAAATAGTGTGCATTTCCTATGAGAGAAATCAAGGGATGACAGCATAGATTGCAAGTTATTTTATCTGAAGGTGTATGTTTTTAAATGTAAAGATACATTATTATGGCAATAAGTTTGTGGGTTCCATGGCACAACAGATGGCTATATGTTATAAATTGTCATTTCACTCTCAGCCACAATGAGTTAATTGAGGCAGAAGTAATTTGTAAATACACATGATGATAAATGATGGTTTTAAAGCACATACTATTTCCCATGTAAATGCATAAGTCTGTCTTCTATATCCATAGCAAACGGGATCATGTGATCGCAGTACTCTGTTTAAAAAGCATTTTGTCTTGAGCTACTGCCTCTGTGAGCAAGGCAGGTGTGCGGAAACGCGTCAGAGCAAAGTTTTGCAATAAACAAAGACACTTAATGGCAAAGCTACCCCTGTGTCGGTGTCCGATCTTGATGAAGAAATCTGAAGTGGTTTGTGTATATATACATATATATATATATATATATATCCTCAAAACTTTCTCCCAGCTGGGAAAAACGGGTCGCACAGCCAACTTTGGATTTTAAACAGCAATCCTTTTAATTTTGCTCATTTCCAAGGGCAACAGGCACAGAGATCTACGCGTTTCGGTGTCACTCCACCTTGCTCACGATCACTGGGTGTGCCCCACCCACAAACATTTAACCACAACAATTTTTTTCATTTTTTCAAAAAACTGTGTTTCCTGTCCCATGGTGTGCTAAGGATTATGGTCGATGTAGTTTTTACGAATTTTTGGCAAAACCAATTTTTACAAACAGTGCATCCAAATTATGAATAAATTATAACTAAACAAAATTAAATGCATTTTCGTCATGTGCCTTCCAATAGGCTTTGATTGTCAATGTTTGATTTGCCTTCCAATAGGCTGACTCATGCTTGTTATTGAGACATGTGTTTGCACATTTGATTGTTGTCTGTTCAAAGGTGCACATACAACTCCTCCGACTGATTCATCCCATTGGGGTGCAGGGTCCTCAGATTAATAATGAATTTCGATTCAGCTTGTCGCAGTTTTTTCGCTCGATCACCTCCCCGCTCACCTTTAAGAATTGTTTGAATGCCATAAAATTTCAGTTTTTGCCAATCACCCTGATGTGCTAGTTCCAAATGTTTGGCTATGGCATTAGAGCGGTCCTTATGTATTGTGGCCCTCATATGTTGTAAGATTCGGTTCTTCAATTCCACAGTTGTACTTCCAACATATTGCATGGGGCACGGGCACTCCACAACATATACAGTGAATGGTGTTTTGCACGTGATGCATTGTCTGATTTTCCATTTCTTTTTGTTGGCCAAAGTGATTTCTTTAGTTGGCTTGGCTATCTGGCACATTTTGCACCCATGGCATTTCATGAACCCTTTAGTTTTCAGCCAATCATCCTGTCTTTTTTTCTGGAAGTGGCTGCGTATCAGATGGTCCTTAAGGTTTTTGGCGCGCCTGTAGGTTATTATGGGATGTGTTCCAACGATCTCTTTGACCGTGTTGTCTAATTGTAACAACTTCCAATTTCTTCTGAGAATTTTGCCAATCTTTTCACTTTCTTGTGAATAGTCTGTTATTAAACGGATTTTGTTTGCCTCGGGATCAGCTCCTTTGATTGTTCTCTTCAAACACTCCTTGCGTGTTTTTGTACTGCTTTTCATGAGGCTGTCTTTCACTGTTTGTTGTGGGTATTTCCTTTGGATGAATCTTTCCATTGTACGTTTGCTGTTCCTCTTCCACTCATCTTCTTCACTGCATATCCTCCGGATTCTTAAAAATTCACCGTAGGGGATGCTGTTTAGTAATGACTTTTGGTGGAAACTGGTAGCTTCTAACGTGGCATTTGTAGATGTTTCTTTTCGATGGAGAGTTGTGTGAATTTGCTGATTTTTTATATAGATTTCTGTGTCCAAGAATATTATTCTCTGCTTGCTCATGTTATATGTGAATTTCAGATTTTTCACACTGGTGTTCATTGTCTGAAAGTATTCTTGGAATTCTGTTTCTGTTCCATCCCAGATTATGAATAAATCATCGATGAATCGTTTCCAACTCACCACTTTATTCACCGACCATTCATTTTTTGAGTTCCACGCTATTTCCTGTTCCCACCACCCCATTGTGAGGCATGCGTACGATGGACTAAAGGAAAAACCCATGGCCGTCCCGCTCTGCTGTTTATAGATTTCACCAGCAAAGGTGAAAATATTTTGTTCCAGGCAAATTGTAAGCATTTCTTCCAGCATTTTATT